>NW_027266270.1:3082000-3762500 GCF_022045235.1 Haliotis cracherodii
TCCTTGGTAGATGCAGGGTGGAAGGGCATGGTTCTATATACTCACTCACTCACTCACTCAGTTCCTTGGTAGATGCAGGGTGGGAGGACATGGTTCTATATACTCACGCACTCACTCACTCAGTTCCTTGGTAGATGCAGGGTGGAAGGGCATGGTTCTATATACTCACGCACTCACTCACTCAGTTCCTTGGTAGATGCAGGGTGGGAGGGCATGGTTCTATATACTCACTCACTCACTCACTCAGTTCCTTGGTAGATGTAGGGTGGGAGGGCATGGTTCTATATACTCACGCACTCACTCACTCAGTTCCTTGGTAGGTGCAGGGTGGGAGGGCATGGTTCTATATACTCACTCACTCACTCACTCAGTCAGTTCCTTGGTAGATGCAGGGTGGGAGGACATGGTTCTATATACTCACGCACTCACTCACTCAGTTCCTTGGTAGGTGCAGGGTGGGAGGGCATGGTTCTATATACTCACTCACTCACTCAGTTCCTTGGTAGGTGCAGGGTGGGAGGACATGGTTCTATATACTCACTCACTCACTCAGTTCCTTGGTAGATGCAGGGTGGGAGGGCATGGTTCTATATACTCACTCACTCACTCACTCAGTTCCTTGGCAGATGCAGGGTGGGAGGGCATGGTTCTATATACTCACTCACTCACTCAGTTCCTTGGTAGATGCAGGGTGGGAGGGCATGGTTCTATATACTCACTCACTCACTCACTCAGTTCCTTGGTAGGTACAGAGTGGGAGGGCATGGTTCTATATACTCACTCACTCACTCAGTTCCTTGGTAGATGTAGGGTGGGAGGGCATGGTTCTATATACTCACTCACTCACTCACTCAGTTCCTTGGTAGGTGCAGAGTGGGAGGGCATGGTTCTATATACTCACTCACTCACTCAGTTCCTTGGTAGATGTAGGGTGGGAGGGCATGGTTCTATATACTCACGCACTCACTCACTCACTCAGTTCCTTGGTAGGTGCAGAGTGGGAGGGCATGGTTCTATATACTCACTCACTCACTCACTCAGTTCCTTGGTAGGTGCAGAGTGGGAGGGCATGGTTCTATATACTCACTCACGCACTCAGTTCCTTGGTAGATGCAAGGTGGGAGGGCATGGTTCTATATACTCACTCACTCACTCAGTTCCTTGGTAGATGCAGGGTTGGAGGACATGGTTCTATATACTCACACACTCTCTCACTCAGTTCCTTGGCAGATGCAGGGTGGGAGGGCATGGTTCTATATACTCACTCAGTCAGTTCCTTGGCAGATGCAGGGTGGGAGGGCATGGTTCCGGAACTGGACATCCCCTGCACAGCGTACTCCACCTGTATGTTCAGGACACTGAAGGATCAGGTGCCAACAGGATCTATATGTGGACTACTTATAGAGGATTTCAGTAAGTCCCTATGATAGGCTTACATGATGCAGATCACAACTGCTCAGTAAACTATCCCACACATGGACTAGCATATGGCTGCTGCACGGGGCCAACTGGCTCCAACTTATAGGCATTGAGGTTACAAGTTTACACACCTGTATTAGGAAGTGGGATGAGAACTGACGCTACTGATTTTACACCAGTTCAAACAGGTTGGTTTACCTGTGAAGGGGTGTCACACGTCTGAGTGAGTGAATAGTCCAGGGCATTTCTCTGACGGATGTGAGTCAGTGTCAACATGTGGGTCAGATTCTGTAGGGGTGGATGTGAGTCAGTGTCAACATGTAGGTCTCCCTCTGTGGGGGTGGATGTGAATCAGTATCAACAGGTGGGTTGCCCTCTGTAGGGGTGGATGTGAGTAAGTGTCATGTTAGTCTCCTTCTGTAGGGGTGGATGTGAGTCAGTGTCAACATGTGGGTCTCCCTCTGTAGGGTGGATGTGAGTCAGTGTCAACATGTAGGTGTCCCTCTGTAGGGGTGGATGTGAGTCAGTGTCAACATGTAGGTCTCCCTCTGTAGGGGTGGATGTGAGTCATGAGTGAGTGTTAACATGTCTGATGTCTTCTGTGAGATGTCTTCCTTTAACATAAAATTTAAAAAATAACACCATTGTTCAACCCCCAGACACATTAACGTAATCATTCAACACCCTTTTACATATCATCCAGACTATATATACATCTCCAAACAGATGTGCAGCTCTGGCAGAACCCCCTGGCCATCAGTCCTTCACATCAACACCCTGGGCACCTGGCCAGCTCTCCATCAACAGACCCCCCCTCCGTCCCCCCATATCCCCCACCACCCATCAGCATCCACAGGAGCTTCAAGGTGTGTCAGTGCTCAGGTAGTTGTGAAGTATACATGTAGATCAGCTGACGACTTAACACGGAACCTAACCGCGATGGCGACATGTGACACATGCAGTGTAGCTTTTTAACAGAGGCATCAAATAAAAGATGTAATATATTACTGAAATGTAACATGGTGTACAGAGCCATGTTTAAAAGGCCAAAATTCCAAATAATTAATTCATTGAGAATGGTCCTATCCCACTTTTTCCACTCTTCTCTGTCAACGCTACTTACCCAGTCTCTGGTTCCATGTCTGCAGAGGTCAGGGGTCACCACAATATCAGACTGTGTCCACCGAGTGCTGGTGACACACTTCTCCAGTTATGATAACACAGAGCAGTGTCAGCAGGAAACTACACATTGTTTCCTCCTTAGCCCCTCTCCCCTTCAAACATGTCACAGTTTCCTGTGTGCCCTCACTCAGGTCCTTGTACTGGACAAGTGCTTGCAGGGCAGTCTGGTGGATGGTGGGACAGTGGGCAGAGTGGTAGACAGAGGGCAGCAGGCAGGGGTAGGTAGGTAGGGGTAGGTAGACAGGGGATGGTAGGCAAGGGTTAGGAAGGCAGGGATAGTTAGACGGGATGGTAAGCAGGGGGCGGTAGGCATGGGTAGGTAGACAGGGGAAGGTAGGCAGGGGTTAGGAAGGCAGGGATAGTTAGACGGGATGGTAGGCAGGGGGCGGTAGGCAGGGGTAGGTAGACAGGGGAAGGTAGGCACGGGTTAGGAAGGCAGGGATAGTTAGACGGGATGGTAAGCAGGGGGCGGTAGGCATGGGTAGGTAGGCAGGGGTAGGTAGACAGGGGTAGGTAGGCAGGGGTTAGGAAGGCAGGGATAGTTAGACGGGATGGTAGGCAGGGGGCGGTAGGCAGGGGTAGGTAGACAGGGGTAGGTAGGCAGGGGTTAGGAAGACAGGGATATTTAGACAGGATGGTAGGCAGGGGGCGGTAGGCAGGGGCAGGTAGGTAGGGGTAGGTAGACAGGGGTAGGTAGGCAGGGGTAGGTAGGCAGGGGTTAGGAAGGCAGGGATAGTTAGACGGGATGGTAGGCAGGGGGCGGTAGGCAGGGGCAGGTAGGTAGGGGTAGGTAGGCAGGGGCAGGTAGGTAGGGGTAGGTAGGCAGGGGCAGGTAGGCAGGGGTACGAAGGTAGGGGTAGGTAGGTAGGGGTAGATAGGCAGGGGCAGGTAGGTAGGGGTAGGTAGGCAGGCAGAGGGCGGTAGGCAGGGGTAGGTAGGCAGTGGTAAGCAGGCAGTGGTAAGTAGGCAGGGGTAGATAGGCAGGGGTAGGTAGGTAGGGGTAGGTAGGCAGGGACAGGTAGGCAGGGGCAGGTCGGCAGGGGTAGGTAGACAGGAGGTGGTTAATCATACTGGGACACCTTGACATTACATTTCTCTGCTAATTCCCCTTAACTAGCGTGTCCCTTATGGATAGCAATCTTAAAAAACTTCAGAAAACATTTTTAGCAACAAAGTTCAAATAAACCTCCTATTCCCAATTGCAGTTGGAAATAATGGAAAATTAATTTGTTTGTCTCTTGCCATTCAGAGCCCCCATTTCCCTCCCATTACCTTGATTACTCAGGGTTATAAGTTCAGGAGAAAACAGGACTGCAAAGCGAGGAGTGATTTTTTCTCGGCTCATAAACTAAACGAAAACTTCAAAAGAACATTTATCAACAATTGCATATTTCCAACACACTTTCCATGAACTTTGGGAAATATGTGTAAAATATATCTTGCTGGCATTTAATGTACTTGAAAAAGAGACTCTCAAAAGCAGTGAGATCTACCAGCGCCTCCATAGCCTAATGGTTCAAACCCACTTTACAGGTGTCCCCCTCAGGACAATGTGGGGAACATCAGAGTGACAGCTGGTTACAATGTGTGACAAGGTTAATGTCTCAGCTAAGAGTCGGTAGGTGACAATGTGTCATCTGGCTTATGTGTCATGGTACCCCATGCTAAGAGTCGGTAGGTGACAATGTGTCATCTGGCTAATGTGTCATGGTAGCCCATGCTCAGAGTCGGTAGGTGACAATGTGTCATCTGGCTAATGTGTCATGGTAGCCCATGCTCAGAGTCGGTAGGTGACAATGTGTCATCTGGCTAATGTGTCATGGTACCCCATGCTAAGAGTTGGTAGGTGACAATGTGTCATCTGGATAATGTGTCATGGTAGCCCATGCTAAGAGTTTGTAGGTGACAATGTGTCATCTGGCTAATGTGTCATGGTACACCATGCTAAGAGTCGGTAGGTGACAATGTGTCATCTGGCTAATGTGTCATGGTACCCCATGCTCAGAGTCGGTAGGTGACAATGTGTCATCTGGCTAATGTGTCATGGTAGCCCATGCTAAGAGTCGGTAGGTGACAATGTGTCATCTGGCTAATGTGTCATGGTACCCCATGCTAAGAGTCGGTAGGTGACAATGTGTCATCGGGCTTATGTGTCATGGTACACCATGCTAAGAGTCGGTAGGAGACAATGTGTCATCTGGCTAAAGTGTCATGGTATCCCATGCTAAGAGTCGGTAGGTGACAATGTGTCATCGGGCTTATGTGTCATGGTATCCCATGGAATGTCTTGCTGCTCATGACAACTGGTTGCATGGCCAATTATTCCAAACCACACAGATGCAGGAGGAATATTGATGACAGCACTGTTCAAAAACCAAGTTTCACTCACTCCACATGAAATACAGTAGTAATGGCGACTGCTCAGCCCTTGTCACCTCAGAGATTCCTCTTCTCAAAACCTAACATTGTGAATATTTGAAACTGAAACAAATTACTTAACCTCACAATTGATGACATACTGTATATCTTAATAATTGAAATTAATATGACTGCTGACCCCTAGCCAAAAATGTGATTAGTTTCAGTACTCTGTCTCTGGGCTGCCCCTTTGGCAACTGACCAAGGTTATTCGAAAAACAAGATAAATGTATTTTTCGGAAACCTGGCTGTCATGGCTGACGTATCTTGAGCTATACTTAGGAACATTATGCATGGGTTTCCAGAATCAGATCTAAAGTCAATATATGCCTGCCTCAAACACAGTGGCTTAGCCTGATATTGTGACATTAATTTAAAAAAAGTGATGTACGCCTCGCACAGGAAATGGCATACCCATGTTTGACATATCACATTGCAAACTGAATTACCTCCCCTGTCACTTTGACGGAGTTCATGTCGTTATCTGACCAGGCAACCAGGAACTGTTATACAAGAGTACCAGGATGTCGGTGCACTGCAGGACCTTCTGATTAGTGATGGCAATTATTGTGCTGAATAAGCAAGTTTATATCCAATTTACAATAATTGTTTTTGTATTTTATACTAATAGTATATTTGATATGGGACAAAATTGTATAATACTGCATTCAAGTTTGAATTTATTGGGTATTTCAACAAAAGATTAATGAGAACAGAATGCATCAAAAATTCATCTCAACATATTATAAAGATGACACAACACAAAATCTGAGTGAGTGAGTGAGTGAGTGAGTGAGTGAGTGAGCGAGCGAGCGAGCGAGGGAGGGAGGGAGGTAGTGAGTGAGTGAGTGAGTGAGTGAGTGAGCGAAGGAGTGAGTGAGTGAGCGAGGGAGGGAATGAGTGAGTGAGTGAGTGAGTGAGTGAGTGAGTGAGGGAGGGAGGGAGGGAGGGAGGGAGTGAGTGAGGGATTGAGGGAGTGAAGGAGGTAGGGAGGGAGGGAGTGAGGGTGTGAGCAAGTGAGTGAGTGAGTGAGTGAGTGAGTGATAGAAGGAGGTAGGGAGGGAGTGAGTGAGTGAGGGAGTGAGTGAGGGAGTGAGTGAGGGAGTGAGTGAGGTAGACAAAGTCAATAGGCAGATAGGTAGACAAGACGTACACTGATGGTAGCACAGCTGCAAGTGCGTCTATAACGCATGTATGCACGTGTCAGCGACAAGATCACAAGGAAACCTGCAGTTGTGTACACGGTGGTTGACATACGACACTAACTACTTAGTTGCCATGCAACGCAGGGAAGGCTGAGGCAGACAACAACCCCTACACACTGATGCTTCCTTGACTACGTGACACATCAGGTAAGCCACCATAGTGCATACATCCAACAGCTATGAAAGAGGAAATGGCAGGACTGAAATATATATAAAATGTTTTAAACTTTCAGAATTATAACTCCACAATACAGCATTCAGATGATTGGACAAACTGCCTCCAAGATAAAGATAATGTTTGACCTGCTCCACAACAGCTGAATACTTATATAGGACATGATGGCACCACTCTTCAGCCAAGGACTTTTGACATTTGAAACATATTGCACAATATCAGACCAGGAATAGAATTAAAATAGAGCTTGGATTATGTGACAATGCTAAAGATCCCTACATGCCACAGTCAAAGATCCCTACAGGGCACAGTCAAAGATCTCCACAGACGACAGTCAAAGGCCTCCACAGACCACAGGCAGAGGTTTCCACAGACTACAGTCAAAGGTCTCCACAGACCACAGTCAAAGATCTCCACAGAGCAAAGTCAAAGGTCTCCACAGACCACAGTCAAAGATCTCCACAGACCACAGTCAAAGATCCCTACAAGGCACAGTCAAAGGTCTCCACAGACCACAGTCAAAGATCTCCACAGACCACAGTCAAAGATCCCTACAAGGCACAGTCAAAGGTCTCCACAGACCACAGTCACAGATCTCCAGAGACCACAGTCAAAGATCTCCACAGAGCAAAGTCAAAGGTCTCCACAGACCACAGTCAAAGATCTCCATAGACCACAGTCAAAGGTCTCCACAGACCACAGTCAAACATCCCTACAGGGCACAGTCAAGGCTCTTTACGGGGAATCTTCTCTTTCTTTACTCTAAGATCAATTATTTAAACAACATCACCTACATCATAATGACGATGCAGTACATTTAATAATTAGAGAGGAAGTATTATGAGAGTCATGAGGAAGACAATAATATGTGTTCATGTGGTGAAGTATGGTCAGTTTGTTTGATCAATTAGTTGTGACAGGTGTGGCTCTTGTCAAATAATCTTACACTTACAAGAAAACACCCACAACTGGTGAACACATAACATTGTAAGAGGTCAAGATGGAGTAGGTCTTCAGCAACCCATGCTTGCTGTTAATGACAACTATGCTTGTCATAAGAGGTAACTGATGGGATTGGGTGGTCAGGCTCGCTGGTTGATGCATGTCATTGTATCCCAATTGCGTAGATTGATACTCATGATATCAACCACTGGATTGTCCCGCCCAGACTCGGTTGTTACAGACCACTGTCATATAGCTGGAATATTTCTGAGTGCGGCGTTAAACAACAAACAAACAAACAAAATATTGCTCATTCACCGTGATAAAACTGACAGGGATATTGTTGACTGTAGTGTCACACAACAAACAAAGACAATCACAGACGATCATCAAATACATGTACTTACATTCTACAGGCATTCATCACTAACGGCGTCCTGTCCGACACAGATTCACATCCCTATCACAGACCATCTACGAATGCTGTATCTTGTGAAACTAGTTATACATGCGAGGAAGGAAGTCAAAAGTATTAAATTACAATGTATATTTGCAGTCTGTCCACAATCAACACTGTGACGTACTGTGACCTTTCTGAGATCTCATCTGTCTATACAAATATTTTTTCACAAAATCTGCACACCATTTTTAACATTAATACCGCTATAAATGCAAAATAATTGAAACCAGTTCTTATGAATGATCAAGAGTAATAACTTCAGAGACTGCTTACACATCAACATAATTACCCTGTATTCAACAATACCATATTAGGGGCATTGTCCAGTGCATTAACTCTATCATCAGTCAATCAGGAAACAGTAGTCCATTAGTGAAGAAACATAAATGCAAAAATTATTGCTTGATTAGCAAGATCAGGTGCCATGGTATCACATGGAATTTATTTTTTCAATCATATTTGGCTGTACACAGGCAAGCTAGGCAAGATAAATAACTGACTATAAAAGTCCAGATTCCACCCTTGCCGAACTCGGCTGGAATTATACAAACAAGTCTATATAGAGTCGAACCAAAATCATGTAACAAAATCGACATCTGGTTTGTAAACTGCAGTACAGATTTTTATTGATTGCAGGATTTTCAAAGCATGTGCACTGCAAACTCGGCGTCAACAAATATTTGCCAAAACTGTTCAGATTTTTAATGAAGGTACTCATCTGATTTAATGCATTTCGTGAAGTAAGACCCGTTTTATTACAATGTAGATCTTGAGTGAGTGAGTGAGTATAGTTTTACACCGCTTTTAGCAATATTCCAGCAATATCACGGCGCGGGACACCAGAAATGGGCTTCACACATTGTACCCATGTTGGGATTCGAACCTGGGTCTTCGGCGTGACGAGCGAACGTTTTAACCACTAGGCTACCCGACCGCCCCATGTAGATCTTGATTACCAATCTTGGTATGGAAAATGGAAATGTAGTCAAAAGCAAAATACAAGTGATATAAGGTGGAATCTGAATGGTCATCGGGAGGGACATAGAAAGGACAGCAACTGGTGGCGCTACGATCGAGCCCAGAAATTCCAGCCTAGCTCGGCAAGGGAGGGAACTGGACTTTTACATTCAGTTAACTACCTTGCCTCGGGAAGATGGACTGTACAGGGTACATACCTTGACCTTTCTATTACTCGTAACTTGTCAACTTGTCATGGCTCAGTAAGACAAATGTCTTGTTGACTTTTCTCAAAACTTGACAGCAATTTTATATTTCTTTATTAGGTTAGAAATGAATACACTTGAAATCCATGCCCCTTGAGACTAAGTATGAAGAAGAGACTGGGCCAAGGTCATGATGACCTCTTTTAGCTACGCCCCTTGACACTATGTATGAAGAAGAGACTGGGCCAAGGTCATGATGACCTCTTTTAGCTACGCCCCTTGAGACTACGTATGAAGAAGAGATTGGGCCAAGGTCATGATGACCTCTTTTAGCTACGCCCCTTGAGACTAAGTATGAAGAAGAGACTGGGCCAAGGTCATGATGACCTCTTTTAACTACGCCCCTTGACACTAAGTATGAAGAAGAAACTGGGCCAAGGTCATGATGACCTCTTTTAGCTACGCCCCTTGAGACTAAGTATGAAGAAGAGACTGGGCCAAGGTCATGATGACCTCTTTTAGCTACGCCCCTTGACACTAAGTATGAAGAAGAAACTGGGCCAAGGTCATGATGACCTCTTTTAACTATGCCCCTTGAGACTACGTATGAAGAAGAGACTGGGCCAAGGTCATGATGACCTCTTTTAGCTACGCCCCTTGAGACGAAGCATGAAGAAGAGACGGGACCAAGGTCATGATGACCTCTTTTAGCTATGCCCATTGAGAATAAGTATGAAGAAGAGACGAGATCAAGGTCCTGGTGACCTTTTTTGACCCCACCCATTGGGACTTTAAGTATGAAATGACAGGACTCTGAAATCTAATAAACTCTGAATGTGCAAAAAATTATGAAATGCAAGGATGAATATTGAGTTGAATTATTTTTCATAATGCTGAAAGTTATAAACTAAATTTTGGGGATGGGGGCACTTTTAGGGGCAGGTAGGTTATGAGACACAAGACAAACCATTTGAATCTACTTCGACATACTGCTGGATGAACAGTGTCCTTCTGAGAACACACCTCACACAGACCCAAACTCCCCTCCTTTGTCACAGATAAACATCCACACTCACTGCCAAACATAATTATTTAAACAGATAATTACCAACCATAGTTACAAACAGAGATGTCTACAGGAGCACCCAGGTCAAACTAAGTTCAGGACATGGGTGCCGTAAATTCTGATTTTCCTCCAGTGAGCAATTCTATATTTATTGCCGGATCAATATTGGGTACAGTAAGAGCATATAGACGATAGGAACACAAGAGCTGCCACAGCATCTTGTGCAGTGATGTCAATGAGGCTAAGTGAGTGAGTGAGTGAGTGAGTGAGTGAGTGAGTGAGTGGGTGGGTGGGTGGACTGAGTGAGTGAGTGAGTGAGTGAGTGAGTGAGTGAGTGAGTGAGTGAGTGAGTTGAACATCGCTTGTAACAGTTTCTCATATCACAGCTTGATGTGAGAGGAAAGCCTGAAGCGGGCCTTAGATTTATTGCAGTATTCCAAACTTCATGCCCTTTGAAGGCAAACTTGGCATTATCTTAGAAGTTCATATTTTCATAAACTCTGAGGTATGTTACACAGCATTCAATGCAATAATGAAAAACTAAGCATGAAGCCTCTTCCTCTGTATTGGTTCTGTTATCAGTAAATATAAGCTCCCTTAAATATCCACATGAATTAGGAAATAATTAATTTCAAATTGAGACTCTGAGGGGTCTAGATAAGTCTGTCACATTTTTGAAAATCCAATAATTACATTGTTGTGGTCTCAGTGAGTGGTTGCAAAATAATGGACTCCACACAGTATGCCCATGCTGGGAATCAAACCTGTGTCATCAGCATTACAAGGGAACACTTTTCCCCCTGAGCTACCCCATGACATCCTTCTCTCAACAGCTGGTCAGGGGAGACTAGTGTTGAATCCCGGGGCCGGGATACTAGTATTGAATAACAGGGGCCTGAGAGACTAGTGTTGAATAACAGGGGCCTGAGAGACCAGTATTGAATCCCGGGGCCAGGAGACTAGAACTGAATAACGGGGCTGGGACACTAGTATTAAGTAATGGGGGCCGGGACACTAGTATTAAGTAACAGGGGCTGGGAGACTAGTATTAAGTAATGGGGGCCGGGACACTAGTATTAAGTAATGGGGGCCGGGACACTAGTATTAAGTAACAGGGGCTGGGAGACTAGTATTAAGTAATGGGGGCCGGGACACTAGTATTAAGTAATGGGGGCCAGGAGACTAGAACTGAATAACGGGGCCGGGAGACTAGTATTGAGTAATGGGGGCCGGGACACTAGTATTGAGTAATGGGGGCCGGGAGACTAGTATTAAGTAATGGGGGCCGGGACACTAGTATTGAATAATGGGGGCTGGGAGACTAGTATTAAGTAATGGGGGCCGGGACACTAGTATTAAGTAATGGGGGCCAGGAGACTAGTATTGAGTAATGGGGGCCGGGACACTAGTATTGAGTAATGGGGGCCGGGAGACTAGTATTAAGTAATGGGGGCCGGGACACTAGTATTGAATAATGGGGGCCGGGAGACTAGTATTAAGTAATGGGGGCCAGGACACTAGTATTAAGTAATGGGGGCCAGGAGACTAGTATTGAGTAATGGGGGCCGGGAGACTAGTATTAAGTAATGGGGGCCAGGACACTAGTATTAAGTAATGGGGGCCGGGACACTAGTATTAAGTAATGGGGGCTGGGAGACTAGTATTAAGTAATGGGGGCCGGGACACTAGTATCAAATAATGGGGGCCAGGACACTAGTATTGAGTAATGGGGGCCAGGAGACTAGTATTAAGTAATGGGGGCCAGGACACTAGTATTAAGTAATGGGGGCCGGGACACTAGTATTGAGTAATGGGGGCCGGTACACAAGTATTAAGTAATGGGGGCTGGGACACTAGTATTGAGTAATAGGGGCCAGGAGACTAGTATTAAGTAATGGGGGCCGGGACACTAGTATTGAGTAATGGGGGCCAGGAGACTAGTATTGAGTAATGGGGGCCAGGAGACTAGTATTGAGTAATGGGGGCTGGGACACTAGTATTGAGTAATGGGGGCCAGGAGACTAGTATTGAGTAATGGGGGCAGGGACACTAGTATTAAGTAATGGTGGATGGGACACTAGTATTAAGTAATGGGGGCCGGGACACTAGTATTGAGTAATGGGGGCCGGGAGACTAGTATTGAGTAATGGGGGCCAGGAGACTAGTATTGTAGTATTGAGTAATGGGGGCCGGGACACTAGTATTAAGTAATGGGGCCGGGAGACTAGTATTGAGTAATGGAGGCCGGGAGACTAGTATTGAGTAATGGGGGCCGGGAGACTAGTATTGAGTAATATGGGGGCCGGGAGACTAGTATTAAGTAATGGGGGCCGGGAGACTAGTATTGAGTAATGGGGGCCAGGAGAATAGTATTGAGTAATGGGGGCCAGGACACTAGTATTGAGTAATGGGGGCCACCTTAGAATAAACCAATGTTCATCCCATGTCAAGTACCATCCATCACTGGAGGAGGTTGCAGCCAGACACTGAATAAACACAGACACCGTTATATGGATTTTATGAGAGCATCTATCAGTACATGAGTGTGTGTCAGGATGCTAGTATATCGCTACAGCACAATCTTGGGTAGTGCTGGTCTGACCACTAGCAATCAATAAACCCACAACAAGGTAAGGATTGTACAGGAGCTTCCATCACTTCTACAACACATGGTTGTGTTATGAGTGCAGTAGACTTGCACAACTAAAAACCCATCGTAGTAAACCAATAATTTCATCAATTTACATACAAGGCAAAAATGATTAGTTAAAATCATAATTTTTAGATTATGTAAATAATAAGAACAAGATGCCCCTATAAGAGACTGGAGACTGTCCACATATCTAGACTTGCCTATTAGGAAGATAGAATTACTACACATCCATGGACTTTTCTTTCAGTACAGCCTTGGAGCAAGGATACTATCCACTTATCTAGACTTGCCTATTAGGAAGATAGAATTACTACACATCCATGGACTTTTCTTTCAGTACAGCCTTGGAGCACGGCTACTGTCCACATATCTAGACTTGCCTATTGGGAAGATAGAATTACTACACATCCATGGACTTTTCTTTCAGTGCAGCCTTGGAGCAAGGCTACTGTCCACATATCTAGACTTGCCTATTAGGAAGATAGAATTACTACACATCCATGGACTTTTCTTTCAGTACAGCCTTGGAGCAAGGCTACTGTCCACATATCTAGACTTGCCTATTGGGAGGATAGAATTACTACACATCCATGGACTTTTCTTTCAGTACAGCCTTGGAGCAAGGCTATTGCTGCAGCTGTGTCAGGCAACTTCAACACAGCTACATAGTTTCTGTCCGCTTCCAGACATTCTATAACACAGTAACAAATAACACAGCTGATCACTGAGAGTGATGAATCTCTCCCACTCCTCGTGTTTTACTCTGCAGTACATCATTGTGCTTCAGCTTGATGTAGGAGGATAGTCTGAAGCGATGTAGCTCTCAGACATTGATCACTTTGGTGAAATCCACGAGCACGGGTATGGTGAATTATTTGATAGGCATTACTTAGAAGTTGATGGACGATTGAGTAAAAACAATGCATGGCTAACAACTTCTTTATTTCCTGTGTCTGCTTTGTTACGGGTATAGTGCTGACAAATGTAGGAAAGACCAGGTAATGCAGCATCGTTAAGACAGGTAACACACCTATGTCACAGTCCCTACCTGACCTCATCAAACCATGCAGCATCTCTCGCACAGGTAATGCAGCATCGTTAAGACAGGTAACACACCTATGTCACAGTCCCTACCTGACCTCATCAAACCATGCAGCATCTCTCGCACAGGTAATGCAGCATCATTAAGACAGGTAACACACCTATGTCACAGTCCCTACCTGACCTCATCAAACCATGATGCATCTCTCGCACAGGTAATGCAGCATCGTTAAGACAGGTAACACACCTATGTCACAGTCCCTACCTGACCTCATCAAACCATGCAGCATCTCTCGCACAGGTAATGCAGCATCGTTAAGACAGGTAACACACCTATGTCACAGTCCCTACCTGACCTCATCAAACCATGCAGCATCTCTCGCACAGGTAATGCAGCATCGTTAAGACAGGTAACACACCTATGTCACAGTCCCTACCTGACCTCATCAAACCATGCAGCATCTCTCGCACAGGTAATGCAGCATCCATACATGTCATTTACTTACCTGAAACAAAAGGAAAACATTGATCAACATTGGCAAGAGATATGAAACACAATACTTCAAATAGCACTGTAGCTCATCCTGAATATGTAATCAACTGTTAAAATGGATGGTAAAAGATTTAGGATTCGAACATTCTGGTAAGTATAAAGGTCCAATCAAAGTCAAATGTGAAATAAGGGAACTGATGTGTTGAGCAACATATATACACACACACACCAATGTCATGACATTTTGAACAGAACTGGCTAAGTAATGGCCATAAGAGGTTTCAATTTTCAGAGGTCAAAGTGCTAAGGTAAAATGTTACCATAAACACAAGTAATTGTTTTGTCATCATATTCCAATATGGTATATGAATATAATACAGTGTTCCCTTGCTATTGCGCTCTCCAATATAGCGCTAACTCGGTTATAGCACAAGGTAAAGCATGGCTCCAAAATTTACTAACATAAACTCAAGTTTTCAAATGACACAATGTTTTCCCCCATCTCAGAAAACATAATCAGCTGATTACCACGATCATGTTACACCGGAAATACCAGTCAACAAATCTGAACAGAAGTACGCAATATAAAAAATAAAAAAAAATATCCTGCATCCACTTGTACCAAAGTGCTTATGATTCTTATCATTATAAATATATATATAGTGGAAGCTGCAACTAAAATAACACGATATTGGAATATATTATTCCTGATAAAATAATAATTTCAGATACAATGTCTTCCGATAATTGCATCAAAATTCTTTGAAGTTGTATCATTGAATGTATTTTAAAAGTAGAGTGGGGGGAAACTTGTGCAGAGCTGATTGCTTAGTTTACGAGAAAATACACACAGTAATTTTAATCTCTACTTGTGAAACAATGCATTGGAGAGCAGGAAATACAATTTGAATGGTAAAACATCATATCTAGTAATGTCAAATTTAATACTTTTATTGACCAAGTTTGTTATACCTGTTTATTCACCTGAATTCACTGAAGGGATACTATGTGGGTTTTTTAAAGCACATATTAATACTCGATAAATCTTTTTTTTTACACTTTGAATCATAAACAACTTCTATTCTAATCTTTTCTTAAACTCTGAAACGTGCAACATAGATCGTGTTAGGTAGGCAGAGCATGTACTGTTGTGTTGGTCATCTACCACCTTTGAATCGACCTTCGTTAAACCGCTGATCATCTATAACGCTCATCAATTATTTGGACCCCGAAGGTAGCGTTGTAGGGAGGGATCACTGTATTATATGAAACTTATGATACATAATGGTTATGTCATGGTTATGGTAACTCAAAACTCAAGATTATGGTATATGAAGATTATGGCATATGAAGGTTGTGGTATATGTGGGTTATGATATATGAGGTTTATCATATATGAAGGTTATGGTATATATGTGAGTTATGGTACATGAAGGTTGTGGCATATGTAGGTTATGGTATATGTAGGTTATGGTATGTGAAGGTTATGTTATATGAAGGTTATGGTATAAGTGGTTTATGATATATGAAGGTTATGGTATATGAAGGTAAGGGTATGTAAAGGTAAGGGTATACGTAGGTTATGACATATGAAGGTTATTGTACATGGAGGTTAGGGTATTTGAAGGTTAAGGTATATGAAGGTAAGGGTATATGTAGGTTATGACATATGAAGGTTATGGTATATGAAGGTTATGGTATATGAAGGTAAGGGTATAAGTAAGTAAGGGTATATGAAGGTAAGGGTATATGAAGGTTATGGTATATCAAGGTAATGATATATGAAGGTTAGGGTATACAAAGGTTTTGACATATGAAGGTTATGGTATATGAAGGTAAGGGTATGTGAAGATAAGGGTATATGTAGGTTATGACATATGAAGGTTAGGGTATATGAAGGTTATGGTATATGAAGATAAGGGTATATGTAGGTAAGGGTATATGAAGGTTATGGTATATGAAGATAAGGGTATATGTAGGTAAGGGTATATGAAGGTTATGGTATATCAAGGTAATGATATATGAAGGTTAGGGTATATGAAGGTTGGGTATATGTAGGTAAGGGTATATGAAGGTTGGGTATATGAAGGTAAGGGTATACGTAGGTTATGTCATATGTAGGTTATGACATATGAAGGCTATGGTATATGAAGGTTATGGCATATGAAGGTAAGGGTATATGTAGGTAAGGGTATATGAAGGTAAAGGTATATCAAGGTTATCGTATATCAAGGTTATGGTATATGAAGGTAAGGGTATATGGAGGTAAGGGTATACGTAGGTTATGATATATGAAGGTTATGGTATATGAAGGTTATGGTATATGAAGGTAAGGGTATATGTAGGTAAGGGTATATGAAGGTAAGGGTATATCAAGGTTATGGTATATCAAGGTTATGGTATGTGAAGGTAAGGGTATATGTAGGCAAAGGTATATGAAGGTAAGGGTATATCAAGGTTATTGAATATCAAGGTTATGTTATATGAAGGTAAGGGTATATGAAGGTAAGGGTATATCAAGGTTATGGTATATCAAGGTAAGGGTATACGAAGGTTATGGTATATGAAGGGAAGGGTATATGTAGGTTATGACATATGAAGGTTATGGTATATCAAGGTTATGGTATATGAAGGTAAGGGATCGAGGTTATGGTATATGAAGGTAAGGGTATATGTAGGTTATGACATATGAAGGTAATGGTATATCAAAGTTATTGTATATGAAGGTAAGAGTATATCAAGGTAATGATATATGAAGGTTAGGGTATATGAAGGTAAGGGTATATGTAGGTTATGACATATGAAGGTTATGGTATATGAAGGTTATGGTATATGAAGGTAAGGGTATATGTAGGTTATGACATATGAAGGTTATGGTATATCAAGGTTATGGTATATGAAGGTAAGGGTATATGAAGGTAAGGGTTTATGAAGGTTATTGTATATGAAGGTTATGGTATATCACGGTTATGGTATATGAAGGTAAGGGTATATCAAGGTTATGGTATATGAAGGTAAGGGATCGAGGTTATGGTATATGAAGGTAATGGTATATGTAGGTTATGGTATATCAAGGTTATGGTATATAAAGGTTAGGGTATATGAAGGTAAGGGTATATGTAGGTTATGACATATGAAGGTAATGGTATATCAAAGTTTTGGTATATGAAGGTAAGGGTATATGTAGGTTATGAAATATGAAGATTATGGTATATGAAGGTTATGGTATATGAAGGTAAGGGTATATGTAGGTAAGGGTATACGTAGGTTATGACATATGAAGGTTATGGTATATCAAGGTTATGGTATATCAAGGTTATCGTATATGAAGGTAAGGGTATACGTAGGTTATGACATATGAAGGTTATTGTATATGAAGGTTAGGGTATATGTAGGTTCGGTATATCAAGGTAAGGGTATATGTAGGTTATGACATATGAAGGTTATTGTATATGAAGGTTAGGGTATATGTAGGTAAGGGTATATGAAGGTAGGGGTATATCAAGGTTAGGGTATATCAAGGTTAGGGTATATCAAGGTTAGGGTATATCAAGGTTAGGGTATATCAAGGTAAGGGTATACATAGGTTATGACATATGAAGGTTATTGTATATGAAGGTTAGGGTGTATGAAGGTAAGGGTATACGTAGGTTATGACATATGAAGGTTATTGTATATGAAGGTTAGGGTATATGAAGGTTGGGTATATCAAGGTAAGGGTATATGTAGGTTATGACATATGAAGGTTATGGCATATGAAGGTTATGGTATATGAAGGTAAGGGTATATGTAGGTAAGGGTATATGAAGGTAGGGGTATATCAAGGTTAGGGTATATCAAGGTAAGGGTATATATAGGTTATGACATATGAAGGGTGTGGTATATGTGGGTTCCGATATATCACGGTTGTAGCCAGACTGCTGTGTTTGTTGTGCTTCGAACATTAACTCAATCAGCAGAAAGACTGTCGAGGTTATACCAACAGCCCATGGATCTACTTGTCATGTTTGTGACAATACACCTGACATTCTCAGTTTTCTAACAAATTCTTGTCATCAATTTTGCTTCCTTGCCTCTGATTAGAGTTCCCACCTTTCTGCTTGTCAAGCCACAAAGTGCTCTGCTACTTACCTATCTATAGTTTAAGAGATATATTTGTGTGGAGTGTCTACATCCCCCTGTCAGTTGCAATATGTTAACTTGCCCTTAAATAAAGAAGATGTGTTTTCAGGAAGGAGGGCATAACTTAATTAAACCCATAATTTCTTCAACATACTGGCAAAATAACCACAATTCATTTGGGAAGTCGTTCAGTGAAACTGTTGTTATATTGGTGGAAACACCTGTAAATACAGGCAGAAAGTAAATGTGAGCATGATGTCTCTATGTAGCTAAGCCATTGTGAAGCTCTCATAAAATCTGAAATATTCCAAGGTGATATAGAGGATTAACCACTGTGTTCGGTTGTTACCGAAAAATCTACACACGAGTGATTAATCTGTCACGATTAGAACGAGGCTTTGCCGAGTTCTAATTGTGACAGATTAATCACGAGTGTGTAGATTTTTCGGTAACAACCGAACACAGTGGTTAATCCTTTTTCTCCCATAACAATATGCCATAAAAAGTCGAGCTCGTAGTTGAAGATTTCCCGTGTTTAGTAACCACTCGGGATTCCCCCCAGCCTCGTTTTCGAATATGCTCAGTAAGACAACTGTAACATAAACAGGTAAAAAGGTTCTAGCGAAGACAACTCACACGAAGTTTCCGTGACAGGCAAGCCACTTGTTAGCATTCGTGTTATGTTTTTTGTTAACTATTAAAAGCTGATGGGGGTAACGTTTTGAGAATTAGTAATGTGATTTGATATTTGTTAATGGTTTTGGATTTCTTGGCCCATAACTTTATTTGCATTCGTCTCGCCGTGACTATCATTTTCAATGCGCAACACTAAATAGGCCCACCTTTTTAGTGTATGTAAATACGTTATTCGTTTATTTGGTCGCTAGAAACAAATGTTATAAACCCAATTAAGAGGAAATTAAATATTGTCTTATATATTGTGAACTATTGTTAACGAAAAACAAGTGCCCAAAGGAACTGTCAGCAGGATTGATCAGGCAAGATTTTATTTACCAACTCAGGCAACTGATCAGCTGATTACATCTTCTCGAATCCTTCAATGGCTTGTAAATTTTTGGGACGAATTTACCTCTTTAAAACTAGTTTTACAGTAAATAATTTAATGTGTAAAATGATGAATATTTCATGTCATCTTTTTTACATTTTTTTTTGTTCCTGAACATTGTGAGCCCATGTGTTTTTATGATATAAAAAAACCCTTTTCAGTTGACAGTTTTTCTTTTGAACATAATATTTAACATCATGACACCAAATGTTACTAAATGAGTTATCTAATTTCCCCATATTTGTGAATGACAAGAAACAATGTGAATTTGACAAGCACAATAATTTTTTGTGTGTGAAACATAAATACATAGGATAGTATGTAAACAATAAATTATTATTTCAGTAGTTCTACAAATATTTGCATTTTAATACCCTTGTAATTTTACATTGTAATTTTACTGCAACAGTTACCTCCAAACTTTATTCTTTTGTTATTTTATCAGATTAGATTTAAGACTTACTGATAAGGTAGTTTAAAATTAACATGTTCTTAAACATTCTTTTTATCTTCATGAAAACAAGACATAATAATAAATATGTATTTGAGTGACCTGTTCATATGTGATTTTTGGGGGGCAAAAAGTATTTAAATTAAAATTAGACATTCCTAATGCATTTCTAAAGAAGTGGGTTTTTTCAGTAATCATGGTATATAATAAATCTTTGGTTTAAAGAATATACTTGAGACAAACCTAATTCTACATGTCTTAATACTCTGTATTGTCTGTAAATTCTGAAAATAATTGACTGTGATATTGAGTTTCTACCTAAAACTTATAATAAGAAATTAATTTTGAGATAATTTCATCCTATCTAAAAAACACAATATATTTTAAGATGCATAAATGTACATCATTGTTGAAAAAAAAAAGAATATTGCTTTTGAAAAAAATACCTAAAAAAGGTTGATTGGTGCCCACCATCTTGAACTTCATCATTTTGTCTGCTCCCTATAATAAATCAAAATAGTTAAGAAAAAATATGAATACATATATTACTTTCTGGAGTTTATTTAGATTTAGGTATGACTTAATATATTCAAGTTTTAACGGGGTAATGTTGTTGTTTTCATAATGAGTTTCTTAATTGTCCTGAGATAGTATGTTTAAATAATTGAAGTCTTAATGTTTAAAAAATACCAAATAATTATAGGCCAAAATACATTAATTATATTGATCTTGGTAAACTCCACCTGTTGAAAGGGGAAACAACTGCTGTGGTTGCAAAACATCTTGGTCGTGAGATGTACGGTCCGTCCAGCAAAGATTGATCGTTTCCTGCATTAAAATTGAGTATTGCTCTAGATCCAAATTATCTGAGTGTTTATTTTCTTAAAATATGAAATTTAAGTCTCGATTAATTTAATAGATCTATGAAATATGTTTTTGATCGATCGGCTCTAGATCAAAACTTTTTTGGAACGTGACATTTCTTATGTGGTTGACAGTTGTTGTTTTTTAAAAATACCAAACAATATGGTTTGTTTCACTATTTCATCGGTATTTTTACATGAATTAATGAACTGTTTCATGAGCTTTGTTATTAGCCTTGAAAACGCCCAGTAAAGAATGTACCGGAGTTGCTCCCCTGGTCCCGTAATATCGATGCGGTATCTCGCTTCGGTTACCGTCTTCTCATTCTGCAACTGAATCTGGTACATTGGGAAGCCGAAATTCTGTGGTATATCTCCATATATCATACCCCTTCTTCCCCCACAAACTTTCCTTCGGTCATCAACTTTCGGCAATGGAAACATTGTCACTACGGTAATGTTTTGCCTGCTGGGGATTTCCTGTACTAGACGACCTCGGGTATCCCCGATCCGAAAATAGTGCCGTCAATTATTCTTAGCCAGCCAATCAAAACACGATGACACAACTCTCCACTCTCAGGAAGCCAATCAGATTAGGTGAAAAAAAATAAACCACTGCGAATAAACCACTGCTGGCGATTGAAGATCAAGCCCTGTTATGGGAGAAGGTTGAGATTCACCATCACGATGCCTCCAAACAATTACAGTTCACAATTGCTGAGTACTCTACACATAACGGGACCTCCGTTCCTTGTTACTCATGTATGTGAGTGAGTGAGTGAGTGAGTGAGTGAGGGAGGGCGGGAGGGAGGGAGGGAGGGAGAATATGAATTCCACAGTCTATCAGGCAGCAGACTAACACTTTGTCTATGAAAACATTTCTTCAAAATTATTCTTGTTAATTTTCAAAAGAACCTTTAATATTCTGCTGTTTTAATCAAGGAAACTAGACTTGGTTCACTTTGATCTAGACTTGCCAAGGCTTTTAGTTTAAAAAACAATTAGACACTAGTATATAAATTCCACAGTCATGGCACAGGACAAAACAGACAGCTGACCCCCTCAGTGAGGAATAACTAATGGCTCTACTTGATCATTCTCTCAAATATGCCGCACAAATAACCACCTCCAAACTGCTTTCGACATGTAATTCATCAAAAACCTAGTTTCTTATGCCTGTATTTGCTCTCGTGATGTATTCCCTTGGCCATAGTACTGAAGGGTGTTTGGGGTTGTAATGCGAGTGTGACAGGTGCTTGGTCCTCTGGGGGAAGCTGTTTGGAGCTGGTCTCCTGGGCGGGCCATGGCTGATGCTTCTCGGAGCCTGTTGTAAACCATCAGATTTGCCCACAAGGGGGAGAGGTTTGACAGGTTTCCCGGTTTGAGAAAGATAATGTGTTCTTATACTCCTGATCTTGAATCAGTGGGTGGGTGTTATTTTTGAATGAGTGAGTGAGTGAGTGGGTGGGTGGGTGAGTGAGTGAGTGAGTGAGTGAGTGAGTGAGTGAGTGAGTGAGTGAGTGAGTGAGTGAGTGAGTGAGTGAGTGAGTGAGTGAGTGAGAGAGTGAGTGAGTGACATTGAGAGTTCTGTGGAACCAATCTTGCCAGGATGACAACATCTGTGAGGTAACAGATAGGTGACCAATGACAGGAGACAGGCTGATTAATCCAAGGAAATATCTGTCATCACATCCCTGCTAAAACATACTGATTGCTTCACACGTAAAACACACTTGGGAAATCAGGAAACATACTCACAGATTCAACAAGCAGTCATGGGCATATTTCATTTAAAGCTGCAAAGTTTAAGTAATTGACTAACTTTGCTTGAAGTTCTAGTGAGTGAGTGAGTGAGTGATGGAGTGATGGAGTGAGTGAGTGAGTGAGTGAGTGAGTGAGATTATCAAAACCAGCCATCTCCTAAGTTCGAGTGGAGAATGGTGAGTAGTGCCCTCATTAACGAAAGTCTAGTGCAGCAGGCGGAGGAGATAATTGATATATTGGCAGCTTTATTGGCAGCTTGTCTCAGCGCCCTGTTACCCACATGGGGGGCAGTGCAAGACTTCCACGCCCAATACAAATGTCTGCTGGCTGGCAAGGGCAGTTAACAGCACTGCAAGTTTTCAGACTGACAAAAGCAAATCAATTAAGGTTTTACTGTTTTAGTCAATAAATAACATGTTGTCACTCTAACAGCATCTCAGTCCTACGTACATGAGTTGAGTGAAATAGCAGTCTACTTGACTTGTCCTAAAACTAAAGGATATTTTTTTAGTACTGTTTCAACACATGGGCTCAGCACCATCTCTTCATACTGTGTGTCATAACAGTCATATCAACGTCTACAGATTTATGGGGCATGGGTTGCCTGGTCGTTTCAGGTGCCGCAGTTTGCTGTGAGGGTTCAAATCTTGGTTCAACCGATTATGTTTCTAGGTTTGTCAGCACCATACCGTGCTCGTGGGTTTCACCGAAGTAGTAAACATCTAAGACCTGGTTCACTTTGTGCTTTCTTCCCACATTAAGCTGACACGCCGTGATATAACTGGAATACTGCTCAAAGCAGCGTTAAACCCAAACTCACTCACTCACTCACTCACTCACTATAGATTTGTTATTTAAGAAAATGGGAAAAAGCATCTTTCCTTCCTACTCAGTCTTGTTTAGGTGCAGATGCTGTTGGTTGTGAAATACTATTTCCCTGAAGACTATTAGATAGCTGACAGGGAAGAGGATCGTCTGTTGAGAATCTTAAGATTTAAAAGTATGATGACAGCTGAACTGCAGGATTTATGGCTGTGATGTTATAGAGGTCTTGTATTCAAAGGAATTATAGTTGTTTTATACTAAAACCTCAAGAAGGAACATGTATGGTATAGAAATGTGTGTGGACAAAAATACATTACACCTGAAGCACAACAAAAAGTGTCCAAGGGATGCCTTTCAGATTAAATGAGTATCATTTTGACTATTTAAACAAAATTTAAACAAGAGTTTGCCACTAATGTGGCTATCTAAACAAACCCTAACCTTTTTTAACCGAGGTGGAACTTGTCATGGAAATTGTAAAAAAAAGGAACCTAAGTCCATCTTCTTGCCATGGAAACGTAAAAAATAAAAGTTTCTAAAATTTCTAAATAGCTAAAGGCACCAGTTAAGCATGTACTTGACAGACCTGCAAAGTTTCATGAAAAAATATTGAACGGTGAGTTATGCTCCAGAAACGAAACGTGACGGACAGACGGACGGACAGAGCCCGTTTCTATATCCCCTGCCAACTTTGTTGGTCTCAAAAGAAATAACACCTGATTTTTCCATATAACTATACTTAATCTATCATGATACGAGTGAGTGAGTGAGTGAGTGAGTGAGGCATCACAATCACATCACAGGTAATTAACACAGCCAGTTAGTTTTGTTGTCTGGCGTTGCCTCACTGTTTATACTGGCAGTGTGTACATAATCAAGTCTGGGCAAGAACAACAAGGGTTGACATGAAAGGAAATTACACCAGCTTCAATTTAATATCAAGTTTATGTCCCACGTGAAATCATTTTCAATTTGCCCAAGGTTTATGAGAGGGCAAAAACTTGCCATCAAGTGGAAGTGAGTGTCATATTCTTTTTTTTACCACAGATATAACTTGAAGAGGAATGAAGAAACACAAACAGTTTCAGCAACATGGAGAAAGGTCAAGATTACAACATTTGGTTACATCAGTGATGATATGGCGCTGTAGAAATTAGTTTCCCATTCAAGTACCTCCAGTACAGGTAAACAACATAATGATACCTAGATGTCAGACAGAGAGGGGGTATTAGTCCACCTCATCCCTGCAGCGGCCATTACACATCCTAGACTTAAGTCATCTATCACAGTCTATGAAAAGATTTTTCAAAATAATTGTATTTTTTGTTTCAAAAGAATATTTTGTATTCTGCTGTTTTAATAAAGGAAACTAGACTTGGTTCAGTTTGATCTAGACTTGCCTAGGCTTTTAGTTTAAAAAAAATAGATACAAGTATATGAATTCCACAGTCTATCAGGCAGCAGACTAACACTTTGTCTACGAAAACATTTCTTCAAAATAATTGTTGTTTTTTTTTCAAAAGAACCTTTATTATTCTGCTGTTTTAATCTAGGAAACTAGACTTGGTTCACTTTGATCTAGACTTGCCAAGGCTTTTAGATTATAAAAATTAGACATAAGTATATAAATTCCACAGTCAAGGCACAGGACAAAACAGACAGCTGACCCCCTCAGTGAGGAATAACTAATGGCTCTACTTGATCATTCTCTCAAATATGCTGCACAAATAACCACCTCCAAACTGCTTTCGACATGTAATTCATCAAAAACCTAGTTTCTTATGCCTGTATTTTCTCCCTTGATGTATTCCCTTGGCCATAGTACTGAAGGGTGTTTGGGGTTGTAATGCGAGTGTGACAGGTGCTTGGTCCTCTGGGGGAAGCTGTTTGGAGCTGGTCTCCTGGGCCATGGCTGTTGCTTCTCGGTGCCTGTTGTAAACCATCAGATTTGCCCACAAGGGGGAAAGGTTTGACAGGTGTCCGGTTTGAGAAAGATAATGTGTTCTTATACTCCTGATTTTGAATGAGTGGGTGGGTATGTGTTATTATTGAGTGAGTGAGTGAGTGAGTGAGTGAGTGAGAATCCCACAAGGAGAGTCTGATAATCAATGGAACCAATCTTGCCAGGATGACAACAGCAGAGGGTAATAGACACTTGACCAACGACAGGTGGTAGGTCTGATTGATCCAAGGAAATATCTGTCATCGCATAACCACTAAAACAACATACTGATTGATTCACACGCTTCATGCATAAAATACACTTATCATGAAGCACACCCACAGAGTGAGTGAGTGTGAGTGGATCTTGCACAATAGTGCATTTATATCTCATCAGCTTGAAAGTAATCAGTGAGTCAGCAAATAAAAGTGAGAGCAATAATCCCCATGTCATAAAGAACATCAAGCATGTGTCATACTAAAGAGTCATCAAGAACACCAAGCACCTGCCTTACTAAAGAGTCATCAGGCACACCAAGCACCTGTCATACTAAAGAGTTGTCAAGAACACCAAGCACCTGCCTTACTAAAGAGTCATCAGGCACACCAAGCACCTGTCATACTAAAGAGTTGTCAAGAACACCAAGCACCTGCCTTACTAAAGAGTCATCAAGAACACCAAGCACCTGCCTTACTAAAGAGTCATCAAGAACACCAAGTACCTGCCTTACTAAAGAGTCATCAAGAACACCAAGCACCTGCCTTACTAAAGAGTCATCAAGAACACCAAGTACCTGTCATACTAAAGAGTCATCAAGAACACCAAGCACCTGTCATACTAAAGAGTCATCAGAAACATCATAAAAACATAGCTGACATACTGTCCAAGCGGACCTGTGAACATCTTGGGTAGAATAGGTCTTCAGCAACCCATGCTTGCCAAAACAGGTGGCTATGCTTGTCGTAAAAGGCGATTAACGGGATCGGGTGGTCAGGCTCACTGACTTAGTTGATGCATCTCATCTTATCCAAATTGCATAGGTCGATGCTCATGATGTCAATCACTGGATTGTCTGGTCCAGACTCGATTATTTATAGACCAAAGTCATACAGCTGGAATATTGCTGAGTGCGGTGTTAGACAACAAACAAAACAAAAAAACTGTCGAAGTGGATTCAAACCCTCCATGTTATGAATTTGACATGATTCCATTGCCCAGCAGACCTTCATCTCAACACTGCACGAAACTGAATCAAAACAAGAAATCAGCACAATTCCATGTTTTGCAATATTCAGGAACAAGTATTCATTATCGACACAATTCCCAGTGTCGTCAGGGAACATGAACCATGAGGAAGTGTGTATCCAGGCAACAGCACAGAGAAACAGGAAGCGTTCAGGGCAGCCACTGGCAAAACGGAAGTGGTCAGGGATTGTCTTTACAGACCAAATACATCTTTTCACATCAGTAAAGGGCTGACTACCCATCATCAATTGTTTATCTTTTCTAATCTCTTCATGTTGGCTTTATCTGGTATTGGAAACAATCCCCCCTGATGTGACATGCATCACCAACAACTGATCAGAGACATGGGGTGGAAACAAAAGGTATTCTCAGTGTTGGCCCAAAATAGACAAATCATTAGAGAATGTATCTAATTCTCATGTCATAAATCTTTTCTAGCAAAGACAGGAACTAGTCCCTTGAGAAAGGGCTCTAGAAAATGACCCATTTTTAATGTTAAGAAGACCTGGCCACTGAGGTCTTTTGATTGCTGAGATATTCTGCCACATTAATGATCTGGCTACTAAGACATTCCTGCCACAAAGACATTCTGACCGCTAAGACGAACTGACCACTAATATGTTCCTGCCACTAAGACTTTCTGACCACTAAGATAATCCTGCCACAAAGACATTCTGACCAATAATATGTTCCTGCCACTAAGACGTTCTGACCACTAAGATTTTCCTGCCAAAAAGACATTTTGACCACTTATATATTCCCACCACTGAGACATTCTGACCACTAAGATATTCCTGTCACTAAGGCGTTCTGACCACTAATATATTCCTATCACTGAGGCGTTCTGACCACTAAGATATTCCTGTCACTAAGGTGTTCTGACCACTAAAATATTCCTGCCACTAAGACGTTCTGACCACTAAGATATTCCTGTCTCTAAGGTGTTCTGTCCACTAAGGTATTCCTGTCACTAAGACATTCTGACCACTAAGGTATTCCTGTCACTAAGATATTCTGACCACTAAGGTATTCCTGTCACTAAGGTGGTCTGTCCACTAAGGTATTCCTGTCACTAAGACATTCTGACCACTAAGGTATTCCTGTCACTAAGACATTCTGACCACTAAGGTATTCCTGTCACTAAGGCGTTCTGACCACTAAGGTATTCCTGTCACTAAGGTGTTCTGTCCACTAAGGTATTCCTGTCACAAAAGTGTTCTGTCCACTAAGGTATTCCTGTCTCTAAGGTGTTCTGACCACTAAGATATTCCTGTCACTAAGGCGTTCTGACCACTAAGATATTCCTGTCACTAAGGTGGTCTGACCACTAAGATATTCCTGTCACTAAGGTGGTCTGTCCACTAAGATATTCCTGTCACTAAGGTGTTCTGTCCACTATTATATTCTTTTCACTAAGGTGTTCTGACCACTAAGATATTCCTGTCACTAAGGCGTTCTGACCACTAAGATATTCCTGACACTAACGTATTCCTGTCTCTAAGGTGTTCTGTCCACTAAGATATTACTGTCACTAAGGTGTTCTGTCCACTAAGATATTCCTGTCACTAAGGTATTCTGTCCACTAAGACATTCCTGTCACTAAGGTGTTCTGACCACTAAGATATTCCTGTCACTAAGACATTCTGACCACTAAGGTATTCCTGTCACTAAGACGTTCTCACTCAGGTGTCACATCTACCTGTCGCCATGAACTAGTTCTGTCCAGTAACTCATTATAAACCATTTCCCTCTGGTTGCTGGTCAACAGGCAATCAATGCTTGATTCCCTAAATGACATTAGGAGTTGATTGTCGTTCCACGCGCCTGTCAATATAAATGGACTCTGTGCTTCACTGACCGTCCTGATGAAGCCATCGACCAGTACGTCCAGATACACAGTGACTGTCAGCACTCCCTTGGCAGAACACGGCTGAGGCACTACCAGGGACCGTCTCATCATCTACACACTGTGAATACACAATGCCATTTAGAAAGTGGTCAAATGTAAACAATGTTATATTTGGGATAACACTTTCTTAGTAAAGTACAGATTCTAGTACTTTTTGGGGGTTGAGTGCTGTCCGGGATTCGAACCCACACCTGCCAAGGTGAGGCACCTAATCGCCAGCACACAAAGTCAGCAATCTAACCCACTCAGCCACCGAGGCTTCCACAAAATGAAAGTCCGACAACTGGTAGTCTAGATCACGTACTTTGAGTACCCCCCTGACTTGTGGAAGCCTCGGTGGCTGAGTGTGTTAGATCGCTGACTTTGTGTGCTGGCGATTAGGTGCCTCACCCTGGCAAGTGTGGGTTCGAATCCCGGACGGGACTCAACCCCCAAAAAGTACTAGAATCTGTACTTTACAAAGAAAGTGTTATCCCAAATATAACATTTGTTACATCTACCCACGGATCATTTAGTTCTTCCACCAGCATCTCCTCATCAAACTACAGCCTAAAATTAACCTTTACATGTGGAGACAACTTTGGGGTGAGAGATGTTTGAGAGACTGATCCTAAAGTGTCAAGCTATTTGAATCCTACTCCGGAGATGCAGCTCAATCCAGAATTTGGATACAATCTTATATGATCATATGAAAGAAGACAATAAACTACAAAGGTCAGGTTCTTCCTTATTGCTACAATCTTTACCAAGCAAACAGGCCTAACATTGCAGAGGTGTGTTCTCAGTGGGATGACGTCTCTGTCGTGTCCGTGAATGTCATTGACATTTCCGTCCCTCACATCACCAGCGTCGCAGCATCGCTGGCTGCAGCAAGGAGGTTATAAATGGAGCACTTGTAATTAGGATGACCCTTTTCTCTTTCCCTGCTTCTCCAGCCACCCTCAGCTTGCATGTGGTGGCACGGACCGGCTTCGGCCGTCTAAATGTCACTGCTCGGGGCACTCTGGCCTTCTTGTCTCTGTTACAGCACGTTACATCATGTTACAGACAAGGCTGCTAAAGCAGTGTCATCAGCAAATACCTACACAATCAATGGGACTGCACCCGTGGCATCAGGTGACCAGGAATTGTGAAAGATCATTGCCCTTGCTTTCTTAGCCATTATTTTTTTCCTTTTAACATAATGATTGACAGGTTTACATCAAAGTTAAACACATCCATGTTGAAATTTCAGAGTGAGTGAGTGAGTGAGTGAGTGAGTGAGTGAGTGAGTGAGTGAGTGGGTGAGTGGGTGGGGAGAGTGAGTGAGTGAGTGAGTGAGTGAGTGAGTGAGTGAGTGAGTGAGTGAGTGAGTGAGTGAGTGAGTGAGTGCCATTGAGAATTCGGCTAGGATATCAGTGGAACCAATCTTGCCAGGATGACAACATCTGTGAGGTAACAGATAGGTGACCAATGACAGGTGACAGGCCTGACTGATCCACGAATATCTGTCATCACATCCCTGCTAAAACATACTGATTGCTTCAAACGTAAAACACACTTGGGAAATCAGGAAACATACTCACAGATTCAACAAGCAGTCATGGGCATATTTAATTTAAAGCTGCAAAGTTTAATTAATTAATTAACTTTGCTTGAAGCTCTGTTGACAAAAATGAACAGAAGGAATCAGCTTCAGTGTATGATAACAAACACAGAGTACGACATCATCTCATTTACTATGCAACTATTCCACTCAACTAAAATTCCCCATCTCTCCACATCACAAAAGATGTAACTTCTTTTCCAATTCGAGACGTCACAGATCTTGTGTCTAATCTGCAGGGACCATTCACACGATTAGAACTACAACCGAGGAGATATATCCATGACAACCATTGTGTTGTTATTTTCCCATTTCATAAAAAGCCTCTGAAGTTTAATTATCCCCAGCACTTAACCCAGCGGAAACCAGGTTCTGGATGTGTTCCGGGCAGCCTGGAGGAGATGCTGGTGATGCTGGCGACGCAGACATCAGAAGGTGGGCACTAAGTCATCACCCTCGGCAAGTCTGGACTCGGATGCAGAACATGCCTCAAAATATCCTTGTCCATCAAGTGACTTGACCTTTGTCTCATCAGCAGCCAGAATCTCCGACCCCAGAGGTGTGTGACATGGGGTTTAACATCACATTCTTGCATTTGAGTGAGTGAGTGAGTGAGTGAGTGAGTGAGTGAGTGAGTGAGTGAGTGAGTGAGTGAGTGGGAGACACCAGAAATGTGCATTACACATTGTACCCATGTGGGGAATATTTCATACCCTTCATGTCAAGTGCCAGGCAGGGTAACAACAAATACCATCTATTAACGTTGTTGGGTGTGGTGTGGCCAGCTATCGACCCATCGATGCTCTATTCACTCAACCACAGAAGCGAACCAGGCTCTCCTGACAAGAAGTGGATTATTTACATAACATGTGATCCCCAGGTAAAAGATTTCTAACCTGACTCCCATTACCTATGTTAGGTCATAAACAAAAGTTTGACGTGAAGATTGCGAAAGAAGATTGAAATGTGAGGGCTGTAAGGAATCTCATTAAATTAACATTTAGTCTATGAAATCTTTAATTACACAAACAATATTTTTTTTAATATGATGCTTTTCCAATTAGTATATTTCCACAATCTAGACCTACACTTAAATTAACTGGAAATAAACTGGAGTCACTGTGCAGGTCGACTTTCTGGTGTGTTGTGGAGTCTTGTGTGAGAGTGAGTGAGTGAGTGAGTATGGTTTTACGCCGCTTTTAGCAATATTCCAGCAATATCATGGCGGGGGACACCAGAAATGGGCTTCACACATTGTACCCACGTCGGGAATCGAACCCGGGTCTTTGGCGTGGCGTGCAAACGCTTTAACCACCGGGCTACCCGACCGCCCCTTCTTGTGTGAGAAGTCTTCCACTGTATTAGGGCTGAGACAAGTCCAAATTTACTACTCGGGTACCCACCCCCTATTACCCGACCCTACCCGGGTACCCGCTGTAGTTCTCAAGAGGTAGGTACAAACTGTCCGATTGGGAAAAGTTTGACTGTAGCTCTGGTAAAATGTGTTTAGATACATGTATGAAACGATCTGGTGTATACACTGAAGTTGACTGAAGATTTGTTTCTATTCAAACACATAACAGTCAGAAGGAATGTGCGTAGTAGTCAGGAAGAACTGCGAACATTAGTGACTTGTAGTTTAAACATGGAGTTTTAGATACTTTTTGTCATTAAACAGTATATCATGTGACCAACCACGGGTCCAGATAGTCCTGTGGATACCCAGGTCCTGCTCAGTACCCACCCGACCCAAGTACCCATGTTACCCCTCCCAGCCCCACACTGTTGGTTCTCGTGGTACTTTGGGCCAACAGGTGTCGGAAACAAATGTGGATCAAATCTGTACCATCACCAGTTCTTGGTGTGTATGCATAGCATCGTCACAGAGGTAAATACACAGCGACTTTCTACATATTGAAGTTAGTTTCAGGAGATATACACTAATAGCAGTGAGTGAGTTAGGTTTAAATGAGTATGGTTTTACAACGCTTTTAGCAACATTCCAACAATATCATGGCAGGGAACACTAGAAATGGGCTTCACACATTGCACCCAAGTGGGTTGAACCAGGATCTTCAGTGTGAGAGTGAAGGCTTTACTTCCCTACCGCCCAGTTTGACAGGCTTAATTCCAGGGGTCAACTTGAGGTGGGAGGGGGGGCATGGGTGGCCCAGTCGTCTAAGGCACCGCGATTCGCTGTGCAGAGTTGCGTCCCCTGGACACGCTAGAAACCTATGATTGTGGGTTCGAACCCCGGTTCACCCCGATTATGTTTCTAGGTTTGTCAGCACCATACCCGTGCTCGTGGGTTTCACCGAAGTGGTAAACATCCGAGACCTGCATCACTTCAGGCTTTCCTCCCCCATTAAGCTGACACACTGTGATATAACTGGAATACTGTTAAAAGCGGCGTTAAACCCATCTCACTCACTCACTCACTGAGGTGTAAGGGAAGGCCGAGGTGATTCAGGTCTGAAAAGTTACCACTTTGGTGAAACCCATGAGCACAGGTATGGTGCTGACAAACCTAGAAACATGATCAGGACAAACTTGGATTTGAACCCATGATTATAAAGGTTTCTGGCATGACAAAGGGACACAACTCTGCACACCAAATTGTGTGTCTTAGATGACTGGGCCACTTGTGATTCCTAAATGATAGTGTTGCTGATGTTTAACATTGTTTCAGGAGTAAGTTGCTCTGGCCAATAACCAACGGATGCTCGTGGAGTGTCTTCCAATCGATGAGAAACCGGCCACTGTCTGTCTACTTGTCTAGTAGACCGGAGCCCTGTCAGTCTGATAGTATAGATGACAGGGGGACGTCACACAACATGGCTGGCTGACTCGGGGCAAGTATGTTGTTGGACCACAATTGGATTACATTGCCGAGATGAGCGTCACATGACATGAGTTATGACAAGAACCAGAAGCCATGCAGCTGACCTTTCCAACATTCACACTCTCACAAGTCATTCTATGATGAAATATTCAACATGTGTAAACCTCTAAGTCTCAGCTGTCCAATCTACACTGTCTGCTTCCTACATCCCTGAATCTGAAGGGGGCACTTGTCTTGGACTCAACTTAAAGCAACGCTGGTGACACATCTGGTCTTGAGCCGTGTCATTTTGAGTACATAATAACTTTTTCATATAATGGGTAGATTTCTCTCCAGGATAAAGGCACTGGATGAAAATGGTCCCCTTATGGATCACTTTCACATAAAACACAAATACAAAAGGTCAGGTATCATAGGTACTAGCCATCAGTAAGTGCAGATATTGGAACCAAAACAATCTTTGTAGTTATTTTTCAAATCTTCATTGAAGAATACTTTTACATCATGCTATGTGCATAATGTAGGATATTGAAAATCAGTGTCTTAGGAACAGGTTTCAACTGGAACTATATTGACTTCGTCATTCTCGGTCCAGCTTATGATGTAATAGATTAATATGCAAATTCCACGAAAGCTAGCAATGTTTAGAACAGGACAGGACAGGACAGGACAGGACAGGACAGGACAGGACAGGACAGGGCAGGGCAGGGCAGGGCAGGGCAGGGCAGGGCAGGGCAGGGCAGGACAGGTCACAGCAGGGCAGGGCAGGGCAGGGCAGGACAGGTCAGGTCAGGTCAGGTCAGGTCAGGTCAGGTCAGGTCAGGTCAGGTCAGGGCAGGTCAGGGCAGGTCAGGTCAGGTCAGGGCAGGGCAGGGCAGGGCACAGCAGGGCAGGGCAGGGCAGGGCAGGGCAGGGCAGGGCAGGGCAGGGCAGGGCAGGGCAGGGCAGGGCATAATTTATTTTGTATAGTCTGGCCATGAGGCCAATAGTTCAGATGATTGGATAATATTTGACATATTGTGACAGAGGGCTTCAGTTTATATTGGCTTTGGAATTTCTAAGTTTAAACATTTTTTTCAATTGAAAGAGCTAGCTGAAATAAAATGCTGTCGTCATTTGTTGTGAGTAACAATACAAACTTGTGCAGGGTAGGATATTGATATTAATGCGAGGGCAAATACCTCAAGTTAGTATAAGGTAGACATATAAACAAACTTAGGACATATAGGATAGTTAAAAATGAAATAAAATTAGAACCCTATCTCAGTCACTGTAAAGTAAAAAAATATTGAGTTCACTTTTATAAACTAAGATTAAGTAACCATAAATTAAATATTGAACTTGGAAGACATACAAAGCCACCAACCCCACTACATCAGAGGCTATGCTCTACATGTTCAACCATTGATAACGAAAAATACTACTTACTTCACTGTATTAAACACACTCAAGAAAGAAATATACTCTTTGAAAAATTATCATGACAAAATGTAAATGTAAATGTCCACAGTCATGAAGATAAATTATTTCACTACATCCTGTCAAATAATGAAGCAGTCAATATCAACTGTATATGTTTCCACATCTATAATTTCAAACAATAAATACCCCTTCATAATCAACCGTTGACATTTTATGTATAAAAATATCATCAAATATGAAATATTGATTATTTTGTTTTTGGTTGTGTCTACAGGAATGTAAATTATGTATGTCTGTATATATGTATATATGAATCATAATGTCTTGTCTTTTAAAAATGCATCTGTCCAGTAATGGAACGTTTCTGCAATAAATTTTATCTTATCTTATAAATAGTGCATGGTATTCATCATCTAAGTCTTCTTTACAGGAATTGCATAGACTGTCAGCAAAGTCATGGTGACTGGACATTCTATATTTATGTATTATGAAATCATTTGAACAACATTTAAATTTTGTTAAAGATCTTCTTAAATTTACAGTCTTAATTGATAGATATTTTTTTCAGGTTGTTGTAAGGATTTGTTTAGGTACATTTGTGGAAGATAAGAAAACCTTTTTCAACAATAGAAATTAAAGATTACATAATGATATTGTGTGTTATGAGATGATAAATATGATCCTGTATTAGGAAAAAACATGATGCAAATAGAGCTCAGCAAGGTTAGGAGAATACAGCGTTTATTCCTAATACAATATATGTCCCATCCACAAACACACAAGTGTGAGAAACCTCTATTTATACTGTTTTCGAAAAATATATGTCACGGCGGTCAGAGCACCAAGAAGTGCTTCAGACAAAAAACCCATGTGAGATTAAATACCTGCAGGCCAGCTAGCCAAATGCTAGTGACTTTAACACTGGGCTAGTAACATTTCAGTAAAGCTGGCCCAACTGTCCAACTGAAAATTCTTGTCAACACATATTTATTTCTTTGAATCATTAAAAATCTGTAAAGCGGTCACAAAATTTTGTCAAAGTCATTTTGTTTTCATTTCGAAGTTTATTGAAAGAGTTTTGGGAGAGAAAAATATGATGAGGGCTTGTTGCAAGCCTTCCTGGCCAGTGAACTTTGGGTGTTGGATTTTTAGTTATTCTTTGGGTTAAGTTGTAAAAGGAAGTGTTAGTATTACTATGTGCTAGAGACTGTGCTGTGAGGGGGGCACCGTGGTGGTTATAAATGGTAATTATTTAATTAAATACAAAACTTCAGTAACCGAGAAGTAAGACATCATTAATGTGACCATTTATTTAAATATTTGTGTCTAAATATTAGTAGATTTCATAGATATTTCTGCATTGTATTGCAGTCAATAAAGCCGACAGCGCTACTTCAGTATTTGTGGCAACGGCACCCTTCAACAAGAACAAGTGTTAGAATATGAAACTAAGAACTAAGAACTTGATGAAGGTGCAGAATGATTTGGCGTCCTCAAACCTAGAAACCCACATTGGAAACAAATTAATACACTGTCGATAAGCCCTCTACACAGATCCATCCCAATACAAGCAAATATGCTGAGTCAACAGTTTTCCTTACCTTTCAGTGAACAGGTGCTTCCCATAGGCCATGATATGGACATATACATATGGCTTACCTCTATTGCTTATTATATACTGGTCTACAAACTTAACAGGTTTATAATCGACAAAGATATTGATATTTTCCGTTTTTATTTTCTTGGAAGAACCTTTTACTCTGAGACAAAGTGAAATCAATGAAAAGTTTCTTTGTAGTTTGCTAATGAGTCAGTTTACAGGGCACTAATTAGCAGAAATAACAAGATTTGCCCTTTCCAAACCATTACTATATAATGACTCCGGTTTACAGAGGGCACAGACTGATGAGACTTGCAGATAAATGGTTGTCAGGGTTGTGAAGGCACAGGTATCGCATCTTCATGGCAAATAAGTCGTATCTGGGAAAGGGATCTAAGAGTTTTGTTTCACGTGGGTTTTGTTTTGATGTTATTACAGTCAGCAATAACTGTGTGGGTGCCACACGAACCAGTGATTCACATAATGAACAGTGTTCCAGTCAGTGACACCCATGTGGATCCTCACTGTCGCCCCCTGGTGCTGACCATCTTCAGGGTGTCTGGGATGTAGGGTTAAGACAGGTTATATGTTTTGTTCAAAATTCTGTACACTGTCATACTCGGTGAGCTGATCCCCTCCCTAATGTGTTGAACAAATGTTATACAGTGTTCCCTCGATATTGCGCCCTTCAATATAGTGCTAACTCAGTTACAGCACACAGTATCGCATGGCTCCAAAAAAGTACTCAAGTTTTACACTGACACTATTTTTTTTTCCCATGTCAAAAAACATTATCAGCTGCTTCAGACATATTTGGGATAACACATTCTTAGTAATGTACAGATTCTAGTACTTTTTGGGGTTGAGTCCAATCCAGGATTCGAACCCAAACTGCCAGACTGGGGCACGTAATCGCCAGCACACACAGTCAGCGATCTTACCCACTCAACCACTGAAGCTTCCACAAAAGGAAAGTCTGACAATTGGCAGTCAAGATCACGTACTTTGTGTACCCCTCTGACAAGTGTAAATTGGCACGGCTCCCATGGCCGAAGTTATGAACACAAAATGTCCTTAAGCATTGTTTCACAATTTATATCTCCAAAATGCCTCTGTTCTGTCCCTGTACGCCACTGATTGTCTTGTATATTAGACTATTAACTTGATAATGATAACAATAATCCCAGTAATTTGTCCAGATCCCAGAGGCTAATTCCGACTAGATCATTGATAGACAAGGGTGCCATGTTTGTAAACACTGAAGTAGTTCCAACATTACCCTGCACAGTTGCACATTATTCTGTATATGAGTGAGTGAGTGAGTTTTACACCGCTTTAAGCAATATTCCAGCTACATTACGGCAGGGTACACCAGAAAAGGGCTTCACTCTTGAGGGGAATCGAACCCAGGTCTTCGGCGAGAGTGAACGCTCTGACCACTAGGCTAACCCACCACCTTTTCTGTACATAGGACCACCATGGATACTGTTTTTATCCTGCCATAATACCGACCCATTACAGGATAAATGTAATTATACTGGCCATCCGGTAGTACCTTTCTGTATTCTGATTGGTTGAAGAACAGTTTCTCCTTCATAAACATCTCCTTGAGATACTTGGCTGCCCTCCAACATCTATATATGTGCCACTCAAACTGCAGTGTTTACAATAGGGACTCTGGCTCTTAACCCAAGGACTGCCTGACACATCACTCTTGTCCTTAACAAACAATCCGGTTCACAGGTCTCATTCTCGACATGGATTGTAAACATGTCCATCAACTTACATCAAGTCCTGGTCACACTTTACATCCAAATAATTAATCTCCCCTCAAAGGAGGCCAAATCTGAGTAAACAGCCATTCTCCAGCCTTGCTATCAGTTCTTACAAATCAATACGAGCCTGTATGCTTATAAAAACATCCACTGACAAGATCACTTGTTAATAGGAATAAACTCATTACCACCTAGGGGCTTGCAGACGTGAGTGAGTATGGTTTTACACTTCTTTTAGCAATATTTCAGCAATATTTCAGCAATACTTCAGCAATATCACAGCGAGGGACACCAGAAATGAGCTTCACACATTGTACCCATGCTGGTAATCAAACCCGGGTCTTCGGTGTGACAAGCGAACGCTTTATCCACTAGGCTATTATATTGAAAACCAAACTTTACTTGTTTGAAAAATACACTAAAATAGTGGTGTCACAGGAACTTTTGTTGTTGAGTATACATCCCAATCACTGACATGCCCACTACAACCCCATCTCTGATATGCCCGCTACATCCCCATCACAGACGTCCCCGCTACATCCCCATCACTGACATGCCCGCTACATCCCCATCACTGACGTGCCCGCTACATCCCCATCACTGACATGCCCGCTACATCCCCATCACTGACGTGCCCGCTACATCCCCATCACTGACGTCCCCGCTACATCCCCATCACTGACGTCCCCGCTACATCCCCATCACTGACGTGCCCCTCTACAACCCCATCTCTGATATGCCCGCTACATCCCCATCACCGACGTGCCCGCTACATCCCCATCACTGACGTCCCCGCTACATCCCAATCACTGACGTCCCCTCTACAACCCCATCTCTGATATGCCCGCTACATCCCCATCACCGACGTGCCCGCTACATCCCCATCACTGACATGCCCGCTACATCCCCATCACTGACGTGCCCGCTACATCCCCATCACTGACGTCCCCGCTACATCCCCATCACTGACGTCCCCGCTACATCCTCATCACTGACGTCCCCTCTACATCCCCATCACTGACGTGCCCACTAGATCCCCATCAATGACATGCCCGCTACATCCCCATCACCGACGTCCCCGCTACATCCCCATCACTGACGTGCCCTCTACATCCCCATCACCGACATCCCCGCTACATCCCCATCACTGACGTCCCCGCTACATCCTCATCACTGACGTGCCCGCTACATCCCCATGACTGACGTCCACGCTACATCCTCATCACTGATGTCCCCGCTACATCCTCATCACTGACGTCCCCGCTAGATCCCCATCACTGACGTGCCCGCTACATCCCCATCACTGACGTGCCCTCTACATCCCCATCACTGACGTCCCCTCTACATCTCCATCACTGACGTGCCCTCTACATCCCCATCACTGACGTGCCCTCTACATCCTCATCACTGACGTCCCCGCTACATCCTCATCACTGACGTCCCCGCTAGATCCCCATCACTGACGTGCCCGCTAGATCCCCATCACTGACGTGCCCTCTACATCCCCATCACTGACGTCCCCTCTACATCCCCATCACTGACGTGCCCGCTACATCCCCATCACTGATGTGCCCTCTACATCCCCATCACTGACATGCCCGCTACATCCTCATCACTGACGTGCCAGCTACATCCTCATCACTGACGTCCCCGCTAGATCCCCATCACTGACGTCCCAGCTAGATCCCCATCACTGACGTCCCCGCTACATTCCCATCACTGACGTCCCCTCTACATCCCCATCACTGACCGGCCCTCTACATCCCCATCACTGACGTGCCCTCTACATCCCAAACACTGACTACCCGCTACATCCCCATCACTGACGTGTCCACTACATCCCCATCACTGACTACCCGCTACATCCCCATCACTGACGTGCCCTCTACATCCCCATCACTGACGTCCCCGCTACATCCCCATCACTGACGTGCCCTCTACATCCCCATCACTGACGTGCCCGCTACATCCTCATCACTGACGTGCCAGCTACATCCTCATCACTGACGTCCCCGCTAGATCCCCATCACTGACGTCCCCGCTAGATCCCCATCACTGACGTCCCCGCTACATTCCCATCACTGACGTCCCCGCTAGATCCCCATCACTGACGTCCCCTCTACATCCCCATCACTGACCGGCCCTCTACATCCCCATCACTGACATGCCCTCTACATCCCAAACACTGACTACACGCTACATCCCCATCACTGACGTGTCCACTACATCCCCATCACTGACTACCCGCTACATCCCCATCACTGACGTGCCCTCTACATCCCCATCACTGACGTCCCCGCTACATCCCCATCACTGACGTGCCCTCTACATCCCCATCACTGACGTGCCCTCTACATGCCCATCACTGACGTGCCCTCTACATCCCCATCACTGACGTTCCCTCTACATCCCCATCACTGACGTGCCCTCTACATCCCCATCACTGACATGCCCGCTACATCCCCATCACTGACGTGCCCTCTACATCCCCATCACTGACGTGCCCGCTACATCCCCATCACTGACGTGCCCTCTACATCACCATCAGTGACGTTCCCGCTACATCCCCATCACTGAGTACCCGCTACATAACCATCACTGACGCCCCACTACATCCCTGCATGTAGGCAAGGTCCCCCACTATCACACCCCACCTCACCCAACTCTAACACCTTGTGGCACCTCTGGACTGGCACCCCCCCGACTTCTCTCCGTTAGACAGCTCAATCAACATTACACTTAATTTCTTGTGAAACTTGAAAAGCTGTTTTTGTGTCAAACTGTAACAATCACTTGTGAAATCGTGATAAGAATACAGTCACTCTGTCGTAACACTTCACTGTTAGTTTGGTCATTAATTGGTACACATGGGAAACATCTCTTCTTTATGTAGATATGTCTCTCTATGTTTCTGGGGGCGGTCGGGTAGCCTAGTGGTTAAAGTGTTTGCCAAAGACCCGTGTTTAATTCCTGACATGGGTACAATGTGTGAAGCCCATTTCTGGTGTCTCCCGCCATGATATTGCTGGAATATTGCTAAAAGCAGCATAAAACCATGCTCACTCACTCACTTTATATTTCTATGGTTTGCGTTTCTTTAGGTGGTGAGTATAAAAAGCTCCGGGCAGTGTTCTGATGCCTTCCATCGCGTGCCAACACTGATATTCTCCTCATCTGTATCCCCATCGTCTGATGAACTGTTAGACTGATCGTCCTGACAACCACCCCCACGATCGGGGTTGTCATTCTCGTTAAAGTAGTCCTCAAGAGCAAAGGCCCCAGGAATTACTTCCAGAAATATCCCCGTAGCTGTTCAGTTTGTCAGCTATGTTGGAAGCACTGACAATTATCGACTTCAGGTGCTGATTATAGTAGGGCTGGGATGGGTAACTCAGGTACCCAGGTCGGTGGATCCTGAGTAGGACCCGGGTACCCACAGGACTACCCGGACCCAGGTACCCAGATGACGACCCGGACCCGTGGTTAGTCACATGATATATAGTTTAATGACAAAAATTATCTAGAACTCTATGGTTACACTACGAGTCACTAATGTTCGCATTTCTTTCTGATTATGCTCCAGTTCCTTCTGACTTTTCATATGGTTGAATAAAGATATGACTTTAGTCAACTTCAGTGTATGCATGACCAGATCGTTAAATACATGTATCTAAATATGTTTTGCAAGTGTTGTGTTAAAAAAAAAATTCCCAATCGGACATTTTGTATCTCTTGAGATCTACAGTGGGTAGGCTGCAGTTTAACATGAATACCCCACTCAGACACAGTATACTGACTCCGAGCCGACCAGTCCTTATTTTAGCCCCTTAATGCCAAGCGCCAGACAGGGTAACAACAAGTACCATCTTTTAACGTCTTTTGGTATGACGTGCCCGGGGATTGAACCCTGGACCTTCCACTCCCCGGGCGGACGCTCTACCACTAGACCACGGAGGCGGTCTTGTGAAAACAGCTTCCTTAGATACATGTATACATCGGTGTATACATCATCTGCCTGGATAAACGAAAGAGAACATGGAACACCAGGTGTTTTGCAAGAATTGTGGCAGAGTTCTGAATATGTAAACCTACATCCTGACACATCAACATCCGTAAGAACACACTCCCTGGCAATTGGACACAAAACATCCCACGTCATGTGAGTATATGCAGCATGAAGTGCCTCCAGTTTAGGCAACACTGATAGCCAGAGTTATTCAACTGACGTCACCCCAAGCGGTTGTCCGTCAGCACAAGTTGCAAATTCTGTAGCTGTTGAAGGAAAGCTAATTTTCTCATACCACATCCATTAATGCCTAGCCAATGGAGATTTCAAGCTTTCATGAGGCATGATTCAAACAGACTGTCAATGCCATGAGTTGTGTGCCTTTCAACACCTTCACTGAGCTTTAAAAGGCAACTGAAAGGCTCACAATTGTTCAAGTGCTGTTGCAGCTAGGTTCAGTTCACCAGACCAATTACAATATCACCCTAGAATGTGATGAGTATTCACAAGGGAGTGCAATGTTTTGTTCGCATATGAAACTTGCCCTCAGTGCATCAATGTCAAACATTAAAGTTTTGGGCAAACCCAACAGTGTAAAAAGTTAAGCAAAATCATACCAGGATGGAACTTGGAACTAAAACGTCCAGTAAGACACGTACACAAGTGATAAAAATTAGCAGGGTTATTTCCCTTCCTAAGATGTGATCCATTTGACTTGAATTTAATATCATTGCAGCATTAAAGAAAATGAGTGAGTGAGTGAGTGTGGTTTTACGCTGCTTTTAGCAATATTCCAGCAATATCACGGCGGGGGACACCAGAAATGGGCTTCACACATTGTACCCATGTCAGGTATCGAACATGGGTCTTCTGCAGGACGAGCGAACGCTTTAACCACTAGGCTACCAGACCGCCCCTAAATAAAATGAAGCTACTGCAGAAACATTTCCCATGGAAGTGAAAAGATTATCCATAATTAACATCTTAGCATTCATAAACTCCACTTTACCACCCACAGAACGACAATGTCATGTTTTTTATGTGTAATGCAACACTTGACTCCTTTTGATGTGTAATAAACTCTAAAACTGACTTGTGGTCCTTTGTCATGTTCAGTGTAGAGAGACTTTATAACCTTCTTGTGGGTGTTTTTCATGTTTAGTGTAGAGAGACTTTATAACCTACTTGTGGGTGTTTTTCATGTATAGTGTAGAGAGACTTTATAACCTTCTTGTGGGTGTTTTTCATGTTTAGTGTAGAGAGACTTTAAACCTTCTTGTGGGTGTTTTTCATGTTTAGTGTAGAGAGACTTTAAACCTTCTTGTGGGTGTTTTTCATGTTTAGTGTGGAGAGACTTTATAACCTTCTTGTGGGTGTTTTTCATGTTTAGTGTAGAGAGACTTTATAACCTTGTGGCACCTTTATTCATGTTTAGTGTAGAGAGACTTTAAAACCTTCTTGTGGGTGTTTTTCATGTTTAGTGTAGAGAGACTTTAAAACCTTCTTGTGGGTGTTTTTCATGTTTAGTGTAGAGAGACTTTATAACCTTCTTGTGGGTGTTTTTCATGTTTAGTGTAGAGAGACTTTAAAACCTTCTTGTGGGTGTTTTTCATGTTTAGTGTAGAGAGACTTTATAACCTTGTGGCACCTTTATTCATGTTTAGTATAGAGAGACTTTATAACCTTCTTGTGGCACCTTTATTCATGTTTAGTGTAGAGAGACTTTATAACCTTGTGGCACCTTTATTCATGTTTAGTGTAGAGAGACTTTATAACCTTCTTGTGGGTGTTTTTCATGTTTAGTGTAGAGAGACTTTATAACCTTCTTGTGGGTGCTTTTCATGTTTAGTGTAGAGAGACTTTATAACCTTCTTGTGGCACCTTTATTCATGTTTAGTGTAGAGAGACTTTATAACCTTGTGGCACCTTTATTCATGTTTAGAGTAGAGAGACTTTATAACATACTTGTGGGTGTTTTTCATGTTTAGTGTAGAGAGACTTTATAACCTAATTGTGGGTGTTTTTCATGTTTAGTTTAAAGAGACTTTATAACCTTCTTCTGGCACCTTTATTCATGTTTAGTGTAGAGAGACTTTATAACCTTCTTGTGGCACCTTTATTCATGTTTAGTGTAGAGAGACTTTATAACCTTCTTGTGGGTGTTTTTCATGTTTAGTGTAGAGAGACTTTATAACCTTCTTGTGGCACCTTCATTCATGTTTAGTGTAGAGAGACTTTATAACCTTCTTGTGGGTGTTTTTCATGTTTAGTGTAGAGAGACTTTATAACCTTCTTGTGGGTGTTTTTCATGTTTAGTGTAGAGAGACTTTATATCCTTCTTGTGGCACCTTTATTCATGTTTAGTGTAGAGAGACTTTATAACCTTCTTGTGTGTGTTTTTCATGTTTAGTGTAGAGAGACTTTATAACCTTCTTGTGGCACCTTTATTCATGTTCAGTGTAGAGAGACTTTATAACCTTATTGTGGGTGTTTTTCATGTTTAGTGTAGAGAGACTTTATAACCTTGTGGCACCTTTATTCATGTTTAGTGTAGAGAGACTTTATAACCTTCTTGTGGCACCTTTATTCATGTTTAGTGTAGAGAGACTTTATAACCTTCTTGTGTGTGTTTTTCATGTTTAGTGTAGAGAGACTTTATAACCTTCTTGTGGGTGTTTTTCATGTTTAGTGTAGAGAGACTTTATAACCTTCTTGTGGGTGTTTTTCATGTTTAGTGTAGAGAGACTTTATAACCTACTTGTGGGTGTTTTTCATGTTTAGTGTAGAGAGACTTTATAACCTACTTGTGGGTGTTTTTCATGTTTAGTGTAGAGAGACTTTATAACCTTGTGGTACCTTTTTGTGTTTAAAGACAATTTGCATGTTTTGTCATTTCTTCACATCAGTACTAAAGTGTGTTTTGGGCCATGAATATGCATGAATTTCGCCAAGTGTCCTGTGCATGAAGATACAGGTGAGCAGAAAGGGAATTCCCTCAACGGGATTCCCAGACATTCCGTAGTAATAAAAGTAGTCAGCCTCGGTAGTTGTGGCTGAATTATTGGGAAATGCAATAACATGTGAACAATTCAGCTAATCAGAATGCAGGAATTACAATGAACACAACAAAAAATTAAGTTAAACAAAGTGTCTCATATGATAGAATGAAAATTCACATTCATATCAATGTATTTTCCTTAAATCTTACAATTGTATTACAAAATAAATATCAGGGTGTCCCAATTTTAACCTTCGACTTATAGACCCTTCTCCTCACACATTTTCCTCATTAACAATGAAAAGTGATAATTGTTGGATAATTGACTTGCAGTCCAACTTCACAGTGTGCGTTGCCTTTCACTTGCTGATTCAGCTTATCTACAGGTCATATCATAATCTTTCAAATTTCAAGGGTCAAGTTAATACCTCTGCTTATCTTCGGGGTCGCCTTATCTACGGGTCATATCATGATCTTTCAAATTTCAAGGGTCAAGTTAATACCTCGGCTTATCTTCGGGGTCGGCTTATCTGCGATCATGTACGGTAATAGCTAAAGGATCCCATTGGATAAAGAGTTCAGAATTTCAAATTAAGCGTTCAAAAAGATTTCCCGGGCATCAGTGTTCCTGACATGAAGTCCCTTTGATACAAATTAACAGTCACAATATCTGTGGAACAGTTCAATACAGTATGTAACGCAATTGTGTTCCACATGATTACATTCCTTGTCGGCTTCTTCTTCCATGTCATGTGACGTTGGCTACGTTTGTCTGTCCAATTGCTTTGGTTTCAATACCACAATGTTAATCATCTGAATTCTATTCCGTCTACACTATCGGCTTATTCAGTCTGTCTCGTAATGTTGAGCTAGAAGTGATGATTACTGAACATCAAAAACACATTTGGAATTTGGAGGCAAATAGAATATCATTATCTTCAGGAAATAAGACTTTTCATTGTTTCGTCAAAGACAAAAATTCTTATTTATTCCGAGCCATCATCTTGCAACTGCTGCCAGATCCTGTGATGAACCTGACAGTCATGTTGAATGGTATTTGTACAGTGACCTAGTAGAGCAATGTGATTGGACCAAGCAATGTGATGTTAGAGTGAGTGAGTGTGGTTTTATGCAGCTTTTAGCAATATTCCAGCAATATCACGGCGGGGGACACCAAAAAGGGCTTCACACATTGTACCCATGTCGGGAATCGAACCCGGGACTTTGGCATGACGAGCAAATGCTTTAACCACTAGGCTACCCGACTGCCCTTAATGCTTTGTACACATTTTCAGCTACGTCATGACATGTGGCAGGAAAGCTCAAAGAAATGCATGTCCTAGACATTGATCCATCTTAATGAAATAAAAAATAACAGAAATGATAGTGACAACCAAGAATCATTATCAGGTTGAATCTGGAATTCAAACTCAGGATTATCAGATACTGGCAACACTAAGGGACATAACTCAGCACAGCTGAACACCTATGTCTCCGTTAGTGAATTCAGCACATCTGTCCCAGTTGTAACATACGGCACTGCCGTCATGGAATCTCCCGTGACTGTCCTTCCCAAAGTGAGTTAAGTGAATGTACAGAAGGTCAAGGTCATGTTGTCGTGAGACACTGACCATGAAGAAGGGCAAGGAAGATGATTGTGTCTGGCAGTTTTTGTAACTCATCAAAAAGTGTCTCCGAGACCAATTCCCGGTGGATCGAGTTACCGTGGCTTGATGGAGTAGACAGCAGTGTTTTAGTATTGCTCATCTGCAAGGGTATGACCTCATACAAAGTGCAGCCAATGAATAAATGGAAAACGGAAAAACCTCGTCTTGTAGTCCTCCCTGTGTACTATATTAACTACTTTACACCAATAAGCACCAGGGCCTATTCGACAAAGCAATCTTAGTGCTAAGACTATTGTAAGCCTATGTTAAAGTATGGGAGTTACGATCATCTTAGTGCTAAGATCGCTTTGTGCAAGTGGGTCCTGATCTGCAAGTAATCTTTGTAAGTTCCCCCTACTAAAACTGAAAATTTACTTGACAGTCCATGTATTTTATACAGAAAACAGCAGTGTAGCAGAGGCTTATACTCTCCTTTAACTATTATCGAAAGGGTTTTAGTTTCGACATTCAAACTACATTTGTTCACAGGTCCGCAGCAACCTGTCCTTGTCAATAAGAGGCTAGCCTGCCTCCGTGGTCTAGTGGTAGAGCCTCTGCCGGGAGTGGAAGGTCCGGGGTTTGATCCCCAACCACATCATACCATGCTCGGCATTAAGATGCTGGTCGGCTCGGAGTCAGTATACTGTGTCTGAATGGGGTATTCATGTTAAACTGCGGCATGGTATCTCAGTGAGCTTGCACTATAAATCGGCATCAGTCCGGACTAGTACAAGCAGCCAAACAGACACACACACGCATACACATCGCTATGTAAGTGCAATAATCTTGGAAACGACATTAAACCCCATTTCACCTCACCAATAGGGGGCCATATTTCTCGTGTTTACTTGGAAAATGTTTCTAGACACATTTCCACAGGCAATATTTGTTACTGATGGAACCACGATCATGTAGAACTGATCATCACTGACACTGACGATCACATTCAACATTCACATGATTACAACAGCATGTCCTGGAGATAACACAACGGCCTTGACCTAGTAGCAGCTTAATCTCGCGGCATTCTTGCAGTACACATATCATGTCCCGTTTTACTCACACTCGCATCCCTGGGCACATCAATACCTGAAAGTGTCCCTTTTTGTCACAAGATAAATTTCACTGTTGATAAATCTTCCATGCCAAATGTCTCTCTGATTTGATGGCTGCCCTGGCAGTGAGACTAACATAATAAGGGTTCCCGATGGCAACACACACTTCCTTTGATGGCCCAGGAAACCCGCTGAAGGAGCAGTCTATTGAAGATGAAGGTTCTTTGTGTAGGGTTAAAGATTTAATTTGTATTAATCAAGACAGCCAGAATTATCAGAGCATATTTCATTTACATCAAACAAAATAGATTCTATATCTTCTCGAGACACAGAAACATTAATTATCTGAATAATGATGCAGAATAAAAGAATGTATATAGATCCTTGGCCAGTGTTCAGATAGCTGTTTTCTCTGATGTGATCCAATGCAAGAGATAGACTGTTGCATTGCCAATACAGAGCTACATTGTTGCCAGCAAAATGAGATACAATGTTGACAATACAATGAAATACAATGTTGAGAATACAATGAAATACAATGTTGAGAATACAATGAGATACACTGTTGCCAATGCATTGAGATACAATGTTACCAATACAATGAGATACAATGTTGCCAATACAATGAAATACAATGCTGAGACTACGATGAGATTCAATGTTGCCAATACAATGAGAGATACTGTTACCAATACAATGAGATACAATGTTGCCAATACAGTGAGAGACACTGTTGCCAATGCAATGAGATACAATGTTTACAGTACAATATGAGATACAATGTTCTAATACATGTACATGCGATGTGAAACTGTCACTGGCAGCCATCATGGCTGGAGACTCCAGACACCCAAATCTCTTCATCACCTTCACGATGTTATAAGCACTACAGAAACTAATACCAACACAGACAATACCACCACTTTACAGCATTCTGCTGATCAGGTTATCGCTAGATAAGGAGCTCATCTGTGCATGGCTTCTTCGACAGATCGATACATGCATTCAGGCCTGGCGCTGCCACCTTCCCCATGGCTTCTAAAGGGAATAATCTTCCAAGTCGTGGAGACCAACTTAATGAACTTTATTTTATTTCCTGTCAGTTTTGGTTTACGGAAAATGATAGAAGGCAAGCAGGTAATGATTATCTAACGTCTTTAGCTTCACGAAGGCACTTCAGTCTTTGCGGTAAACAGGGTAGTATTGGAACAGTTCAGACAGCTGGCCTCTGTACTCACGGCCTGAGACTTCTCCAACAACCATACATGCTCTTATGGTTGGTTGGTTGGTTTGTTTGTTGTTTAACCCGCACTCAGCAATATTCCAGCTATATGACAGCGGTCTGTATATAATCGAGTCTGGACCAGACAATCCAGTGATTGACATCATGATCAATCGATCCACGCAATTTGGATCGATGACATGCATCAACCAAGTCAGCGAGCCTGACCAGCCGATCCCGTCTGCGCCTTTTACGACAAGCATGGTCGCCTTTTACAGCAAGCATGGGTTGCTGAAGACCTATTCTACCCCGGAATCTTCACTGGTCACTCTTATGGACACATACTTTTATATAATAAAACATAAAAAGTACATATCACAGAAAAATTAAAATCTATTAAAGCAAGGGGATGACCATTTGACATCCAGGACAAAACCATTTGTCGTTGGGTTCTACCCACACAAAGTAATCCACTAAATATTATAGTTATGGTGTCTTCAGTTGTATATTAGTTGTATATTATTACCGTATCTTCTTGAGTATAGTGCATACTTTTTTTTCAAAAAAACACAGCTGTGTAGAAGCGGGTGCGCATTATACACGCATATAACATCGAGTTTTGATGTTTTTTTCCTCCAACGGAAAGACATTACCGTGTGCATGTAACACTGGAAATACCATGTCAACAAATCCATACTGAAGTACGCAAATTAATCATGTATTTACACAGCTATAAAAAAGTGTTAAAGTCATATTTGTTACAGTTTGACGATTCTATGTCAACACGTAGTTCTCGCGTTCGTGCGTGGGAGCCTCGACGGTGACTGGTCAAAGTGGTTCAATGTGAAAAATAATAACCGGCAATAGCGATCAGCTGCTTCGCTTAAGGTAATATTTATTTTACATATATTTAGTAAAAGCTGCAACTAAAATAACAAGATATTGGAATATATTATTCCTGATAAAAAAATAGTTTCAGATACAATTTTTGCCGATCCTTGCATTAAAATCCCGTAAAGCTATATGACTGAGTGTGTCTTGACCGAATCACCAGTAGATTCCAAGAAAGCGTGTGTACACCTGATTGCTGTTTCCGGCTTAGCTTACGAGAAAATAAACAAGGTAATCTTAATCCCTGGATGTAAAACAATGCCTAGCAGAACAAAAAATACAATTTAAACTTCTTTGATAGGCATTTAGAACATGGGCATGATAAGAATTTATGGATGAACACCTTTTTTATTACAATTTGAGCGACGTTTTGTTGTTGGTTCTAAAACCGTTATCAAGCAAGTGATATACAGAGTGTGGTTGGCAAGTATAGATACAAGTAGGAGGCAATGTTTATACAGTAGAGTAGATATTGTTATACTGGAGTAGTGAAGCCTGTTATGTACACACAAGGGTAGTGATGACAATCATTGGCGAAGTCATTGACATAAACAAAGGATGAAGCCAGTAATATAAACAACGGGATTATGGCTGGCTGATTGGGGTCTTGATAAACCTTGGTCACGGTTGATTGACGGCTGGAGTCTTTTGATGTTGATGGCTTCTTGTAGTTTCCAGATTTTAAAGTCTTTGAGGTTGGTGGTGAGGTTTGTGACTCTCTCCCACTGGATTTGTGGCTTGGGTTGTCACGGATGTGGTCTGATAGAGCTGATTTAGAGTCATCTTTGGAGACTGAGCTTTGATGTTCTTTAATTCGGGTTTTGAGGGGCTTAGATGTTTCTCCTATGTAAGCTTGTCCAGCTCCCTTAGTTCTACTCCCCAACCCCATCGGCATCTATTCCAAATCTCAAAATTCCAAAATTCTATATAAGCAACCCCTAAAGCCCCCTCTTGGGTTGCACACACCACTTTCGTCCCTTTCGGAAACACATTAAATGGCCTGGCCGGGCCCAGGTGCGAAATACGCATCAGTCGGAAAGCGCACGTTAAATCTCCAAAGTAAGTAAGTAAGTAAGATGCACGGAATGTGGTATACTGCTCCTGATGGTTCTAGCTTGTGGCTGGATGGTGGTTTCCCTGTGGCTTTAATTGTGTTCTGAATGTTATAACCTCTCTTGAAAACTACATCAATGTAGGCCTGTGTCTTTAAGAGTCAGGGTTAGGGTTAGGTTAGATTTTGTGGCTATAACTGTTCCAAAGTAGGGGAGGCTGATCACATAGGGTGCAGACTGTTGACGTGGGGATTTCTGAGATTTCTTGTGATGTTCTGTATCGTCTGTTGTCCTAGTTGCTCAGGATGGAAGTTATACTGTGTAAATACTTGTTTGAGGTGGCTAAGTTCAGTAGTTAGATGTTGCTTTGTGGAACAGATGATGTGAGCTCGTCGGGTGAATTGCGGAATACAGCGGGGACTGTGATGCATGGTATGATTAATTTGCCAAACATGATTGTGTTAGTCTAAGTAACAAGTAGTATAAGTTGCAGCAGTGTCACCAGGGGTATGGGAGGTTTCAAGCACACATCCTGTGTTCTACACCACGAGCTGGATGCTACAACTTGCGATACTGCTATAATGAACTTATCTTACCAATAGGGAGATTTTAAACAAATTGAAAATTGATAGTGAGCGAATGAGCTGACATTAACTTGTGCTGTGTCACATGACTTGCATTGACTGGTCAACAGGGAGTGGCTTTTTGCTTCGTAGCGGGCTATAAGGGATTAATTCTCTTGCTGAAAAATCCATGTGCAGCCTGTTTTCTTCATTGTGGGTATAAGGTATTTATTCTCCTACGGAGACATTTATTTCCCTTTTAGGCGGGATACAGAGTATTTTATCAAGGTCACGTGAACCAGTGAGATGTAATCATTCTGACATGGAGGTCAGATCCTAACTGTTGAGACACACAGCTTTGAATCAATCCAACTGCAACATTTGTATGCAAAAGTGTTGACATTTTTATACTCCTGATTGAGTCAATCCGGACAATCAGGAGCATCGATACAATTGAGATACAATGAGTGAGTGAGTGAGTTGGGTTTAACATCGCTTTTAACAGTATTCCAGTTATATCACGGCGTGTCAGCTTGATGTGGGAGGAAAGCCTGAAGTGATGCAGGTCTCAGACGTTTACTACTTCGGTGAAACCCACGAGCATGGGTATGGTGCTGACAAACCTAGAAACATAATTGGGGCGAACCGGGATTCGAGCCCACAATCATAGGTTTCTGGCGTGCCCAAGGGACGCAACTCTGCACAGGGAATCGCAGCGCCTTAGATGACTTGGCCACCCGTGCCCCCGAGATACAATGACGTATCAACCAGCCACCTGCTTTTGTGAGTCGCCTCTTACGACAAGCATGGGTTGCTGAAGACCAATTGGTAACTAGGATCTTTACAGAGGACAAGCAAAGAATGCAAAAGATCAATTCTAAAGCCCCTCGTTACACTATCAAAAACTTGGTACAAGTTTTCTTGGTCCAAGTTGGGCTGTTTACACTCATCAAAGTTTTGGACAGGCCGTCAGAATTTGACCGGACTTATCTGGCCAAGATGGATGGTACTGATGAAGAATGTTCTGCTGTTGTCGTATGTATTTTGTGTATTGCCATGTTGAGAAGGCGGCATCGGGGTAGGCAAAGGCATATTTGGACCAAATCAATTAATTCTCCCAACATCTCATCAGTCTAAAATAATTGGCTCATTTTGACTTGAATCTATGCATTTCCAGTTGAAAAGGGTTAAATGTTCCTTGCATTCTGATTGCTAAATTGAATCAACGTCATCAAACTTTGATAAAAAATTGATGAGAAATAGGATTGGTTCCATGTTGAACTATCAAAAACTTGGTCAAAATGGACTTTGACCAAGATTTTTTAAAAAGTTTTTGACAGTTTAACGGGGCCCGGGGCTCAACGCAGATCTTTACAGTCCTTTTTTTTCCATGTAACACTGCAACCCAACCTGCGGACTTCAAGCCACTGGTTTTAGATCATAAAGATGACTTCTCCCATTCCACTGATCCAGTTAACTTTGAAAAGTGCTGACCTGAGATCACTTAAGAATAAATTCTTGCGCCATCATTCACCAACATTGAATCTGACTGTCAGTGAGGAAACTATCACTGACATGAGGAGAACGAAAAGCGGAATTACGTCCACTTTATCAAATACAGTTTAAACTTTATATTAGAGTCTTGGTGAGGAGCTATTTCTCAAGAGTCACTGATTTCAGGAGGTAATTTCACATGTTTGTGTGGCAACGCACAATATTCTTCCAGCGAGCACACATGACCAGTAATGACTTGAGGCTTGTGACTCCTTCGACTTCCGGGGCTAATTCATGCTTTCACTTGTTCTCGTAATTCACTTTACCTAAGTCCTCATTCTGCTCAGAATCCCATTTGTGAAGTCTGTGGAAGCCATGTGCAACAGAATCAGCCCAATAGAATGAAACGCCCATGGTGTAGCTTTGGAGACATCAGTCAAAGGGGAGTGACTACATAACCGTTATTCTTAACAGATAAAAAAATGATATCATCACTGCAGGACAATAAAAGAACTGATATCACTGCAGGACAATAAAAGAACTGATATCACTGCAGGACAACAAAATAACTGATATCACTGCAGGACAATAAAAGAACTGATATCACTGCAGGACAACAAAAGAACTGATATCACTGCAGGACAATAAAAGAACTGATATCACTGCAGAACAATAAAAGAACTGATATCACAACAGGGCAATAAAAGAACTGATATCACTGTAGGACAATAAAAGAACTGATATCACTGCAGAACAATAAAGGAACTGATATCACTGCAGGACAATAAAAAAAACTGATATCATCACTCTGCAGGTCAGATAAAAGAACTGATATCATCACTCTGCAGGGCAGATAAAAGAACTGATATCACTCTGCAGGGCAATAAAAGAACTGATATCACCACTCACCGATATCACTCTGCAGGGCAGATAAAAGAACTGATATCACTCTGTAGGGCAGATAAAAGAACTGATATCACTCTGCAGGGCAGATAAAAGAACAGATATCATCACGCTGCAGGGAAGATGAAATAATTGAATAATATCATCCCTCTTCAGGGAACTGATATCTTCACTCTGCAGAAGACCAGATACCCCAATTTTGAAAAACTACATAATGCTGTGTTTGTGAATGGTAAATATCCTGTATTAGGAATGAACACTATGTATTTAGCTCACCGCAGCACAGTGTTTATTCCTAATACAGGATATTTACCATCCAAAATTACAACTCCTCCCAATTAAGCAGGTCTGAACCACATGAAACAATGACAAAACATTAAAACAAATTGAAAATTTCTGTTTCAAATGGAAGTTTGTTTTTATTTGATCCAACTCCACACTGAAATCTGATGGGAATAAATTCCTGACAGTTCACCACTCAGCATCCTCTGGACTGTCAGAAGGAATTATGGGATACTAACCATAGCCTGTCAACCTGTTGTCAGGGGATTACAGTTCAAACACAAGGTGCTGCTGTATTCTGATGGGCAGGTTGCTGGCTGTGGTGTTATTGGGCAACTTAACACAACACTCAGCATGCAATTGTTGTTAAATAATTAGGGGGATTAAAACGGGCTGTTGAATTGCAGTTTACGCCTGCTTAAGGAAATTATTTCTTCTCATTTCCACCTATTTCTTTTTATTCCAAAGACCCCATAAAAACTTATCGTATATATCAAACTATCTACACATTTATCACCAGGCAGGCAGGAAGAAATACATAAAGAATCATTCTTGAAGGCTTGAGGGATGAAAAGACTAATTGGTTGTAGTGTTGGGACATGCACTGGTTGTAGTGTTGTAACATGCACTGGTTGTAGTGTTGGGACATGCACTGGCTGTAGTGTTGGGACATGTACTGGTTGTAGTGTTGGGACATGTACTGGTTGTAGTGTTGGGACATGCACTGGTTGTAGTGTTGGGACATGTACTGGTTGTAGTGTTTTAACATGTACTGGTTGTAGTGTTGGGACATGCATTGGGCATGTACTGGTTGTAGTGTTGGGACATGCACTGGTTGTAGTGTTGGGACATGCGCTGGTTGTAGTGTTGGGACATGTACTGGCTGCAGTGTTGGGACATGTACTGGCTGTAGTGTTTTAACATGTACTGGTTGTAGTGTTGGGACATGCATTGGGCATGTACTGGTTGTAGTGTTGGGACATGCACTGGTTGTAGTTTTGGGACATGCGCTGGTTGTAGTGTTGGGAAATGTACTGGCTGCAGTGTTGGGACATGTACTGGTTGTAGTGTTGGTACATGTACTGGTTGTAGTGTTGGGACATGCACTGGTTGTAGTGTTGGGACATGTACTGGTTGTAGTGTTGGAACATGCACTGGTTGTAGTGTTGGGACATGTACTGGTTGTAGTGTTGGGACATGTACTGGTTGTAGTGATTTAACATGAACAGGTTGTAGTGTTGGGACATGCACTGGTTGTAGTGTTGGGACATGCACTGGTTGTAGTGTTGGGACATGTACTGGTTGTAGTGTTGGGACATGTACTGGTTGTAGTGTTGGAACATGTACTGGTTGTAGTGTTGGGACATGCACTGGTTGTAGTGTTGGGACATGCACTGGTTGTAGTGTTTTAACATGTACTGGTTGTAGTGTTGGGACATGTACTGGTTGTAGTGTTGGGACATGCACTGGTTGTAGTGTTGGGACATGTACTGGTTGTAGTGTTGGGACATGCACTGGTTGTAGTGTTGGGACATGTACTGGTTGTAGTGATTTAACATAAACTGGTTGTAGTGTTGGACATGTACTGGTTGTAGTGTTGGGACATGTACTGGTTGTAGTGTTGGGACATGCACTTGTTGTAGTGTTGGGACATGCACTGGTTGTAGTGTTGGGACATGCACTGGCTGCAGTGTTGGGACATGTACTGGCTGCAGTGTTGGGACATGTACTGGCTGCAGTGTTGGGACATGCACTGGTTGTAGTGTTGGGACATGCACTGGTTGTAGTGTTGTAACATGCACTGGTTGTAGTGTTGTAACATGCACTGGTTGTAGTGTTGGGACATGCACTGGTTGTAGTGTTGGGACATGTACTGGTTGTAGTGTTGGGACATGTACTGGTTGTAGTGTTGGGACATGTACTGGTTGTAGCGTTTTAACATGTACTGGTTGTAGTGTTGGGACATGCACTGGTTGTAGTGTTGGGACATGTACTGGTTGTAGTGTTTTAACATGTACTGGTTGTAGTGTTGGGACATGCACTGGTTGTAGCGTTGGGACATGCACTGGTTGTAGTGTTAGGACATGTACTGGTTGTAGTGTTGGGACATGCACTGGCTGTAGTGTTGGGACATGCACTGGTTGTAGCGTTGGGACATGCACTGGTTGTAGCGTTGGGACATGTACTGGTTGTAGTGTTAGGACATGTACTGGTTGTAGTGTTGGGACATGCACTGGTTGTAGTGTTGGGACATGTACTGGTTGTAGTGTTGGGACATGCACTGGTTGTAGTGTTGGGACATGCACTGGTTGTAGTGTTGGGACATGTACTGGTTGTAGTGTTGGGACATGTACTGGTTGTAGTGTTGGAACATGCACTGGTTGTAGTGTTGGGACATGCACTGGTTGTAGTGTTGTAACATGCACTGGTTGTAGTGTTGGGACATGCACTGGCTGTAGTGTTGGGACATGTACTGGTTGTAGTGTTGGGACATGCACTGGTCGTAGTGTTGGGACATGCACTGGTTGTAGTGTTGGGACATGCACTGGTTGTAGTGTTGGAACATGCACTGGTTGTAGTGATTTAACATGTACTGGTTGTAGTGTTGGAACATGCACTGGTTGTAGTGTTGGAACATGCACTGGTTGTAGTGTTGGGACATGCGCTGGTTGTAGTGTTGGGACATGTACTGGTTGGGACATGTACTGGTTGAGACATGTACTGGTTGTAGTGTTGGAACATGCACTGGTTGTAGTGTTGGAACATGCACTGGTTGTAGTGTTGGGACATGTACTGGTTGGGACATGTGCTGGTTGAGACATGTACGGGTTGTAGTGTTGGGACATGTACTGGTTGGGACATGTACTGGTTGTAGTGTTGGGACATGTACTGGTTGTAGTGTTGGGACATGCACTGGTTGTAGTGTTGGGACATGCACTGGTTGTAGTGTTGGGACATGCACTGGTTGTAGTGTTGGAACATGCACTGGTTGTAGTGTTGGGACATGTACTGGTTGTAGTGTTGGGACATGCACTGGTTGTAGTGTTGTAACATGCACTGGTTGTAGTGTTGGAACATGCACTGGTTGTAGTGTTGGGACATGCACTGGTTGTAGTGTTGGGACATGCACTGGTTGTAGTGTTGGAACATGCACTGGTTGTAGTGTTGTAACATGTACTGGTTGTAGTGTTGGAACATGCACTGGTTGTAGTGTTGGAACATGCACTGGTTGTAGTGTTGGAACATGCACTGGTTGTAGTGTTGGAACATGCACTGGTTGGAACATGCACTGGTTGTAGTGTTGGGACATGCACTGGTTGTAGTGTTGGAACATGCACTGGTTGTAGTGTTGGGACATGTACTGGTTGGAACATGCACTGGTTGTAGTGTTGGGACATGCACTGGTTGTAGTGTTGGAACATGCACCGGTTGTAGTGTTGGAACATGCACTGGTTGTAGTGTTGGAACATGCACTGGTTGTAGTGTTGGGACATGTACTGGTTGGAACATGCACTGGTTGTAGTGTTGGGACATGCACTGGTTGTAGTGTTGGAACATGCACTGGTTGTAGTGTTGGGACATGTACTGGTTGTAGTGTTGGGACATGCACTGGTTGTAGTGTTGTAACATGCACTGGTTGTAGTGTTGGAACATGCACTGGTTGTAGTGTTGGGACATGCACTGGTTGTAGTGTTGGAACATGCACTGGTTGTAGTGTTGGGACATGTACTGGTTGTAGTGTTGGGACATGCACTGGTTGTAGTGTTGTAACATGCACTGGTTGTAGTGTTGGGACATGTACTGGTTGTAGTGTTGGAACATGCACTGGTTGTAGTGTTGTAACATGTACTGGTTGTAGTGTTGGAACATGCACTGGTTGTAGTGTTGGAACATGCACTGGTTGTAGTGTTGGGACATGTACTGGTTGGGACATGTGCTGGTTGAGAAATGTACGGGTTGTAGTGTTGGGACATGTACTGGTTGGGACATGTACTGGTTGTAGTGTTGGGACATGTACTGGTTGGGACATGTACTGGTTGGGACATGTACGGGTTGTAGTGTTGGGACATGCACTGGTTGTAGTTTTGGGACATGCACTGGTTGTAGTGTTGGAACATGCACTGGTTGTAGTGTTGGGACATGTACTGGTTGGGACATGTACTGGTTGAGACATGTACGGGTTGTAGTGTTGGGACCTACCGGAAAACTTGTTGGGGACAAGCTGTCAGTTGTGAAAGTATTGCGCAGTACAACACTGGCATTTTGTCAACAGATAACCAAGTGTACAGTTTTATATTTCAATTCAGTCTGAGTCACATCCAATAGATGCATCCTGTTTCACTCGCCTCAGTAACGCCTCACAATTATATTGCTCCCAAAACAGCAACAGTATGCATTGCTTTGTGGTTCTGAGCGGCCATCATGAATATATGCATGTGGCACCCTCTGGTGCAGTGACGATGTCAGGATCAGCTGACGGGAGCAACCAACAGAGGCTGATACTATTACCCATAAAACTGATCATCAATATTCTAAGTTCTCTAATCCTGAAGTAAATGTATTCAGGATCTTCCTGTAATGGGGTTGACATTAAGATGGGCTGGGTAACAGGATATACAAGAGATTTGCTGGTTTATTGAGTTGTATAGACATGAAACGTATCATTGTGTATAGCTACTGGTTTCAAGACGGACCGCCTCAGTTGTTCAGTCAATGTATATATTCAAAAGAGATGTTCACATTACAGACTCAAGATGATACACTCATTCTGTATTATAGTATCTGAAATATCTGATCATCTGAAGCCTTTCGCTCAATGAACATCTGAACATCTTGATAGTTGACACATTGCTCAACTTATAACACGCATAATTCCGGCGACTGAGATTTCCGGAATTCCATTGATCAGACTATCACACTGCCAATCACTGTCAGCCGTCCGGAAGGCCAACTGCTAGCATTCATTCACAATGGTCCTGTGATGACGTCAAATTGTAACAGTTTTGCACTCCTGAACTCATTACGAAAACAAAGATCATAGAAACTTTGTTTAACTTGAGTTGTGGCTGAAAGCTTTTGAGCCCAACCAGGAAGGAGGTAGTACAGCCTTAAAATAGCAAGTAATGTCAACGTAGCAACTATCCAGATTTTAATACTTTGGGGCATACCAAATCACAAATGCTTAACCAAAATTAAATTTGAAAATCAGAAAGAGTGTGAAAAAGATGTTAAAAAAACATATGCAAAATCTTCCCCCAAACGCGAAACATCCTTCAGTAAGGGGATTCCCCTTCCTGGGGGGTAAAACCGTTTCCTGCTACTTGACCCGCTTTCATCGATCAGACCGGTGCCCAGTCTGCCTGGTGGTTTATTTGGGTCTTCCTACTTGTCCAGCTCCTATTGTTATGGGTACAAATCTCACACGAGTGTGGTGATGGGTAAGGAAAGGAGGGCCCCTCATAAGACAGGTAATTGGTGAATATCTCACAAACTATTACAACACAACTAACTGGTTGGTTGGTTTGTTGTTTAATGCCGCACTCAGCAATATTCCAGCCATATGACGGCGGTCTGTAAATAATTGAGTCTGGACCAGACAATCCAGTGATTGATATCATGAGCATCGATCGCGCAATTGGGATCGATGACATGCTTCAACCAAGTCAGCGAGTCTGACCACCCGATCCCGTTAGTTGCCTCTCGCGACAAGCAAAGTCATCTATTACGACAAGCATGGGTTGCTGGTGAACTCTATTGACATACGCCATACTGAGTGTGACGTTAAAATACATATTAGTGAGTGAGTGAACATATTAATCGTTTAGTACGATTTCGGCCATAAAAGGAATTACAGACAATAGAATAGTATTCCACTCTGGCAAAGGTGCAGGTTGTTTGACAGTTTCTTCCCAATTGTAAGAGAGGTCAGCATTTACTTTTTGCCGGATACAAGGTAATGATTAAGATCAGATGCCAAACTTCCAATCATTGGAAATGTTCACAAAGAGGATGCCCAACACCCAAGATGACTTTGTGACGAAGCACAATTATATGTCTCTGAGCAGTGGAATGACGCCACATATCATCTCAGGGGTGGCATCCAAATATGTACAATTTCACTGACATACTGCAGGTTGAGCAGCATAATACAGCGATCCCAATCCAGGTAGTTGATGCCATCCAAGCAGAATGAATCGAAACCGAGAATATGCCCCTGAGAAGGAGAAGAGACGACTTCTAGCCAACCAGAAACCAGTGAACGATCATCACAGTGCTGTTTCACATCTGGGCTGTGAATTATGTACATGAAAATGTTAAATGTGAAATTGGCCAAATAAGACAGTTTCTAACAAAGTGTTCGTTCCTTTTATCATCCCAAACTGGCTCCCACAGGAGATATGCTCCGTTGAGATCAAGCGATATCTACATTGTTTCCATGACATCACAATCAAGTGACATCACTAATGGCTCTGCTACTGAAGCTTTTAGTGGTACTTTTTACACTTAAGACACTGCTTATTACTGTCTACAAACTGGAAAAGTTAGAAGAATGATGTTGGATGATAATCCTTGGAGTTTTGATATATTTGACATTAAAAGACACTCGGGTGAGATATTCTCTTTATCAATTGTGTGTGATATATTTTGAAGTAAAACCCATAAAACCACATGTCCCCAGAGTGATACTGACACAACGAACTTATCTCACCGACATGTTTCAATCTGCTTCTGTGAAAGAATTTAAAACAAATTCGAAGTTGATAGAATACAGCTGTTCGATTGCGCTGAGGTTAACTTCAGCTATATCACGTGACTTTCATCGACTCAAAGCTTGGTTTACCACTTGGCGACCCCAGGGCCCCATGCCCCACTTAAATACAGATACCCATTCAGACACATTTCACTCATTCTCAGATGGCCTGTCCTTGCTTTATCAACTTAATGCTGAGCCCCAGGCAGGATAACAACAAGTAAAATCTGTTAACATCTTTTGGTAAGAAGTGACCAGGGATAGAAGCACTGACCTTCTGCTCACTAGGCAGATGCTCTATCAATTACACCACATAGTTAGTAAATGTCAGTAAATACACTAGCATGTCTGGTAAAAGTTATATCTTAGACATTTACCAGTTCGGTGAAAACCCACAACTGAGGGTAAGGAGCTGACAAACCTAGAAACATAATCAGGGTGCCGTTGTACAAAGCAATCTTAGCACTAAGGTGATCGTAACTCCCATACCTTAACATAGACTTACTATAGTCATAGTACTAAGGTTGGTTTGTACAGTGGCACCCAGGGCTACACATGCACCCAGCAAACTCCATGAACTCAATGCTTCCCGTTAGACAATGTAACTGTAAAATCCAGAGAGATTCCTTTAATGCATGGTCAAATATCAGCTGTGTGTTAGAGATGTGGCTAGCTGGTGATTCGTCAGTCTCCAGGGCTGGACTGTGTCAAGGGCTCGACTGTGTTAATGTGGTTCTGCTGGAGCTATGTTTTTAACTCCTCATTAACACTCCGTTCAACTCTTTCTCTTCCGATTGATTCCATCCTGTAATCCAGGTTAGCTGCTTTCTCGCTCCACAGATACATCACTGCAGTGATCAGTGGGAGACATTAGCTTGATTGCTCTCTCTCACCACCACGACAGACTCACAGAGCATGGAATATCGTAGACTCCGACATGGTAGTGATTGGAGTATTGAAGACTCTCAGATGGCGTGATGACAGCTCAGAAGACAGTAAGATGATGGTGATCAGAGCATTGAAGACTTGGAAAACTGGATGATCATTGTTGAAGCTTTTTACCTTTTCATCTGGGTACCGACTGCCTGACGTTCATGAGTTTCCCCTGGCATTGATCATGGTCATTATCAAATTACAATCTAGACACAAAGTACCCTACACATTGAATTCTGTACACGACCAGTTGACATTATGTTCCGTCAAATAATACACTACCATTTTAACACGATGTTCTCTCTCATAATTCGCAACTAGCTTGACATGATTTTCCCTCAGAAAATATATGACAAGTGTGACATGATGTTCCTTCAGATTGTTTAAGGCTTCATGTCTGTCTTAGACAAAGACATGAATCTTGGGGTTCTAAGATACCACCAACAGTGAGTGTTTGGTGGACATACTTTACTCAGTCGGCAAGATGGTGGAACACCCAAAGTTGTGACGTCATACACATGACTTTATACAAATGACGTCATACACAAATGCTGCTAGTAGTGAGACTACTTGTCACACAGATAATACACCAGTTTGACACGATGTTCCGTCAGATAATAATCAACCAGTTTGACACGATGTTCCGTCAGATAATACACAACCAGTTTGACACGATGTTCCATCTGATAATTCACTACAATTTGAACTGATGCTATACAACAGACCTGTGGAGCCAAGAGATACTGATGCTATATAACACACCTGTGGAGCCAGAAGATACTGATGCTATATAACACACATGTGGAGCCAGAAGATACTGATGCTATATTACAGACCTGTGTAGCCAGGAGATACTAATGCCATAACAGACCTGTGGAGCCAGGAAATACTGTGCTATATTTGGAAACAGGCCTGTTATGATGATAATGACATGTTGATGAAACCATTCCTAAAGTTGACGTCCCTGAAGATGAGATCCTGTCAAGGAAGCATCCCCGCTGTCGGTGTGTTAATGCGACAGTAATTACTGAAGGTGTACCTTACCTGAATCATGATCAGATATCTTAGCGAAGAGGAACACAGAAACAGCTACTTACCTGAAACAGAAAGAAATGTATGCAATCATCACTCATTTCTACCGGGAATCTATCGGGAATCTACCTGCAATCTACTCACAATCTACCCTCAATCTACCTGCAATCTACCCTCAATCTACCCTCAATCTACCTGCAATCTACCTGCAATCTACCCTCAAACTACCTGCAATCTACCTGCAATCTACCCTCAATCTACCTGCAATCTACCCTCAATCTACCTGTAATCTACCCTCAATCTACCCTCAATCTACCTGCAATCTACCCTCAATCTACCTGTAATCTACCTGCAATCTACCCTCAATCTACCTGTATTGGAGGCATCAAGTGCTGTAGAGTGATCATGGTTTTATGCGACACACAAATGTGCATCCAGTACGAACAAATGTTGAGATTGAACAAAGAAAAGGATTATGCTGCATCCCGAGGGATGCGCAATAATAACCATTGTAACTACAGCATATCACAAGCAGTTATGGGTGTCTGTTATTTCATCCATCAATCATGACCACTGTCCACATGATCAATGATTCATTCCAGGCTCGAAAGTAATTATCAAAATGTAAAATACACAGCACCATTTCATTACTTTACAGGACCCTCATTTTGCCTGCAAGGACCCTTTAATTTATTATCCGGGGACCCCTGGACCCCCAGTTTTGTAAGTCCAGGTAAAACCCTGATATAACGTACATGAGCAGATGGACCTCTGACACAGCCTTGACTGGACAACAAGATACCATCATACCTCAGGAATCACCACTGATGTCAATCAAAGTAAGAAACACTGTCCATTTTATCATGGTATGTTGCTGATAAACCAATGATCATACTCTGGTATTGAAGCAATTTGTATCATACTCTGGTATTGAAGCAATTTGTATCATACTCTGGTATTGAAGCAATTTGTATCATACTCTGGTATTGAAGCAATTTGTATCATACCCTGGTATTGAAGCATTGTATAATACTCTGGTATTGAAGCAATTTGTATCATACCCTGGTATTGAAGCAATTTGTATCATACTCTGGTATTGAAACAATTTGTATCATATTCTGGTATTGAAGCAATTTGTATCATACTCTGGTATTGAAGCAATTTGTATCATCTCTGGTATTGAAGCATTTTGTATCACATTCTGGTATTGAAGCAATTTGTATCATACTCTGGTATTGAAGCAATTTGCATCATACTCTGGTATTGAAGCAATTTGCATCATACTCTGGTATTGAAGCAATTTGTATCATACTCTGGTATTGAAGCAATTTGTATTATACCCTGGTATTGAAGCAATTTGTATCATCTCTGGTATTGAAGCATTTTGTATCACATTCTGGTATTGAAGCAATTTGTATCATACTCTGGTATTGAAGCAATTTGCATCATACTCTGGTATTGAAGCAATTTGCATCATACTCTGGTATTGAAGCAATTTGTATCATACTCTGGTATTGAAGCAATTTGTATTATACCCTGGTATTGAAGCAATTTGCATCATACTCTGGTATTGAAGCAATTTGCATCATACTCTGGTATTGAAGCAATTTGTATCATACTCTGGTATTGAAGCAATTTGTATTATACCCTGGTATTGAAGCAATTTGTATCAAACTCTGGTATTGAAGCAATTTGTATTATACCCTGGTATTGAAGCAATTTGCATCATACTCTGGTATTGAAGCAATTTGCATCATACTCTGGTATTGAAGCAATTTGTATCATACTCTGGTATTGAAGCAATTTGTATTATACCCTGGTATTGAAGCAATTTGTATCCTATTCTGACTGGGGCACTGTACACAGAGGAATGAGTTCATCTATGTTAGATTTATTCAGAACTTTGAAACAGTGATTGTCCCAAGTTGTCAGGTCAAATATCATTCCCATGGAAAAAATGAAAGAAGAATAAAAAATTGCACTGTTTAATCATTTACTGATTGAATATATATCATTGTTGTTTGTTGTTCAATGCCGCTCTCAGCAATATTCCAGCTGTATGACAGCGGTCTGTAAATAATAGAGTCTGGACCAGACTATCTATTGATTGATGTCATGAACATAGATTTACATATTTGGGATACGCTGAGATGCATCAACCATGTCAGTGAGACTGACGAAATAAGATTCCCAAGCCATTCCTTATATTCCTGTCCCACAGCATGCACGAGGCCATCAATCAACAACTCGACGACCGTCATCAAAGGTGTGCAGTTTCAAAATGAGAGCTTACAATTCTGATTTAAGTAATCAGCAATGAGAAACGAGGCTTTGTTCTTGTCAGTTTGTGTCGTGAATCACTGTAAATAGCCCCATTGAAGGATGGACCCCATCATTTGCCGACAACCAATTTCTACATGAATGTGAGTTTTGTGGTGGTCGATTGCTCACGTCCAAGCTACAGTGACACAAAAACCCATCAGGTATTCCTGACATAGTATTAACTATTCTTACTATTCTAAAGGGCCCGGGAAAAATCTCAACCCCATATGATTTAATATTCATACCCATTCATTGTTTTTGTGCCTGTTCAAGTTAAGAAGACACACGCACCAATTATTTCAATAAAAGCGACAAAACCCTTTCCATAATCATATGAAATCTCTGCTGTAGCAGGATCCATTTACGATTCTGACAAGGTCGTAAGCATTTGTTTATGAATCATTATCAGTGATGTTCATGAAAAGGTGAGCGTATCCTGCCCCACCAGTGGCATCCATCATAAACACATGCAAAGTCAAATCAATTGTTCACCTGAAAAAACATGGGAACAAATCAAAATAGGTGAGGTGAAATGGGGTTTAACGTCGCGTCCAAGATTATTGCACTTATATAGCGACGTGCATGTACGTGTGTGTGTTTGTGTGGCTGCTTGTACTAGTCCGGACTGATGCCGATTTATAGTGCTAGCACACTGAGATACCATGCCGCAGTTTAACATGAATACCCCATTCAGACACAGTATACTGACTCCGAGCCGACAAGTCCTTGTTTTAGCCCCTTCATGCCGAGTGCCAGACAGGGTAACAACAAGTACCATCTTTTAACGTCTTTCGGTATGACGCGGTCGGGGATCGAACACCGGACCTTCCGCTCTCCGGGCGGACGCTCTACCACTAGACCACGGAGGCGGTCTACAAATCAAAATAAGGAATTTCTTTGGACAGCATTTTTGTCACAGATGCATTTAATTAAGCTTCACTAAGGCTTTCAATGTTGTATTGTTTGTTTGTTTATTGTTCAGCAATATTCCAGCCATATGATGGTGGTCTGAAAATAATCGAGTCTGGACCAGACAATCCAGTGATTGACATCATGAGCATCGATCCATGCAATTGGGATACAATGACATGCATCAACCAAGTCAGCGAGTCTGTCCACCGGATCCTCTTAGTCGCCTCGAACGACAAGCATAGTCACATTTCACGACAAGCATGGGTTGCTGAAGACCTATTCTACCCCGGATCTTCACAGGGAGACAAGCATAGGTTGCTGAAGACCTATTTTACCCCGGATCTTCACGGGGAGACAAGCATGGGTTGCTGAAGACCTATTCTACTTATTCACAGGTCCCTTCTATGTTGAAACCCTGATTAAACAACTTTTGAACAAACATGAAAATGTGATGTACACCGGGTCCAGACAATAAAGACTCCAGCTGATGGACCCCAGGCTATGGACCCAATACCAGGCATAATACAGGAGTTCTGGCAAAAGACACTTCCAAAATCAGCAGGAACAACCAACAGCAGCACCAATACATGTACATTCACTTTTAGAAGTAATTGGTACTCACATGGAATTATAAAAAAAGTTATCATATTGGTTGTTTTAAGCACCACCTGACAAATTCCAGATAAATCTGCAAGAAATCTTTATAAGCGCCAGTACTAAGCTAGAAAACAACATCCAGAATAACTATTGTATTTGCAGCAGAACTAATTGTGACAGTTTAATTTCTTTCCATCTTTGCACTAAGAAATCGTCACGGTAATGATGTGGAGCGCATGTGTCAGTCTGATTGCTATTTCTGGGATACCATACCAGCAGCTCACTCGGCAAAATTGATCCAGCATTTATAAAATACTCCTCCTAATGAGAAACACAATTATAGTTGTCAGTCAGCCTGTCCAGTCACCTATAATCACCAAAGTTTGGGTTTTCATTGGCACTGGAATCAAGTTTTCTCCCAGTCTCTAAGTGTAGGTTAGACCAAGAGGACCTAGGGTCTAATCATCAAAGTAGTAACTTAGAGACCTGGGTCCGAGTGATCTAACCTATTTAAACCATGGCAACAATCAAAGAACCCTCACACTTCAAATGTTTAAACAACATTATTTGATAGCTGTATTTAAACACTATTCAAGAACTAATGTTTAACTGTGCGAACACTGTGTGAGTTGGCCCTGTGTGATGCCCATGAGGTTTATTCCCTGTGTCTTTAGCATGTGCATCTCGCTCTTTGGCAACTTGGAACAACTTCAGCACATTAATTAATCACATAAATATTTTTTTATTTAAGAAAAGTCATAGCCCTGATTAAGAAAAGAGTACTTTTAATGAAAACTGCCAAAGCACATATGCATGTAATGCACAGAATAACATACTGTATATACCACGAAAGTCTCACCTCTTTCACAGCATTTACGGTATATTCTATTCTTACTTACACCTTCCTTCAAGACCGTTGATGCCTTTGAGACCATTATTAGAAATCCCCAAGATATTAAAAGGTGTATTGGGAAAATATGAATACTGTATGATTATAAAAGGAAATCTCTCATCAGCAAGTATTGCAATATTTTCCCGGTCCTGTCCTGCTAATGTTGTCAGTATTAAGAAGCCATTCCGACAACCCGGAGCCTGGTTCCGACTCTTTGTACGCTGTAATCCTGCTCCATCAAAATAATGGTCTTCTAATGTTACCTGCGAAACAGTATCAGTTAATATAATTGGGTCCAATCAGTCCTTTGTCTGCATAATGTGCACCTGACTTAGTTATGATGTGTGAGTACAGTTTAAGATCCTTGGACTAAAGCTGTAGCTGGACTCGAGCCATTATAACAGGACTCAAACCACTTAGTTCATAGTTGTCTCCCTTGTGACACATCAAAGCGTGATACAAATGGATGGATTATGAACCGTGATCTTCCATAATTGTCAGTCAATCATATCGTCTTGACAATGTGGCAAATATCCAGAAGATAGGACGATAATTATAGGAGGTTGTGGCAATAGTGCAATTTTGTTGCTGCCTTAAATGATATCATGAACTACTGGTCGATACAAATGTATACATTCAATGTATTCAATACTTGGACCAATTAATGGTGACAGCTGTCGTAACTATATTTTAAACTGCAAACTACTGACAATTCACTCTCAGTAATTATTTCTTTTTTGGTACATTTGATTTTTAAAAACCATAATTTTATTATGTTCCAGTAATTGCTTCATCATTTGGGTGAGCATTGTCAGAAATAGTTTCTCATTCAGACATAATACAAACACATCTGAAAACTCCCAAAGACATCCACACTACTTTAGATGTTTACATTTCTTGAGTTTCTGAAAATGTGGAGATTCTCACTGCCCCTTTCTACCAAATATCAAGGGACAATTTAATGGAAAACAACTTAAACTATTTTCATATCAGAGACTAAGTGTTAGCCTGAACAGAGAGTTACTGGGTATTCACTGCCAAGGTAACAGAGACAGAGCTCAAATTTCTTTCAAGTTACCCCTCAGGCAGCAGAAACCTATTTTCAACTTGACGTTTAATTTCGGCTCTTAATACAAGGAATTTCAAGGATTACTGTTTTCTTGGAACAAAATGTGACTTCAGTACATGCTCCTGGTTGCACATCTTCCCGAGGCAAGAGTAAACTGACTTTAAAAGTCCAGTTTCCATCCTTGCTGAACTAGGCTGGAATTACTTGACTCGATCATAGCGCCACCAGTAGCTATTACCAGTCATGCCCCTTCTAAGCCTCTCCTATGGACCAGTCAGATTCCGCCTCTCGTATCACTTGCGTTTGCTTCACACAAAATGGTGGTGGAGTCAAGACGATCTGATCGATAATCAAGATCTATATTGTGATAAAACGGGTCTTATATCACGAAATGCATCAAATCACGTGAGCACCTTGATCAAAAACATGAAATGATTGGTAAATAGCTGCTGACAACGAGTTGGCGGTGCACATGCTTTGCAAATCTTGCAATCGACCGAAAACTGCACGACAGTTTACGAACCGGATTTCGATTTTGGTGCGCGATTTTGATTGGACTATGCACAGACTCGTTTGTCCAGCCAATCTGTAACTCCATAATCCCAGCCTAGTTTGGCAAGGGTGGAAACTGAACTTTCATAGTCAGTTAACTCTCTTGCCTCGGAGAGATGCTGGTTCCAGGGCACACTACACACATAGGGTGATACAGAGAGCCTTACCGAAAATCAGATTTATATTTCATGAACAAATTCAGGTGTCCTCATTGGTTGGAAACAATATGTGAAGTGACAGATAATTATATATTTCCAGAGTAGAACTGGTTTCAGTTTAATAAGTTCCTATGATTCCAACACCCCTACACAGTCTCTAACATCTAGGGGGCCGTCGGGTAGCCTCGCGGTTAAAGTGTTCGCTCGTCACGCCGAAGACCCAGGTTTGATTACCAACATGGGTACAATGTGTGAACCACATGTCTGGTGTCCCCCTGCCGTGAATATTGTTAAAAGCGGCATAAAACAGTACTCACTAACTCTAACATCTAGTCTCTGAAATAAAAATATTTTACAGATAAATCAGTTGTTATAGTATCTTAATAAATGTAATAAAAAGGACCCAGAACCTCTCTTCATTATCAAACTGCAGTAATGTAGACTTGCCAACCATTGTAGACTTGCATGGGCTTTATTGGATATATTTGTTTCAGGGTCTGAGAGTGCTTATAAAACATCAAAGTGGACTCAATTTATGGATTATTTTTATTTATTGAAAGGCGACGTTTTGGTATAGATCCGTTTACAATTGTCAAGCAACCACATGATGGACAGAGAACACATGATGGGGAATCCAATAAGACAGAAGCCAATTGAAGAGGTTACATGTCTTTCTGGCCCAAACCCCACCCCCACCCCCACCCCCACCCCAACCCCCAGCCCCACCCCTACACACATCCACACACACGTAACATTTCTTCCTCCATTTAATAAATGGCCAGTCACTAAACACTTTTCAAATTTATGAGATGTTAATTTGATAAAATTGACCTGTATCCTTTTTTGCCCCTCACTCAATATAATAAATGACTTGTAAGTCCAAAGGTGCCTCATGACCAATAGTGTGTACCCCTCAGAGAGATCCTTGTCAAATTTTCTGAGCATTAATGTTGCCTGAACATTCTTTTGAGGGAACTTATATCCAATTATGTGAGCAAATGTTTTTGCAATGCTTTTCCATTTTCCCAATCTAACATGTTTACTGGAGATTACCTCTGATGTAGTTCCTGATGCAGAGATGCTTCAGGCTGTTCCAGGAATTGTGCACAGATTAACTTTCTGTTCCAGGTATTGCGCACAGATTAACTTTCTGCTATAGGCTGTTCCAGGCATTGCGCACAGATTAGTTTCTGCTACAGACCGATCTAATAAAGTTATATCATGAGAGACTTTGGCAAGCAAAATACATATTTGCTATTTACAATTTGAAAACACACAGGTAATAATCTCTTCATCAAATAAGGTCTTGCTTAACTGAAGTGATGGTTGAGATGTAATGTCGCTCAATGAAGTAACTTTTCAAATCTCGTATGAACACAGTGTTTGAGTGAACCATCCCATGTATCATATAGTGCTTTGCAGCCATGTTTGTCTACATAATCACCCACAATGCAGAAAACCATACTGATATTCATCTTCCCGAGGCAAGAGAGTTGACTGACTTTAACAGTCCAGTTTCCACTCTTGCTGAACTAGGCTGGAATTCCTGGGCTCGATCATAGCGCCACCAGTGGCTATTACGAGTAATGTCCTTTCTATGCCTCTCCTATTGACCAATCAGATTCAATCTCTCGTATCACTTGCATTTGCTTCAAACAAAACGGTGGCGCCCAGTCAAGACAATCTGATCGATAATCAAGATCTATATTGTGATCAAACGAGTCTTACATCGTGAAGTGCATCAAATCACGTGAGCACCTTGATAAAAAACATGAAAAGATATAGGAAATATCTGTTGACAACGAGTTAGCGGTGCACATGCTTTGCAAATCCTGCAGTCGACCGAAATCTGCATGACACTTTACTAACCGAATTTCGATTTCGATTTCGGTGCGTGATTTTGATTGGACTATGCATAGACTCGTTAGCCCAGCCAAAATGTAACGCCATAATACCAGCCTAGTTCGGCGGAAACTGGACTTTTATAGTCAGTTAACTCACTTGCCTCGGGAAGATGACCGATATTGGGATCGTTCATCATTGGTTTCCTGAGCAAGCAGACAGTGACGTATGGTGATTAAAAGAACTTTCTGCTTGCTGACCTCAGTTGCATATTTATAGGATCGTGAAACCAACTTTATTGGATTGCTTAACTGCATCAATAACACGAGCCATTATATAATGAAAAATGTGGGAACATATTGCATCATTACGTACACTGCCGCAGTCAGGCCAGCGTGGAGCGAAATGAATCATCTGTCATTCTTGTGATGTCACTTCCTGTTCTCCTCCTACACCTTTGCAGTGAAAATATCACATTTAATTAAATACCAATCTAGATTATAGAACCAAAACCAATCTGAGAGGAGAGAAATTTATAGTAAAACAGATTCCATTGACTGTAAGTTGATCCATTTCTGTTCCAAAAAAATCCTTCATAACTGAAGCCAGCCAGAGTCCTGTCTCAACAATTTTAAAAAGTCCAGTCTAGGTCTGTGTGTCATGATTAATGACTTGTGTGAAACTGAGAGTGTATCAATACGTTGAAGGTGATCATCATCTCTGTTTTACACCACAGTCATCAATGGTCCAGCAACATCACGGCTGCAGAAACTAACACCTCTCTGTACATGAACACTGAACAGACTTGACATCACCCTGGGTTGCTATGACATCACCCTGGATTGCTCTGACGTCACCTGGATTGCTATGTCACGCTGGGTTGCTATGACATCACCTGGATTGCTATGACATCACCCTGGGTTGCTATGACGTCACCTGGATTGCTATGTCACGCTGGGTTGCTATGACATCACCCTGGGTTGCTATAACATCACCCTGGATTGCTATGACATCACCTGGATTGCTATGTCACGCTGGGTTGCTATGACGTCACCTGGATTGCTATGACACCACGCTGGATTGCTATGACGTCACCTGGATTGCTATGACATCACGTTGGGTTGCTATGATGTCACCCGGATTGCTATGACATCACCTGGATTGCTATGACGTTGCCAGGGATTGCTATAACATCATGCTGGATTGCTATGTCATCACCTGGATTGCTATGACGTTGCCAGGGATTGCTATAACTTCATGCTGGATTGCTATGACATCACCTGGATTGCTATGACGTTGCCAGGGATTGCTATAACATCATGCTGGATTTCTATGACATCACCTGGATTGCTATGACGTTGACAGGGATTGCTATAACATCATGCTGGATTGCTATGATGTCACCTGGATTTCTATGACATCACCCTGGATTATTATGACGTCAAGCTGGATTGCCATGATTTTGTGATGCAATGACTGATGTCATGATACCATGGGCCTTGTTTAACAAAGCGATCACAGCGCTACGACTATACCTCCAATAGTGAGTATGATTGGCTATTGGACTGACACCTAAGAGAAATCACATGTAATCAGTTACTGGTTTCCAGCTTGATCACACTCATCAGACTGATTGCGCAGCCTACGACAGTCACAGCTCTACAATCACTGGAAGTGTGGGCCATGTTTGCAGCTCAATCAAAGTTGTCTCCTACATATTGATCAAACATAATGTACTACTCAACTGTCTATGGCTACTGAGATATTTCATACTGTCACAAGGGGCGGTCGGGTAGCCTAGTGGTTAAAGTGTTCCCTCGCCACGCAGAAGACCCAGGTTAGATTCCCGACATGGGTACAATGTGTGAAGCCCATTTCTGGTGTCCCCTGCCATGATATTGTTGGAATATTGCTAAATGAGGCGTAAAACCATACTCACTCTCACTCACTCACTCACTCACTCACTCACTCATACTGTCAAAAAACTTAAAACAGCAACTTGAGGAAATGTTATAGAAACTTCTTGTTCTTTGTAATGATGCTGAAAAGGAAACGGTTCAAAGGCAATATCGAATGCTATTTGTCGGTCAACTTTTCCCGGCAATCAGTCACAGTCAGTCCCTGTCTGGACACACATAATATCCCTATCACATATTGAATAGTACACATAGAATCAATGTGATATCTATTTCAATACACCAAATGTCATGGGTTTTTGTTAAATTTTGGATTGAGAAAGAAACAATACTTCTCTGTAAAGTAAGGTCAAATTGGTGTCAAAAGGAATCACAAGCCTCATGGAAGTTGCCATTGATTCGTATAAAAATAGGATTTACAAAAATGGAATCGGAACCAAGGCACCTCAAACACTTTCTCACACTTACGAAGGAAAGTATTTGTTCTCAATTAAAAACGATTTCCAGATTTCCCATTTAACTATCTCAGATGCACACAGCCATTTAACAGTAACATGTTACTTCCCTCTGTCAACATCAATATCAGGAGTTAATGTTTAGCACTGATCAACTTAGTGACACCTACTGGGCAGATCTGAAGTGATGGCAGCAGCATTGATCAAAGGATCAAGGTCATCTAGGGTTAATCTTGGACAGAGATCAAGGCATATGGTTAATGAGGAAGTTTGGTTTAATACGCTTTCAACTGTATTTCAGCTCTATCAGTTGAGTCGGAACAAGGAAAGCATATTACAGAGCTACCACATCAGCTCGTAAATGGTTGAATTGGACCAAGCAAATGAGTGACTGACAGAAATCGCAACAATGGTCGACATTCCAGGTCAGAGATGCCCCGCGAACTCTAGCTGTTGCTGATCATGTGACACAGGACACACTACCCTTACAAAATGGCCTCCATTTTGTAGCAGACGCAGAAAGACTTGGCTATTGACATCACAACCCGTTTTGACTCCAATTCTCTGTCAGTGACCAGCTGGTTATCCGGGGATACAGACTTTGTATGCTTATTGAGATGTCACAATGATATACTAGACGTTGTGTTTGACAGCAGCCAAGTTGTCAATTAGCATGTCTTTTTTTCACATGATCTCCAAACTGAGCAGGAAGTTCGGAATGCACCATGGGCCAAGTCACAGTCTGACGAGATATACATATAACTACAAGACTTATGCTTAATCTCTGAAAATATATAACTGTGATGGAAACAAATAACTCCATTTAAATTGAAAAGGAGCCCCAGTGAGACAGGTGATTCAGAGGAAATCTAGACTTGCTTCATTTAGGGCTTTTGCATTACAGAAAGGGCTGGGCAGAAGGGAAAATAATATGGCCCAGGGACAATGATAAAGACAAATAAACTGCCGGGCATGAGAAAGTAGACACCCATGTTTGATGGTGGCTAAAAATGAAACAAAACAGAAATAGTTATTCGATGATGTATTCGAAACGGGTATCAAAGTTGTGTTGATGAACTTTGCAGTGCTTCAGTGGCTGTTTTCAGCCTACTAACGTTTTGAAAATGTTTCTGAGGTATTGGTCAAATCTCATTTTCAAATACATACTTTCTTTTACTGTTCAGTTGACATGGATATATACGATCGTTCTCCATCCTTAAATCGATTATATATCATCAGTCAGGACAACCAGTATTTTTAATCAAGCAAGACCTCCACCAGGAAATGGTAGCTGCTTATCGCCTAGCAACAGAATTTACTCGACATAAATGACCCTTCCAAAGACCTCTTTCATAGAACACACGATCAAAGACTGCAATAAAGAATATTGCTCATTAATGTCCCCTGCTAATTACAAAGCCTAAGGCGATCAAACACCTCTGAACTTAGCGAGATAAGAACCTGCTGGCCTATGAAGTGTCACTTCTAGTCTGGATATGAGTCCGGGCTGGACACCCTCACACTGCCCCCTGGTGTCAGCCGCACTAATTAGATGTCATCGCGCCAAAACAGTTGAGCCTGGAGTCATGAAGCCAGACTGTCCACCGATCAGCTTTGACTGGTCAAGAAGAACACAATCGCATCACAGAAACTCTGGACTGTCTTTTCTACCAGATACTTGGCCCATATCAAAGGTGTCACCAAAGTGGATTTTCTTAATCCTCCACCAGGAGATAAACCAGCAGCTCAGATGTCGACTGAGCCCACATCACAGGGATGTCGGCAGCCACAGGGTCGCTTCAGGCAGATTACAGTCCACATTAGCATTGTGTTTATTCCCACAACTTATCTTACTGTAAGTCGATAGTCATATCATATATTCCTGCAACTTATCTTACTATAAGGCTATAGTCAAATCATATATTCCCAAAACTTATCTTACTATAAGGCTATAGTCAAATCATATATTCCCACAACTTATCTTACTGTAAGTCAATGGTCAAATCATATATTCCCACAACTTATCTTACTGTAAGTCAATGGTCAAATCATATATTCTCACAACTTATCTTACTGTAAGTCGATACTCATATCATATATTCCCACAACTTATCTTACTGTAAGTCAATGGTCAAATCATATATTCCAACACCTTATCTTACTGTAAGTCAATGGTCAAATCATATATTCCCACAACTTATCTTACTGTAAGTCAATGGTCAAATCATATATTCCAACACCTTATCTTACTGTAAGTCAATGGTCAAATCATATATTCCCACAACTTATCTTACTGTAAGTCAATGGTCAAATCATATATTCACACAACTTATCTTACTGTAGTTCGATAGTCAAATCATATATTCCAACAACTTATCTCAATACAAGTGGGCTGTAGTGTTACATATTCCAACAACTTATCTCTCTACAAGTGGTTGTTAGATGTGAGAAGCCAGGTAAAAGAAGGAGGTTGTTAGATGTGAGAAGTGAGGTAGAAGAAGGAATTTGTTTGATGTGAAAAGTGAGGTAAAAGAAGGAAGTTGTTAGATGTGAGAAGCCAGGTAAAAGAAGGAGGTTGTTAGATGTGAGAAGCCAGGTAAAAGAAGGAGGTTGTTAGATGTGACAAGTGAGGTAGAAGAAGGAATTTGTTTGATGTGAGAAGCCAGGTAAAAGAAGGAGGTTGTTAGATGTGAAAAGTGAGGTAAAAGAAGGAGGTTGTTAGATGTGAGAAATGAGGTAAAAGAAGGAGGTTGTTAGATGTGAGATGTGAGGTAAAAGAAGGAGGTTGTTAGATGTGAGAAGCCAGGTAAAAGAAGGAGGTTGTTAGATGTGAGAAGTGAGGTAGAAGAAGGAGGTTGTTAGATGTGAGAAACCAGGTAAAAGAAGGAGGTTGTTAGATGTGAGAAGCCAGGTAAAAGAAGGAGGTTGTTAGATGTGAAAAGTGAGGTAAAAGAAGGAGGTTGTTAGATGTGAGAAGTGAGGTAAAAGAAGGAGGTTGTTAGATGTGAGAAGTGAGGTAGAAGAAGGAATTTGTTTGATGTGAGAAGCCAGGTAAAAGAAGGAGGTTGTTAGATGTGAGAAGCCAGGTAAAAGAAGGAGGTTGTTAGATGTGAAAAGTGAGGTAAAAGAAGGAGGTTGTTAGATGTGAGAAATGAGGTAAAAGAAGGAGGTTGTTTGATGTGAGAAGCCAGGTAAAAGAAGGAGGTTGTTAGATGTGAGAAGTGAGGTAGAAGAAGGAATTTGTTTGATGTGAGAAGCCAGGTAAAAGAAGGAGGTTGTTAGATGTGAGAAGTGAGGTAAAAGAAGGAGGTTGTTAGATGTGAGAAGTGAGGTAAAACAAGGAGGTTGTTAGATGTGAGAAGTGAGGTAAAAGAAGGAGGTTGTTAGATGTGAGAAGCCAGGTAAAAGAAGGAGGTTGTTAGATGTGAGAAGCCAGGTAAAAGGAGGTTGTTAGTAAAACATGGTAGGCCATTTAATGTTTGAACCTAGTTCCAAGACTGGTGAAGGTACATTCTCACTGCCTCAATAACAGAACAAGCATCCATTAAGGCTATTGATGGGCCGTCATTCTGGTCGCTTCAGTCATCAGGCTGTTTGGTGAGATAATCACGACATTCAACACATTTCTAACACAACATCCTCCCATTAATTCCTGTTTTGTATGCAATAGAAGCAGACTTTGTTATCATGGCATCCCGACATATTGATTAATACAGCTTATTATCCATCACTTGACAAGAGGATCTGTCATTTATCAACCATTCAGCAAGGGTGAATGAGGACATTGGGGTCTTTGATAAATTTACTCAGTAATTACCAATTTTCCTGTTTCAGTTTATTTGTGTTGTCATTTTGAGATTTACCAGCAGTGTGAAATGATAGAACTGTATATATCGTGACATGGTGTTGAAAATTGCTGATGGTTGTCGTCATCAAGAACGATTGTTATATCACATTATCGGGACTTATCTAAAGTAACAGTATTCTATCTCCCATGACTAATGTTTCTTTGTCTGTTGTTGAACGCCACACTCAGCTTTATGATGTTGGCCTGTTGGGGTACAAAGACATGATATCAACCAAGTCCCTGAGCCAGACCACACAATCTAATTGGTCGTCTCTTATGACCACCATAGGTTGCTGGGGACCTAGTCTAGCCCGAAATCTTTGTTTGTTTGTTTCTTGTTTAACACCGCACTCAGCAATATTCCAGCTATATGATGGCGGTCTGTAAATAATTGAGCCTGGACCAGACAATCCAGTGATTGGCATCATGAGAATCGATCCATATTGCGATACAATGACATGCATCAACCGAGCCTGATCAGCCGATCCCGTAAGTCGTCTCTTACGACAAGGTTGCCGAAGACCTATTCTACCCTGGATCTTCACGTGTCCCTAACCCCAAATTCTCACAGGCTACCTTGAAAATACTCAGTTCTGATTGGTTGGGTTAATCAGATGTTTCAAATCATGATAACCAACTGCAGTTGCAAGAGCAGCTATTCCAATCATGGTCATCATCATTTTATTTGCACAGGGCAGATTATCCTGTTTTTGAGGTACAGCAATGTTACGTATAGATTTGATGACGCTAAATTTGTCATTCACAGTTCTTCATCGTACACATATTATTAGTCAAAGGCCCCTTTTTTCAGTTCCAGCCCAGGGTTTCAGAAACAAAGGAGACCAAGTATTAGGAGGGTTTGAGTTTACATTCTGTTAGTTTGATGTCTCAAATGGGTGAATAAATACAAACAAATTATCTTAATAAAACAACTCATGATGGTATGTTGTGTGGGAAGTAGTAGTAACCATTTTCAAAAATCCAAGATGGCAGCCATGTCCAGGGTAGACAAAACTGGTCAAAACTAACCAATGTAAAACATCTAAATATTGTGATATATCTACTAGTCCCTCTAGATTTTGATGGGGCGGTCGGGTAGCCTTGTGGTTAAAGTGTTTGCTTGTCACGCCGAAGACCCGGGTTCGATTCCCGACATGGGTACAATGTGTGAAGCCCATTTCTGGTGTCCCCTGCTGTGATATTGCTGAAACTATTGCTAAAAGTGGCGTAAAACCATACTCACTCACTCACTCACTAGATTTTGACTAGTCTTGAACTAGCATGCTAGTGGACATGCTTATCACTGGCCACCAAATTACACTTAATCACAAACAATTTCAATTACTTTTCAACATGAAAATCCTGAGTACCGAACAATGTTATAATACCATTACTTCAATACCTCTGTTTATACTGGAGATGATGATTATTCCATCTGGCAATATCTTGTTGAAAAATGATATAGATAAATATTGATAAAGACTCATTAAGTATACAGACATTGCCATCTAATGAAATGACAGCTGGTGTTAAGGCTTTTCCCAAATAACGTTTTGATGATTGAGCTGTTTCTTGAGCACAAATTATTTGTTTGTTCACCTTTCAACATGAAGGAACATTCAGATTCTCAAACTTACGCATTGCAAAACAATCTCAGCTTGGAAATTATTTCAGTTTTTTTTGGGTTCTGATTATGTTTTAGGAAAAGAGCTTCACACAAAGACATTTATTTCACAGACTTGCCAACAAAGACATGAAAATGTGCATCAACCTTCAAAGAGCTATTTTCAGACCCTATTTCATTTGGATGTAGCATGCTGTTATCACACAGAATGTTGAGATGATATGGAAATAGAACATGGCCGTAATCATTGCATGGCCTTTCTGCTACTGTTACATACATGCATGAGGGGGCAGCCATCTTGGACCCGACTGAACAGGACATCATAGCAGGGCATCAACACCTCCATGTCTAAACCATCTGTGGCAACGTCAACGGTGTTAATGGCTGGCTTCTTGGAGTTAATGTTAGCCCAAACACTAAAAGACAAAATCTATAAGATTGTCTTTTGTAGAACTAACATGTAAAGAAACGCTATTCAAGGGATGAAAATCTAATTGTGTCGTCGTCAAGATCTCTTTCAGCATTCGCAGGAATAATGGTCCATCCACTCAGGATACAGATGCCAGTGAAATGGGCTGTCAAGATTACTGCACTTGTATAGCCATGTGTGTGTGTGTGTGTGTCTTTGTGAGTTGTTTTTTCTCTGTGTGTGTCTGTATGTGTTTCTGTGTATGTGTGTGTGTTTGTGTGGGTGAGTGTCTGTGTATGTGTGTGTAGTTGGGTTTTGTGTGTGTGTGTGTGTGTGTGTGTGTGTGTGTGTGTGTGTGTGTGTGTGTGTGTGTGTGTGTGTGTGTGTGTGTGTGTGTGTGTGTGTGTGTGTGTGTGTGCTTGCTCACACTTGTGTGTGTATCTTAGTGTGTGTGTGTCTTTGTGTGTTGTTTTTTGTGTCTGTGTGTCTGTATGTGTGTCGTCTCTGTGTGTTTGTGTCTGTCTTTTGTGTGTGTGTGTATTTTTGTGTGTTGTTTTATTTTGTGTGTGACTGTATGTGTGTTTCTGTGTGCGTGCGTGCGTGCGTGCGTGCGTTCATTTCTTCAGCCTAAAGAAACAGACAAAAAGAATGGTAGAAGCTCATCGGATGTCATCATTTGAAAAAAAACCTGATTGTTACAGTTTAATTATAACATAAAAGTATCCCTGCAGTGAAAGCATTTTCAGATTTCAGATTGTGCGGATAATACGATTGCTATCTCTTCTTGTCATCCATGTTTCCTGGACATTCATGTGTAAGGTTAATGTGTGCCTGCTTGTTTGATAAGACTTGTTTATGTCTTGGTTGAAAAATGGTGCAAATTGGGTTGTTTAACGCCACACTCAGCAGTATTCCAGCTATATGATGGTGGTCTGGAAATAATTGACCAAAACCAAGTCAGCGAGCCTGACCATGATCCTGTTAGTCACCTCTTATGGCAAGCATGGGTTACTGCAGACCTATTCTACCCTGGATCGAGCAGGAGACTATAATCTGTATTAGACACACAAAAAATAAAATGTATCACTGCATGTCACTGTGTGTCATGTTGCTGGATGATTGTTGTGAAACTTGTGCATTCAATGTTCCTAATTTGCTTCATTCAAAGTTGGGTTTTTTACGTACGACACTTGTTTATGAGCAAACATAACTCTTAACATGTTTTATTAAACATGGACACCTTCATCTCCGTCATCATCTTGTTCTTATGACATAGAGCCAACAGTTCCTATCTTTAACTTTGATCATCAACGGAAAATCGGCACTAAGTAAGCGACCTGGAGCTATGTTGCAACATGATGAGGACAATGGTGAATTACTGCTCGCTCTCTCTCCGGGAGCCTCACAGCAAAGACGGGTCACACCATATCAAATTTGTGGCTGAAAATTGGATTTTGCTCTTACGGTCGCAAACTTAAAAGAAAAATGACAACATGATTAGGTGTGACAATATATATTTGTGGCCACTAGAGGGCATGTTCGGTTCACTGGAGGGAATGTTAGGGAGGAGACTGGCCATATATGAGGACAATGGATGGAGGCAGTGTCCTCGGTCATGTGGAGAAAGGTTGACAGTCTGTTTGCTCTGCCTGTGTCGGCTTGCCATGTAGCACCTGACTCTGCATACATTGATGTCATTATGCCAGCTAAAACTGTGGACTGAATATCATCTTCCAAGAAATGAAAGCATCAAGCCATCCAGAATGCTGTGATGAGCGCACTAGGTTCATATTACAGTGTACTGCCCAGAGATAGTTACATGGTGTGGGATAGGCACAGCAGCTGTCGGTTAATATTACCATTTATTCCACAGAGACAAGATGGAGAGTTTGGGTAATATGTCCATTATTGTGACTACCCACAATACATCAAACCAGAAGTGTTTCGCATTAGGTTCTTCAATGTACTGGACACAAAAATATCAATATGTAATATTATAAGAACAATTACTTGGGAAAAAAAAAAAACAATGAGAAAAATAAATCCAGATTTTGACATAGAACCTGTTTCTACTGATTTGCATTTGCAGTGGAAAAAGTTCATCATTGTTGGTGAAATGCAAGCCAGGTGCCAGCAGCGTGGCCACGCAGAGCTTGCAACATGGCCGGCCATGTGGGGCAGTGGGGACAGGGACTAATTCTGTAATCATTATAATCTTGTCAGCACATTCCTTTTGATGTTTGTTAGTTTCTTGGTTCAGACTGACTACTTTAGGGCTAAAGTATGTGTGATGTGAAGCTCTGATGACTAAAGTACATTAGCAAACAGGCCTTTAGTCTCTGACACGGGACCAATAACTTGGCAAACAGGCCTTTAGTCTCTGATACATGATCACTGACTGGGGGAACAGGCCTTTAGCCTCTGATGCATGATCACTGACTGGTGGAACAGGCCTTTAGCCTCTGATACATAATCACTGACTTGGGAAAGAGACCTTTAGCCTCTGATACATGACCACTAACTTGGGGAACAGACCTTTAGCCTCTGATACATGACCACTAACGTGGCACACAGGCCTTTAACCTCTGATACATGACCACTAACTTGGGGAACAGACCTTTAGCCTCTGATACATGACCACTAACTTGGGGAACAGGCCTTTAGTCTCTGATACGGGACCAATAACTTGGCAAACAGGCCTTTAGCCTCTGATACATGACCACTAACTTGGGGAACAGACCTTTAGCCTCTGATACATGACCACTAACTTGGGGAACAGGCCTTTAGCCTCTGATACATGATCACTGACTGGTGGAACAGGCCTTTAGCCTCTGATACATGATCACTAACTTGGGAAAGAGACTTTTAGCCTCTGATACATGACCACCAACTTGGGGAACAGACCTTTAGCCTCTGATACACAACCACTAACTTGGCACACAGGCCTTTAGCCTCTGATACATGACCACTAACATGGGGAAGAGACCTTTAGCCTCTGATACATGACCACTAACTTGGGGAACAGACCTTTAGCCTCTGATACATGACAACTTACTTGGGGAACAGACCTTTAGCCTCTGATACATGACCACTTACTTGGGGAACAGGCCTTTAGCCTCTGATACATGACCACTAACTTGGGGAAGAGACCTTTAGCCTCTGATACATGACCACTAACTTGAGGAAGAGACCTTTAGCCTCTGATACATGACTACTTACTTGGGGAACAGACCTTTAGCCTCTGATACATGATCACTAATTTGGGGAACAGGCCTTTAGCCTCTGATACACGACCACTAACTTGGGAAAGAGACCTTTAGCCTCTGATACATGACCACTAATTTGGGGAAGAGACCTTTAGCCTCTGATACATAATCACTGACTTGGGAAAGAGATCTTTAGCCTCTGATACACGACCACTTACTTGGGGAAGAGACCTTTAGCCTCTGATACATGACCACTAACTTGGGGAAGAGACCTTTAGCCTCTGATACATGACAACTTACTTGGGGAACAGGCCTTTAGCCTCTGATACATGACCACTTACTTAGGGAACAGGCCTTTAGCCTCTGATACATGACCACTAACTTGGGGAACAGACCTTTAGCCTCTGATACATGACCACTAACTTGGGGAACAGGCCTTTAGCCTCTGATACATGACCACTAACTTGGGGAACAGGCCTTTAGCCTCTGATACATAATCACTGACTTGGGGAAGAGACCTTTAGCCTCTGATACACGACCACTAAGTTGGGGAAGAGACCTTAAGCCTCTGATACATAATCACTGACTTGGGAAAGAGATCTTTAGCCTCTGATACACGACCACTTACTTGGGGAAGAGACCTTTAGCCTCTGATACATGACCACTAATTTGGGGAACAGACCTTTAGCCTCTGATACATGACAACTTACTTGGGGAACAGGCCTTTAGCCTCTGATACATGACCACTAACTTGGGGAACAGGCCTTTAGCCTCTGATACATGACCACTAACGTGGCACACAGGCCTTTAACCTCTAAAACATGACCACTAACTTGGGGAACAGACCTTTAGCCTCTGATACATGACCACTAACTTGGGGAACAGACCTTAAGCCTCTGATACATGACCACTAACTTGGGGAACAGACCTTTAGCCTCTGAAACATGACCACTAACTTGGCAAACTGGCCTTAAGCCTCTGATACATGACCAATAACCTATGTCTTTGTTGAAGCATTAAGAAGAATGTTTAAAATAGACCAACAGAAAGTGCTTCTGGACATCTGACAATGTCATGACATTACAAACACTCACTTCATTCATCAAATAAAAACCAATCCAAATAAAGCAGATAATGATTCCACAGACTATCTTCATTTCTGATCATTGTTTCCAATGTCTATGGCTCATCGGGCACGGTGGTGTAACAAGATTTATCTGCAGAACATATTTGGATTTCAATATAGAGCTTCATACTGCAGGTAATTGCTCCTCGATGCATGCTTTATGTAATAACTGCAGCAGCCAGCCAAGCCTCTATTATTCATGAGTTATCAAAGTAGCCAATCAAACAATCACCTCCTGTTTGATTACTAACACGCAAATTCGAGTCTAACACTGCCCTTCCGGCAATACACCAGCACAGGGAGGTGAGAGCAACACGATGCACACCAATCACTGACACCTTCACTCAAACATGTAACTTTGATGGTACAAGCAGGACCATAGCTGGGGGGACACTCCCCCCTTACACAGTCTTTGAGGGGCAGGGAGGGAGGGAGGGAGGGAGGGGGGTGTACTTCCCCCTTAAACACAGACCTGGATGGGCAAGGGCGGGGTGGGGTGTGTGTGTGTGTTAACTTCCCCCTTTCCCCCTTGCACACAGACCTGGAGGGTGGGGTGGGGTGGTGGGGGTGTCTGGGTGGGGGTGGGGGTGTGTGGGGTGGTGTGTATGTGCGTGTGTGTGTGTGTGTGTGTGTGTTCTTTCCCCTTACACACAGACCTGGTGTTGGGTGTGTTGGGTGTGTGGGGTTTGGGGGTGTGTGTTCTTTCCCCTTACACACAGACCTGGAGGGTGGGGTGGGGTGTGTTCTTCCCCCTTACACACAGACCTGGATGGGCAAGGGCGGGGTGAGTGTGTGTGTATTTCCCCCTTTCCCCCTTGCACACAAACCTGGAAAGTGGGGGGGGAATGTTCTTCCCCCTTACACACAGACATGGAGGAGGGGGGGGGGTGGATGTACTTCCCCTTTACACATGGACCTTGATGGGCAAGGGTGGGGGGGGGTGTACTTCCCCCTTGCACACAGACCTGGAGGGCGGGGGTGTGGGGTGGGGTGGTGGTGGGGTACTTCCCCCTTGCACACAGACCTGGAGGGCGGGGGTGGGGGGGTGTTCTCCCCCCTTACACACTTGGAGGGGCAGGAGGGATGCATGTGTGCATTTATCTGTGTGCATGCATGTGTGTGAAAAAGAGGAGAAAGCGGTGAGGACAGGAAAGTATTTGTAGAAGGGGATGGACAAGGGGGTTGAGGTGTGTGTTGGGGAGGGGACTGCGAGGGGGGACAGGCTTGAAGGGTAGAAGGTGAGATGAAATTGGGTTAACCATCACGTCCAAGATTATTGACAACATGTCGAGACCAGTGGCCCAATCCTCAAGTAGCTGAAGAGAATTCAACCAGTTGTCCTCGTATGTGATCTGTATGCCTGACTGGGAATACAGGGCCAGATGAAACGTGGGTCCGACTAACACCATCAAACAAGGGAATATGCCCTCCAGTCTTCCAGTGACATCTCACCACATGATTAATCTCATGCTGCTGAACAAGATTCATCTTTCAAGTCTGCATCAGAAAAACACAACTTGGACTGCTTCAGAAGAGATTTGAAACAAGATGTCATGATCAGTGTGAAAGGATCACTCATGCTTTAATAACATGAGGAGTGTATAGCTTTAAATGATGTTAAGGATGTCAAGGATGTTAAGGATGTTAAGGATGTTAGGGGGATGATGTGAGAGCCTAATCCAGGCCATCACCTTCTGATCTGTCCTCACCTGTATCCAAGATCAGCATCCACCTTCCAATTCTTAACCAATCAATATTCGGCTTACACTTCAGTGACCAATCAAAATCCGGCTCATACTTCCTTCCAAACAGCATGCTTCTGTTACTAGCTCACACTTCTGACCAATCACCAACCAGCTTTCACTTCTGACTGACCAGCACCCAGCTTACACTTCTGACCGACCAGCAGCCAGCTTACATTTCTGACCAACCAGCACCCAGCTTAAACTTCTGACCAACCAGCACCGGCTTACACTTTTGACCACACAGTAGCCAGCTTACACTTCTGACCAATCAGCATCGATGCAACTTACGCTTCTAAATAACATCCAGTGGTTTGACTAATCCACACACCATAAGTCTCTGAACATTATCCACTCACTTACCCAAGAGGTATATACTGTAAATCGTGAAATTAATGCGTCTCCAAAAGAATGCGACCACTGGACTCAATATGAATGCGACACTCCCTCCACTCAAGCATCAGTGGATTTCTATCTAAAGAAAATGTCCTCAGTCAGGTTTAGAATCCTCACCTTAACACAACCTTACATAAATCCAATCACACACCAAATAGCACCGCTTATTAGCGCTGAGTAAAGTACTTCCGCAAAAACAATACATGCCTGCTGGCTCGTGTCGGCCAAAAAAGGGTGGCATCTGTCTGGACTTGCAGGTGTGATCAGTGATGACATAAGTGAGTAGAACTCTTGTCTTGACCCCAGCAGTGACAATTCACAGGATGTAATTAGTGTTTGAATGACATTGTTTATATACTTTATAGACAAGTGCTGCTCAATAAACAGTGGTGTGGTGTGGAATAAATTAGCATACGTCTAAGTTGATATTTTTGCTATCCTAAATGTCTTATTGTTGATATAAATGCCATGTTTAAAAATGCAAGCAAAGACCACTCGCATTTTTCACATTTAATTCACGCTCGCTGTAATTTCAAGATTTACAGTATATTCACCACCACAATAATTTCATCACTCGATTCCAGAAAGCCATGCCACACCACAGGTAGCATAGGCCATCAACCACCCTTCTGCTACAGTTTACTTCAACTTCAAACATTTCTTTAACTCTCTTGGCATAATTTCAACTATTCCTGGGTTTAATGGAATTACTATTGATTGCACACAAGCTACAGCAGCTCTCTGCAGGAATTTAACTTTCTCTGGTGTTCCTCAAGCAACCGGACAAAAGCCCTGTCAGGCTGACACGACCACAAGAACAGCTCCGGCCCTTGTTTTTCTTACAGTAAGGATGGGAACATTTCTCAGTCAAACTGTGGAAACTAATTGTCCATAACAAGTTTTTTATACTCAGTTTCCATTGTCATGTCCTGGTAAGAAGATTGCTTGGAGAAAAAATGAAAAGCTGTAATTCATCATGTGAAATGTTTATTTAATTCAACAGGAAGTTTCAAGGAAGACTGGGGAGTAGGGTTTGTCTTCCTTTTGCGGAGTATATTGTTCCAGAAGATGGATCAGACCTCCCTCGGTGACATTGTAATTGGACAAAGGGAAAGACAAGAGTCTCTAAAGGTCACAGATTGTAATGTGAGAAACATGGCTCCAGGTTCAGACTGTTGAGGAGCCATCACTGCTTGTTTGTTGTATTTGCCACAGTCAGCATTAGTCTGTGGAGACCTGTAACTGATCAACTCTGGACCAGACAAACCAGTGCAGTGATCAGTCCTGGGATGTCAGGGTATGATGACACATGGTCCACTGAGCCACCAAGTCAGACCACCTGCTCCACGAAGCCACAGAGTCGGACAACCTGCTCCACGAAGCCACTGAGTCTGACCACCTGCTCCACAAAGCCACCAAGTCAGACCATTTGATCCACTGAGCCGCCAAATCAGACCACCTGCTCCATGAAGCCACAGAGTCGGACCACCTGCTCCACGAAGCCACCAAGTCAGATCCCCCAATCCACTGAGCCACCAAATCAGACCACCTGCTCCATGAAGCCAGAGTCGGACCACCTGCTCCATGAAGCCACAGAGTCGGACCACCTGCTCCACGAAGCCACAGAGTCGGACCACCTGCTCCATGAAGCCAGAGTCAGACCACCTGCTCCATGAAGCCACAGAGTCGGACCACCTGCTCCATGAAGCCAGAGTCAGACCACCTGCTCCATGAAGCCACAGAGTCGGACCACCTGCTCCATGAAGCCAGAGTCGGACCACCTGCTCCATGAAGCCACAGAGTCGGACCACCTGCTCCATGAAGCCACAGAGTCGGACCACCTGCTCCATGAAGCCAGAGTCGGACCACCTGCTCCATGAAGCCACAGAGTTGGACCACCTGCTCCACGAAGCCACCAAGTCAGATCCCCCAATCCACTGAGCCGCCAAATCAGACCACCTGCTCAATGAAGCCAGAGTCGGACCACCTGCTCCATGAAGCCACAGAGTCGGACCACCTGCTCCACGAAGCCACAGAGTCGGACCACCTGCTCCATGAAGCCAGAGTCAGACCACCTGCTCCATGAAGCCACAGAGTTGGACCACCTGCTCCACGAAGCCAGAGTCGGACCACCTGCTCCACGAAGCCACAGAGTCGGACCACCTGCTCCACGAAGCCACAGAGTTGTACCACCTGCTCCATGAAGCCACAGAGTCGGACCACCTGCTCCATGAAGCCAGAGTCGGACCACCTGCTCCACGAAGCCACAGAGTCGGACCACCTGCTCCATGAAGCCACAGAGTCGGACCACCTGCTCCATGAAGCCAGAGTCGGACCACCTGCTCCACGAAGCCACAGAGTCGGACCAACTTCTCTACGAAACCACTGAGTCTGACCACCTGCTCCACGAAGCCACCAAGTCAGACTACCCTAACCACTGAGCCACCAAGTCAGACTACCCTATCCACTGAGCCACCAAGTCAGACTACCCTATCCACGAAGCCACCAAGTCAGACTACCTGATCCATGAAGCCACCAAGTCAGACTACCAGATCCACTGAGCCACCATGTCAGACTACCCGATCCATGAAGCCACCAAGTCAGACTACCAGATCCACTGAGCCACCAAGTCAGACTACCTGATCCATGAAGCCACCAAGTCAGACTACCAGATCCACTGAGTCACCAAGTCAGACTACCCTATCCACTGAGCCACCAAGTCAGACTACCCTATCCACTGAGCCACCAAGTCAGACTACCTGATCCATGAAGCCACCAAGTCAGACTACCAGATCCACTGAGTCACCAAGTCAGACTACCCTATCCACTGAGTCACCAAGTCAGACTACCCTATCCACTGAGCCACCAAGTCAGACTACCTGATCCATGAAGCCACCAAGTCAGACTACCCTATCCACTGAGTCACCAAGTCAGACTACCCTATCCACTGAGTCACCAAGTCAGACTACCCTATCCACTGAGTCACCAAGTCAGACTACCCGATCCACTGAGCCACCAAGTCAGACTACCCGATCCACCAAGTCAGACTACCCGATCCATTGAGTCACCAAGTTGGACTACCCGATCCACTGAGCCACCAAGTCAGTCCACCGGATCCACTGAGCCACCAAGTCAGACTACCCGATCCACTGAGCCACCAAGTCAGTCCACCCGATCCACTGAGCCACCAAGTAGGACCACCCGATCCACCGAGCCACCAAGTAGGACCACCCGATCCACCGAGCCACCAAGTCAGTCCACCCGATCCACTGAGCCACCAAGTCAGTCCACCCGATCCACTGAGCCACCAAGTCAGTCCACCCGATCCACTGAGCCACCAAGTTGGACCCTTCGATCCACTTAGCCTCCTAGTTGGACCACATGCCAATTTAGTCACCTCTTTCGATAAGCGTCAAGTCTGTACTGAAGAATTAGTCCATGCCAGTGCAGTAATTCTAATCTTATAGTAGGCATGTCTGGATGAGTGGACAGTACAAGACGCCATCCAGTCTTTTATAGAGACAACTTGTTCTTATTATTCATATTATTTAGAAATTATGATCTGAACTAACAATCATTGGCTCAGTGACTGGTGCAAGTCTACCTGCTAGGGTTATATTCTTACCAATGTCCCTGACCACATGGTGAATCCATGACTGACTGGGTCATGGTGATTGGTTTGTCAAGGTGATTGGTTTGCCAAGGTGAAAATGACCAACAACCTCCACCACTAAGGGTGTTCCTCTCACAAGCTCACACGTGATAACATAACTGATATACTGATCAATCGGCATCAAACCCAACTCACTCACTCACTCACTCACTATCATATATACCACTGTCATCATCATCATCATCATCATCATCACATTTCATCTACAAACTTCAAACTCAGCTGGGACATTGATGTTAAAGCACAATCACTTCAGAAAGGGACCCGTGAAGATCCGGGGTAGAATAGGTCTTCAGCAACCCATGCTTGTTGTAAAAAGCGACTATGCTTGTCATAAGAGGTGACTAATGGGATCAGGTGGTCATGCTCGCTGACTTGGTTGATGCATGTCATCCTATCCCAACTGCGTGGATCAATGCTCATGATATCAATCACTGGATTGTCTGGTCCAGACTCGATTATTTACAGACCGCTGTCATATAGCTGGAATATTGCTGAGTGCGGCGTTAAACAACAAACAAACTTCAGAAAGGTTATGCACTTTTTCAACTTCTTGGTAGAGAACATATTACCCTCACTGCCATCAGATGTGGCCATTACACAGTACGCATGATCCCAAGTGCATCCTCGCCCTCACTGATCCCCAGCCTGTCTACAATACATCATCGGTAATTATCAACAGTAAGCCTGGAAACTCTTCTCCCACAGGCTCTCTGGAGGGTTTGGCACCGAGGACAATGTATCCCCTGCTGGCGCTGTAACGACTGAACATATCATTACATAAACAATGCATTCTAATTGTCTGTCCATCGGCAACAGCCCCAGCGTATCAGTCAGTAAGCCCCTTTATGACTATTTCCCTAGCCTTGCCTCAAGGCTGTACTGAAAGAAAAGTCCATGGATGTGAAGTAATTCTATCCTCCAAAAAAGCAAGTCTAGATATGTGGACAGTACAGGGCTCCAGTCTCCAGGGACAACTTGTTATTACATAATCTAGAAATTATGATTTGAACATATAATTATTGCTTTAGAGGCTAGTGCAAGTCTAATATCTCTAAACAGTTTGGCCTGTAGCTTTGACAGAAGACACAGCTATGTTCCATTACTGTACTCTCCATCAAGTGCTGTGTTTTTGTGTCAACGATGTCATCGTGTGAACTCGACACGTTAACCACACCACTTTGCAATTTGTATATATATGCACAGTTAGTGAATGAAGCGAAGTTTCGCGTAGGGCTCTATATTTACCAGTTTCTGTGCTAATCTATCGCTGGAAGTGTGGCTATAATTTCCTTGTTGGCAGATATCAACAAACAAGAAGACATCAGAATAAGAAACCAATTCACTAGCTGTGCTCCTTATAATGTAACAGTGTCTGTGTGGGGGTATTTAAGATTTTCTCTGGTTGGACTATGAGTGAATGAGTGAGTGAGTGTTAGAGAGCGAGAGAGAGAGAGAGGGAGAGAGAGAGAGAGAGAGAGAGTGAGAGAGAGAGAGAGAGAGAGAGAGAGAGACGGAGGGAGAGAGGGAGGGATGGTGGGTGGGTGGGTGTGTGGGTGAGTGAGTGAGTGAGTGAGTGAGTGAGTGAGTGAGTGAGTGAGTGAGTGAGTGAGTGAGTGAGTGAGTGAGTGTTAGAGAGCGAGAGAGAGAGAGAGAGAGAGAGAGAGAGAGAGAGACGGAGGGAGAGAGGGAGGGATGGTGGGTGGGTGGGTGAGTGAGTGAGTGAGTGAGTGAGTGAGTGAGTGAGTGAGTGAGTGAGTGAGTGAAATGTCCGCCGACATGGATAAAACAAATACCAAATACACGTAATTGAAGCATTGACTTCTATTAGCAGTGATCGCTTCAGAGCATTCAATTAATAACATTTCATAACATTTATTTAATAACATTTATTTAATAACATTAATTCATAACATTTTTAGAACATTGTTCATCAAATATGTACGTTTTTTTATATAGGCATTTAGAAGTTGGAGTACTAAGTAAGGATAAGAATTTATGCATGAACACTTGCTTGATAACGGTGTTAGAACCTTCACCGAAACATCGCAATAAAGAAGTTGTTCATCCATAAATTCTTATCCTTACTAAATATGTACACAGTGACTTTGCTCGGCCTCATTTTGCTGACTGCATTCGTGAAACTGCCTCGATCAGCCAAAGTATTCAATAATGTCATATTAATAATGTTTGTTTTAACGACAAGATTGGTCCCATAACAGGTAAGATTAACATAAAGCAAGTTCAACAAGGTTGAATCTTCACCGCTGATTTGCGTTGATTCACCACTGATTCCGTACAGCCAACTGTCGGTGACACTTGACACTGAGAGGGATTTTCTCAGTTCGCTATACACATCACTAATTAGTGGCATTTGGGATTGTCGGGGATCAGATATCAGTTCGCTATATAAGTCAGTTCCCTGTAGAGAGTTTGTTACACACGTACATTTAATCTGATAATATAGAGGGCATAAATCAGGGATTTTGTAACAGTTCGTTGTATCTGTCTGTATGTTATATCCATGTTCGTTAAAATCGTGTTCTACTGTCAATAGAACCAAACCTCACTTCCCGCTGTTTCCTTCATCACATACAAGTAGACTGTGACTCTCTCAAAAAACATGGACAGAAAAACACAGTATTGTTTACTTTCAGTGTAGACAGTTGTAGACATGTAAAGACAAACAATTATTAAACCCCCAGGGTCCACCATGTCCATTGTCTCAGCGGGTCATGTTTCTTCCTAATGACCCCACACTTCCAATTTGCCGAGGCTAATAATTCAATTGCGACCAGAGTGGAGCGAGCCACAGTTCATGGTTTTGCGAGTCCCACGTGGCAATATTAAGCTGGTGAGAGACCAATGGTTGATGTGGATGCGAGTGTTGAAATTCAGCATCGCCCTTGAGGAGGGCGCCAATCCACATATGTAACTGTACTAAATGAATTTGTAAAATCAGAGAGACCTACCATCTTAACATTTACTGTAGCATGTTAGTAGGATTTGTTTATATACGTCACCATTGTGTAAATCAATGTCACACAGTGATGACAATCACCATTCTGTATAGACCAGCAGTGATGACAGTCACCATTCTGTATAGACCAGCAGTGATGACAGTCACCATTCTGTATAGACCAGCAGTGATGACAGTCACCATTCTGTATAGACCAGCAGTGATGACAGTCACCATTCTGTATAGACCAGCAGTGATGACAGTCACCATTCTGTATAGACCAGCAGTGATGACAGTCACCATTCTGTATAGACCAGCAGTGATGACAGTCACCATTCTGTATAGACCAGCAGTGATGACAGTCATCATTCTGTATAGACCAGCAGTGATGACAGTCACCATTCTGTATAGACCAGCAGTGATGACAGTCACCATTCTGTATAGACCAGCAGTGATGACAGTCACCATTCTGTATAGACCAGCAGTGATGACAGTCACCATTCTGTATAGACCAGCAGTGACGACAGTCACCATTCTGTATAAACCAGCAGTGATGACAGTCACCATTCTGTATAGACCAGCAGTGATGACAGTCACCATTCTGTATAGACCAGCAGTGATGACAGTCACCATTCTGTATAGACCAGCAGTGATGACAGTCACCATTCTGTATAGACCAGCAGTGACGACAGTCACCATTCTGTATAAACCAGCAGTGATGACAGTCACCATTCTGTATAGACCAGCAGTGATGACAGTCACCATTCTGTATAGACTAGTAGTGATGACAGTCACCATTCTATATCAGACACCAGTGATGGCAGTCACCATTCTGTCTAGACCAGCAGTGATGACAGTCACCATTCTGTATAGACCAGCAGTGATTAAAGGCACCATTCTGTATAGACCAGCAGTGACGACAGTCACCATTCTGTATAAACCAGCAGTGATGACAGTCACCATTCTGTATAGACCAGCAGTGATGACAGTCACCATTCTGTATAGACTAGTAGTGATGACAGTCACCATTCTATATCAGACACCAGTGATGACAGTCACCATTCTGTATCAGACACCAGTGATGACAGTCACCATTCTGTATAGACCAGCAGTGATGACAGTCACCATTCTGTATAGACCAGCAGTGATGACAGTCACCCTTCTGTATCGGACACCAGTGATGACAGTCACCCTTCTGTATCGGACACCAGTGATGACAGTCACCCTTCTGTATCGGACACCAGTGATGACAGTCACCATTCTGTATCGGACACCAGTGATGACCTTTGCCAGAGAACAGTGACATACGCAGGGTGCACAGGCAAATGATCTGGCAATAAAACTCACACTATAGAAGCTTGACATTTAGCCACAGTGTAGGGCTTGCTGTAGATGTGGAGACACAGATCTTGAGAAGAAGAGTAATTGTGTAACACCAGAGGCAGAGATCAGGGGTGATTGAAAACACACTAGTTCCATAAAGGTTGGACAAATAGAATCCACAAGAGTGATTAAGTTAATAAGACATAATCACTGCAGCAGAATTCACTGACATTGATCCTTGTGAAATGTGACTGTTGAAAATAAACCACACCTGTGATTGCAAGATCTATCTATGAACTGGGTTTTTTCACAACAGCATTTCCTGTATAGCAAGACATGGAAGGAACCCCAAGTGATGTGGGGCCTAGACGACGTGGGAACAACCCCAAGTGATGTGGGGCCTAGACAATGTGGGAGGAACCCCAAGTGATGTTGGGCCTAGACGATATGGGACGAACCCCAAGTGATGTGGGGCCTAGATGATGTGGGAACAACCCCAAGTGATGTGGGGCCTAGACGATATGGGAACAACCCCAAGTGATGTGAGGCCTAGACGATATGGGAACAACCCCAAGTGATGTGGGGCCTAGACGATATGGGAACAACCCCAAGTGATGTGAGGCCTAGACGATGTGGGAACAACCCCAAGTGATGTGAGGCCTAGACGATATGGGAACAACCCCAAGTGATGTGAGGCCTAGACGATATGGGAACAACCCCAAGTGATATGGGGCCTAGACGATGTGGGAGGAACCCCAAGTGATGTGAGGCCTAGACGATGTGGGAACAACCCCAAGTGATGTGGGGCCTAGACAATGTGGGAACAACCCCAAGTGATGTGAGGCCTAGACGACGTGGGAACAACCCCAAGTGATGTGAGGCCCAGACGATGTGGGAACAACCCCAAGTGATGTGGGGCCTAGACGATGTGAGAACAACCCCAAGTGATGTGGGGCCTAGACGATGTGGGAACAACCCCAAGTGATGTGGGGCCTAGACGATGTGGGAAGATCCACAAGTGATGTGAGGCCTAGACAATGTGGGAACAACCCCAAGTGATGTGGGGCCTAGACGATGTGGGAACAACCCCAAGTGATGTGAGGCCTAGACGATGTGGGAGGAACCCCAAGTGATGTGAGGCCTAGACGATGTGGGAACAACCCCAAGTGATGTGAGGCCTAGACGACGTGGGAACAACCCCAAGTGATGTGGGGCCTAGACAATGTGGGAGGAACCCCAAGTGATGTGGGGCCTAGACGATGTGGGAGGAACCCCAAGTGACGTGAGGCCTAGACGACGTGGGAACAACCCCAAGTGATGTGGGACGTAGACGATATGGGAGGAACCCCAAGTGATGTGAGGCCTAGACGATGTGGGAACAACCCCAAGTGATGTGGGGCGTAGACAATGTGGGAGGAACCCCAAGTGATGTGAGGCCTAGATTATCTGGTCCAGACTTGATTATTTACAGACGCTGTCAAAACCTGTAATTAGTACAGTGGAACACGTGAAGATCCAGATTACAATAGTCTTCATCAACCCATGCTTGTCGTAAAAGGCAGCTAACAGGATCGGGAGGTCAGGCTTGCTGACTTGTTAATGCATGTCATCATATCCCAATTGCATAGATTGATGCTGAGGATATCAATCACTTGATTGTCTGGTCCAGACTTGATTATTTACAGATCGCCATCATGTAGCTGGAATATTGCTGAGTGCAGCGTTAAATCAGGATTTCTGTTGTGGTCACACCCCTCCTCTGTTCCATTGGTCATTTGTTGTTTACTCATACATCAGAAATATCACAGATATCTGTAAATAATCGAATCTGAACTAGACTATCCAGTGATTGATATTGTGAGCAATGATCCATGCTCTCCGGTTACTGGGACACACAGTCAACCAAGTCACCAAGTCTGACCACAGATCAATGTTGTCACCACATACGACCAGCATTATGAGCTGTAGCAGACATAAAATTTCGGAGTCCCATGATGGGATTCGAATCATCGACCTTCTGATTAGAGGTCGGACGCCTTGTCCACATGACCAAAGCGTTTAACCCCGTCAGCAAACTGACAAGGTAAGGATGTCATCTGTGGTATGACTCCACGCCCTGCTACATACTCCCCCGTAAACAGAAAGCACAACCTGGGCCGCATTTCAAATTTAATATGAACGTGCTCAGCCCCACGTTGAGCGCCAATGTTGCGGCCATAAAATTACCAAGTCTGGTGATGGGATTCGAACCACGGACCTTCTGATCAGAGGTCGGATGCCTTGTCGACATGACCAAAGAGGTTTACCTCGTCAGCAAGCTGACAAGGTAAGGATGTCATCTGTGGGATGACTCCACCCTCTGCTACATAGCTTGTAGTGGCCCTATCTGACACTGACTCCCCGGATCAACACCCTGGATCCATCTCTGCAATATTTGTGAAAATATGCCAAATGTCAATGAAATGTTTCTACTGGACACACATCACAAAAGACCAGTAATTCTGTCGGCAAGAAAACAAACACCCATTCATGTCAGGACAAAGACACAGGTCGTCACAATATTCTCAATGTGAAATTTAAAACATTATCATCATATCTGTCAATCCTGCTCTGAAGAAATGTATCAACCCTTTGATGAGATATACTCCGTCAAACAGTATTGATCCTGTTTCGATCTCATGGACAATGCTTCTGTTTCTAGCAACAATGCTGATCAAACAATCTCGCAACTGAGACTTAACAGAAACGGAAGACAGTTTGGGTATGCATGATGATGTCTCATTATTTCTTTCACTGACTCGTAGCCATTGTATCGGCTTAAGATGGCAATGGGGAGCACTGAGGCTAGAGAGGTTTCTCTGTATGTCATAGGGGCTTTTACCTACTTATATTCTTCCATTGTAAGAACAACCTTGTCTTGAAAGCTTAGCCTGAATCAATGTCCATTAGCTACATGTCTTATGGACTAAAGAATGGAATGTTTCTTTACTCTCCGAAACTGATAGGGTTTTAACATCCTGTGAGACTCGTAGTCTTTCAGAACAACTTTCATGGAGATTTTGGTAGATCACCATGGCAACAGCAACATATCCTGTGCCACTCAATGCCCTTGCATCTAGTGATGATGATGATGATGATGATGATGATGATGACGATGTTGATGACGGTGTAGATCACCATGACAACAGCAATATGGCGCCAGTACAATGCCCCTGTATCTAGTGATGATGATGATGATGATGAAGCTGATGATAATGATGATGATAATGATGTGTGAGAAAGCCATTGCAAATGATGACTGCTGTGTATCAGGATACCAACGGTTCAATCAGAGAGTTTATCAATGATGACAGCTGTGTATCACGATACCAACATGGTTCCATCAGAGAGTTTATCAATGATGACAGCTGTGTATCACGAAACCAACATGGTTCCATCAGAGAGTTTATCAATGATGACAGCTGTGTATCAGGATACCAACATGGTTCCATCAGAGAGTTTATCAATGATGACAGCTGTGTATCAGGATACCAACATGGTTCCATCAGAGGGTTTATCAAAGATGACAGCTATGTATCACGATACAAACATGGTTCCATCAGAGAGTTTATCAATGATGACAGCTATGTATCAGGATACCAACATGGTTCCATCAGAGAGTTTATCAATGATGACAGCTGTGTATCAGGATACCAACACGGTTCCATCAGAGAGTTTATCAATGATGACAGCTGTGTATCACGATACCAACATGGTTCCATCAGAGGGTTTATTAATGATGACAGCTGTGTATCACGATACCAACACGGTTCCATCAGAGAGTTTATCAATGATGACAGGTGTGTATCACGATACCAACACGGTTCCATCAGAGAGTTTATCAATGATGACAGTTGTGTATCAGGATACCAACACGATTCCAGTGCAGAGGTTATCAAAGATGATCATGTGATCATCTTTCCACCTATTGGACATTTAGAAAACAAATTAAGCAGCATGAGATTATTTCAGCGCCATAAATTTGGAAATATGCTGGAGCCCATCTTAGGAACATGAAATGCTACTGACACATGGTTGTTGACGGTGAATTAACCCAGTAGAATATTAAGCCCAGCTCCACCCACACATGTACAGTGAGGAGCTCGGTGGCAGTCATTCAGCTGCCACACATAAAAACCCCTATCATAACGACAGCCCATACACTGATAAATCAAGCGCAGTGAACAAATGGATGTGTGCATGACAAGATGGACAAACTGAATGGCGAAGTGACACGGTAAAACAACTTAAGCTGCCAGTAACAACATGCGAGACATAAGAGGGCATTGGCGGACACAGAAGCAGTATTTTAAAAACAGGGCAGTAAAAAATTACTTTGCTTGCGTTTGTATGGTTAAACTTGACTAAACTTCAAAATTGGACATGGACATCAACATCGAAAAACTACTCGAAAATAGAAACTCATCATGGCATGCGGCAGCCTCATCAGTGACGTACATCAGGGCTATGTTTCAAACAAAAACATTGTATTTCGAATACCATTGATAATTATAGATTATTAATCACCTACGAAAGTATTTAATTCAAGCTGTTATGTGAGGCCACGCCCCCCAAACCCCCAGTTATTTTAGCAAGGCCACAAAAAATGGAGCCTCAAACACTGCATTCAGGCATTCATGAACAACTCGTGTTATTTCGGCACAAGCCGAAAAGCGACCCTCTTGTGGCAATATTGTGACTGAGCTTCGTCTGAGGGCAAACGGGTATAGTTGAAAGAATTGTCAACTTGTTGGGTGATGATTCATATATATTTTACCCATGTCATATATATTCCAGATGTTATTAAAACACATCGGGACTTACAGTATTTTTACAATATGATTGAACACATTTACTGTATCTAGGGTATATTTTTGGATGCAAGACATGTGAAATCCCAAATTATTCCGAGAGATTCTTAGACTGGAGTGCTTGAAGTCAAACTCACATTCTGATTTTCGCACATAACATTCATCGACAGGGGGCAAGTCTTCATGCAGGTTACGGAAAGGGGCGAGAGGTGACGAATGTGCAGTCATGTTGAAACGTGGTCAAAGCTCCACACATTCCTAAAATTCATCACGTGACAATAACAACTGTAGAGCAGAGAGACCATGTGATGTTTCGAGTTCCTTAGAAATATCGGTGAACAAGCAATTAACTCACTGAAGAATGCTTCACATGATTGGTGCATTAAGAATTTGCCTAATGGGATATCTTAAACATGTAAATAATTCGTGAAAAAAATGTCGAAAATCGTAATTCGGGGAGGATAAGCATAATAGCGTAATTTTCGGCTCAAAAGCATAATGGTTGGCATCTCTGCACATGTATAGCCATGCTCCAAGACTGTACTGAATAATAAGTCTATGGCTGTGCAGTAAGTCTATCCCAAAAATAGATAAGACTTGATAATTGGACAGTAGGGATGCCAGTCTCTTATTGGGACAACTTGTTCGTATTGTTTATATAATCTAGAAATTATCTTTTAAACTAATAATTATTGCCTTAGAGACCTTAGCAAGTCTAACACGTGTAGAACAGTATGAGGTTCTGGTGGACATGAAACATAATACCATCATACCAGTGCTGTTATATCAGCAGCCTGATGAACCAGGGAGGCATTTCTCTGTAGGGTCTTTGTAGTAGGCAGTAAAAATGATGCAAATTGGTTTTGATATCCTATGAAATGGTTGAAAATAATGTTTATTCTTTATTCTGTTTTAGTTTGTGATTTCATGGATAAGATGTTTTACAAAACAGATTTCATCGAACGCTGTGTCAAAGTTATTGATAACACTGCAGTGTAAAACGTGTCGTGTCAAGTTTATTGTCATTCATCCATAATATCAGCGCCAAACCCCAAGTGATGCAGGTTTCAGTTTTATAGCACTTTTCTGAATCCTCAAGACGGTATTGTGCTGACAACAGAAACATAATCAGGTTGAATACAGAACTTGATTCTTAGATCATAGGTTTCTGGCACACCTAAGGGACACAACTCTGCACAACAAATTGTGGTGCAAATGATGGGTACCAGATGTACAGATCCGACTGGTAATTATTGAGAACATCCAGCCGCATGTGTCACATGACTGTCACTCATCTACTGAAATCCTTGAATGTAAGTCATCGAGTCAGTGAGGTTCAACATCTATTTTACTACCGGTAGAATTTTAGATACATCATGGCATGTCATCTGTATTGTGAGAGGAAAGACTGAATTTTAATCCACTCTGGACCAGACTATCCAGTGATTGATATTGCGAGCAATGATCCATGTCATTGGGGTACTGTGACACACGATCAGTAAGTCAGACCACAGACCACAGATCCATTTGGTCTGAATTGATACAGGTCTTGATAAACTACACCAGCGTGGTGAAACCAATGAGCTATGGTGCAGAGACACCAAGACTTATAATCAGCTTGGGTTCGAACTCATGATCATCGCATTCTTGCATGCCGGAGGGATGGAACCCTTCACAGCCATGCCGACTCAGGGACATAGGTGAATAATGTTGAAAACAAACAGACAGCTGAAGCATTTGATTGGAACGACTCTGTGTGTGTTTCTGCCACCAGGACCTGACTGTAAATCAATGTACAGAGTTGCAGTGTTGAAACAGCATCACTAGGCACAAGCTGGCAGATACTGATTGAAACTTTCCACATCCAAAGACGATATTTTTTTTGTCTCTTCAAGGATTTGAGGAAATAAGATATTGCCATGGAATAGAAATGAAAGGACCGAGGCACAATACTTCAGAGACCGTCCACGTGAGATGATTCTGCCTAACTGCGGAAAGTGATTATCCAAGCAGCAACACAATCCTAGGACGAGGTACGGAGGGAGGCATCCATCAAGGAACACGCTGCACAACAACAAACTATCACCGACGTCAGAACTACATACTCAAAGTAGGAAATCACATGAGAATATTACATAAATCTGTAACTCACTAAATGGTGATACAGCCATATGAAGCCATATATAACTGGTGTGACTGTGTGATCTAAGAATATATAACTGGTGTGACTGTGATAAAGCAATATATAACTGGTATGACTGTGTGATATAGCAATAATATTATATAAATGGTGTGACTGTGTAATAAAGCAATATATAACTGGTGTGACTGTGTGGTAAAGCAATATATAACTGGTGTGACTGTGTGGTAAAGCAGTATACAACTGGTGTAACTGTGTGGTAAAGTAATATATAAAAGGTGTGACTGTGTGATATAGCAATATATAAATGGTGTGACTGTGTGGTAAAGTAATATACAACTGGTGTGACTGTGATATAGCAATATATAACTGGTGTGACTGTGATATAGCAATATATAACTGGTGTGACTGTGATATAGCAATATATAAATGGTGTGACTGTGTGGTAAAGCAATATACAACTGGTGTGACTGTGATATAGCAATATATAACTGGTGTGACTGTGATATAGCAATATATAACTGGTGTGACTGTGATATAGCAATATATAAATGGTGTGACTGTGTGGTAAAGTAATATACAACTGGTGTGACTGTGATATAGCAATATATAACTGGTGTGACTGTGATATAGCAATATATAACTGGTGTGACTGTGATATAGCAATATATAACTGGTGTGACTGTGTGGTAAAGCAATATACAACTGGTGTGACTGTGTGGTAAAGCAATATATACCTGGTGTGACTGTGTGGTAAAGCAATACATAACTGGTGTGACTGTGTGATAAAGTAATATACAACTGGTGTGACTGTGATATAGTAATACATAACTTGTGTGACTGTGTAATAAAACAATATATAACTGGTGTGACTGTGTAATAAAACAATATATAACTGGTGTGACTGTATGGTAAAGTAATATACAACTGGTGTGACTATGTGATAAAGTAATATATAACTGGTGTAACTGTGTGATAAAGTAATATACAACTGGTGTGACTATGTGATAAAGTAATATATAACTGGTGTGACTCTGGATAAGGCAAGATATAACTGGTGTGACTGTGTGATAAAGCAATATATAACTGGTGTGACTATGTGATAAAGCAATACATATCTACTGTGATTGTGTGATACTTCAGTATATAACTGCCGTGACTGTGTGATATTTCAGTATATAACTGCTGTGACTGTGTGATACTTCAGTATATAACTGCCGTGACTGTGTGATATTTCAGATTATATCTGCTGTGACTGTGTGATACTTCAGTATATAACTGCTGTGACTGTGAGTGATACTTCAGTATATAACTGATGTGACTGTGCGTGATACTTCAGTATATAACTGATGTGACTGTGTGATAAAGCAATATTTAAACCATGACTACCTTGTCTTTGACCATCTATTGATTAAGAGAATGGCAATGGTGGAACTTCTTTTCTTTCCAAAGTTTATGAGAATGGCAGAATAATTTTGCAAAAAACACAAGCTGGATCTGAACCCACGAAGGTTGCACCAAAGGATAACAATTGCAGTCTTCTGCCAATACAACATGGAACACATTTCATTTGTTGTTTAACGTCGCATTCATCAAATATTCCAGCTATATGACAGTGGTTTGTCAATAATTAAATCTGGACCAGACATTCCGGTGATTGATATCATGAGCATCGATCCACGCAATTTTCAATACGATGACATACATCAACCAAGGTAGCGAGCCTGACCACTCGATCCTTTCAGTCCCCTTTCAGTCCCGTCTTACGACAAACATAGTCACCTTTTATGACAAGCATGGGTTGCTGAAGATCTATTCTACCCCGGATCTTCACGGGGAGACAAGCATGGGTTGCTGAAGACCTATTCTACCCCGGATCTTCATGGGGAGACAAGCATGGGTTGCTGAAGATCTATTCTACCCCGGATCTTCACGGGGAGACAAGCATGGGTTGCTGAAGACCTATTCTACCCCGGATCTTCATGGGGAGACAAGCATGGGTTTCTGAAGACCTTTTCTACCTCGGATCTTCACGGGGAGACAAGCATGGGTTTCTGAAGACCTATTCCACACCGGATCTTCATGGGAAGACAAGCATGGGTTGCTGAAGACCTATTCCACACCGGATCTTCATGGGGAGACAAGCATGGGTTGCTGAAGACCTATTCTACCCCGGATCTTCATGGGGAGACAAGCATGGGTTGCTGAAGACCTATTCCACCCCGGATCTTCATGGGGAGACAAGCATGGGTTGCTGAAGACCTATTCTACCCCGGATCTATACGGGTTCCACTGTACTAATTACTGGTTAAACTGGACTGGCTCAGCTGCATTAGTTACAAAGTAGGTGTGAGGCAGACACAGACATTGTCAGTTTCTGCAAGTTGGCATATGGCTTTTCCCCTCTATAACAAAATATCAAGATTGATTTGAAACTTTCCTATATATATCCCATTTACTCTACCTTCCTGAACATCAGAAACCCAGAATGTCTTAATTCGAAGCCCATGAAACACACACAAAACATCAATCATACAGTGCAGCAAGCAATTGGGTTGTTTCTTGACAAGCATGTCCAACATCCCCATATTCACAATGAAAGTGGTATACCTCCGAATAACATTCGTTGTGCAGACATGTTTTGTCTGCCCAATGCAATAAACACCGGACACAATTGTCTGCAGTGACTGCCTCTGTTCCTGGATTCCCCTGAGACTCTGAGAGAATGGAATCTCTCGCTCTCCATAATTACCTTCCAGGCGGGTGAACTAATTACAATTGTGATACATACAATTACTCATCTAAATAAATAGTAAATAAGTTGTCAGGCATGCTTGGCCAGTAATTAAGCTAAACTCTCATGGTTATCTGGCGATCTCATTCATTCAGTGGTGCAAACGTTTCCTGCACTTGTTTCTGACACCAGGTTGGGGAGTTGAGTGCAAACAAGATGAAACAAGGCCTTGCATCTTTGTCTAACGGGGAGACGAGTGTTACCCTTAGCTTGTAACGTAGTGCAGTCGCTTCTTAGAATCAAGTTGTTTAGTAGGTACTGGAGTGCCAGGGAGAGTCCAGGAGTGCCTGGGAGAGTCAGGCAGAGCCTGGGAGGGGGAAGGGGCTAGGGAGTGCCTGGGAGTGTCCGGGAGTGCTTGGGAGGGTCAGGCAGAGCCGGGGAGGGGGAAGGGTCTAGAGAGTGCCAGGGACTGTCCGGGAGTGCCTGGGAGCGTCGGGCAGAGCCAGGGAGGGGGAAGGGGCTAGGGAGTGCCAGGGAGTGTCCGGGAGTGCCTGGGAGAGTCAGGCAGAGCCGGGGAGGGGGAAGGGGCTAAGGAGTGCCAGGGAGTTTCCGGGAGTGCCTGGGAGAGTCAGGCAGAGCCGGGGAGGGGGAAGGGGCTAAGGAGTGCCAGGGAGTGTCCGGGAGTGCCTGGGAGAGTCAGGCAGAGCCAGGGATGGGGAAGGGGCTAGGGAGTGCCAGGGAGTGTCCGGGAGTGCCTGGGAGAATCAGGCAGAGCCGGGGAGGGGGAAGGGGCTAGGGAGTGCCTTGGAGTGTCCGGGAGTGCCTGGGTTAGTCAGGCAGATCCGGGGAGTGGGAAGGGGCTAGGGAGTGCCAGGGAGTGTCCGGGAGTGCCTGGGAGAGTCAGGCAGAGCCGGGGAGGGGGAAGGGGCTAGGGAGTGCCAGGGAGTGCCTGGGAGAGTCAGGCAGAGCCGGGGAGGGGGAAGGGGCTAGGGAGTGCCAGGGAGCGTCCGGGAGTGCCAGGCAGAGCCTGGGATGGGGAAGGGGCTAGGGAGTGCCAGGGAGGGTCCGGGAGTGCCTGGGAGAGTCAGGCAGAGCCGGGGAGGGGGAAGGGGCTAGGTAGTGCCAGGGAGTGTCCGGGAGTGCTTGGGAGGGTCAGGCAGTCCCGTGGAAGGGGAGAGGTGTCAGGGAGTGCAAGGTATTGACAGGGAGTGTCCGGGAGTGCTTGGGAGGGTCAGGCAGTCCCGTGGAAGGGGAGAGGTGTCAGGGAGTGCAAGGTATTGACAGGGAGTGCCTGGGAGAGGGTGCTGCATCGCGCAATAAATACTGACCTTTTTTTAATGCAAATTTTGTCAATGGCAAGTGCTACTATTAGGGCAGGACATGCTTACACTTTTTGCAAACATCTGGTGTCATCACTGATTTTTAGTGGTCCATTCATATCATTTCCACAGCTATTTGCCCTTTACGCCAAGTGGAATCTGTTTCGGCAGAACATCTAGGCTGGTTATTCTCTTCCAATGACAATTCAGTTATGTTACAGCGTAACTCTCATGGATTTCTGGAATGCCGAATGGATGCAGAAGTAAATTGTGGTGCCTCTGAGGGCTCGTGCACCAGCAACGTGGGCATCAAAACAAATCTTCAGTGTGACCAGTGACACCTAACTGCACCAATCAGCCAACCACCCCCTATACATGGTGGAGCCAAATTGAATTCTAGCGGAGATAAATTGCAGCTAGATTATTTATCGAGAGTAAAGTAGCGTCATAAAATATTGTTGTATTAATTCAGGAAGGACATAATCCATAAATTTCTGTGGGGATGAGGTGATGTTGTTTTAGTATTCAAGAAGTAATTTAATCAACTTTGTAATTAAAACCAATATTTCACAGGCACCCAGAACCGAGCATTCTTCCTGGCCAATCGACCATCATCCATCACATCAGCTGGAACACCAAACAGGATAAGGTGTAACAGCCCAACTTTGTCCATCAACAATTCATCTAATGTGAAGATGTTATGTTAACAACAGCCAATTATATGTCATCAAATGTGAAAATTACCACACACTGAGGACATACATTTAATGTAGTCCCCTTCACTCCCATCCCCATGGAGAATATAATGCTGTAAGCTACTTTACCGGCATATTGGGGAGAGTTGATTGCACGAAGCAGTGAAATTTGATTCTTGGATATTGAAGTTTTCCTCTCGTGTTTGCTGTGTATTTATAAACCTCTGGTGATGTCCTTCTCTTGTTTTCACAGGGCCTTCATTTTGTCTGTGTTTCCACTGAGCCACTGGGGCAGGTGATTACAGGGTGTTCAATCTTACTCGTCATTACTTCAATTAGGTGCATGCTGCACATGGTCTTTCTCTCACCCCCTGTTTATAAATGTTGTTTTATACCACTACTGTATAGTTTCACTATAAGGTTTCCAAATGTTGTCATATTCTTTCTGGTATTTCTTGCATTTAGACAGTTCATAAGTTAATTAAGACACTCTTCCTTGATTTTTGTTGATATTGTAAAACTTCATGCTCATTTGTCAGCACTAGTCCAGCAGGGGACCAGGTAGATTTGAGCAGGGTGGGACAGGATGGAGCAGGTTGGGGCAGGGTGGAGCAGGATGGGGCAGGGTGGGGCAGACTGGGGCAGGGTGAAGCAGGGTGGGGCAGACTGGGGCAGGGTGAGGCAGGGTGGTGCAGGGTGGTGCAGGGTGGAGCAGGGTGGGGCAGACTGGGGCAGGGTGAGGCAGGGTGGTGCAGGGTGAGGCAGGGTGAGGCAGGGTGTTGCAGGGTGGTGCAGGGTGGAGCAGGGTGGGGCAGGGTGAAGCAGGGTGGGGCAAAATGGAGCAGGGTGAGGCAGGGTGGTGCAGGGTGGAGCAGCATGGTGCAGGGTGAAGCAGGGTGGAGCAGGGTGGGGCAGGGTGAAGCAGAGTGGGGCAGGGTGAAGCAGGGTGAAGCAGGGTGGTGCAGGGTGAAGCAGGGTGGAGCAGGGTGGAGCAGGGTGAAGCAGGGTGAAGCAGGGTGGGGCAAGGTGGAGCAGGGTGGAGCAGCATGGTGCAGGGTGAAGCAGGGTGGTGCAGGATGAGGCAGGGTGGGGCAAGGTGAGGCAGGGTGCAGCAGGATGGGGCAGGGTGGGGCAAGGTGAGGCAGGGAGGGGCAGGGTTGGGCATGGTGAAGCAGGGTGGGGCAGGATGGTGCAGGGTGGAGCAGGGTGAAGCAGGGTGGGGCAAGGTGGAGCAGGGTGAAGCAGGGTGGTGCAGGGTGAAGCAGGGTGGAGCAGGGTGGAGCAGGGTGAAGCAGGGTGAAGCAGGGTGGGGCAAGGTGGAGCAGGGTGGAGCAGGGTGGGGCAGGGTGAAGCAGGGTGGTTCAGGATGAGGCAGGGTGGGGCAAGGTGAGGCAGGGTGCAGCAGGATGGGGTAGGGTGGGGCAGGGTGGGGCAGGATGGGGCTTGGTGAAGCAGGGTGGGGCAGGATGGGGTAGGGTGGGACAGGGTGAAGCAAGGTGGGGCAAGGTGGGGTAGGGTGGGGCAGGGTGGGGCAGGATGGGGCATGGTGAAGCAGGGTGGGGCAGGATGGGGTAGGGTGGGACAGGGTGAAGCAAGGTGGGGCAAGGTGAGGCAGGGAGGGGCAGGGTGGGGCATGGTGAAGCAGGGTGGGGCAGGATGGGGTAGGGTGGGGCAAGGTGAGGCAGGGCGCAGCAGGATGGGGCAGGGTGGGGCAAGGTGAGGCAGGGAGGGGCAGGGTGGGGCATGGTGAAGCAGGGTGGGGCAGGATGGTGCAGGGTGGAGCAGGGTGGGGCAGGGTGAAGCAGGGTGGGGCAAGGTGGAGCAGGGTGAAGCAGGGTGGTGCAGGGTGAGGCAGGGTGGAGCAGGGTGGAGCAGGGTGAAGCAGGGTGAAGCAGGGTGGGGCAAGGTGGAGCAGGGTGGAGCAGGGTGGGGCAGGGTGAAGCAGGGTGGTGCAGGATGAGGCAGGGTGGGGCAGGGTGCAGCAGGATGGGGTAGGGTGGGGCAGGGTGGGGCAGGATGGGGCATGGTGAAGCAGGGTGGGGCAGGATGGGGTAGGGTGGGACAGGGTGAAGCAAGGTGGGGCAAGGTGAGGCAGGGAGGGGCAGGGTGGGGCATGGTGAAGCAGGGTGGGGCAGGATGGGGTAGGGTGGGACAGGGTGAAGCAGGGTGGAGTGGAGCTTGGTGGGGCAGGGTGGGGCAAGACGGGGGCATGGTCCATGAGGGTGTTCAGCCAATGATAAGGGAAAGGAAATCACCATTAAAGTACACCACTGATGATTTGTAGCTGGTCAGATAAAAGCAACACTGAATCTGGTCCCATTCATTATGTCTTAGTGTCAAGTCAGACAACAAATCACTCCTCACTGTCAACCATTAATGAAAAGGCTGTCAACTGGATGATTAGAATAATTCAAGTTGTCATTTCATCACTTAATTCCATTTGTCAGGCAGCTGCAGCCACTGCAACCACTAAAGCACATCTTGATGTCAGGACAGGCAACCATGTGAAACATCACCTGAAACAGGGCCCTAAAATGGCCAAAGTACACTAATTACTGGTGTCCAGTTTATCCTAAAACATCACCCGAAACAGGGCCCTATGACAGGTTCCCCGATACATCTTAAAAACTAGGTAACAGGGCCTGAAATATTGTCACCCAACAGATGTCTCAGGCATGCTAAATAAAACTATAGAGACTCATTCATCATAATGTCAAGACCCGTGAAGATCCGGGGTTAGAACAGGTCTTCAGCAACCCATGCTCGCTGTAAAAGGCGACTATGCTTGTCGTACAAGGCGACTAATAGGATCGGGTGATCAGGCTCTCTGCCTTGGTTGATGCATGTCATCGTATCCCAACTGCATCGATCAATGCTCATGATATCAATCACTGGATTGTCTGGTCCAGACTCGATTATTTACAGACGGCTGTCATACACATGGAATATAGTTGAGAGCAGCATTAAACAATAAACAAACAAACAAAACAAACATAATGTCAAAATTATTAACGCCGACACTCTAGATCACATGCAAATCAAAATATTATAACTTCAGTCATGAGTTATCCTGACTGAGTCACCATGACCTTGCACCAACCATCTCCAGGGGGATGTCGTAATCTGAGGCAGAGCTGTTGTAGGTGACGTCAGTAGCTTCTCAAGCTGCATCTATGTTCCTATTGCACGCAACATCACATAGATACCAGCAAGACTCAGATCCCCACCCCACCCCTTCTGTGTGTGAGATACCTGGCTGTAGATGGGCAGGTCATTCAACTCAGTGGATTTACTTCCTTGTGTGTGTGTGAGATACCTGGCTGTAATCAACTCAGTGGAATTACTTCCTTCTGTGTGTGTGAGATACCTGGCTGTAATCACCTCAGTGGAATTACTTCCTTGTGTGTGTGTGAGATACCTGGCTGTAATCAACTCAGTGGAATTACTTCCTTGTGTGTGTGAGATACCTGGCTGTAATCACCTCAGTGGAATTACTTCCTTGTGTGTGTGAGATACCTGGCTGTAATCACCTCAGTGGAATTACTTCCTTCTGTGTGTGTGATACCTGGCTGTAATCACCTCAGTGGAATTACTTCCTTGTGTGTGTGTGAGATACCTGGCTGTAATCACCTCAGTGGAATTACTTCCTTGTGTGTGTGTGAGATACCTGGCTGTAATCAGCTCAGTGGAATTACTTCCTTGTGTGTGTGTGAGATACCTGGCTGTAATCACCTAAGTGGAATTACTTCCTTCTGTGTGTGAGATACCTGGCTGTAATCAACTCAGTGGAATTACTTCCTTCTGTGTGTGTGATACCTGGCTGTAATCACCTCAGTGGAATTACTTCCTTCTGTGTGTGTGATACCTGGCTGTAATCACCTCAGTGGAATTACTTCCTTCTGTGTGTGTGATACCTGGCTGTAATCACCTCAGTGGAATTACTTCCTTCTGTGTGTGTGATACCTGGCTGTAATCAACTCAGTGGAATTACTTCCTTGTGTGTGTGAGATACCTGGCTGTAATCACCTCAGTGGAATTACTTCCTTCTGTGTGTGTGATACCTGGCTGTAATCACCTCAGTGGAATTACTTCCTTGTGTGTGTGAGATACCTGGCTGTAATCACCTCAGTGGAATTACTTCCTTCTGTGTGTGTGATACCTGGCTGTAATCACCTCAGTGGAATTACTTCCTTGTGTGTGTGAGATACCTGGCTGTAATCACCTCAGTGGAATTACTTCCTTCTGTGTGTGTGATACCTGGCTGTAATCAACTCAGTGGAATTACTTCCTTCTGTGTGTGTGTGAGATACCTGGCTGTAATCAACTCAGTGGAATTACTTCCTTGTGTGTGTGTGAGATACCTGGCTGTAATCAACTCAGTGAAATTACTTCCTTGTGTGTGTTAGATACCTGGCTGTAATCAGCTCAGTGGAATTACTTCCTTGTGTGTGTGAGATACCTGGCTGTAATCAACTCAGTGGAATTACTTCCTTGTGTGTGTTAGATACCTGGCTGTAATCAGCTCAGTGGAATTACTTCCTTGTGTGTGTGAGATACCTGGCTGTAATCAACTCAGTGGAATTACTTCCTTGTGTGTGTGTGAGATACCTGGCTGTAATCAACTCAGTGGAATTACTTCCTTCCGTGTATGAGATACCTGGCTGTAGATAGGCAGGTGATTCAACTCAGTGGAATTACTTCCTTGTGTGTGTGTGAGATACCTGGCTGTAATCAACTCAGTGGAATTACTTCCTTGTGTGTGTGTCAGATACCTGGCTGTAATCAGCTCAGTGGAATTACTTCCTTGTGTGTGTGTGATACCTGGCTGTAATCACCTCAGTGGAATTACTTCCTTCTGTGTGTGAGATACCTGGCTGTAATCAACTCAGTGGAATTACTTCCTTGTGTGTGTGTGAGATACCTGGCTGTAATCACCTAAGTGGAATTACTTCCTTCTGTGTGTGAGATACCTGGCTGTAATCAACTCAGTGGAATTACTTCCTTGTGTGTGTGAGATACCTGGCTGTAATCACCTAAGTGGAATTACTTCCTTGTGTGTGTGTTAGATACCTGGCTGTAATCACCTAAGTGGAATTACTTCCTTCTGTGTGTGTGAGATACCTGGCTGTAATCACCTCAGTGAAATTACTTCCTTGTGTGTGTGTTAGATACCTGGCTGTAATCAACTCAGTGGAATTATTTCCTTGTGTGTGTGTGAGATACCTGGCTGTAATCACCTAAGTGGAATTACTTCCTTGTGTGTGTGTTAGATACCTGGCTGTAATCACCTAAGTGGAATTACTTCCTTCTGTGTGTGTGAGATACCTGGCTGTAATCACCTCAGTGGAATTACTTCCTTGTGTGTGTGTGAGATACCTGGCTGTAATCAACTCAGTGGAATTACTTCCTTCCGTGTATGAGATACCTGGCTGTAGATAGGCAGGTGATTCAACTCAGTGGAATTACTTCCTTGTGTGTGTGTGAGATACCTGGCTGTAATCAACTCAGTGGAATTACTTCCTTGTGTGTGTGTCAGATACCTGGCTGTAATCAGCTCAGTGGAATTACTTCCTTGTGTGTGTGTGATACCTGGCTGTAATCACCTCAGTGGAATTACTTCCTTCTGTGTGTGAGATACCTGGCTGTAATCAACTCAGTGGAATTACTTCCTTGTGTGTGTGTGAGATACCTGGCTGTAATCACCTAAGTGGAATTACTTCCTTCTGTGTGTGAGATACCTGGCTGTAATCAACTCAGTGGAATTACTTCCTTGTGTGTGTGAGATACCTGGCTGTAATCACCTAAGTGGAATTACTTCCTTGTGTGTGTGTTAGATACCTGGCTGTAATCACCTAAGTGGAATTACTTCCTTCTGTGTGTGTGAGATACCTGGCTGTAATCACCTCAGTGAAATTACTTCCTTGTGTGTGTGTTAGATACCTGGCTGTAATCAACTCAGTGGAATTACTTCCTTGTGTGTGTGAGATACCTGGCTGTAATCACCTAAGTGGAATTACTTCCTTGTGTGTGTGAGATACCTGGCTGTAATCAGCTCAGTGGAATTACTTCCTTCTGTGTGTGTGAGATACCTGGCTGTAATCAACTCAGTGGAATTATTTCCTTGTGTGTGTGTGAGATACCTGGCTGTAATCAACTCAGTGAAATTACTTCCTTGTGTGTGTGTTAGATACCTGGCTGTAATCACCTAAGTGGAATTACTTCCTTCTGTGTGTGTGAGATACCTGGCTGTAATCAACTCAGTGGAATTACTTCCTTCTGTGAGTGTGAGATACCTGGCTGTAATCACCTCAGTGGAATTACTTCCTTCTGTGTGTGTGAGATACCTGGCTGTAATCACCTCAGTGGAATTACTTCCTTCCGTGTGTGAGATACCTGGCTGTAGATAGGCAGGTGATTCAACTCAGTGGAATTATTTTCTTGTGAGTGTGAGATACCTGGCTGCAGATAGACAGGTGATTCAACTCAAGAGCCAAGCCCTCGTTGTAATGCTTTAGCCAAAAGTGAATCTGAATCTTCCATCTCCCTCTGGGTTTCTTGTCAATTTAAAAGTTGTTGCTTGTTTCTATCAAAATAAAATATTTTTTTAGACAAAGTTTTAATCGAGGTTGGAGCCAGTGGGGAGGCTGGGTGGTCAATAGCTTCATTCATAAGCAGCACCACCAGGAAATTGCTAATCCTGCCATCACTAGCAGGCCCGACCATCCTTCCATACAGATGCACCTGGCGGAACACAGAAGCTAATGATATACATGAGGCCAAACTCCAATATCTACCCTCCCTGTGCAGGCAATGTAGAAAACTATAGGAATAATCACGATCTAGATGCTTCGTGAGCATAATGCTTGGTAATTGTATTTATTGTATGCCTTTGTTGTATATAGCATTTATTGTATCCCTTCGCTGAACATAGCACTATTATACATGTATATCTTTCTGTTGTATATAGCATTTATTATATCCCTTCTGTTGTATATAGCATTATTATATTGTTTCTCTTCTATAATGCATCTATGGTATGCCCTTCTGTTATATATGGCATTATTGTATGCCCTTGTATGTCAGTCTGTTGTCAATGAAATTGTTATTGATTGAGTGTTGACAGCAATATTCCAGCAACAGCCTGGATAACTTGTTCCAAGGCCAACCAATGGTTGATAACATGAAAACCTCCACACCATCTGGCTGCCATGGCAACATATTACAACCTCTTACATAGATCCTGGGGATTCTTAAGTGTTCATTTTGAGTTTCCTAGGCATGAAATGAGGTCCCAACGTGACCAGTGACACAACAAATAACAAATACAGTAAACTACAGTTAAAACGAACGCGTTTATAACGAACTGGTGGATAGAAGGAACTGGTTTTTAGGTCCCTGCCATTTGCTGTATATATGCTGTTTGTACGCTTATAATGAATTAAGGTTATAACGAACTAGAATGTGTGGTCCCTTTGAGTTCACTATAACTGTAGTTTACTGTACAGTATTTGTCAAGTTTTACTTGAACAATGGATGTAACTTTCCCTGTTTGGACAACAAGGAATGTGCATATCACAAATGTCTAAAATTCGGTGGGTTTTAATGATTCCAACACCCTTACACTTCTGCATCCTATAGGACATGACTGCAAATTATTTGCATCCATTCTTGGTTTTTATTCACATCGACACAGTTTGCAAATTTACAGTGTATCACAGTGTTAAGTATTCTTCCACTTGCACTGTTGACATCATCGACGACACTGCAAGATTTACAGCGGGTCACACGATGATGGATTCCTTCCACGCTATTTGTCTCACTTGCCAACTCTGACAGATATTAGTAGTCAACAATTAACCTGTCAGAGAATGGCCGTCCGTGTTTATTATAAGCTCTGCTGTAGGCATGCAAGCCATTACACAAGATCTATGTCTGTTCGTGTGTGTGTGTGTGTGTGTGTGTAGGGCTGGCGGGTCTGGAGGCAGTATTGTGGCTGACAACATGACACATTAATTGTTCTGGCTAGGCAAAGTGGGTGGCACACACCACGGAATGTCCAGGATGTGTTTTAATGCTGACAAGGTATAGAAGATAGCAAAAGCAGGATCGATGGACATGTTACCTTGTGACATCTAAATTGGAAGCACACACAATACTGATGTAATGGGAGAGTGAGTGAGTGAGTGAGTGAGTGAGTGAGTGAGTGAGTGAGTGAGTGAGTGAGTATGGTTGTACTTCATTGTTAGCAATATTCCAGCAGTATCACGGCGGGGGACACCAGAAATGGAACTCACACATTGTACCAATGTGGGAAATCAAGCCGAGCCTTAGGCATGACAAGCGAACGCTTTAACCACTGGACTACCAACCGCCGCGATTGAGTGAGTGAGAGCTTAATATAGGAGGAAAGCTTGATGTCATGCAGGTATTACACATTTGAGCATGGTGCTCAAAAACAAAAAATTAGAGAGTATCTCAGACTTAAAACGACAATCATAGGATGCTGGCTCGTGTAAGGGACACAACTCTTCACAGAATGTCAGAGCATAAGATGACAGCAGAAACTAACAGACGAAACACATGGTGACGCAAATGTAAATAACATTCAACAAAACCTGAATAAACAGATTGATCAGTTTTGAATGTTAAGTAATGTATCTATGAAAAGCACAGTCTAGAATGCCCCATGGTGAAGGCTAGTTCATCACTGGCACAGGGAGAATAGAAAAATGCATCAGCTGATTAGTGCGACCAGTGTGGTTGACACAGAGTGACCCTCAGAAACAACTGATACACCGACTGTACTTTTGAACAAATCAATTCCACTGTTTGTTTGTTGCCTGATATGTGTATTGATTTCTGTCTCAGTTAGCGACCACCACAAGAGTATTTGAGTCAAGTCCATTAACTTATAGAAGACCCTCTGTTACAGCTGCTGGTCATGGACCAAAGGACCAGATATTCAACGCTAGTGACGGAGTGTGGTTACTGCCTGGTGAGGGATCCTATCAATGATGCAGAGTGAGTGAGTGAGTGAGTGAGTGAGTGAGTGAGTGAGTGAGTGAGGTTTTACGCCGCTTCTAGCAACATTCCAGCAATATCACGGCGGGGGACACCAGAAATGGGCTTTACACATTGTAACCATGTCGGGAATCGAACCCGGGTCTTCGGCGCGATGAGCTAACGGTTTAACCACTAGGCTACCCGACCGCCCCAGGAGGGTAACGGTGTGTGGCTGAAGTAGGTGGCATGTTTTATACAAATGCCAGGGTCTGCTTTAACTGATGGCCAGGGAGTTACTGGCAAACCAGTGATTGACATTGAGTCTGGACCTGACAAACTAGTGATTGACATTGAGTCTGGACCACACAAACCTGTGATTGACATGAAGAACTGGACCAGACAAACCAGTGATTGACATTAAGCCTGGACCAGACAAACCAGTGATTGACATTGAGCCCGGACCAGACAAACCAGTGATTGACATTGAGCCTGGACCAGACAAACCAGTGATTGACATTGAGCCTGGACCAGACAAACCAGTGATTGACATTGAGCCTGGACCAGACAAACCAGTGATTGACATTGAGCCCGGACCAGACAAACCAGTGATTGACTTTGATCCTGGACCAGACAAGAGTATTACACATCAAACAAATAATGTGACAAATCAACACCCTAAAGCATAATCAAGGTGCTACATTATTAAGCTGGTCAATGGATCTGTGTGAACTTGAATTTCATTCTCAGCTTCCTCGGGAGTGTACAACCCAAGCTGCCTTATAAGGCAATAGAAGGTCACAGTACTATCCCATCCTAACATCTGCCACATTTTGAAAAAAGATGCTTGCCTAAGGAGACACCACATGTGCTACATTAGGCTTCAGTGTGAAGCCCAAGTGACTCAGGAATCAAGCTGACCAACACAATCACCCATCCACCTACTCTCCACGACCAAATTCACCCGTAAGAAAAAGTACAACTTTATGGATAACAATTTCTGGCTTATTGCATATAGCGATGTTTTTGATGTAAATTCTTATACCGTTTTCTTACTTACTCACCAACTTCTAGAATGCCAATCAAACAGTAATAATATATGTTCCAACATTCAAATCCTGAATTGCCAGGTTCTTGGTTTACATTCACTGTCTGGTAGAGATAATATGTATTGATACATTATAAGTCTTGATAACATCACACAGGTTGCCGCGTAGGCCACTTTTGAATTACCTCTCTATAACTAAGAGGTGTTACAGACATTTATCTCAATTCCACAACGACAAGATTAACGTTGAGACTCGACAATGAGAGCTGGAGTTCGTCAGAGAATCAAAAGTGTAGGATGTGAGTGGGTGGGTGAGTGAGTGAGTGAGTGAGTGAGTGAGTGAGTGAGTGAGTGAGTGAGTGGAGTGAGTGGAGTGAGTGAGTGAGTGAGTGAGTGAGTGAGTGGAGTGAGTGAGTCAGTGAGTGAGTCAGTGAGTCAGTGAGTGAGCGAGTCAGTGAGTGAGTGAATATGGTTTTGAATATGGTCACAGATTCACAGATTCACAGATTCAGATCTCTGTATCGTTTCTATTGACTATAGGCTTCGACATTTGATTGATATCACAAAGGTTAGATGTTGCTAATTTGACTTAAAAGGGAATTCATTACCATGATCAATATTCGCAAGAGGAGCCAATGACATTTATCTCCATTTCCCAATTACAATATAAATATTTACGCACTCGGCAATGAGAGCTGGCATTCTTCATAGAATTAAATGTTGCTTTGTGTTGGGATGTTTATTTGTATGGATGAGTAAGTGAGTAAATATTGTGTTATGGCAATGTTCAATCATCCTGCTTTATCACGGGAGCTTGTTTATAAGTCAAAGTGTGAAAATGATATGATAGCATTAATAAGAACACTGTAGATTGGAACAACGCATGTTGTGAGAGGTCACACACGGTAACCACCAGTCCTTATTGTAGTCAGGGCTATAACCAGCATTGACCACCTCCGTAGTATAGTGGTAGAGCGTTTGCCCGAACCGCAGAAGGTCCGGGGTTCGATCCGAGCCGCATCATACCAAAAGAGGTTCAAAGATGGTACTTGTTGTTACCCTTTTTGGCGCTTGGCATTAAGGGGCTGAAACAAGGACTGGTCGGCTCGGAGTCAGTATACTGTGTCTGATTGGGGTATTCATGTTAAACTGCGGCATGGTATCTCAGTGGGCTAGCACTATAAATCGGCATCAGTCCGGACTAGTACAAGCAGCCACACACACACACGTGCATGCACGTCGCTATATAAGTGCAATAATCTTGGACACGACGTTAAACCCAATTTCACCTCACCTCACCTTAACCAGCCATTGTGCCTCACAATACCCTCTGCCTCATAATTCTTACTGAAAAACATTCACCAATATATCGAGGTCATCACGCGAGTGTGTTTAGGGATGCTAAATATCCTGTAATAGGATGAAAACTCTGTATTTAGCGAGCCTTAGCAAGTTGACCAAAACTTGTAAAATACCTCAAATTGGTCACAGTTAGAAACTAATTTTCAGTATATTAGACTATTCTATTGCTAATGACAGCCATTATCCCAGTAGTTTCTCCAGATACCAGTCTCATTAAAATCAGATCTTAGTTCTCGCTACCTCTAAACAAAGATCTGAGGACATCCCATTACGGGTCACGTCAGAACTACCTTGCACAAACTTTGACTGACCAATGGAATGACAATCAGAAGGCAGCTTTCTCTTGCTTTACGGCATTAAATTTCAAATTGGCGACTACGCTTCGAAACATATTTTGACAAATTCTCGATTAAAAATTTTAAACCTGAACAAAAGAACATTCTTGAATGGCTAATAGATGATCTAGATTGTATGGATTCAGTTGTTAAACCCGTAATTATCATTCGGAATACCCGGTGTTAAAGTTTTCGAGGTTGCAGGATTAGAAATCACATTCCGACTGTTACTTTCATGATCTGGTAAGCGACGCTCTGATTGGTCGTATGAAAGGTCGTTCTGATGTGGCCCCAAATGTGATGTCGTCAGATCTTTGTTTAGCGGTAGTGAGAACTAAGATCTGATTTTAATGAAATTGTCCAGATTCACGATGGTTAATTCTGACTCGAGCAACACTATGTTTGTTTGTAAACACTGAAAGTAGTCCCTATTTGACCTTTGATATTTGCATCTCTATCCGCATATGACCCCAACGGATATCCTTTTTATCCATTGGTTTTATCCTGCCGATAAATTATTTATTCCTAATACATGATACTTACACACTCCCCAAACACACTCGTGTGAGAACCTCTATATATTAGTAAATGCAGGGCAAGTGTGATGTGACAAGTGACGTCATGGCGCCTTGATATGTTTACAGGCCAACTGACTTCTATAGGTCTTTACAAGAAGACAGCAGGCCAATCAGATCGCTTGAGATTGTAATATAACATTCCTGTAGATGATCACAAGAACTCTGTCAATTCACTTGATGCAGTGAAGCAGGTAAAGTAATTGAAAGCATTGGCAAATAACTGTCACCATAGAAACACTTTCAAAACAAACCACGACATAAAAGTACATGTCTTTCAATGAGTATGTCACTTTGTAAACAGATACAAATGTATTTCTGCAGAAGATCAATATAATATATACACAAGATATGATTCCAGAAAATTGCTTTTTCATGGAAACATATCATCATCATCATCATCATCATCATCATCACCACCATCATCATCACCACCATCATCATCGCCACCACCATCATCATCATCATCATCATCATCATCATCATCATCATCGTCGTCGTCGTCGTCATCGCCATCATCATCATCATCATCATCATCATCATCATCATCACACTGTCTCAAAGGGGCATGTGGGAAAATGGTCCAGCCATATGCCTCAGCAATACGACAGGGTAGAGTTGCATCTCTACAGTACACGCTGTCATAACCTTGTTGTCAGGGGTCTCCCTGGGTCTCTGTTTTTTTGGAGTCCAGGAGGCTTTCAGTAATATATTTTGGGTCCAAATCTGTCTACCTGGACCGCGCTTCCCTCATTTCCAAGATGCTTTTATGTCATATCATTGCCTGGCTCAGAAACCTGAAGTCGGTCACAGCTGGATTTTGTAATGTCAGATCGAAGCCACCTAACTTTTAGAGTATTTCTCACCAGATGAGGAATGTCAGGTGTATGTGACATACAAAGTACAACCTTGATAAACTTAATGATAAAACAGTCATAATTTCTTGTGTTGCACTCTGAATTATTTGTATCACAAGTTGTGTGAAAGGACACAATAATTTTGTGTCTGGTAAAACCTCGAGTCTTTCTCTATATATGATTGTAATTCTTTTACTGCTAAATGATGGATAGTTCAACATGTTAACAATATTTATAGGCAAATGTTTTGGTATTCATACAAGAATTGAAATGACTTTCAGTTTGTCATTAAGATTATTGTAGGTAGGGCCACATTTGGATAGGTCAAACAAACAATTGTGACACAGAAAATGACACAAATAATAAAATCGTCCTTGTTGACATTGTTTGTCTGCAGCATTGGATTTCAGGTTCTTCATATATCTTGATACTTGACCAGTAACCCCAATCCCTACCCCCAATCCCACCACCTCAACCCCCAAACCACCATTAAAAAAACACAAACCCACCACCCCAACTCCACCCTCAAAACCCCACCCTCTAAAACCCAACCACCCCAACCTTAAAACCCCACCACCCCAACCCCATCATCCAAATCCCACTACCCCAAACCCATCCTGAAAACCCACCACCCCTATCTCAAAAACCGCAAACCCCAACCACACCCTCAAAACCACACGCATGCAGGCTCCGACAAGACACAGTTCATTCATCATGAAATGAAGTCACATTTCTTGTGAATGAAAGGTAAGCACGGTGAACATCATCGCAGGTGAAAGCTGATCCAGAGGCAGAGAGTTTTTACAATCATAACAGTAAATATTGTGAGTAATCAATACACTCAGATCAATTGAACCAACACATCTCACAAACATTCATGAACAAAGAAGCCACAGGGATTAAAGAGCCTACAAATGTCAACTGTGTCATTGTGCCTCTTTATAGCAGAGAAACGAGGAGCATGAGTGCATGTGCACTTGTTTATGGTACCACGTCTCAAAATAAATGTCAACAAATTGCAAAAAATGCCACCTCTCAAGTTTAGCTGCCTTAAATATATAATAGATAATTTGTGGTGCTGACTAAAAACCAATTGTCTTGTTTCTTATCGCATCAGCATTTACTTCAAAGGGAAGCTGACCCAGCCATTGAGGGGGGATAATGGTTTGCTGTTGGAACCCATTTAATGTTGAGATGAAACAAAACGTTTAATGAAGCAGAAAGTTTAATTTCGATTTATGTCGATTTCCCTAACACTGAAATGTAATTGCTCCTTCAAAAGAAATAGAATAATTGTGCTCTGAAAAAAGATATCAGCTAGTTAAATAATGTTTCATTGTAGTCAGTGCAGAAATGTAAATGATATCAGGTAAAATACAATAGTGTGACATTGTATCAGGTAAAATACAATAGTACAACAGCATCAAATGTAGTAGAGTATAGTTTAATGTTGCTAAAGGTAATTATCACAGCGGGGGATTACAATAGCATGACACTTGAACACACTGGAAAATGGTGTGACGTATCACACAGTACAATGGTGGACATTGTATCACACAGTACAATAGTGTGATGTATCACATAGTACAATAGTGTGACGTGTCACAATGCACACCCACACACTGTCATGTGAAAGACATGGTGCCCACACACTGTCATGTTAAAGAAAGGGCGCCACCACCCACACACTGTCATGTGGAAGAAAGGGCGCCACCACCCACACACTGTCATGTGGAAGAAAGGGCGCCACCACCCACACACTGTCATGTGGAAGAAAGGGCGCCACCACCCACACACTGTCATGTGGAAGAAAGGGCGTGAACGCCCACACACCGTCATGTGAAAGAAAGGGCGCCACCACCCACACACTGTCATGTTAAAGAAAGGGCGCCACCACCCACACACTGTCATGTAAAAGAAAGGGCACTGACACCCACACACCGTCATGTGAAAGAAAGGGCGCCACCACCCACACACTGTCATGTGAAAGAAAGGGCGCCACCACCCATACATTGTCATGTGAAAGAAAGGGCACTGACACCCACACACTATCAAGAGTTCTCCATGTTTACACTGTAAATGTCAAATCAGATAAACAGTAGAATAAATATAGCCATAATTGGTTTGTCTGGTAATGGTAATGGTAATGCCAAACACTGTCAGTTGGTGCCATCTCAAAATACTGATTTAACACACACTAGGCATAACAGCACACTGACAAATCAGGACTTCTAAACAGATCAACACAGCACACAAATACCAACTTTCCATATTTGTGGAAAACTTTAATGCAACTTTCTTGTTGATGGGATTCCATCAAACCAATTCGTTTCCTGTTTAAGTTGTGTTGTGATCTACGAAGCATGTAAACACAAGTTGTAACTTACTTTTCAAGCTTGTGAAGATGGGGCAGCCTCCGTGGTGGCGCAGGGGTGATATCCGCGCTGTGGTCCACACTGGGAGCGGTTATTTTCTTCTCATCCACTCCTGCTGGTGGCGCCATTTTTGAAGTGGTGGTACTGGTGGTGGAGGTGTGGGCGGTACTGGGTTGAGAACTCCTATCCTGTAAGGTGTGTGTGCTCATACTCCTACACCAGAGCCACTATGTCCGCACGACAATTACCACCACCCTCTGTTAACGACTCCTCCAAAGAAGGGAAAGCAATAAAATCAGCAGCACTGGAAAGATAAATCAAATCTTCCTTTTGTACAGCAAGCGCCCGACTACCTACTGGAGAGGCGAGCAAGCAAGCAAGCGAGCCAGCAGACACCAGGCAGCTCCGAGATGCAGTTGACGACAGTGTCGCAGAGTTCCAGCTTTCTATGCTCATCTGTGTGAGCGAGTGAGGTCCACCAGAGTTGGCACCAGAGCCGCTACCTGTTCCGTTGCTAATCAATACATTCTATCCTCTGCAGATACAGTCGGCAGGCGGGCTACCACACTCATCCTCGTCCCGGAGAGACATCTCTACAATCCTTCTCCCCACAGCCAGCACCCCATGGCGCCAATTACTGCTAATTACTGCTAATTACTGCCCATACAATTATTCTCCTCATGCTAAAGTAAATTCCTCCACATTTGTCCAAGCTTCTTATCAATGCAATGAATTCTAATCAATATGGACACAAGAAACTTCAGATATCCACTTCCAACTTGATGATAACTGTTCACTCTGCACAGCCTGCAGGTTTAAGTGGATCAAAGTTTAGAAAAGCTGAATTTGAAGATGTGAAAATAAAACATGTTGCACATAATTAAATCTCCAGGACCCTAACATAGAGACACGTGGAATGTCTTGTAGCTGATATTTCAGCTATTAGCTACAGGGAAGTCCCAGCAGGAAACTCCATCACAAATCATAGAGGAAGCGCTGTAGGAAATCCTAGAGTGAGTGAGTGAGTGAGTGGGGTTTTATGATTCCAGCAATATTCCAGCAATATCCCGGCAGGGAGGATAGAACTTTAAAACAGTATGGGATTATGGAATAGTATTCCTGAGTAGTACAGGTTTATGAGTGTTTGTTTGTTTGTTTGTTTGTTTGTTGTTTAACGCCGCACTCAGCACTATTCCAGCTGTCTGTAAATAATCATGTCTGGACTAGACAATCCAGTGGTTGATATCATGAGCATTGATCCATGCAATTGGGATCGATGACATGCATCAACCACCCTTATCCTGTTAGTCGCCTTTTACAACAAGCATAGTCGCCTTTTACGGGAAGCATGGGTTGCTGAAGACCTATTCTACCCCGAATCTTCACGGGTAAGGTTTATGAGTGAGTGAGTTTGGTTTAACTTCACTTTGAACAGTTTAACCATTCAATTATATGTTGTGAGTTAAGTCGGAGAAAAGATCCATGTCATGTTTACCTCTTTGGTGATCATGCATGCACATCGCTATATAAGTGCAGGTATAGTGCAGACAAACCTAGAAACAATCAGGGTGAATCTGGCATATATGTTTTTGAAGTGGCAGACAATGCAATATTAAACAGTAGCATCATACCAGCATAGCATTTAAATATCAATATATTTAAATAAGTGTATAGTTTATTTAGAAGTAATTTAGACAGTTTTGTAATATTCAGTAGTATTTCAGAGCATATTTGAAAGTACACAACTTAAAAATGCTACAAAGGTTGTTAGTGTGAATTAGGTTTAGCAACATTGAGACAGTATTTTAGTTTAACCACATTTTAGCTAAACAGTCAGTTAAATGTGGGAGGAAAGCCAGGAGTGAAATCAAGACCACTTGGGTGCAGCTATGAGCATGGGTTGGTGCAGACAAACCAAGACTAACAACCAGGATGGTCCGGGATTAGAACCAGTTGATCCAGAAAACAAAGGGACATAACTACTCTCATTGTATTGATGGACCCTAAATACTCCCATTGTATGGCTAGTCCCATAATACTCCCATTGTATGGCTAGTCCCATAATACTCCCATTGTATGGCTAGTCCCTAAATACTCTTGTTGTATTGGTGGACACTAAATAGTCCCATTGTATGGCTGGTCCCTAAATACTCCCATTGTATGGCTGGTGCCTAAATACTCCCGCTGTATGGCTGTATAATCTAAGACAACATAAGATGTAGTCCTGCACCATGACTGTGGAATATATATTTTTTAGGTATTTGCTTTTGCTAAAAGTCTAGGAAGTCTAGATCAAACTGACCCAGTCTAGTTTCATTGACTAACAGCAGCATATGCAACAGCATATGAAAACAGCAGAAGAGGAAAGGTTCTTTCAAAAAAAAAATCAATGTTTTAATTGACTAAGTGTTGGTCTACATAAGATGAACCCACTGAATCTTGCCGTGCAGGAGTCCGATTTCCTTCACAAAATGTTTGTTTTCTTGTGACGTCTCGGGGGACTGACAACCAGCTGCATGTTGATAGGATGTTTAGCCAAATGCTGAACAAACAATAACTTTCAATATTCATGCCTGTCAGAGATTTAACATCAAAGAATGTTTCAGAGAAAATGTAAGTCGGACATTCTTTTTGCAGCATCATGCACATCAGACGGAGTTGAATGCGCGTCCTGATTGTGTCTAAAAAACTACTTCCAGGCAATACCATTACAAAGTTTAACTCACAAAGTTTAAATAATCTGGATCTTTGAGTCTGAGAGAAAAAAACTCTTTTTCAACATTCTAAGCATTTAATTCTGAAGAAAAAGCACAAAATTGATCACAACCTTTGAAGAAACTGCATTGATGTCATCAATGGTGGGGACATGTCGAGATTCACCATCATTGGTCCAGCAGTCGCAGATGAGACAATGTGGGCCCCCACTACAGGACGACTACAACAGATGACATTTCCTGAAGATAGGCCTTAGACAGGAGCTCATTTGGGATCAGGAGCCAAAGTGAGCTAAAGCCTGAGTGGGTATGTGGAACTGAGCACAATCTTAGAAGAAGGGGTGAACACAATCAAGGAGGGGTGAACACAATCTAGGAGGGAGTGAACACAATCTAGGAGGGGTGAACACAATCTAGGAGGGGGTGAACACAATCTAGGAGGGGGTGAACACAATCTAGGAGGGGGTGAACACAATCTGGCCAAGTGAGGGTGAACTCCATCAGATCAAGAAGAGGTGAACACAATCTGGCGAATTGGAGGTGAACACAATCTGGACAATTGGAGGTGAACACAATCTGGCCAAGTGGAGGTGAATACAATCTGGCCAAGGGAAAGTGAACACAATCTGGCTGAGTGGAAGTGAACACAATCTGGCTGAGTGGATGTGAACACAATATGGACACAAACCTGAATCCATTGTGTTAATTAATATGTGACAAACCATGAGACCGGCACCTTATGGGTGACAAATCACACTTTGACTTTTCATCATGTTTTAAAACTACATCATCTTCGGAACACAAAAATACAACCCACAAGCGTCAATTTATATTTATTACAGACATACATGACATCACACACATTTATCTCCACTGAAGTAAACGTCTTTATGACATCATAGGACAATTGTATCCTAGAGCCCATGATGCCCCTTTTCTCCTGGTGGTCACATATGCTATTATTAACAGCTGATCAATAGCACAATTTACTTTCACAACAATGATAAGTTGTAACAAAGACAGACACAACATCCTGACACGTGTCATCTTCATGATGCGGAACATGATATGGAGCTCCCTGGTATCATTTCCAGTTGAGCAGCGTGATCGAGACTTGAGTGCCAAGATAATAGATACTATTGGACATGTATCTAACATCAGTATACAGTTACTGTAGTGAAACTGATAGCGTCGTTAGCATGCTGTCTAGATGTTGGGGGGCATGGGTGGCTGAGCCGTCTAAGGCGCTGCGATTCGCTGTGCAGGTTTGGGTCCCTTAGGCACGCCAGAAACCTATGATTGTGGGTTCGAATCCTGGTTCGTCCCGATTATGTTTCTAGGATTGTCAGCACCATATCCGAAGTGGTAAACGTCTCAGACCTGCATCACTTCGGGCTTTCCTCCCACATTTAGCCGACATGCTGTGATATGACTGGAATACTGTTAAAAGTGGCGTTAAATCCAAATCACTCACTCACTCACTCACTAGATGTTGGAGTGAAAATGTGCAACTCAACTTGTGTGAGGAATACAGAATTCTTTCAACCGTTGTTAACACAGTTGACAACAACTTATAGAAACAAGATTCAGTCAGAGTTACAATTTGTTTCGACACCATACAATTTGTTTCTCTGAAATAAGGTGGCCTTGAATGACAACTCGACTCGACCTGCATGACTGTTTATTACAACAAATGAAGAAAACAAACAAAAACAAACTGTTACACAAATTGTTTGTTTATTTGCTGTTTAACCCCACACTCAACAATAATCCAGCTATGTGATGGCAGTCTGTAATAATCAAGTCTGGACCAGACAATCCAGTGATTGACATCATCAGCATTGATCTACGCAATTGGGATACGATGACATGCATCAACCAAGTCAGCGTGCCTGACCACCCGATCCTGTAGTCGCCTCTTACAACAAGCATAATGCAAATAATCAAGCTACGATTGCTTTGTGGAACGGGTCCCAGGTGTCACCTCTCTTCCGCTCTAAGAATATCAGAATACGAGGGCTGGTCAAAAAGTTCTAAGCCTGACTAACTTTCAACTATGGGCCATAACAAAGTGAACTAGTCAATGTAGTACACTGTTTGACTAGTTCATTGCAAGTGTATTCCGTCTGTTGAGGCTGTTTGTATATTAGTGTCAGCCAGTTGAATGTGATAGGGGTTCAAATGAACACAGAAATGGAAAAGAACGAGAACCTAGCAGTCATCAAGTCAATGAAGATTCAATCAAGGAGATAGAAAAACTTGTACTGTCAGACAGATGCATAACCATTGCTGAACTTGAGGAAGACACAGGTCTAAGCCATGGATCCATTGAAACTATTATTCAGGAACATTTACAGATGGAATAAGATATCTGTCTGTTGGGTACCAAACGTTCTAAATTCTGATCTTAAGGAAACTGACACTGCCAGAGAAAATTTAGAGCTAATTGAGGAGGATTTCGTCAAATTCAAAAAGAGATTAGTAACAGGTTATGAAACACGGGGTTACCACTATGATCCTGAGTAAAAAGGTCAATCCATGGAATGACACCATTCCACTTCTACGGCACCATAGAAATCCAAGTCTTCAAGATCAGTGAAGAATGTTATGGCCCCTGTTTTCTGGGGTGCAAAGGGTGTGATCCTTGTTGATTTCTTAGATAGAAGATTAAAGGTGCCTACAATACTGATTTGCTTCATCGCCTGAGAGATTCGATCAAAGAAAAGCAGTCGAGGAATGCTGACTGCTTGAGTTCTACTACTTCATGACAATGCCTCTTCTCACACCTCTCGACTTGTAAAGGCTGCTGTGCCACAACGTGGGTTTGAAGAGCTTCCTCACCCCCCATACTGACGCCAGACCTGGCACCAAGTGATTTCCACCTGTTTCCTCAACTGAAAGAAACAGGTTGTGCTATGACGACAACGATGACCTCAAAGCTGCCATGAATGGGCTTCAGAAAAATTCTTCCTGACTGGAATTGAAAAGCTTCCCTATTGATATGAGAAGTGTATTGAAAAGCAGGGAGATTATGTTGAAAAATTAAATTAAAAACACTTTCACAATTGTTGGTTTTGTTTGTTAGGCTTAGAAATCACATGGTCAAAATTAAATACAAATGAAAAAAGTGTCAAATACTATTTGTATGACAGCACCTCTACAGATTCTGTCATACAATGCCCACACCTTGATGTCCCTGAGATAAGTTGTGAAGAATACATTATGAGTCTGGAACTATGGACTCTGTGTTATCTAGTCAGTCGTGTCATTATTTGTACCACAGTAAACATCAGTATGGTATCCAGAGATTTGATCAGACTTTATCTACTGTCGACAGCAGTATATTCCACACAACTGTTAATAGCCTAGAGTAAGTTACAGCTCTTCAGTTAACAACATCACCTTGGCAACTCATTTCCATGTTATACTGAACCTGGAGAGATCATCTTATGTCAGACATTGCACGTTTTTCAGTTGGAATAACACTTGGTGCTGACATGTCCACAATCAGTAGCCACATTGTGTCAATGTTGCAATGGACATTGTGATATATAGTAGTAATTAGGGCTGGCTATCAATATAGATAATAGAGATCAATAATCCATAACTAAATATCAAGCAATTATCCATAAATATTGGAGAAGTAACTTTGAGCAATCCCCTTGAATGCACGCATTTGATTCAATGACACTTACTAAAACCTTTCATCTTGCAAATTTGTCTGCGCGTGTAAATGTGTATATATAATTATATACAAACATAAAATGCCATTGTTATATTTGGGAAAACACTTTCTTAGTAAAGAACAGATTACTTTTTGGTTGGCAGCATGGGTTCGAATCCAGTATGGAATGTAACCCCCAAAGTACTAGAAACTGTATTTTACTGAGAAAGTGTTATCCCAAACATAACATTTGTTATAATTATGTAGTTTTGGATACGAAAAAACGTGCATATATTGTTTTCTCAATAATTAAGTTCAGTTATAGACTCAAAACAGAAATGACTATCATTTTTCAGGCAATTTGCATATAATACACCAATGACTACTCCCTTGTTGTCATCCATGTTTCATGGTACTAACCCTACACCCTTGTCATTGTCGTCATTTGCTTGGTCTTCAGGTACTGGCGTTATTACAGGTATAATAAGTGTGAAGACCACTCAGATTACCTGACAAAGACTGTGTAGAATAACTCAATAACATTCACCCCTGCCTGTGGGGATGTCAAGGACATGTGGCAATCAGTGGTTCAGATTTCAATGTTCTCGTGTTTGGTTACAAATAGAGATTCTGAAATATTTTTTTGCCAATTGGACATTTGCATTTTGGTCAAGCCCACCTCATATCTGAGATGCTGGATGTATGAACAAAAAGATTAAACTCAAGTGTCACTTTCAAATCATATTTAGTATTCACCCTTAATACCTTGGTTATAGCGGAAGGTAACAATTGGCTCCCCAAATTGACTTACATTTTAAATAAATGTTTTTCCCCATCTCAAAAAACTTAATCAGCTGATCACCTCGAGCATGTAACACCGGAAATACAGACAACAAATCCAAACTGAAATACGCAGTCCCATTATTATACTATCTGGTTATAAAATCGTGTTTATTGTCTATCTGACAACAAGTCTGATGTGGTGAATGTATTACATGTTATGTAATACGCACGTGGCAGTGAAGTGCCGATGTAAAAACAACATACTTTGTTCAAAGAATTAGTCGATAATACATTGATTGATTGCTCATTGTTATCCAACAAAATGGATTTTTCTAAAGAACATTGACCTTAAGAACATTGGTGTCACGTGCGCGATCTCAGGTTACCAATGATACATATGACACCTCTGTGAAACACCTGAAACAAACTTACATGATCAGTTGAAAGACAAACACAGGTTATAATATTCCGAAATACTGTATGTATTTAAAATAGATAGTTACAAAGACATGTGACATCGAACAAGTTTCTTTGTGTAGTTTCAGATGCATGGGATTTTGTTCCTTTATGTGGCTATTGACGGATACATTCCTCCAACAAGGAACCAGCCTGTAATTCAGATATTCAGATTTTGTTTTCATTCATTCGCTCTAGCAAGAATGCTGGCCTCATACGTAAATTAATCCTGCAATAGCAACGAGTCGTTCCAAAGTGGTTTGCTTATGGTTATTTTAAAATATATATAGTGAAAGCTGCAACTAAAATAAATCGATAGTTTCAGATACAATGCATCCGACCATTGTATCAAAAGTAGGCATCAAGTTATAATATTGAATATTTTTAAACAAATTCACCAAAAGATTGGTGGAAAATGTGCACTTAGCTGATTGTTATTTCTGGCTAAGTTTATGAGACAATACCCAATGGTAATCTGTATGTCTGAAAATAAAACAATACCAGGAAGAACAGAAAGTACAATTGAAATGGTATATCATCATGTCTAGTGATAATTTATCTCAAATTTCACATTTTTATTAACAAAGTTTGTTATCACCTGTTTGTTTACCTAAATTCTCTGAAGGTATACGATGTAGCTTTTTTACTGTGCATAATATAGCTCCACCCATTCAAGCGCATGCATTAATCAAAAACACAAGTCAGTTTGGCTGCAGTCCTTTATTGCATACAGATGTATTCGCATTCACAAACCAGTTGAGATTATAGTCCATTATAAGCAAATTTTGAATCCGAAAAGAAAAAGATGATCAATATTTCAATACTTTCAAAGTTGGGGTGTTGTTTCCCTTTAAGATAACAAAAATAGCGTACTGAACAGAATTTAGAAGCAGTACATGAATAAAGGTGTTAATTTGTGAATATAATAGCTGAGGAAGAGTGAAATTGTTCATACATAGATCTTGCAATGATTTTCCATCACGATTTCAAGCTGCAGTAATTGCTGACATGATACAAAGGTAGTTTCAGCTGACCGATGAGAGTTGTGGAAAACCTCATTCATTTTGCACTGGAACATTTCAGAATGAAAGAGATCCGTATTTAACTAAACATCAAGTTCGCAGAATAATCTTTTTTAAATTGCATTAAATTCTCATTGATCTTAAGTTGTTTTAGTATTTTTTGACACTTGACACTCAATGGATCAGAGCTCAAATGTATAGATAGGTTTTCATTTCATTTTATGACTTCCTTTCCAGATTTAAATGTCAATGAAAACAACATTACTAAAAGGCTATGTTGGCATTGTTTCTGTTTCAAATTCTACCTTTAGCCAGGGACTTTTTGCCCAATTAGTAAATGACAATTAAGGAATACTATACATGATTGGCGGATTGCTTTCCGACTTCGGCAATTAACAAGTCTGTTTCGGTAAACTAAACTATATTTCATCACAAAATGTAAGATATCAATGACACAATTTTCATATCGATAATCCTTCATAATTCTTCCCCTCACATTAATGCCTATTACTGTTCTTTTAAGTTGCAATATCATCCAATAAATATACGACCCGTGAAGATCTAGGGTAGAATAGGTCTTAAGCAGCCTATGATTGCTGTAGCAGGCGACTATCGTATTCTAACTGAATGGATCGATGCTCATGATGTGAATCACTGGATTGTCTGAGTCCAGACTTAAATTATTTACAGGCTGCCTTCATATAGTTGGTATATTGCTGAGTTCTGCTTTAAACAAACAAACAAACAAACAAACAAACAAACAAACAAACACATGAGGTCACAGAGCAGAAACAACTTTAAATAAGCTCCATACATTGACACAATCAGTTTTTAGGTTTCCTGAGGTTTCTGTTAACAACATGGCGACAATTCCTAATGCACTATATGATGGAGCAGTCTACTCAAGCGACAGATAAAACTACAGATCTACAGATGTATACACAAGGGAAGACCCATAACAGTTAGGTAGACGTATATTAACTGAGCATGCTCTGCAAGCCACATTTCAGATCCCACATTCTGGGTGTAATGGGGGGGGGAACAGATTCCACATTCAGGAGGTGAAAGGGGTGGACAGATCCCACATTCTGGGTTTGAAAGGGGGGAACAAACTCGGACAACCTCGGACCAGGTGATGTTCACGTTTCAGTGTGACCTATACTGCTATAGGCACTGTGGGCATTACCATGGTAACCACCACAATGTGGAAGATTCAGTTTAAGGATGCGGTCTTCTTAGACCAAGTGAAGCAAGGAACAATAGTCCATCTCGTTGTGTGCACATGGACAGGTCTTCTCTCCAAGTCTAGCAAGTTTTTTTCTGTTAATTGGAGCTAACATACCAGAAATACACTGGCTAAATCTGATAGCCTGCAAGAAGGGGATACTTCTGAGTTATTCCAGACCAGGAAGTCAGAGAGCTGTTGCATGCTCCAGTAGTCTCTGTGGTGCGCTGTGGTAGTTGCAGTGGTATATATGCTGTGGTGGTTGCAGTGGTTGTGGTGTGGTAGTTGTGGTAGTGTGGTGTGGTTGTTGTGGTGGTATGCATTGGTAGTTGTGACGGTATGCTGTGAAGTTATGGTGGTGTGCTGTGAAGTTATGGTGGTGTGCTGTGATAGTTATGGTGGTGTGCTGTGAAGTTATGGTGGTGCGCTGTGATAGTTGTTGTAGTACGCTGTGGTTGTTGTGGTGGTGTGTTGTGGTGGTTGAGGTAGTTGTGGTATGCTGTGGTTGTTGTGGTATGCTGTGGCAGTTACGGTGGTATGCATGGTAGTTGTGATGGTTGTGGTGATGTGCTGTGGTTGTTGTGGTGGGATGCTGTGGTAGTTGTGGTGGTATGCTGTGGTGGTATGCTGTGGCAGTTACGGTGGTATGCAAGGTAGTTGTGATGGTTGTGTTGATGTGCTGTGGTTGTTATGGTGGAATGCTGTGGTAGTTGTCATAGTTGTATTGGTATGCTGTGGTTGTGATAGTATGCTGTGGTTGTTGTGGTGGTCGCGGTGGTATGCTGTGGTAGTTATTGTGGTATGCTGTGCTTGTTGTTGTGGTAGCTGTGGAAAATAAAAGTGCTTGTAAATAATCCAGTCTGGACCAGACAATCCAGTGATAGCTATCATGAACAACAATCCACACCATTGGGGTACTTTAACAAGACATCCACCAAGTCACCACCCTGCCCATCCATTCCATAAAGTCGCCTCAGGTTGCTAGGGACCAATCCTAACCAGGAATCCTCCCCCCCACGTATTGCTGATAGATTCTCAACAAATCAGTTTTATATTATTTGTACCAGTTCTTTATGTGTGGCAAATGTAGCATTCATAATGTGTAAATCATGTAGCCTATTGATTGGCAGTGTCAAGCCACCAAGGTACAGAGACACCTGATAGCCTCCGGGATGCATGTCTTAATCAAACCTTTCTTATTCCCCTCGCCCATACACGATGTGAAGTATTGACAAGGCCTTTAGCAGGATGTGAAATGGCTTGTTACTTCCAGCCAGTTTCTGATGAAGAGGCCTAAAAAAATAGCAAAAATTCAAAACAGGGATATAGATCCTCTCCAAGCCACAAAGCCAGAGCGTGCTCCCATATTTTCCTTATTAATTACACAAAACAATGCCATGAACTAAAACTTGAAAAAAGATAGTCTGATCATTAAATACTGAACTTATTCGTCCTGCAGGAACCCGATGTCTGTGTGGCTTTGAAATCCCTAATCATGTCAAGATCTTTTACTGCCATCGTCTGATCAGGAAGCCTGTGGTCGAAGGATGGCTTAATGATGCAGCGCTGAATATCATCCAGCTTCAGCAAGCATTCAGTTTGGTTTCATTATAGACATCGCCCATCATGTGAACATGTTCTAAATCAGTGAGTTTTAGCGTCTTCAAGCTGGAGAGAGGAATCTACAAAGATGTAATATTTGGAGTGGCAGACTGTCAGAGGCGTCCCTTGTGCTCTCGCGGCTTACCAGACCAAGGTTGTCTCCCCTGGGGCTATTCCCAGGGTATCACCAACATTAGTCTGGTATCAGGCAATGTGACGAGAGGCGCAGTGCTTAGTCGAGGAAACAAACATTCCATGGATATCTCTGATGGCCATTTTTCTCTTGCATACTTCCTTTCCTTGATTTGTTGGTTAAGCTGAACCGAAGGTCAGACACAGAAAATATATATATTTCTTGGTTCTACACATAATTATGAAACAAACAATTAGGATTCCATTTCTGAATAAGATGAATCATGATGGTTTAAAGATGAACTGAATCATAAATTCACTCAAAAACCATATTTTTCCTCCACTAATTTATCCCAGCCTGAAGAATATTTATTAAAAACGTACACATTGTTCTTAAACCAACAGGGGTTCTGGGGTCTAGACCTTCATTCCCTATGAGCACATAATTAAATTATTTCTGCACACATCCAAGCTTAATGGGGCAGTGGGGTAGCCTACTGGTTCAACTGTTCACTGATCTTAGCCAGAGACCCTGGTTTGATTCCCACATGGGTACAATGTGTGAAGCCTATTTCTAGTGTCCGCCGCCCTGATATTGTTGGAATTTCTCCAAAAGCAGCGTAACACCAAACTCAGATACTAACTCATTCACTCCAAGCATTGAGGTAATACAATGGGCTACAATTTGTGAAGGCAAACTCATTCTGACCCTGGGATGTCGACATGTTGTGTTACTGAATGTCGACATTTTGAATTACTGAATGTTGACACCAATGCTTGAATACCGCTGGGTTGCAAAAATGAATGCCTTATATTTTCAGTATGCAACTCAAAGATTCGGATATTTTGGATTACTAAACACCAACATAACATGGTACTCAAGAGATGTCCACATGTTGAATTACTAAACACAAACACAACATGGTACCCAGGAGATGTCGACATGTTGAATTACTAAACACCAACACAACATGGTACCCAGGAGATGTCCAAATGTTGAATTCTGACCCTGGGATGTCGACATGTTGTGTTACTGAATGTCGACATTTTGAATTACGGAATGTTGACACCAATGCTTGAATACCGCTGGGTTGCAAAAATGAATGCCTTATATTTTCAGTATGCAACTCAAAGATTCGGATATTTTGGATTACTAAACACCAACATAACATGGTACTCAAGAGATGTCCACATGTTGAATTACTAAACACAAACACAACATGGTACCCAGGAGATATCGACATGTTGAATTACTAAACACCAACACAACATGGTACCCAGGAGATGTCCAAATGTTGAATTCTGACCCTGGGATGTCGACATGTTGTGTTACTGAATGTCGACATTTTGAATTACGGAATGTTGACACCAATGCTTGAATACCGCTGGGTTGCAAAAATGAATGCCTTATATTTTCAGTATGCAACTCAAAGATTCGGATATTTTGGATTACTAAACACCAACATAACATGGTACCCAGGAGATGTCCACATGTTGAATTACTAAACACAAACACAACATGGTACCCAGAAGATGTCCACATGTTGAATTACTAAACACAAACACAACATGGTAACCAGGAGATGTCCACATGTTGAATTACTAAACACAAACACAACATGGTACCCAGGAGATGTCCACATGTTGAATTACTAAACACCAACACAACATGGTACCCAGGAGATGTTCAATTGTTGAATTACTAAACACCAACACAACATGGTACCCAGGAGATGCCCAAATGTTGAATTACTAAACACCAACATAACATGGTACCCAGGAGATGTCCACATGTTGAATTACTAAACACAAACACAACATGGTACCCAGGTGATGTCCAAATGTTGAATTACTAAACACCAACACAACATGGTACCCAGGAGATGTCCAAATGTTGAATTACTAAACACCAACACAACATGGTACCCAGGAGATGGCGACATGTTGAATTACTAAACACCAACACAACATGGTACCCAGGAGATCTCCAAATGTTGAATTACTAAACACCAACATAACATGGTACCCAGGAGATGGCGACATGTTGAATTACTAAACACCAACACAACATGGTACCCAGGAGATGTCCAAATGTTGAATTACTTAACACCAACACAACATGGTACCCAGGAGATGTCCAATTGTTGAATTACTTAACACCAACATAACATGGTACCCAGGAGATGTCCAATTGTTGAATTACTAAACACCAACACAACATGGTACCCAGAAGATGTCCAATTGTTGAATTACTAAACACCAACACAACATGGTACCAAGAAGATGTTCAATTGTTGAATTACTAAACACCAACACAACATGGTACCCAGAAGATGTCCAATTGTTGAATTACTAAAAACCAACACAACATGGTACCAAGAAGATGTCCAAATGTTGATTTACAAAACACCAATACAACATGGTACCCAGGAGATGTCCAAATGTTGATTTACAAAACACCAATACAACATGGTACCCAGGAGATGTCCAAATGTTGAATTACTTAACACCAACACAACATGGTACCTAGGTGATGTCCAAATGTTGAATTACTTAACACCAACACAACATGGTACCCAGGAGATGTTCAAATGTTGAATTACTTAACACCAATACAACATGGTACCCAGGAGATGTCCACATGTTGAATTACAAAACACCAACACAACATGGTACCCAGGTGATGTCCAAATGTTGAATTACTAAACACCAACACAACATGGTACCAAGAAGATGTTCAATTGTTGAATTACTAAACCCAACACAACATGGTACCCAGGAGATGTCCACATGTTGAATTACAAAACACCAACACAACATGGTACCCAGGTGATGTCCAAATGTTGAATTACTAAACACCAACACAACATGGTACCCAGGAAATGTCTACATGTTGAATTACTAAACACCAACACAACATGGTACCCAGGAGATGTCCACATGTTGAATTACAAAACACCAACACAACATGGTACCAAGAAGATGTTCAATTGTTGAATTACTAAACACCAACATAACATGGTACCCAGGAGATGTCCAATTGTTGAATTACTAAAAACCAACACAACATGGTACCCAGATGATGTCCAAATGTTGAAGTCGCGAACGTCGGTTCATGGCACTTAGATGCGGACATGTGCCTATATAACATGTTAATGCGCACACACACACACACACTTGTAGATACGCACAAACTCTGTCTAAAAGAAGAGTCATCAAGTCGTCCAGGTCTGCAAAGTAATGAGTAGTCCTACGTTCCTAGCTCAGCAGGAAATGTGTCGAAGTTTATTGATGTCTCTGGCTGTCTCTGGTAAACACGACAGCATGAAATATCTGCCTGACCACGAGACACTGTAGACAAATCCATGTCTGACTCAGTTCACTGGTACTTTAGTTAACGCAGGTAAATATTTGTGTGTAATGTCCTCATGTTTATATTGCACTGCTTCAAACAAGGATCATCTGACAGAGCTAATACCTTTGTGGATAACTGAAATCGATTTGAGGAACAAATATTGACCTCTTACAGAATACCATGCAATTACATCCGTGTCATGACGCCTTGGGTTGGTCATATGCAGATGGGATGTCATAGTAGGAATGTCGGAAAAGGGACTTGTTTTCACTATATGAACAACTTAAATCTGCAAACAGCCTCCTTGGTCGGAGATTCAATAGGTACCCAATGACCTTGGTCAGAGATTCAAAGGTACCCAATAACCCTTGTCAGAGATTCAATATGAACCTAATGACCTTGGTTGGAGGTTCAATAGGTACCCAATGACCTTGGTCGGAGATTCAATAGGTACCCAATGACCTTGGTCGGAGATTCAACAGGTACCCAATGACCTTGGTCGGAGATTCAATAGGTACCCAATGACCTTGGTCGGATATTCAATAGGTACCCAATGACCTTGGTCGGATATTCAATAGGTACCCAATGACCTTGGTCGGAGATTCAATAGGTACCCAATGACCTTGGTCAGAGATGCAAAGGTACCCAATGACCTTTGTCAGAGATTCAATACGTACCCAATGACCTTGGTCAGAGATTCAATAGGTACCAAAGGTTGGTGGTCAGAGTATAACACTGGTGAGGGACTGACCATACAGGCTTCTGTTAAAGAATAAATTTTACATATTAATGGCTGTTGGTGGAGTAATCTGTTACACGTCTGGTGGTATGATAGTTCTCCTTATATGGACATGGTGATCACCAACTGGCATCTCTAACGAAAAGTCTTATTTTACTCAATATTTTCATTCCCATCCATGACATTGCTCTTAAACATAAGGTGAAAGTGCTTAAAAAAACAACCTAACTCACTCCATCACTACACACATCCAATAACATGCTGGCCATGAAACACAGTGGAAAAGCTCCCTGATACAATAACATCATAATCTGCCATAATGATCAATTTGAAATAATACACTTGATCTATAATGGATGTCCTTGATGAGAGAGCTGACAAAGTAAATCTAATTGATATCGAAACCCATTTGAGAGACTGCAGGACGTCAAATCAACTCTCTTCACAGGATAACAGAATCAAGCGAGTCCAGATAGTTTGGACTGAATGACATGTGGTCCTCAGCATCAATCACAGAGATCAATATCGCTGGAGACAATGACAGTACTTATATACACATCTGGCAGCTCAAATGCCTTCAAATTGTTTTCGCGATGGACAGGAGATGAACCCGAGAGACTAATTTGTAGCATGGTAGGGGGTGGGGTTGACTCGTTAACCATGTGAGCTGGGATAATATTCACAGATCTCGCAGGAAACTGCCTTCAAAAATCTTTCTGAAATTTATCAAATTCTCAATCACATAAATATTCCGCAACAGTCATTGTTATTAATGTTGTTTAGTGTTTTCAGCGGTAGTCACACATTCTACTCACTCATTCCAGTCACACATTCCAGTCACACATTCCAATCACACATTCCAGTCACACATTCCAGTCACACATTCCAGTCACACATTCCAGTCACACATTCCAGTAACACATTCCAGTCACACATTCCAGTCACACATTCCAGTATTCCAGGGGAGAAGTCATTACATGAAGACATGTGTTTACAAGCAGGTATCTGCTCCATGAATCAATGGGCTCTATTATAAGTGAATGTTTAACTGTGGGACTTCTATTCCAAGCGCCAAGATCCCATTGTGCAGAGAGCCGGAGATCATTAACCACTAAAAGCTATGCATTTATATTCCATTTACAACATTGCAGTTATGAACAGTCACTGTGGCGAGTGAGTGAGTGAGTGAGTGAGTGAGTGAGTGAGTGAGTGAGTGAGTGAGTGAGTGAGTTTAACTTCTTTTAGTAACATTCCAGCAATATCCCAAAAGGGACAACAGAAATGGGCTTCACACACTGAACCATGTGGGGAATCGAACCCAGACTTGTCATGACAAGCCAACGGTTTAACATGTAGGTCGTACCTCTTCCTGAGCTGTATGAAACCCTAATTAAAAGCACTACACATCTGCTGAACAACCATCCTTCAGGAAATAAACCTCCCGCCTTGCCCCCTGAAAAGTCCCACAACTGAAGGTGCTGTTGAAGCCTCTCCATGACCGGTCTCACTCCTCCAGCAAGCACCTGTCCAGTCAACACTGTGCTCTACATAATCCTACAGTCCAGTTATGACAAGGCAATAACAACCAGTCCGGGCCTCCTGTGGTCAGATTGATAATAAGAGGCATGAGCTCGAGCAAATTACATTATCGTTCAATCGATCACTCCCTGACTGGATATTGCAAATATATCAGGTAGTTCAGACCACCTGCATGAGTGTTTGTTCTTAACACCAATCAGCAATGATCCAGCTACCTGTCAGGGGTCTGTGAATAATCTGCTGGATCAGACAAACCAGTGATTGATGTCACAGAACACTGGCGGGGCACAATGACACAATTAACCCAGTTGGACCATCTGCTCACCAAGTCACAACATACAACCTTTGCTGGTGAGCTTTTCAAACAGGGGATTTTATTAGATAAGGATGTGGTGGTCTGAGAGACCTTGAACCTTACAGTCAGGTCACACCCTCAATACAGTCAGGTCCTCATTACAGTCAGGTCACACCCGTATTACAGTCAGGTCACACCCTCATTACAGTCAGGTCACACCCTCATTACAGTCAGGTCATGCCCTCATTACAGTCAGGTCACGCCCTCATTACAGTCATGTCACACCCTCATTACAGTCAGGTCACACTCTCATTACAGTCAGGTCACACCCTCATTACAGTCAGGTCACACTGTAACCTCCTTCATTACAGTCAGGTCACACCCTCATTACAGTCAGGTCACACCCTCATTACAGTCAGGTCAAACTGTAACCTCCCTCATTACAGTCAGGTCACGCCCTCATTACAGTCAGATCACACCCTCATTACAGTCAGGTCACACTGTAACCTCCCTCATTACAGTCAGGTCACACCCTCATTACAGTCTGGTCATGCCCTCATTACAGTCAGGTCACGCCCTCATTACAGTCAGGTCACACCCTCATTACAGTCAGGTCACACTGTAACCTCCTTCATTACAGTCAGGTCACACCCTCATTACAGTCAGGTCACGCCCTCATTACAGTCAGGTCACACCCTCATTACAGTCAGGTCACGCCTTCATTACAGTCAGGTCACACCCTCATTACAGTCAGGTCACACCCTCATTACAGTCAGGTCAAACTGTAACCTCCCTCATTACAGTCAGGTCACACCCTCATTACAGTCAGGTCACACCCTCATTACAGTCAGGTCACACTGTAACCTCCTTCATTACAGTCAGGTCACACCCTCATTACAGTCATGTCACACCCTCATTACAGTCAGGTCACGCCCTCATTACAGTCAGGTCACACCCTCATTACAGTCAGGTCACACTGTAACCTCCCTCATTACAGTCAGGTCACGCCCTCATTACAGTCAGATCACACCCTCATTACAGTCAGGTCACACTGAAACCTCCTTCATTACAGTCAGGTCACAGCCTCATTACAGTCAGGTCACACCCTCATTACAGTCAGGTCAAACTGTAACCTCCCTCATTACAGTCAGGTCACACCCTCATTACAGTCAGGTCACACCCTCATTACAGTCAGGTCACACCCTCATTACAGTCAGGTCACACCCTCATTACAGTCAGGTCACACTGTAACCTCCCTCATTACAGTCAGGTCACACCCTCATTACAGTCAGGTCACACCCTCATTACAGTCAGGTCACACTGTAACCTCCCTCATTACAGTCAGGTCACACCCTCATTACAGTCAGGTCACGCCCTCATTACAGTCAGGTCACGCCCTCATTACAGTCATGTCACACCCTCATTACAGTCAGGTCACACCCTCATTACAGTCAGGTCACACTGTAACCTCCTTCATTACAGTCAGGTCACACCCTCATTACAGTCAGGTCACGCCCTCATTACAGTCAGGTCACACCCTCATTACAGTCAGGTCACGCCTTCATTACAGTCAGGTCACACCCTCATTACAGTCAGGTCACACCCTCATTACAGTCAGGTCAAACTGTAACCTCCCTCATTACAGTCAGGTCACACCCTCATTACAGTCAGGTCACACCCTCATTACAGTCAGGTCACACTGTAACCTCCTTCATTACAGTCAGGTCACACCCTCATTACAGTCATGTCACACCCTCATTACAGTCAGGTCACGCCCTCATTACAGTCAGGTCACACCCTCATTACAGTCAGGTCACACTGTAACCTCCCTCATTACAGTCAGGTCACGCCCTCATTACAGTCAGATCACACCCTCATTACAGTCAGGTCACACTGAAACCTCCTTCATTACAGTCAGGTCACACCCTCATTACAGTCAGGTCAAACTGTAACCTCCCTCATTACAGTCAGGTCACACCCTCATTACAGTCAGGTCACACCCTCATTACAGTCAGGTCACACCCTCATTACAGTCAGGTCATGCCCTCATTACAGTCAGGTCACGCCCTCATTACAGTCATGTCACACCCTCATTACAGTCAGGTCACACCCTCATTACAGTCAGGTCACACCCTCATTACAGTCAGGTCACACTGTAACCTCCCTCATTACAGTCAGGTCACACCCTCATTACAGTCAGGTCACACCCTCATTACAGTCAGGTCACACTGTAACCTCCCTCATTACAGTCAGGTCACACCCTCATTACAGTCAGGTCACGCCCTCATTACAGTCAGGTCACGCCCTCATTACAGTCAGGTCACACCCTCATTACAGTCAGGTCACACCCTCATTACAGTCAGGTCACACCCTCATTACAGTCAGGTCACACTGTAACCTCCCTCATTACAGTCAGGTCACACCCTCATTACAGTCAGGTCACACCCTCATTACAGTCAGGTCACACTGTAACCTCCCTCATTACAGTCAGGTCACACCCTCATTACAGTCAGGTCACGCCCTCATTACAGTCAGGTCACACCCTCATTACAGTCAGGTCGGACTGTAACACCCTCATTACAGTCAGATATTTGACAAACATGAGCGCTGGGGATTTTGTTATTGACTCTCCACTCAGTGACCGCAGTCGTTATCTATATGAACAAGGCAAGCAACTCTAGGTATGCATCCTTATGTGGGTTTGTTGCTACAGTGTTCTCATTCTGGTCATCGTGAACCTTGCCATTTGTCAGCAAAACTTCACTTGCTGACTTCAACTTATTCTTTCCCCAGGGGGTGTACAAATACCTGTTTTGTTATCAAAACACAGTTCAAATATATAGAGAATACTACTCTCATTCTCGTTAGTACCATGTTTACGAAACGAGTGGACGTTCTATGGTATCTGACTGAGTGAAAGCGAGGTCAGATACCATAGAAAGTTTACGAGTTTCGTAAACATGGTATCTAACGAGAATGAGTGTGGTATTTTATTTATTACCAACGTTAAATATATATTTAAGTGTAAATACATAACAACTTTCGTTGTTCAGACCAAACTGAAACCGGTTGCAAAATCTGGTTGCGCATTAATATTGATATATGCCCAAGTATGGGCATTGTTGACATTTCTATGCATATGCATTAACAACATACGTCTGCAGTTGTGTTTGCAAACAAAACAGCAGCGACGCTCAAGATCCTTTTGAAAGAAATTCTTCAACTTATGGTAATTCAAGCGCCATGTTAGTACGAAGGACACCTATATGAAAATTTGAAAAGTCACATTCGCGCCGCGCTTTGAATATCGGACTGACAGTCGGTCCCTCGCACGGCCGGTGTCCCGTCTGTGCAATCAGAATCGTTCGGTTTCCTTGATCTATCAGCTGAATTTATATCATGTACGTACCATTTTGGAAGATGGAAATCAGAGTGTTTGCCAAAGACATTCATGTTAACTGTACAACCCTATACTGAAGACATGAAAATCAACAAACTCAAGTCTGCTTGCATATCAGTGACAGCTTCGAATGATCGAAGGGCAAGGTCACCACCGGATTAAAGAAAAGACAACCATGATCTAGGCCTACTCACAGCGTTTTACGCTAGAGATACGGAATGTTATTGTTCACATTTGGGATGTTTGGGGCCACAAAATCAGAAGTCAGGCACACTTCCACAGAGTTTTCGAAAGGTGAGCATCAGAACTGTTCACTTTTAGTGATCTGGTCGTGCAGTTGTGTACGTTCATTCATGAATAACGCCTCCCGTAACAGCGCCACAAAGTACGCTTCGAAGGGGACACTGATGGCACAACCGGATCATCCCAAGTAAGTCTAAATATCTGTCCAAATAGTTTAAACAGACTTCATTTCACCACGCTTATCCTTTTACGTTAAATCAAATTGAAAGTTGCGAAAGTGGTCGGGTGCGTCACGCTCATTGGGACCCTCACTCTATTGATCAGTAGTCGTACATTGTAAATGGATATAGCTTGATTATATAATGTATGTAGATGCTCTATGCATGACTTATATATAATGCAAACCAAATTTGATGCGTGTGACTATTTTGTTTGCTTTAATAAAGTGTTTGTAAATATCTCTCGTTCTCATTAATTTCTTCAGTTCTGCCTTGTAGTTGCAAAATGAATGACGTCTCGCGATTTTTTATGAATTAAAAAAGTAGTCCCGGTGTGACAAAGGTCACGGTTATCCAATCAAAACGAATAAAATGATGAAACCAACATACAATCTTTGTACCAGAAATAGGAAGGTATTATGGAGAATGCTTAGATAAATTGTCAGCCCTATCCTCGATGTTTCAACATGCGTAGCTCCAATCAGTTTTTCAGAATTATACCCCTAATGGTTTGTGGTCTGTGTCAACATTCAGCCCTGGCACTGCCTGGATGCATCACCGTATTGGTTACAGCATCAGCCCATACATCAGAAGCAGACATGTTGATAACCAAGATTAAAAAAGAAGGATTTGGATATGTGTGTCAGAAAATATTTCTACTCAACGAAGGTTATTTTCAGTGCAGAGTTCAGAAACATTTTGTAGTCATGTTATTTTCATCTAAATATTCATAGCTCTGCTTCTATAAACATTTATTTATTAGAGAACTAATACCTTGTGATGAAAATATCAAAATAGAAGATCTTGACTGTATTCATAGAAAGCACAACTCAATCCATTTGGAATAACTTCAAAGCTGTGTTTCCATGTGACTTAAAAGCATAAACGTTTGATGAAGGGAGCCAACCTTGGACAATTCATTCAAAAGCATATTGATCAAGTCAAGATGGCAGCATTGATGCTGAGGTCAGGAATACCCAGGGAGAGGAGGTATGTCATATCAACATCAGCCAATCATAAGCAGTTTCTAGACTTACGTTTTTACAGTATCAATGATTGACCTTCAATGTTCACCAATAGTATACAATCTCCAGCCATTCAGACTTGTGTAAGTGATCTTCAATGTCCACCAATACAATCTCCAGCCATTCAGACTCATATAGTGTGTATGTGACTTCAATGTCCACCAATATAATCTCCAGCCATTCAGACTCATATAGTGTGTATGTGACTTCAATGTCCATCAATACAATCTCCAGCCATTCAGACTCATATAGTGTGTATGTGACTTCAATGTCCATCAATACAATCTCCAGCCATTCAGACTCATATAGTGTGTATGTGACTTCAATGTCCATCAATACAATCTCCAGCCATTCTGACTCATATATTGTGTATGTGATCTTCAATGTCCACCAATACAATCTCCAGCCATTCAGACTCATATATTGTGTATGTGACCTTCAATGACCATCAACAGTATACCATCTCGAAGCATATATTACTTGAATATCAAATGTGAACACATCACTATAGAATGGAAGAGAATGTTGTCTAACGAACAGATTTACCACCCACATGTGCTATTTTGAAATCTTCAAAATGAAAACCTTATGTTGTTGTCGACAAGGATAAAATATACATCCTCTTATATTTCAACACATAATGTGTTTGCAGTGGCAGCCCATGGCATTTTGTCAAAATAGAAACCCAACTTTACAGCCATGATATAATATAAAGCAACAAAATAATTTCCAGAACCATAAGAATTCTCAACTAAAAGCAGAGTCTGTGAGGGGCATTGGGGTAGCCTAGTGGTTGAAGCGTTGGCCTCATTATGCTGGTGTCATCATAGTGCTGGAATATTGCTAGAGATCAACTACAACATGAAACATTAACACAAAATGAGATATCTACTGATGATTTCTTATTGCAGATGTTGTGTCGAGTGACATTGTGTCAAGTGACATTGTGTTTCTTCCTGTGCTGTGGCACATGACATTGTGTTTAGTCTGATGTTGTGTCATGTGCATTGTGTTTAGTCTAGTGTTGAGTCACATGACATTTTGTCTAGTCTGGAGAAGTGTCACGTGACATTGTGTCTAGTCTAGTGTTGTGCCATGTGACATTGTTTTTAGGCTGGATAGTGTCATGTGACATTGTGTCTAGTCTAGTGTTGTGTCATTGACATTGATTCTTGTCTGACACTGTGTCTAGTGTTGTGGCAAGTGACATTGTGTCTAGTCTGTGATTGTGTCAACTGATATTGTGTCTCGTCTGGTGTTGTGTCATGTGACATTGTGTCTAGTTAAGGGTTGTGGCAAGTGACATTGTGTCTAGTCTGCATTGTGTCTAGTCTGGATTGTGTCAAGTTATATTGTTTCCAGAATGGCATTGTGCCAAGCGACATTGTGTCTAGTCTGTGATTGTGTCAACTGATATTGTGTCTTGTCTGGTGTTGTATCATGTGACATTGTGTCTAGTTTAGTGTTGTGGCAAGTGACATTATGTCTAGTCTGGGATTGTGTCAAGTGATATTTTGTCTTGTCTGACGTTGTGTCTCGTCTGGTGTTGTGTACCATGACATTGTGTCTAGTCTGGTGTTGTGTACCGTGACATTGTGTCTAGCCTGGTGTTGTGTACCATGACACTGTGTCTAGTCTGGTGTTGTGTACCGTGACATTGTGTCTAGCCTGGGGTTGTGTACCGTGACATTGTGTCTAGCCTTGTGTTGTGTACCGTGACATTGTGTCTAGTCTGGCTGTGTCTGGTGTTGTGTCACATTGTGTCTAGTCTGACTGTGTCTGGTGTTGTGTACCATGACATTGTGTCTAGTCTGACTGTGCCTGGTGTTGTGTCACATGACATTTTGTCTAGTCTGACTGTGTCTGGTGTTGTGTACCATGACATTGTGTCTAGTCTGACTGTGTCTGGTGTTGTGTACCGTGACATTGTGTCTAGCCTGACTGTGTCTGGTTTTGTGTCACATGACATTGTGTCTAGCCTGAGTGTGTCTGGTGTTGTGTCACATGACATTGTGTCTAGCCTGAGTGTGTCTGGTGTTGAGTCACATGACATTGTGTCTAGCCTGAGTGTGTCTGGTGTTGTATCAAGGCTCGTGACGTGCCTGGTGTTGTGTCACATGACATTGTGTCTAGCCTGAGTGTGTCTGGTGTTGTATCAAGGCTCGTGACGTGCCTGGTGTTGAGTCACATGACATTGTGTCTAGCCTGAGTGTGTCTGGTGCTGTATCAAGGCTCGTGACGAGCCTGGGACAGGGGCAGAGCTGACTGCTGACCAATACTTCCACCGTGCAGGTAACATAAGCTGGACTGGAAATGGCCCTCTCATTATTGTTGCCTGATTTGTAACTTTCAATCTATTATTATTCTCAATGAGTTTCAACTTACAAATTGAATTTGGAAAACGAGACTTCATTGTTATTAATTTCTTCAGACAAATCCCATGGCACAGTGCTCTGCCTGTGATTTCCCTGGCTTGGTCAGGCCCTCCTTTCTGAGGTCTCAAGAAGGAGGTCTCAGGTGTTCTTGTTCATTATAACTGTTCATCTATGTCTGGAAACTGTAGCAAAACTGATCTATTATTAGGCGGGTTGTTATACACAAAATGCGGCAATTACGGCAAACATAGAATAATAAATTTGATTACAGCTGAGGACAACAAGAGTCATCAGAAGATGACAAATCACCCCAGCAAGTCCGACAAATTCGAAAGAACAAATTATCTGCCTGTTAAGTCCACTTGATGAAGAATTTCTATCTGATCTGTCTGTCAGTATACAAGAGTAAAAATATAAATTCTAACAATCCCTAAATAGCAAAAAGCACCAGATGACAAACTGGTCACATGTATGCATAGTTTCAAGGAAGAATACCTTTTAGTTTTAAAGATGTAGTCAAAGTCAAACGTCTTGCCATGGAAACAGGTAAAAAATATCAAAATTCCTAAATAGCAAAAGACACCACTTCAATCCCTGAATAATACATGTTCCAAGTTTGATTCAACACTGTTGAACATTTTTTTACTACTGCTCCAGAAACGACACCTTCCTCCATTTCAGCAAAGTCTAACTTGTGTCCATGGATACATGGAAATTTTAAAACATTCCTAAATAGCAAAAATGAAAATTTTAAAAATTACAAAATATCAAAAGGCACCACTTCAGTATGTGACTGATAGATTTGTCAAGTTTTGATCAAATACACTGAATGGTTTTCGGAAAAGGAAATGATTATGGAAAGACAGACGAACGGACTGGCTAATCGCTATATCCCCTCTGCATTATATGCTGGGGGTATAACAAATCTTGTTTAAATACATAATGATGAGAACTTGAAGGTGGTGTTAATCAACAAGGGGTTGACAGAGAAACTAAAAACCTGTGGATAAGTGAGGTGAGGTGAAATAGAGTTTTACGTTGCATTCAAGATTATTGCACTCATATAGCAACGTGCATGTGTGGGTGAACTTGCAATTTGTAGTGCTTGACCACTGAGATACAGCTTACAGTCTGTAAGGTTCTGCACCACATATGCCTTGGTGTTACAGTCTGTAAGGTTCTGCACCACATATACCTTGGTGTGTTACAGTCTGTAAGGTTTTGCACCACATATACCTTGGTGTGTTACAGTCTGTAAGGTTCTGCACCACATATGCCTTGGTGTTACAGTCTGTAAGGTTCTGCACCACATATACCTTGGTGTGTTACAGTCTGTAAGGTTCTGCACCACATATGCCTTGGTGTTACAGTCTGTAAGGTTCTGCACCACATATACCTTGGTGTGTTACAGTCTGTAAGGTTTTGCACCACATATACCTTGGTGTGTTACAGTCTGTAAGGTTCTGCACCACATATGCCTTGGTGTTACAGTCTGTAAGGTTCTGCACCACATATACCTTGGTGTGTTACAGTCTGTAAGGTTCTGCGCCACATATGCCTGGGTGTTACAGTCTGTAAGGTTCTGCACCACATATACCTTGGTGTGTTACAGTCTGTAAGGTTCTGCACCACATATGCCTTGGTGTTACAGTCTGTAAGGTTCTGCACCACATATACCTTCGTGTGTTACAGTCTGTAAGGTTCTGCACCACATATGCCTTGGTGTGTTATGGTCTGCCAAGTTTCTGAACCACATACACATTGGTGTGTTACAGTCTGTAAGGTTCTGCACCACATATGCCTTGGTGTGTTACAGTCTGTAAGGTTCTGCACCACATATGCCTTGATGTGTTACAGTCTGTAAGTTTCTGCACCACATATGCCTTGGTGTGTTACAGTCTGTAAGGTTCTGCACCACATATGCCTTGGTGTGTTACAGTCTGCCAAGTTTCTGCACCACATACGCCTTGGAGTGTTACAGTCTGTAAGGTTCTGCACCACATATGCCTTGGTGTGTTACAGTCTGTAAGGTTCTGCCTCATGCACAGATGTGTTCGTGAGATGGTGGATGTCGCCACTTTGGTCAATCTGACTTTTTCAAATCGTTTTGATGGATTATGCGGACAAGGTTGATGTGACAGTAATGAACTATTAGAAATGGAAATTATTACAGCAGTGATGACATTAGCATCTTTATCCCATCAAATGTAAAATAGATCACATTAATAGTAAAAATGTTCTTGAAAATCACACTCCATTTTCATAATTACTGTTACAGCTTCCTGACAATGGCAAATTATTCATGTACTTGGAACAGAACACTTGTGGATGCTTTCTGAGGTCCCTGGTTCTCCCACACAGGTCAAGGACTGACAAGGTCCTTTGTCTGTACATGATGTACAGTGAGACACCCAGCTGTTATAACAGAACGTCAAGATGCTCCTATCATGTTCATGTCAGTGTCAGGGAAATATATTGTGCTGAATTAAACTGCATAATATGTATCAATCATCCATTAAATTGTTTAATATCATATTTTACACATTGGTGTGTTACGGTCTGCCAAGTTTCTGCACCACATACACCTTGGTGTGTTACAGTGTGCCAAGTTAAAAAGCAGGGGGAAAACAGTTCAACAGCTGAGGTAAGTTTAGGTCTGACGAGGTGAGGTGAGGTGATATGGGGTTGAACGTCACGTTGAAGATTATTGCACTTATGTAGTGACGTGTATGTGACGCGCATGAAGGCGTGTTTGTGTATGTGTGTGCATATGTGTGCGTGCATGCCAGTCTTACTGTGCTTCTGTACTTCTGTTGACTAAGGCATCATACCAAAAGACATAAAAATATGGTACTTGTTTTATCCCCTGAGGGACAGGCAGGGTAACAACAAGTACAATCTTTTAATGTATTTAGGTATGACTCCTTTTTCAACAGAAGTACAATGCATTTTTTGTCATGAATTGACTGAACTTTCAAGAGATTTGAGCCATGCTTCATGCAACCACTCTTGACCTTAACCCTCAAAGGTCTTTATAAATTCTTATTGGAAACTATCTATACTCCGTCGAAGAATCATGTTTATTAAGTTTCTTCAATCTGAGAGAAAGTTTCTCATTGTAAACTAAGGTGGTGTTACAAATATGATGACTTCATACCAAACTGTCAAAACTAAGAGGCCAACATTTTTATTTCATTATGGTTTATTTTTTCATGTGATCTGTAGTGCATGACCTTGACCTGATACAGAGGTCAACCAAAACCAATGCAGTTGTGATCCCCACCTTGAGATCATAAATAAAATTTTGTCCAAAATTAAATTACACAATGAGTGACCTTGACCTTTAATGTCATTCATTCATGCATAAAATATGTTCCAATGTTATAAAAAACTATCAGGCATGAAACCGCTAACATCTTTTGAACCATGGCTCCTTCATTTTTGACCATGCATTAACTAACTGAATTGTCAGTTAAACACCTCTTGACAATGATGGAACTTCTTTTTTTCCAACTTTAATTTACTTTGATGATGGAACAATTTCACAAAAGTCCATATGTTGCCAGCAGTAATCGATTCTATACTTGCAAAGTCTGTAGCGAAGGCTAGCGAATGTACTACAGGCAATACGACATGGAAGAAACCATGTGGAATTAACACTGACATAATTACATCAAGCAGCACTATTTCTTTAATATATATTTATTTATATGTCTGTTATTAAACTAAACTTATAGGAATAATTTAAGATTAATGTGATCTACTAGCAGGTGCTAGGTTGTCACTACTACTATAGTAGGTGTTGACTCTAGCACACACAGGAAAAAATGTGATATGGCCATCATTGTGACGTTACGGCATGGGTGGTTCCGAGACTACTTGGGGTCAACTAATTGTGTGCAATTGACAGTGAAGGGGACGTCTGTTGAAAATCTGAAAATTTTAGTTAGTGTGATTGAAGCCAAATACAGGATTTATGGCAGATATGTAATAGAGGTAGAAGTTTCGTGAAAATTATATGTGATTTATATCTTTTCTGGATCAGAATTATGTTGGTTCATAATAGGCCCATCCACATGAGCAAGCAACATTAATGTGTGTTAATAGATGTGCTCAAGTTGGTCCAACATGAATTGCATATTTGCCCCAGGACTTTTCACACCCGAAGCCACAAATGAGTGAGATGTATGTGCCAAAGGCACAGGGACCATGCTTCATGTGAATCTGCTTGCCCTCGTAGGTTTTCAAAAAGGTTTTGGTTCTAAGTTTCTTTGAATGTTAGTGTAGCAGGACGTGGAGTCATCTCACAGATGACATCCTTACCTTGTCAGTTTGCTGAAGGGGTTAACCTCTTTGGTCATATGGGACAAGGCGTCCAACTTCGGATCAAAAGGTCCGTGGTTCGAATCCAATCACGGGATCCGGAAATTTTATGGCCGCTACATTGGTGCCTAATGTGGGGGTGAGCATGTTCATATTAAATTTGAGCAAAATAAGCCTAAGTACCCTACTATGCGGCCCGGGACGTGCCTTCTGTTGACGGGGGAGTATGTAGCAGGGCGTGGAGTCATCCCACAGATGACATCCTTACTTTGTCAGTTTACTGACGGGGTTAACCTCTTTGGTCATATGGACAAGGCGTCCGACTCCTGATCAGAAGGTCCGTGGTTCGATTCCCATCACAGGAATCTTATATTTTATGGCCGCTACATTAGCCATGGCTTCTAATTCAAAGATTAGACACCCGGTCCACACACAGGTCTGTGCACATACAAACAGGCGGTTGTGAAAAACATCCCATTGCTGTAGTGGCAGCAGTCAAATCTGAGCAGAAACAATAGGGGCCCATGTTATGGAGCTCATTTCAAGGAAACAACACTGTAATTAGTGAGTCTCCTGAACAGGCTTTAGTAAGTAATTGTTTGTTTGCAGTTTAATGCTGCACTCAACAATATTGCAGCTGTGTGAAGGCGGTCTGGAAATAACCAAATCTTTACCAGATAATCCAATGATTGACTGACCACTCAATTCTGTTAGTCACCTCTACAACCAGCATGGATTGCTGAAGACCAGTTCGAACTCAGATCTTCACTGACTGATGATTCATGTTTCAAGATATCGGCTGCAAGTTCTGTGACAGGCTACACTTCATGTGACACGTGTGAGCAAACTAGTGTTAGGGTTAGCTTGGGGGTGGGCTGGCTGACGTATCTTCACAGCGACACAATTTCCTACATCTTGCCAATTCTCACAAAAATGACTTCAGGTGATAAATACAACATCATAATCAAGTCCCCCCTCGCGGCGCACGCTGACAATATTAACTGCCCCGGACAGATTAACTGCATCCTCATATGTTGGTGGTTATCATCGTGGCCAGTGGACTGAGGCAGCGTTTCTTTAAACTCATCCACTGTAGTACACAGCTCTGCAACCAATGACAAATCTAGATGTACGATCTTATATCAACCAATCATTTGATATTTGGAGGGTGAGTATGGGATTTAAATCGAATAGAACTTCAGTGAAAATTAATTTTGTCTCACTTATGACAAAAACTAGAAAATGTTTGCGAATATGTTGGATGTCCTGAATTTTTTGTGTGTTTCAGGTATTACAACAAATGAGAAAATATGGCTGAGAGAGGTCTTGATCTACTACCGGGTTACCCATATCCCTGTTAGCTGACCCTTCCCAGCTACCCAATCGTCACGATATGGCTGAAATATTGCCGATGTGACGTAAAGCATTAACTCACTCACTCACTCCCAGCTACCCGCTGTACGTCTCCAGAGTTGAGTACAAAATGTCCGATCAGGAATTGTTTTACTTAAGGTCAGAAGGAATGCGTGCATCAACAGAAAAAAATGGGAACATTTGTGACTTACAGTGTAAACATATTGTAACTGTCATTAATAAAACAATATATCATGTGCCTAACCATGACTGCAGGTAGACCGCTAGGCCGGTAGACCGGTAGGTACTCTTCCTACTCAGGACCAGCCTGACCTGAGTACCCGAGTTACTCGTCCCCGCTGAACTAGAAAATGATAGTCTCCTCCTTTTGGAGAAGCAGTACTGTATGTCTTGAACACGAGACAGAAGAATGATTGTCATTGTAACAAAAATCAAAATAAATTCTCCGAAATGCAAAATGTCATGAGTCTAAAAGGTTGGGGTAAGATTTACATTTTACATTACAAGACTCCACACAATGGAAGGTCAACTAAACAAGTACATTGACCAACACTGCCTTTGTCATCATACAACTTCAGGACAGGATGTTTATAAATCCTACTCAGTATGAGAAAAAAGAAGACTTTTAAGATATTTGTCAAACAACTATGCCCAATTGTTTATTGGTGAACCAAATTGTGTATTTCCTGTGGACAATGCTTCCAGATTTTATATATTACCACTTCTTATTTCTTCTAATTACAGCAGAACCCATAAACCAATTTTCCAGAAAACTGGCCTTACATTATAACCGAATACTGAATGCATTATTAACATTCACTGTGTCCATGACAGATAAGGTCCTACCAACTCCGCTCACAAACACCCCACAGCCTCACCAACTCCACTCACAAACACCCCACAGCCTCACCAACTCCACTCACAAACACCCCACAGCCTCACCAACTCCACTCACAACCACCCCACAGCCTCACCAACTCCACTCACAAACACCCCACAGCCTCACCAACTCCGCTCACAAACACCCCACAGCCTCACCAACTCCACTCACAAACACCCCACAGCCTCACCAACGCCGCTCACAAACACCCCACAGCCTCACCAACTCCACTCACAAACACCCCACAGCCTCACCAACTCCACTCACAAACACCCCACAGCCTCGCCAACTCTACTCACAAACACCCCACAGCCTCACCAACTCCACTCACAAACACCACACAGCCTCACCAACTCCACTCACAAACACCACACAGCCTCACCAACTCCACTCACAAACACCCCACAGCCTCACCAACTCCGCTCACAAACACCACACAGACTCACCAACTCCACTCACAAACACCCCACAGCCTCAACAAATCCACTCACAAACACCACACAGCCTCACCAACTCCACTCACAAACACCCCACAGCCTCACCAACTCCACTCACAAACACCCCACAGCCTCAACAAATCCACTCACAAACACCACACAGCCTCACCAACTCCACTCACAAACACCCCACAGCCTCACCAACTCCGCTCACAAACACCACACAGACTCACCAACTCCGCTCACAAACACCCCACAGCCTCACCAACTTCCCTCACAAACACCACACAGCCTCACCAACTCCACTCACAAACACCCCACAGCCTCACCAACTCTACTCACAAACACCCCACAGCCTCACCAACTCCACTCACAAACACCACACAGCCTCACCAACTTCCCTCACAAACACCCCACAGCCTCACCAACTCCACTCACAAACACCCCACAGCCTCACCAACGCCGCTCACAAACACCCCACAGCCTCACCAACTCCGCTCACAAGCACCACACAGCCTCACCAACTCCACTCACAAACACCCCACAGCCTCACCAACGCCGCTCACAAACACCCCACAGCCTCACCAACTCCGCTCACAAACACCCCACAGCCTCACCAACTCCACTCACAAACACCACACAGCCTCACCAACTCCGCTCACAAGCACCACACAGCCTCACCAACTCCACTCACAAACACCCCACAGCCTCACCAACTCCACTCAAAAACACCCCACAGCCTCACCAACGCCGCTCACAAACACCCCACAGCCTCACCAACTCCGCTCACAAACACCCCACAGCCTCACCAACTCCACTCACAACCACCCCACAGCCTCACCAACTCCACTCACAAGCACCCCACAGCCTCACCAACTCCACTCACAACCACCCCACAGCCTCACCAACTCCACTCACAACCACCCCACAGCCTCACCAACTCCACTCACAAACACCCCACAGCCTCACCAACTCCACTCACAAACACCCCACAGCCTCACCAACTCCACTCACAAACACCCCACAGCCTCACCAACTCCACTCACAAACACCCCACAGCCTCACCAACTCCACTCACAAACACCCCACAGCCTCACCAACTCCGCTCACAAACACCACACAGCCTCACCAACTCCACTCACAAACACCACACAGCCTCACCAACTCCACTCACAAACACCCCACAGCCTCACCAACTTCCCTCACAAACACCACACAGCCTCACCAACTCCACTCACAACCACCCCACAGCCTCACCAACTTCCCTCACAAACACCCCACAGCCTCACCAACTCCACTCACAAACACCCCACAGCCTCACCAACTCCACTCACAAGCACCCCACAGCCTCACCAACTCCACTCACAACCACCCCACAGCCTCACCAACTTCCCTCACAAACACCCCACAGCCTCACCAACTCCACTCACAAACACCCCACAGCCTCACCAACTCCACTCACAACCACCCCACAGCCTCACCAACTCCACTCACAAGCACCCCACAGCCTCACCAACTCCACTCACAACCACCCCACAGCCTCACCAACTTCCCTCACAAACACCACACAGCCTCACCAACTCCACTCACAAACACCCCACAGCCTCACCAACTCCACTCACACACACCACACAGCCTCACCAACTCCACTCACAAACACCACACAGCCTCACCAACTCCACTCACAAACACCCCACAGCCTCACCAACTCCGCTCACAAACACCACACAGCCTCACCAACTCCACTCACAAACACCACACAGCCTCAACAAATCCACTCACAAACACCACACAGCCTCACCAACTCCACTCACAAACACCCCACAGCCTCACCAACTCCGCTCACAACCACCCCACAGCCTCACCAACTCCGCTCACAAACACCCCACAGCCTCACCAACTCCACTCACAACCACCCCACAGCCTCACCAACTTCCCTCACAAACACCACACAGCCTCACCAACTCCACTCACAAACACCCCACAGCCTCACCAACTCCACTCACAAACACCACACAGCCTCACCAACTTCCCTCACAAACACCACACAGCCTCACCAACTCCGCTCACAAACACCCCACAGCCTCACCAACTTCCCTCACAAACACCACACAGCCTCACCAACTCCACTCACAACCACCCCACAGCCTCTGTCCACACATGAATAGTCACAGCAGTCTTGTGTCAGCTGTCATGCAAACCTTTCACTAAATAACCTAGATTCCAGTTCTATCAAATCCTCTTGTGTGTCTGATCGGGCCTTATAACAAGGATCCAGCAAGGTTAATTGTCTGTGTGACCAAGCCTGCCCAGATCAGGAACGTCTTCCCGCCCAGCGACCCTCGGGCCAACTCTGACACTAAATCTGTGACTTCAATTTAAGGATTACCAGATATAGAAGCTGTGTTCTCTTGGGTCTGGGATCTGTGACATCTCGCATTCACACAGACCACCAACTCATTTAGTAGACGGCATCATCCAAAACACAGAAAGCTGGAATGACAAAGGCATCCAATGGGTCTCTCTCATCTGACTGGACACAATTACTATACATACATCTCTATTCAGGTCCGTATCTACCAACATTCCCTGATGTACATACTGACATGAAGGCTCTCAGGAATGACAAAGCATCCAAAGGGCTTCTCTCATCTGACTGGACATGAATAACAAGAAAGACATTTGATGAGTGATGCAATCCGGAGTCATCATAGCACAAAGAACAGTGTGACAGAGATCATAAAGTGCCATTCAGCCTTAACACACTGTCTCTTCCCATTACAGACTCAATGGAGGAGGTACATACACTTGTAAAAACATCAAGCATCACTTACAATATATTTCCATCTGAAATAGCCATTTTACAATCCTGTATTTATTTTTCTGTGAAAATGATTCGTTTTTGTACCAAGTGATGTATATATGCTGAAATGTCTTATGACATGTTTTGTCACTGTTTCAGTGCAGCAAGTTGGTTAACCATCCTTTACATTACATTGTCTGCTTCCTGGATCTGGGCCCCGTTCCACAAAGCGATCTTAGCGCTAAGTCGATCGTAACTCCCATACTTTAACATAGACTTACAACAGTCGTAGCACTAAGATCGCTTTGTGGAACTGGTCTTCACACAACTCCAGCAGGGGAGGGAGGACACTGGACTTTTGTCAAAATGAGAGCAGTTTCATGAATATGCAAACATTTCCCAAGGATTCATGGAGTGTGGGTGTTTGTTGCTTAACACTCAGCAAAAATATTCCAACCACATTTACCATATTCGACATAATAAGCGCCCAGGGCGCTCTCAAAATTAGAAATAGGGGGCTCTTATGAGAATATCATTTTGGTCAAAAACACAGAGTTTAAAGATAAATTTAGTGGTTTATGTTGACAGCCTGAAATGTTTATGTACGACAGATATAGTTTTCCAGAATTTAATTGCCAATAATAAAGGGTGCATATAACACACAAATGTCTATTATACGCGAATAGGGGAAGGAAGGGGTGTGTATTATAAGCAAATAGGGGTCGGAAGGGGTGCTAATTGGGATTCTTCACCAGCCAATATATAAGCAAATCTCGCCGTGGGCGCTTATTAGATTGGGGCGCTTGTTACGTCAAACACGGTATGTTATGTAAATAATTGAGCCTGGACCAGACAATCCAGCAATATTCCAGCCACTTTATGTTGACCTGTAAATAATGGAGCCTGGACCAGACAATCCAGCAATATTCCAACCACATTTATGTTATGTAAATAATTGAGCCTGGACCAGACAATCCAGCAATATTCCAACCACATTTATGTTATGTAAATAATTGAGCCTGGACCAGACAATCCAGCAATATTCCAACCACATTTATGTTATGTAAATAATTGAGCCTTGACCAGACAATCCAGCAATATTCCAACCACATTTATGTTATGTAAATAATTGAGCCTGGACCAGACAATCCAGCAATATTCCAACCACATTTATGTTATGTAAATAATTGAGCCTGGACCAGACAATCCAGCAATATTCCAGCCACTTTATGTTGACCTGTAAATAATCGAGGCTGGACCAGACAATCCAGCAATATTCCAGACACATTATGTCGACCTATAAATAACTGAGCCTGGACCAGACAATCCAGCAATATTCCAGACACATTACGTCGACCTGTAAATAATTGTGCCTGGACAAAACAATCCAGCAATATTCCAGCCACTTTATGTTGACCTGTAAAAAATCAAGCCTGGACCTGACAATCCAGCAATATTCCAGCCACTTTATGTTGACCTGTAAATAATCGAGGCTGGACCAGACAATCCAGCAATATTCCAGACACTTTACGTCGACCTGTAAATAATCGAGGCTGGACCAGACAATTCAACAGTATTCCAGCCACATTATGTCAACCTGCAAATAATTGAGCCTGGACCAGACAATCCAGCAATATTCCAGCCACTTTATGTTGACCTGTAAATAATTGAGCCTGGACCAGACAATCCAGCAATATTCCAGCCACATTATGTCGGCCTGTTAATAATCAAATCTTGACCAGACAATCAAGTGATCAACATTGTGAGCAATGATTGACACTTTTGGAGTTCAAAGGCACACAATCCAACAAGTCATCCATTTCATCGCCACTTATGACTAGAATACCTACGGACTAATTCTAAACCCAAAATCCCCACACAGGATAGGACACACGCAAGTTCTGGATGTATGTACAATAGGACTGTATATATCTCTATTTAGGTCCGTATCTACCAACATTCCATGATGTACAATAGGACTGTATATATCTCTATTTAGGTCCGTATCTACCAACATTCCATGATGTACAATAGGACTGTATATATCTCTATTTCGGTCCGTATCTACCAACATTCCCTAGAGTACAATCCTTGTGGCCGTAACCTCATCTCTGTCTTGGGTCAGTCATGCTCCTCATCAATTCCCAGTGACAGTAATCTACGTAGATCTGACCATCACACTGCCAACATCAATCCCAGTAGTGGTCAGCCTCATCGAGAGGTCAGGACTTCCATTTATCATTCTGTTGGATCAGGAAGTGCATTGAATGTCTGTATCCAGGAGATTAGAATTGGCTGATGTTTTGAAGCACAGGACCGAGGGACAACGACCTGCCCATTACCATCACTCTGAGGACCATCACGAGGAGGACCATCACGAGGAGGACCAGTCTCAGCTGTTACCCGTTAAGCATAACAGTTATTTTGAATATATTTAATGTATATTATATAACATTTATACTAAGTTTTTAATTAAGTTTTCATATAATAATTAGATCCTCAGCAAGTGCTTTTATTAGTTATCTTGGTGTAACATTTATACAAAATTTCATATAATTATAGAAGAGCAAGTAATACATATTAGGATCCATGAAAAATTCAAATACAAAATATTAGTAGTTTCAGTTACAGCTTTTTAGATAGATGCTAGCCTAAGGTAATGAGAACCCATCTCCAAAACATACTTTTCAATAAAGACAAAAGTTAAGTCAACATAGTTAAATAGTTATCATGATATAACATATATACTAAGTTTTCATATGATAATTGGATCCACACCTAGTGCTTGTATAAGTTATCCTGGTGTAACATTTATACAAAATGTCATATAATTATAGAAGCATTGCTGTGGATCTAATTATTATATGAAAACTTAGTATAAATGTTATATCATGATAATATCATCACTGCATTTCAATTCTTCCCTTAAAAGACTAACTACTTATATGATTTATGACATATACTGCAGAGTAGGCCAATATTCCAGCAAAATGACGGCAGGGGACACCAGGAAATGGGCTTCACACATTGTACCCATGTGGGGAAACGAACCCGAGTCAGCATGACGAGCCAACGCTACCCGACCGCCCCTTATAGCCATTTGTGAGTGTGGTAGAAGGAATTTATTGGATGGTGTCACTAAAAATGCTGATAGTTAAACAAAAGAAATCTCAGAAAATAATCACAGATTTTCAATTTAATTAGAAGAAATATGCAATCATTTCTCACTAAAGATCAAATCCTCTTTTCACATTATTTTACGGCCAGTCATTAATGGTTGCACCATGTCAGCAGAATGGCATCATTTGCTCAAGTCATTCATGTGACAAACGATTGAAGAAAAACACAAAACCGTTTAAATCTTAATGGTAACCACTGATGCCTCAGGGTTAAACAGCATCTGTGATACAAGATACCGTATTCGACGCAATAAGTGCAACGCTTTAATAAGCACCCACGGCGATATTTGCTGATATATTGGCTAGTGAACAATCCCAATTGGTGTCTAGCCGGGAGCGCCACATTTCAGAAATGGCTATTGCCGGTAGAGCCACATTTTCAGCTGAGTGCATTTCACCTATTCTAGCGGGTAATTAATTAATCCGATTACCGATACCTTTAAATGAATGTCCCACATTTAAATTACAAACCACCCTCAATCTAAACAAGGCTCTCACTCTAGAAGCAATACTTAACCCACAAAATAAACTAGAAAAATTCAAGGCCTTAGGCGTATTCTTAATCAAAACGGAACTAATAAAACGCATCTAAAACCATAATAACCTACCAAATCAAAATCACATAAACAAACAATCATCCACCATACCCAGCTCCCTTAGTTCTCCTCCCCAACCCCATCGGCATCTATTCCAAATCTCATAATTCCCAAATTCTATATAAGCAACCCCTAAAGCCCCCTCTTGGGTTGCACAGACCACCCTCGCCCCTTTCGGAAACACATTAAATGGCCTGGCCGGGCCCGTGTGCGAAATACGCATCAGTCGGAAAGCGCACGTTAAATCTCCAAAGTAAGTAAGTAAGTAAGTAACTCCATATCATAACCATGGCAAACGCACAAGTTCAAATAAAGTTCATTGAAAGTGTCAGAGGAGGCATACATTTATACTATGATGGCTTTAAGTTTCGGTGTAAGAGCAGTCGTGGTGAAAGAAGATACTGGTCCTGTATTGTCAAGGAGTGCACTGCAAGGATCACAACTCTGGGTGAGTTGCTCCACGCCATTGAGATCATGGGTCACTCCCACGACCCACAACCATTCGAGTTTGAGGTTGATGCCTTTAAGGCTAGACTGATGGAGAGAGCGAGGACAGAAACGACCTCTAGTACCTCGTGACAAGGTGGATGATGTGTGGCTTGATGCCATTGCTGACTCTCCTGCTGGCCCTAAAGTGACTGCCTTCATGGACTACGTGACAACCAGTTGGGTTCAAGGACAGGCCTTCATGCCAGAGATTTGGAACCATTTTGAAAACCAAGGCCACCGTACCAACAATCACCTGGAAGGGTGGCACAACAAGATAAAGAAACTTGCCAAGAAGTGCCACCCGAACATCTACGAGGTAGTGAAGCTATTTCAGCGAGAGCAGTCACTCAAAGAGGTTGCAGTCCTGAGACTCTCTCACCAGTGGTCAGAACCTTCACGAAGAAAGAAGTACAAGGCAATCGATGCACGTATTGCGTCCCTCAAGATCCAGCTCCTGAACCAACACCTGAGTGAGATGGAATATGCTGACCACGTGGGCGACCTCCTTCATCTGCAGTTATGATCCATTATGATATTCATATGCTATTCATATTCATCAATGTAAAGTTCTGATGAATATGTTATCCTTGTTGAATAAGAAATGAGAAAACAAGACTTGTTTTGTTATATACGGTAACCTGTTAGAATCACAAAGCATGTTTTGACAGCATAGCCGCGAGAGCCACATTATACAATCACGCAACCATAACCATTGCCGGGAGCGCCACATCAATTTGGGCTATGTATTTTCGAAATGTGGCTTTGCCGGCCTGTAACCTCCCAATTAGCACCCCTTCCGATTGATCAATGTACAAAAGACTTATTTATTCCCATATAATACGCACTCGTGTGTTATATGCATCCTTAATTATGGGCAATTAAATTCTGGGAACATATATCCGTTGTATATAAACATTTCAGGCTGTCAGCATAAACCACAAAATTTATCTTTCAACTCTGTTTTTTATCACCAAAATGATATTCTAATAAGAGCCCCCTATTTCTAATTTTGAAAGTGCCCTGGGGGCTTATTACGTCAAATACAGTATTTCATTTTCAGAGCATCATCACCAATAGCAGTGTTGAGTTGAGATAAGCAGCATATTTAGTTAAATACCCCCAAAATATTCAAAACCCAATTACTTTCAGTTAACTTGTGTAGAGAAACACATGCATTAAATGAAAAACTCAAATCATAAAAACAGTACGTGCGAATACCCTATGAAGATTTTTTATCATGCGTCCAAAGAAGCAAATTTCCGAAACACAATTACGAGCTTATTCCTTTCCGAGTCAAACCTATATATTTAGAACAGTTATCATGGTTATCTAAAACATGAGTTAATTTTTTTTAAATCTTAAAATGTTCACTCTTTTGGGGAAAAACCCAATAGAGTTATAAATAAATGAGTGAAAAAATATTGGTTACCAAATGACAAATGTAATAACCCAATTAAAGCTCTGACCAATGATGGCGAATTAAACTAATAACCATTCTTTCAGGAAACTGAGCAAACATGTTAATTGATCTCAGGGGAAATCTGGTTGTGCACCAGTAAATTATACTCAGATTTCCACTGTATTGGCTAATTCAAGAAGCCACTAACATGGTAGTTTGAAATAAAGACACATTAATTTGAAGCCTTGAGGTTTTGTAACCATCCTTGTCTCAAACTGCAATATTAATAACCAAAAGCACAAAAGTACACATTTATATTGACTATGAAACTTAAACTCACACACAAGTTCAGAAACCTAACACCTGCCATGAATTACAAGGGTCTGTTTATGTCAATGAACCAATCAGCTTAGAGTATTCCCCCAAATCGGTCAGAATGACACAACAAACTGAGACCTGTTAGAAAGACTTACGGGTTGTGTAAGAGATGTCATCATGCAACTATTATATTAACAGTGATTAAGTTGATACCAACACTTTCTTGTCATTATTTATTTTTTGTCTTTTTTAAGTGTTGGGAATTTCAATCTTCTATCAACAATCTATACTACTCAAAAGAGGTTAAGGACAGGTAACGTTTTTTAAGTAGTATATCTTGTCCATTTGTTGCATTTCAGTTTAAACGTCTGCGTAAATTGCTTACACATCTGGTGGGCAACATTAAGTCATAGACACTTTTAATGGATGAGTGAGTGAGTTGGGTTTAACACTGCTTTAACAGTATTCCAGTTATTTCACAGCATGTCAGCTTGATTTGCAACAAAAACCTGAAGTGCAGACCTTAGATGTTTACCACTCAGTGAAACCCACGAGCATGGGCATGAAACATCGAAACATAATCGGGCGAACCACGAAGTGAACCCACGGCTTTTGGTGTGCCCAAGTGACGCAACTCTGCAAACAAAATAGTGGTACCCGAAATGACTGCCCCTTTAAATGGCTGTGAATGGCTGTTTTATAACCAATATTCCAAACAAAGAATACCGAGATGATACAGAGAAACATCCTCTAACGCTACAAATCGTGCTACATATATGATGACTTTACTGGAAATTTTTCTGCAGTAGCCATAACATCTAAAAGAATATGTATACGAAATGGAAATCTGAACAGAAATGGAAATGGAAATTTAATGTAACCAAAAAAGTAAATGAAAATGTAAAATAAAATGTAAATATAAACATAAATGTTAGTGAAAAAGTAAATATAAATGTAAATGTGAACATAAATGTGAATGAAAAAGTAAATACTGTAAACAGGGAATTTTTTGCGACCGTTTTATTATTGCGAGTTTTGCGAACGAGACTCAATCGCAAAAATTAAAAACGCAAAAATAAGTATAAATAATACATACATACTTTATTCATTGCAACACGTCATCAAATGTTGAAATCACCAATCAGAACCACAAGTAACTCTATAAGTTTAATAACACAAATGAATGCAGAACGGTCACACAATACATCACAAATGACCGTGTAAACAGACCAATTAGTGTCACTGTTAACTCACAGTAATCATGCCTTCTTCCAACCTCGCTTGATTGCGCAAGTCCTTTGCAATTTGCTTACTTACTTACTTTGGAGATTTAACGTGTGCTTTCTGACTGATGCGTATTTCACAATTTGATTTAAATCCTTCTTATATATTTTTCATTCAAACTCACAGTCATGACACTGAGTTGAGTCAATTATCAATTATTAACTTTCCGGCCAACTCAGATTAACTAGCTTCGGAGAGAAGCTGTCTATTGTTTAGTAATCGAGGGGTCATCTCAACACGGCAACTCGCAAAAATATCTCGTCGCAGTATTGTCTTTGGTGTGGTATTCGCAATATTTTAACGGCACAGAAATAAAGCTGTTTACAGTATAAATGAAAATGTAAATGTAAATGAAAAAGTAAATGAAAAAGTAAATATAAATGTAAATGTAAATGAAAAAGTAAATGAAAAAGTAAATATAAATGTAAATGAAAAAGTAAATGAAAAAGTAAATGAAAAAGTAAATATAAATGTAAATGTAAATGAAAAAGTAAATGAAAAAGTAAATGAAAAAGTAAATATAAATGTAAATGTAAATGAAAAAGTAAATGAAAAAGTAAATGTAAATGTAAATGAAAAAGTAAATGAAAAAGTAAATATAAATGTAAATGAAAAAGTAAATGAAAAAGTAAATGAAAAAGTAAATATAAATGAAAAAGTAAATGAAAAAGTAAATGAAAAAGTAAATATAAATATAAATGTAAATGAAAAAGTAAATATAAACGTAAATGTTCATAAAAATGTCAAAGTAATGTAAATTTTAACGAAAATTTAAATGTAAATGTAGATGCTCAAAAATGTAATTTGAGGTGATTTCATATCACTGCATCGGTTCTCTCATTAAAGAGCTTTACAAAAATTTTGTTTAATGCCATTGTTAAATGAATCTGTGCTCCCATGTTGCACAATAAACAATTATTGGATAAATAGAGAAAAGTACCCAGAGCATTGTTTCCTGACAAAATGTCTGCCTGCAGTCATCACTGACATCAGCAGATCACAAGAACTAGGCCAAGCATTGTGGCCAGTGCAGAGATCAGTGCTGGGATAATTGGGTTTGAAATACAGTAAACTACGGTTATAACGAACTCAAAGGGACCACTAATTCTAATTCGTTATGACCATAGTTCATTATAAGCAAATGTACGGAATAAATACAGCAAATAGACAGGGCCAAAAATTAGTTTGTTATATCCGTCACTTCGTAATAAGTGTGTTCGTTATAACCGTGGTTTACTGTAATATAACAAACATGTTAAACAGAGGGTTCTAGTGGCAGCAGGAGCACTGGACAGACTGCTTAACGTTCAGGTGTCATCGCTATTTACTGTTTTCTGTTAACTATTTATCCAAATTTGAATTTCTTTTTTTTTTACAAAAGCTAAAATGTACAAGTCAGGTTCATCTCTGCAGCCCATTTACAGAATACGTCTCAAGTGTGACAGCAGGGGTTTATCTAGACCTGCTGAGAGGACGATATTCAGCCCCATATCTGCAGCAATTGTAATTAAAAATTCCCAAATTGGAGTCATAAATTTCTGACATTCATTTAATAACTGATTTTATAGCTATGAAGATGGATAATGCATGATAAATATTACAGCCCTTATTGACACACTAAAACTATCTACTCCCAAATTATATTGTAAAAAAAACAAGATATATTGACTCTTTTAATATCCCAATTAAAGACACGCCAGTACTCACTTTGGGTTCTGATGTTGATAAGCAAGCTCATGTTATACTGGAAAGATGCATTAAAATTTTGGCACAACTTTTGTAGAAAACATAATGTTAACAGTGGTAATTAGAAAGACATTGGACCCCCAGCATTATGGCTTAATCACAACTTGAAACAAGCAGCATATTACAGGAAACAATCAGCGATTAATGGAATTTACTCAATAAAACATATATGCAGTGACAACAGATTCATGTCTTTCGAAGAAATAAAACTAAAATAAAGGTACAATATTAGATTACAGACTTTTAATTTTCAACATGAAAAGCAACAATCAATAATAGAAGAAACATACTACCGTATTCGACATAATAAGCGCCCAGGGCGCTCTCAAAATTAGAAATAGGGAGCTCTAACTAGAATATTATTTTTGTGAAAAAAACTGAGTTGAAAGATATACAGTCATGCCCCGCTTATACGGACTTCAGATATCCGGAAACCTCGGTTCCCAGACGATTTTCATTCAAAACGAAATAATTACTATATAAATTTACCCGTATATCCGGAAATTCAGTTTCCGGAACCGGACGGTCATTTTCATACACAAAACAAAACAATACACTTCCGCCGGTGGTAATCCTTTGATTCGTGAGAAGTCAATTAACCAAGTGACACTGAGTTACGTTTGAGACGAGCTTGTTTATTGTACATGTAATCCCCTTCGCTAAATATGGCGTCTGTGGACATTACGAGGCATAGTTTTATATCTAGGGATTAAGATTACCTTGTGTATTTTCTCGTAAACTAAGCCGGAAACAGCAATCAGCTGTACACACGTTTTCTTGGAATCGACCGGTGATTCGGTCAAGACACACCCAATGATATAACTTTATAGGATTTTTAATGCAAGGATCGGCAACAATTGTATCTGAAACTATTTTTTTATCAGGAATAATATATTCCATTATTTTCTTAATTATATGCAGCCTTTACTAAACATATTTAAAATAATAATAACCCTAAGCGAAGCAGCTGATTGCTATTCTCGGGTATTATTTTTTACATGGAACAAGTCTGACCAGTCACCGTCAAGGCTCACGCGCACTCGATCGCGTAATAAATATGACTTTTAACAAGTCAAAGTATGTCATTTATGATATATGTATCCATTCTCTGTCAACTAAAGTTCGTTTCAAGGCGTCAATAGCGGTATTCTGGTTGCTGTTAATAACGGTGAGTTGTGCGATCTTCCGATCGCTTCACACACGATTTCGACGAAATTAATAAAAACAATATTATAAGGAATTTCGTCATGAGTTGAATAATTGAAGGGAAGTAACTCTTCCAGTAAGAAGCTGGTTTCAGTTATACGGAAATTCGTTTATACGGACGAATTGTGAAATGACGCAAGTGTCCGTATAAACGAAGCACGACTGTATATCGTTATTTATGCTGAAATATTTATGTACGACAGATATATTTTTCCATAATTCAATTGCCCATAATTAAGGGAACATATAACACATGAGTGCTTATTATATGCGAATAAATAAGTCTTGTGTACATTGGTCAATTGGAAGGGGTGCTAATTGGGATTGTTCACTAGCCAATATCTTAGCAAATGTCACCATAGTTTCTTATTAGAGCGGGGCGCTTATTACGTCAAATATGGTATTACAGAATTTGTATATCTGTAGTTGTATAAGTGATCTGATAAAACCTGTTAAAGGCTCTAAATTGTCTATGTAAAATTAATATCACACAAATAAATAACACAAGGATGTAAAACTTTTAGATTTTCAATACAGATATCTTCATGTAATTATCTACACCAAATTGGATCTGTCGACAACAGTTATGAAGCTTTTGTATGCTATAAAAAACAATTATGCAAATAACTTTAATAAAAAATGGTGACTTTTATTCTCTGCATTTAATTCTTAGTTCTTTGTTGAAACATGCTGTTTAATTCTGATTGTGTGTTGCGATATATTTAAGATTGAAATATGTCAGCATTTGTTGCAAAACCTTTACATTTTTTATTCTTTACTGAGTCACGTTATTGCAGTTTGAAATATGTCTTGATGGAAAACTGAAGAACTTTACAATTCTGGGAACAATAAAACCTGTATTTCACTGATAGCAGGACCTATAAATAGTGACAGGTTTAATGCTTAGCTGTATAATACTGCATTGAATTATTATACAATGTTAAAAAAAATATGAATTTAAGAAAATTTAAATTTTGAATAAAATAATGATTTTGTTTTATATTGCATACCAGAGGCACTTAGACAAATACCTGGACAGACAAGGGACAGGCAGATGGAGCCTCACGCCATATGTTCACTTGGACCTTCAGTCCTGATGAGCTAGCAATGTAACCTCCACAACACTGAACACATACATAGTCTACCTCAGTCTACCTCAGAAATGGCCAACATTTTACATGCATTTTAAACAAAGATGTGCAAACAGCAATTTCTTGCAGCTTTTGCCCTTACTAATACTCCCCTTAGAGACCAGGAGATACAGCTAAATGATTGACAAAATATACACTGGATGAAGCCAATCTGATGGTGTTGCCTAACTGATGCACACTGGATGAAATCATTCTGAGGGTGTTGGCTAACTGATGTACAGCTGGATGAAACCATTCTGAGGGTGTTGCCTAACTGATGTACACTGGATGAAACCATTCTGAGGGTGTTGCCTAACTGATGTTCACTGGATGAAATCATTCTGATGGTGTTGCCTAACTGATGTTCACTGGATGAAAATCTGTAAATAAGTCTGGACCTACACCGCATCTGCATCGATCTACACAACTGGGAAACGATGACATGCATCAACCAAGTCAGAGAGCCTGACTACCCGATCTTTTTAGTCGCTCTATGACCAGCATAGTCTCCTCTTACAGCAAGCATGGGTTGCTGAAGACCTATTCTCTGCCCAGATCCTCACTGATTATTACCTATTGACAACCGAGCACTAGTCCTATAGTCAAGCAGTTTATATCTCGTCCCATGAGATAACATATACCACGCGATTCGAAGATTTACAAACACCCATATAGGAGGCCAAAGCGTAGAACTATGCTAATTGCACAAAGTCCTGACAGCGCATGCCATCTTCACACTTACACCAACACGGAGAACCACACCAGGCATCAATTAGTCCTTCTCTGTGTTCATTGTTACACGGCCAGTCGTCCTTTGTTGAACCATAATTATTATTTCTATTTTCAGACTTTCAGGATGAATTATTGAATGTCTTGTGAACACCTCCAGTTGATGTATATTTACAAAATATGCAGAAAAGTCAAACAAGGACAATAAGACAACAAAATCAATAGTTCACGCAATGCAGTAATAGTGCTGAGGGACCAGGTCGAATGTTTTGTTTAAACCGAGAAAGCATGAAGTGTAAGATTACCAATAACAATACATGTTGCTCCAACAATTTTGTCTATCATATTTTCCGTATTCGACCCAATAAGCGCCCAGGGCGCTTAAAATAAAGACAGAAGGGGTGGACTCTTATTGGGACCAATTCAGAGTCAAAACACGGCGGTAAAGTTATCGTTGTTATAACAGAGGACACCTATCGATATTCTTCTGTTGCTGGGGGGCTAGAGATAAACTGTTACTTACGTTTTACTGGTGAACATCTCCTCATTAACCGACTACAAAAGATTCTTGACTGTATGTAAAAAACAGGTGAGTAAATCTTACTTGGGCATCCGAAAAAAGGGGGTGGCGCTTATTGGGTCAAATACGGTATTTGAAAAAGTGAGTGAGTATGGTTTTAAGCCGCTTTGAGCAATATTCCTGCAAGATCACAGCAAGGAACATCAAGAATGGGCTCCACACTTTGTAGTCATGTAGGGAATCGAACCTGGATCTCCAGCTAGCGAATGGATTAATCACAAGGCTACCCCAGTGCCCTCAAGAACTAATAGTATAGGGGTGACACCACCTCTGATACCAGCGTGACACCCTCTGAAGAACGACCTTGAAACGTAGAGGTCAGGGCAGCATGGCAGTGGAGGTGAGAGTGATCTAGCAGCAAGTTAATCTGGAGATGCTGGCGTGTCCACTACACTGCTTGCTACCCGACAACCTTTATCAAATTCCCTACCTCTGCTCTGTGTTAAATCAGGGATTAACCACATTAGGCTGACCGATATATGGTAGACAGTAGATGGGATACTTCAACAAAGTGAAGAGTGTTGGATGTGAAGTAAGCAGCTGAATTAGGTCACAATCAGAAAGTAACCAGATGACTACCATCCCAAAGAGTGAAGATCACTGCGTAAGACCACCATGTAACCTGGCAGACTGAAAGTGAGTGAGTGAGTGAGTGAGTGAGTGAGTGAGTGAGTGAGTGAGTGAGTGTTGTCAACTTGTTGAGATTGCATGTGTATTTGAACATACAGCCACCCAGACCCCCCTACCCATCTGTGTATTAAACTCACTGTGGAGTGAGTGAGTGAGAGGGTGGGTGGGTGGATGGGTGGGTGAGTGAGTGAGTGTTGAGATTGCATGTGTATTTGAACATATAGCCACCCAGACCCCCCTACCCATCTGTGTATTAAACTCACTGTGGAGAAGTGAGTGAGTGAGTGAGTGAGTTGGGTTTAACTCTTCTTTAAACATTATTCCAGTTATATCACAGCATTATCAGCTTAATGTGGGCGAAAAGCCTGAAGTAATGCAGGTCTCAGACGCTTACCACTCTAGGGAAACCCATAAGCATGGGTATGGTGCTGACAAACCTAGAAACATAATTGGGGTGAACCGGGATTCGAACCCACAATCATAGATCTCTGGTGGGACGCAACTCTGCACATCAAATAGAGGCATCCTTGGTGATCTGAGCCCCTGATGTTTGAAAGAGATGGCAAGCTCCAGCCTAAAGGTCAAACAGCTATTCCTAACACTACAGTGTCTGATGACAAAATGGACCTCCCATCAATAGCCATTCATTCACAATGTACGTAGACTACAACAACATCTTGAAGCCAGGCATAAAAGTCTGGAATCATATGAGACATTTTGTTTCCTGTGGAGCCAGGCATGAGTGTGTTATTGTATTAGCCATGAGAGCACATCACGCCAAGTCTTCCATAAGACCAGTGTCGCCACGCAGCTTTGCATCTTCTCAGTGTTGAAGTGCTGTAGCAATGCTGTCACCGGAATAATACTGACGTCATCGAACATTGTCCACCTGGCTCTCACCGACACCAAACACTTTTCTTTATTGCTTAGTTTGTCCAAGAACAGTTAATTCAACAGAACATCACATAATTTACAAATCATTGTCTCAATCAATAACAGAACATGCACATTACATATGACAGAAACACATTCTCTGTTAGGCTAAAGACATTAGCATCCAATCATTACAGTAAATCTTGTGCGTAAGTCATTCTTAATGCCAACAATAAAATGAGTTCGACATTTCCTGCGTAATACGAAGTATGCTCAATGACATGTTCGACAACTGACATTCAATGTGTGACCAGTTGTGTTTCTTGGAATTCTTGGTGAGAATATGTGTTCCTTGGACTTCCACCCACATAACTTCTGTTTTCAATAAAAAACACAGTCCTTCCTCGCTTTTGAGTAAAATGCCTTAAAAACAATATTTTTTTCTGCAGCCTTTTGCTGTTTATAATCATATGTGTAATACCTCCTGGGCCCACTTGCACAAAGCCATCTTAGCGCTAAGACTATCATAAGCCTATGTTAAAGTATGGGAGTTACAATTATCTTAGCGCTAAGACTATCGTAAGCCTATGTTAAAGTATGGGAGTGACGATCATCTTAGCGCTAAGACTATCATAAGCCTATGTTAAAGTATGGGAGTTACGATCATCTTAGCGCTAAGACTTTCATAAGTCTACGTTAAAGTATGGGAGTTACGATCATCTTAGCGCTAAGATTGCTTTGTGCAAGTGGGCCCTGATCTGTCCCAGAGGCTCCCCGTTTAGCGACCCTTATCAAGGGCAACCGCAGTGGGCCTGTATGACCCATAGGGCCTGTGTCTAGTAATCAATTTATTCCTGCATATTTTAATACAAACTTAGATACATGTGATCGGCCAGTCATACATAGCTTCATTGGTATTCAGATTTATCAGAATCTGTGCTAAAATGTCACTTAACCTCAAAGTTACGCCATTAGATTCTCAGAAATGAAAACAAAATATGATCAGCAAGTGCTGTCTCCAGAAACAACACAATGTGTGATTGGTTGATTTGGTAGTTGAAATAATGAGTTACACGATCAGGGTTATCTTATAGGGTTTCAATGTCAAAGTTAAGGTACCGTATTCGACATAATAAAGTAAACCTCATGTTAATTTGCCTCTAAGCTGACATCATAACCCTTCTGCACAGAAATATCAACACATCAAACTTTGTCAAATTTCGTGAGAATGTATCATGTGATTATTTTACACAAATAGATTGGCTAAAAGTTAGCTTGTGACCCAGATCGGTAATCTCATTTATATACCACGGTATTAGTCGACCAATGAGATCAATACACGGCAAGGTGAAAAAGGTCAACAAAGACAACAAGGCACTTTTATTCCTAAATCATGGAAAAAAGGTAAAAGCACTTCCAAATATGGCACACATTTCTTGGAAATTTATGGAGCGAAGTAGTTAGACTTAAAAGAATTCAATACCACAGACAACAAAACATTATATTTTCATGAAATTTGGGGCAATTATATTGCGTCAGGATAAACGCACTTGATATTTCTTTGGCATATTTTATCTAAATCGTGCCAAGACTGCGTCAACCCAGAATATTAGCTGGATTGAACAGGTCGCCAAATGGTTAAGCTATCAATCATACAGGATACATTGGTAAATAAACCATACTTTGTGTGTGTACAACTACATATTCCTGTTGATTAATGGAGTTACTCATTCATAAAGTGAGTGAGTGAGTATGGTTTTACGCCGCTTTTAGCAATATTCCAGCAATATCACGGCAGGGGACACCAGAAATGGGCTTCACACATTGTACCCACGTTGGGAATCGAACCAGGGTCTTCGGCGTGACGAGCGAACGCTTTAACCACTAGGCTACCCGACCGCCCTCTCTTTAATAAAGACATTATTACTGACAATATGATTGATTGATCTTAATTTTAAATCTGAAATCATAAATAGATACAAATCTCATGCTACATTTAGACTCAGCAATTATTTTGTCCTTTTTAGAAAAAAGAAATTAATCTGAGACAAATTTAAATTGATCTTCTCTCAAATTGTTTATTTCGTTCCACAAAGATCAAGAAAGTATGTTAAATGAGTATGGATAAGGTGAACTGACCTTTATGGTTCTAAGTCATTTTAAATTGACATTTAAATTAAATGGTTGCTGTATAAAATTCTTCCTAAAGTGTTCTTTTCATATAACAATAGCGCTATTTTTCAGGGCATTATCATTTGCAGAAGCCTGAGATTTTCCATTAACTGAAAAGGCCGAGGGCTTCTGCAAATGATAAGGCCCTGAAAAATAGTGCAACCTTTATTAAAGCCAATTTGGACGGAATTTGTTATCAAATAAAAATAAATAATAAATAGGTTTTGAGACATTTACTGCAATCAACACACAACAAATGTCACTAGCCCACTTTTACAAATATGGAAACGTCATTGAAACAAACCATGATGTCACTATTGAAGGTCAATATGACGTCACCTACCAACGGACGTGTTATAACCCCTTGTCAAGCAATATGAGGGCATTATCAAGTTACAGTGGCCCGCTCATTTCTGATAACATGCAGGCGGTTAAATGATAATTCTATCCATTTTAGCTGTATGTATGTTATAATAAACATGACATGTAATATCCTGGTGATATATAAGTGGAAGTATCTGCTTGTTAGTACATTATTGATATGTAACACTGAACTTATTAGTGGAAAGAATATGTTGTCGTGATAAGAAGACAGAATAGGCACAAACTATATTTAAGTACATGCACTGGTATCGAACACAAGTAACGCATTTGTTGTGTTTTAGACACAAAACGCTAGGATAGTAATGTGACATATTTGCTCTACAAACAAAGGTAGGGGATATTAAAAAATAACAGATGATTACAGAAATACAAAGAGGTCTTGAGTGATGGCACTGAATGGAGAAGACAAAAGGAAAGACTAGGTGTAGTGAGTGAGTGAGTGAGTTGTGTTTAACGCCACTTTTAACAGTATTCCAGTGATATCACGGCGTGTCAGCTTAATGTGGAAGGAAAGCCCGAAGTGATGCAGGTCTCAGACGTTTACCACTCCGGTGAAACCCATGAGCATGGGTATGGTGTTGACAAACCTAGAAATATAATCAGGGCGAACCGGGATTCGAACCTTCAATCATAGGTTTCTGGTGTGCCCAAGGGACGCAACTCTGCACAGCGAATCACGGTGCCTTAGACGACTGGGCCACCTGGCCCCCTGCATGTGTTTGTGATGGATGTCAATGATTGGACAGTATACGCTCACCTTTTCGCGAACACCTTGTCATCACTAGTTGAAATGATAAACTGATAAACTCATTGTACAATTGACTGCTTTTAGAGATTTCGTATAAATATGGATCGGTATTTTTCGCTTTTACTTGTATAAACTAAATTTTTAAGTTAAAATCATATTCTGTTAAGAAACAGAAATATGCCCTACATTACATCTTTAAAGAAATTTCAAGGTTTAAGTGAAGGAAAAGACGAAAAATGTGTTCATCGTGAAAGGTGTAACAAGACAATCAACAGAACATGGTGGTGGTGTATTGGAAGGATGCACACAACCCGGAGTGAGTGAGTTTTACACTGTTTTTAGTAATAGTCCAGCAATATCATGGCTGGGGACACCAGAAATAGGCTTCACACATTATACCTATATCGGGAATCGAACTCGGATCGACCTTAACCACAAGGCTACCCGACTGCCCAAAACACAACCAGGAAGGACAACAGGCTGGTGTAGTCCTAAAAAGACCGTTTGAGATGACTTTATCAATACTTGGTCATGGACCCACCATTGGTCAAACATTCATTCATTCATACGGCGTGGCACGGTCTGAACCAATCTGATGACAATTTGAGGGAGTCTTGTTCACTCCTCTTGTAGCGCCTGGCCCAGTTCAGCTACCCTTGCGGTGACCTTGGAGCACATTTCCCTATAATGTCTCTAACATGCTCCTTGTGGGAAACGGGAGGATTCGTAGCTGACATTGCATACTGGCGATGTTTTGCTGCTGGAGGTTGTCATTTATGGTAAGTGCACGGGGGCACGAGCGTTATCTTGAAAGGCCAAATTTGGACCAGCATGGCATAACTGTTGGTGCCAGTAAGTCATCTTGATGGTACTGTCCAGTGTAGCTTCCGTAAACAATATGTGTTCTGGCAATCATAGCGATCCCTCCCCATATAATCACAGATTGAATCTGGACTCATCAAAAACATTACACAATTAAGACCATTGGCGATTCCCCCAGTTTCAACAGCCTTGGAATAAAATAAGAATGTGTCGACTTGTTAATGGTGGTACAATATGTAGTCGCCAAGCACGTAAACAATTTCTAATCGTAGGACAGTAGTTTGACTGTGGTGGCTGGGCGCAAGGGAACAACAATTTGATTGGCTGGCTCATTGGACTTGATTTCTTAAAGCCTGGTTTCCTAATGACTGATCTTGGGACTTGTGTTGCTGACCAAGGGTGTCCTGTGTTGGGCTGATCATTAACATTTTTTGTCTGCGGAAACCTGTTCCAAAGTCTGCCAATGACAGACTGAGACACATAGAACATACTGGCTCCCGCTCGCTGAGTTCTACCAGTCTGAAGCATACCACTCGGCTTTCATCATGTTGGAGACAACATATTCCCAATCTGATCACAAATACTGCATGCTAGCATGAGTAGAGATCTGACATGTTACTGTGGATAATAAAAATCAACAATGCTAATGGCTCAGAGCGATTTGACAACCTTTAACTGAAGTGTCAAAATCAAGAATGATGCCTGACCAACATACACAGAGGAATTGCATGCCTGACGTGTGATGTTTTGGGTATGTTGGCTGTAAGGTTTTGGTGTCGAAATTTTTCAATCTCTGACAGTCATTTTTAAAGCACATCTTTGTCCTGACAACCGATCATAATATTTGTACTTCAAAATTATACTGGTATTGTACAAATGACATATAACACTGGTGTTGTACAGATGACATATAACACTGGTGTTGTACAGATGACATATAACACTGGTATTGTACAGATGACATATAACACTGGTATTATAACACAGGTATTATAACACTGGTAATGTACAGATGACATATAACACTGGTGTTGTACAGATGACATATAACACTGGTATTGTACAGACGACATATAACACTGGTATTATAACACTGGTATTATAACACTGGTAATGTACAGATGACCTATAACACTGGTATTGTACAGACGACATATAACACTGGTATTATAACACTGGTATTATAACACTGGTAATGTACAGATGACCTATAACACTGGTGTTGTACAGATGACATATAACACTGGTATTATAACACTGGTAATGTATATATGACATATAACACTGGTGTTGTACAGATGACATATAACACTGGTGTTGTACAGATGACATATAACACTGGTGTTGTATATATGACATATAACACTGGTATTGTACAGATGACACTGGTCTTGTATATGACATATAATACTGGTATTGTATGTGACATACAGCTGGTATTGATTAGACATCACACTATTATTATGTTTGACCTAACATGTAACACACAGGTATTGTATCTTAACATTACGCTGTTTTGTTTGTTTGTTTGTCGTTGAACGCTGCACACTGCAATATTCAAGCTATATGACGGCGGTCTGTAAATAATCAAGTCTGGACCGACAATCCAGAGATTGATATCATGAGCATCAATCTACGCACCTAGGATATGATGACATCTTCACGGGTCAATGCTGGTATTGTATATGACAGAACGCTGGTATTGTATAGGACATAATGCTGGCATTGTATAGGACATAACACTGGTATTGAATAGGATATAACACTGGTATTGTATAGGGCTTAACGCTGGTATTGAATAGGATATAACACTGGTATTGAATAGGGCATAACACTGGTATTGTATAGGACATAACAGTGGTATTGAATAGGACATAACACTGGTATTGTATAGGGCATAACACTGGTATTGTATATGGCATAACGCTGGTATTGAATAGGATATAACACTGGTATTGAATAGGACATAACACTGGTATTGTATATGACATAACACTGGTATTGAATAGGACATAACACTGGTATTGTATAGGGCATAACACTTGTATTGCATATGACATATCACTGGTATTGTTTAGGACATAACCCAAGTATTGTATTTGACATAACGCTGGTATTGTATATGACATAACACTGGTATTGTATAGGACATAACACTGGTATTGATTCGACATAACACCATCATTATCGTCGACCAGACATGTAACACATCGGTATTGTATTTGAGATTGACACGGATCTTGCAAACAGCATACAATACACTGCCGATATAGATGTGATATTTCTGAATGCCAACATCACCTGATGAGTGTAAGCACGTCTGATACCTTGTCAGTGCCCAGAGCTACCTCAAGTTGCCGCTGTTGTCGTCTGGAAGAAGTCTCAGTCAGTCATTAATGAGGACATTATCCCCAGGTTTAATGCCAGACTTCCAAGTCAATCATGGGCCAGGACATTTGACAAATACCCACCAGTGGATCCTGAATGGCAAGTTGCTGTTCAAACTACAGTTTGTCACATGATGATTATACAGCAGACATGTCATAGTTAATACAGCCCCCGCCACCAGGTTTTGTAGAGTTATTTACATCTCAATACGTCATAGTCAGACTTGACCTTCACTCATTCCCCTCGCTGACCATCATGAACAAAACATTAATTCATTTGTTTGCCATGTCACTGTAGCTTACCTGATAATGTGTTTTTATGTTCACATCAACTGCGGAGCGGGTAAGCAGGACTAGTCATTATGACTCGAGTTGCTGACAAGCCTTGGTTTGTTTGTTTGTTTGATGTTTCACACCACACTCAGCAATATTCCAGCTATATGATGGCGGTATGTAAATAATTGAGTCTGGACCAGACAATCCAGTGACTGATGTCATGTGCATCGATCTACGCAATTGGGATACGATGACATTTCTCAAACAAGTCAGCGAGCCTGATCACCCAATCCCGTTAGTTGCCTCTTACGACAAGCATGGCAAGCCTTGGATATTTATTGTGTTTAATTAAATACCAAGTTACTTCAAATTGAGAATGCGTTATGGACATGTGCCATAAATAATTTATTGTGCTAATAAATGTTAGACCGTCAATATTTCATCAGGGCTCGCACAGTGATTTCATGTTCAAAAGGATATAAATCAATTTTCACTTGAAAGCAACTTTCATAAAGGTATCTACAACACGGGGTTGGCAAGGCCTCAGGTGTACCCAGAAACACTAAATGTTGTCATTCCTTGAAAATAAATATTGTATTTTCTTCATAACACTAGATCAAAGACAGTGGGGTAGTCTAGTGGTTAAAGTGTTTGCTCAGCTCGCTAAAGACCTGGGTTTGATTCACCAAACCCACATGGGACCAATGTGTGAAGCCCATTTCGGGTGTCCCCCGTCATGATAAAAGCATAGTAATGCTCTCACCACAACACTAACAATCATGGCAGCAACAATAAATTATCCTTTACGACATTTTACAGGAAACTAGAATGTATAAATTCCCACAAAGGGCTTGTTCTGAAAGGTAGGCTGGTCACGACAAAGATTCCATACCAAACAGAGGTCTGATGGTTGGTGTGAAAACATCACTCTGTGGAACAGGGATCTGAACATCATCTTGTATAAATGACTGAACATTGCCTCCATTACATATCTGCCTTGAAACACATCTCCCTCTGCAACCACTCAGTCCAGTAGGATGTGACTGTCCAGACACAGAGGTGATAACAGCCGTAACTCCACCTCCAGAACCCAGGAGCTTCAGGAGGCTGGCAATACCCATCCTGTGTGATAACATTTGTATTCCCCTCCCTCACACATTCTGTATCTCCATCTGTCTGTCTGTTTAATACCACATTCTGCAATATTCCCACTGTTCGACAGCAGCCTATAAATAATCCAGTGACCAGTAACCAGTGATTGATATTATGAGCAACATCCAGCACCAGCAACGCTATCAACCAAGTCATATTCCCAGCTGACCTGCTCGATCAAGTCATCTGACAAGCATCAGTTACTGGGGACCAGTTCTAATCCAGAATCCACATGGAGTATCTCCACCTGCAGTATCTGTATCTATCAGCATATGTCTACAAAACACATATAACAGTCTGCTTGCATCCCCATCGGTGGATGAAGGTTCCTCATCCGCTGACCGATATGATTCCCTGACAGAGTTTCGTTTATGAGGTTACCTGACTCCTCCATTCCTCCCCTCTTCAAGTCAACCCCTGTGAAACTCTTACCTTCTCAACACAGACAGTTGGGGGGGATACTTTCTGTCATGACTTCCCTTATAGCCTCTCTAAAACTCTGTTATGCTGATCGTGCCAATAAGCCATTTAAAGCTACTATATCCTTATTTATTAAAAACTCCAGTCAAAGTTTAACTATTTAATCCATTTAGACAATTGACCTCAGTCTCAGCACATGATGTTAAATTCACTTACTCACAAAACATCATACAGCTGTATTGTCTCCCTTAGAAACATGACATCACACAGGTGAATTGTCTCCCTTAGCAACATGACATCACACAGCTACATTGTCTCCCTTAGCAACATGATATCACACAGCTGCATTGTGTCACTTAGCAACATGATATCACACAGCTGCATTGTCTCCCTTAGCAACATGACATCACACAGCTACATTGTCTCCCTTAGCAACATGACATCACACAGCTACATTGTCTCCCTTAGCAACATATCACACAGCTGCATTGTGTCGCTTAGCAACATAACATCACAGAGCTGCATTGTTTCCCTTAGCAACATGACATCACTCAGATGCATTGTGTCGCTAAGCAACATATCACTTAGCTGCATTGTGTAAAGTAGCAACATGACATCATACAGCTGCATTGTCTCACTTAGCAACATGACATCACAGAGCTGCATTGTTTCCCTTAGCAACATGACATCACTCAGATGCATTGTGTCGCTTAGCAACATATCACTTAGCTGCATTGTGTAAATTAGCAACATGACATCACACGGCTGCATTGTCTCCCTTAGCAACATGACATCACACAGCTGCATTGTCTCCCTTAGCAACATGACACCACTCAGATGCATTGTTGCTTAGCAACATGACATCACACAGCAACCAATGTCACCAATGTAACAACCAGTCCCAGTAAAAACCTGTCATCCTTCTCCATTTCTTGCTCTTTATAACTTTTAATTATGACTCCTCATAATCTGCCCTCAAGCATCTTCAAATGTTCGGTGTAATCAACAGCTGATCTGATACTCTCTGGATCTCACTGGTTCTGAAGGAAGAAATCACTTCAGGATTATGGAGTGGTACCGGTGTGTAAAATAACTGAGTGATGTGAATCCGATAACAACTGCTGTGTCATAGTGAGTTGTGTGTGACATGATTGAGTACATCACAAAATGGTGTGTGAGATAATATTCTCAGTTGAGGACAGATCCTACAGTATGTCATACGCAAGTGTGCAACTTAATTTGATTTTACTCGAAAGGTATGGACCTGTCAACTCCAGTGTTTCAGTGCAGTATATCAAACATAATAAAAAAAGTTAACTTTGCCCTTACTCTCCCAACACATTCTTCCTGTTAACATCAATTCAATATGTCATCTGATGACACTGACTGATTCATGCTTTGTTTGTAAACAGTTATCAGCTGATGCCAGCTGTGGAAACGACAAGGCCTCAGCATGGATCAGCATGGAAAATATAGTGTAAGCCACGTCATCATCATGAAATACAAGCATGTACACTCCCCAGGGAGATGAGAATGAAACTGGAGTGCGCACCTGATCCATTGATTGGGGTAATAATGGCGATTTGAGAATGCTCCGCAGGCCTCAAAGTTGCGACTAAAACGGTCGCCAATGCAACCTAAATTTCAATTTGTCTACTGTCTAAAATTCAGAGGTAGCCAAATGACTACCTTGAAAAATATCTTGTGGTGACTAAATTCTGTTGCTATACATATGTAGACACAAAAATAAACACGTCTGCTCCTAATTGTACTCGCAAATAATTCAACAATGAACCGAAATACATAAATATTTATGTAATCAGTATTTTCTTTTAGTAGATAGTTTATTGGATAAGCAAGGATATACCTATATAATCTAGTAAAATAAATAGCAGTGTTCGAGTCACAAATAACAAAACTCAAGTACAGTTTCCACTAATATACAATTCCAAGGCTAGTGCTGTGACTTGTACATATAATAGTTATTTGATAAAAGATAATTTCAAATGCTTTTGGCTTCCTTCAATATTGGCTTGACTTCTTGATTTTACCACTGGCTACCTGGAAAAAAATACTAAAAAATTAAACTTTGAGGCCTGCACCGAGTGTATGGAGGCTAGCACAATATAAGTACACTGATAATTATCATCATTTTGGTCCCTACTGTTAAACCAACACTCAAACGCAGAAAAAGACACATTTATGACAACTTTCTGAAGCTTGTAAGCTACAGTCACATTGATGTCATCTTTCTGAAGGCTTGCATGCTACAGTCACATTGATGTCAACTTTCTGAAGCTTGCAAGCTGCAGTCACATTGATGTCAACTTTCTGTGAAGGCTTGCATGCTACAGTCACATTGATGTCATCTTTCTGAAGGCTTGCAAGCTACAGTCACATTGATGTCATCTTTCTGAAGGCTTGCAAGCTACAGTCACATTGATGTCATCTTTCTGAAGGCTTGCAAGCTACAGTCACATTGATGTCAACTTTCTGAAGCTTGCAAGCTACAGTCACATTGATGTCATCTTTCTTTGAAGGCTTGCATGCTACAGTCACATTGATGTCAACTTTCTGAAGGCTTGCAAGCTACAGTCACATTGATGTCATCTTTCTGAAGGCTTGCAAGCTACAGTCACATTGATGTCATCTTTCTGAAGGCTTGCAAGCTACAGTCACATTGATGTCAACTTTCTGAAGCTTGCAAGCTACAGTCACATTTATGTCATCTTTCTGAAGGCTTGCAAGCTACAGTCACATTTATGTCATCTTTCTGAAGGCTTGCAAGCTACAGTCACATTGATGTCATCTTTCTGAAGGCTTGCAAGCTACAGTCACATTGATGTCATCTTTCTGAAGGCTTGCATGCTACAGTCACATTGATGTCAACTTTCTGAAGTTTGCATGCTACAGTCACATTGATGTCAACTTTCTGAAGGTTTGCAAGCTACAGTCACATTGATGTCAACTTTCTGAAGGCTTGCAAGCTACAGTCACATTGATGTCATCTTTCTGAAGGCTTGCATGCTACAGTCACATTGATGACATCTTTCTGAAGGCTTGCAAGCTACAGTCACATTGATGACATCTTTCTGAAGGCTTGCATGCTACAGTCACATTGATGACATCTTTCTGAAGGCTTGCATGCTACAGTCACATTAATGTCATCTTTCTGAAGGCTTGCATGCTACAGTCACATTGATGTCATCTTTCTGAAGCTTGCAAGCTACAGTCACATTGATGTCATCTTTCTGAAGGCTTGCAAGCTACAGTTACATTGATGTCAACTTTCTGAAGCTTGCAAGCTGCAGTCACATTGATGTCAACTTTCTGTGAAGGCTTGCATGCTACAGTCACATTGATGTCATCTTTCTGAAGGTTTGCAAGCTACAGTCACATTGATGTCATCTTTCTTTGAAGGCTTGCATGCTACAGTCACATTGATGTCATCTTTCTGAAGGCTTGCATGCTACAGTCACATTGATGTCATCTTTCTGAAGGCTTGCATGCTACAGTCACATTTATGACATCTTTCTGAAGGCTTGCAAGCTGCAGTCACATTGATGTCATCTTTCTGAAGGCTTGCAAGCTACAGTCACATTGATGTCATCTTTCTTTGAAGGCTTGCATGCTACAGTCACATTGATGTCATCTTTCTGAAGGCTTGCATGCTACAGTCACATTGATGTCATCTTTCTGAAGGCTTGCATGCTACAGTCACATTTATGACATCTTTCTGAAGGCTTGCAAGCTGCAGTCACATTGATGTCATCTTTCTGAAGGCTTGCAAGCTACAGTCACATTGATGACAACCTTTTTAAATCTACATTGCACGTTTTTAGATAACAATAATTTTACATTGATTCCAGTCCTTGTTAGTTATCTTTGTACCCGTGCCATGTAAAAGCATCATTTAAACACAAGACATGATCAATGAAACAGTGTAGTGTTACCACACAGCAGCTCTCAGAAGTGAAATAACGTGAGCAAATATATTTAACTATTTCTATTTAACTATTTAGCGGTCGTCTCCCTAACAAAACATTGAGTAAACACATCAATAGAAAGTCAAGGACAAAAGTGAGTGAGGTTTCTCTAAGTGACAGTGATGAAATCTTAGATGGAACAGCCCACTTCCAGTATTCAATATGTGTTCAAGTCTGCACTATACCAGGTCATCATGACAAGATCGCTTATTTGTTTCGTTTATGTCAAATGTGAAGTTCCGGGTAAAAACACCTCATCACACCTTGAAACACAAAACCAAAATTTTCAGGAAAGAGCACATCCATGGGTGTGTAATAATGTCATGCTTTTAACTTCGGTCACATATTTTTGCCTGTCTGAAGGGCGACATGATTATATATGTCAAGTCTATTCGCAAACACAGTTTGACGATGATCGGCTGTAGGACAGTGCAGCACAGACACATTTTCAGTGGCTTCAAAGTCTAGATCTTTGACTGGTGACCACTGCAATTTATGGTCTTGGCCATCTAAGTCTTAAGCAACAACAAAAACTATTATCATCTAACACTTGTTAATATGAGACATGTAAAAGGAAACTTAAATCTAAAAAAAAACCATCAATGTATCTGATCAAAATATATATTTTTATTTCAAACTCATCAGTAAATTTCAATCTATTAATATTTAATGCAAAACATGTGGAATTTAAGAAGAAGTGAATTTCTTTATAATTTTCTAATTATTTTATTCTTAAACGATGATTTACTCAAAAAGGAACATGGAGACTCAATGGTTTTCATTTTTGAAATTGTCATCTTCAAGGTACCGGTACTCAGAGAATTCTAATAATGGTCATTTCTATATATAGAATCTCGGAGTCATTATTAAACTGTACCGTACACTACACCATTTCATTACTTTCCAGAACACTCATATTGCCTGAAGGACCCTTCAAGTTAATTATTGTAAGCCAAGGTAAAACCCTGAATTTGTCTGTGAAACAGCTCTAGGCGAGGTGATGTTACTCTTCTTCACCTGGTTCTTTATGAACTGTGGTGGCATCAGTGGGGCCTTCTCCTTTCAGCATGTTAAGAGTTACCTCCCTTATAATACCAACATAAGATGAAATCTATAGGAGAGTTACAAATTTTAAAATACAGGATTAACAAGTGCAGAAAAATGTGCATTCTTAAGTTAAGATAAACCCTGCTCACATGTCAGAGAATATAAAGTTTTTTTCACAAGGTCTAAACATTTCCTCAATTGAAAGAGACCTTTTACTGCAGCTTCTCAACAGTTTCTGGATTTACTGGGATTGGGGGCCAACATGGTAGCAGACAGCAAACTAAGTGTATCTTCTGCTTGTTATGGAGAGCCAGGCTGACTTCCACTGTCCACTATGCTACACTACAGATTGTCTCTGAGATGCTCTGTCTGTGGACACATACACACAACATGACGAGCAGGTCCTGGTGGACAAATGTGCACATGTCACACACACCCTGGACTTGACCAGGTCTCAAGACTGCACAAATGTGGATCACAAAGGTTTCAGGTCTGGACTTCTTTTGACTTTCCCGTTCTTTGTGAGGGGAGTTAACCTGATGAATCTGTTTCAAGTGTTTCAGGTGTGGATCAGAGTTGATGCATCTTTTCCAGGCTTCAAGTTCATTTATTTTACAGGCATCTTTCTGGGGAATGTGTTCAGGAATTATTCAAGATCATATTTGGATGTTTGTAACTCAGCAATATTTCATCTATATATGATGGCAGTCTGTACCAGACAATCCAGTGATTGACATCATGAGCATCGATCTACGCAATTGGGATACGATGACATGCATCAACCAAGTTAGCGAGCCTGACCACATGTTCTCGTTATCCGCCTCTTACCACTAGCATAGTCAAATTTTACGGCAAGCATGGGTTGCTGAAGACCTATTCTACCCCAGATCTTCACGGCAAGCATGTGTTGCTGAAGACGTATTCTACCCCAGATCGTCACGACAAGCAGGGGTTACTGAAGACCTCATAATTCTACCCCGGATCCTCACGGCAAGCATGTGTTGCGGAAGACCTATTTTCCCCCGGATCTTCACGGGTCATAATTGGATGCAATACGCTCAATGTCAGGAGCACCCAGGGAAGTGGTACGGTGGTAGTTTGAGAGGGAGAACCTAGCACTAAGGATTCTTGTCGGAAGGAACTTTATTCTGCCATTGCATAGGTTCCCGTGAAACAGAAGTTTTCTCTTGTCTTTTTCTGATTCCAAAGACTTCCATCCAATTAAGACGTTACAAACATCAGTCCATGTTGTACAATGGAGGCCCTGTGCAATTTATGCTCCGGGCATTCTCTAATGATAACAGTTCAGCTTTGATCAAGCCACCACAATTCACATCCACACAGGGACAGAGACAAAATTTTTAGGACATAAAACCTGACATTCCATATCCTTCAAAGTAAGATAGTCTCACCATTGAAATAGACTTGAAAACATCCTTCCACCTCCAGATATTGTCCACATGTTATACTCCCAAAAGTTCACTAAGTCTTCATAAATTCTGACTTCAGTCATGCTTTCTTTCCATGTGATGTCAGGCTTCAAATAGCTTGTATTAGACAGATGTTGGCTTCTATGCCATCTTTAGGAATTGGAAAGTATAACCCATAAGTGTTTCTCTCAACAAGCTGGATGAAAACATCTTAACTCCTTCCTCATCTTATCTCATCTCAGGCAAAATGCCATCTTATTTCACGATAAGACAGAGATGGTTGAGGTGCATGCCCATTAACTATAGGATGGAATTTTTCAACATACATAAATTATGTTACATCAGCACCCAAACACCTGGAAGCCTAATCATGTTTCTTATCATGTTTCTAATCCCTGAGGGGGTGGTCGGGTAGCCTAGTGGTTAAAGTGTTCACTAGTCACGCCGAAGACCCGGGTTCAATTCCTGACTCACCCTTCTGCACCACACAGATGGTGAGACTGACCCTTCTGCACCACACAGATTGTGAGACTGACCCTTCTGCACCACACAGATGGTGAGACTGACCATTCTGCACCACACAGATGGTGAGACTCACCCTTCTGCACCACACAGATGGTGAGACTGACCCTTCTGCACCACACAGATGGTGAGACTGACCATTCTGCACCACACAGATGGTGAGACTGACCCTTCTGCACCACACAGATGGTGAGACCGACCCTTCTGCACCACACAGATGGTGAGACCGACCCTTCTGCACCACACAGATGGACTGACCCTTCTGCACCACACAGATGGTGAGACTGACCATTCTGCACCACACAGATGGTGAGACTGACCCTTCTGCACCACACAGATGGTGAGATTCACCCTTCTGCACCACACAGATGGTGAGACTCACCCTTCTGCACCACACAGATGGTGAGACTGACCATTCTGCACCACACAGATGGTGAGACTGACCCTTCTGAACCACACAGATGGTGAGACTGACCATTCTGCACCACACAGATGGTGAGACTGACCATTCTGCACCACACAGATGGTGTGACTGACCCTTCTGCACCACACAGAAGGTGAGACTGACCCTTCTGCACCACACAGATGGTGAGACTCACCCTTCTGCACCAAACAGATGGTAAGACTCACCCTTCTGCACCACACAGATGGTGAGACAGACCATTCTGCACCACACAGATGGTAAGAACGACCCTTCTGCACCACACAGATGGTGAGACCGACCCTTCAGCACCACACAGATGGTGAGACCGACCCTTCAGCACCACACAGATGGTGAGACCGACCCTTCTGCACCACACAGATGGTGAGACCGACCCATCTGCACCTCACAGATGGTAAGACCGACCCTTCTGCACCACACAGATGGTGAGACTCACCCTTCTGCACCACACAGATGGTAAGAACGACCCTTCTGCACCAAACAGATGGTGAGACTCACCCTTCTGCACCACACAGATGGTGAGACCGACCCATCTGCACCTCACAGATGGTAAGACCGACCCTTCTGCACCACACAGATGGTGAGACTCACCCTTCTGCACCACACAGATGGTGAGACTGACCCTTCTGCACCACACAGATGGTGAGACCGACCCTTCTGCACCACACAGATGGTGAGACTCACCCTTCTGCACCACACAGATGGTGAGACTCACCCTTCTGCACCACACAGATGGTGAGACTCACCCTTCTGCACAACACTGATGGTAAGACCGACCCTTCTGCACCACACAGATGGTGAGACCGACCCTTCTGCACCACACAGATGGTGAGACCGACCCTTCTGCACCAAACAGATGGTGAGACTCACCCTTCTGCACCACACAGATGGTGAGACTCACCCTTCTGCACCACAGATGGTGAGAATCACCCTTCTGCACCACACAGATGGTGAGACTCACCCTTCTGCACCACACAGATGGTGAGACTCACCCTTCTGCACCAGTTGTTTATCAGCGCTGACATTCCAAGAACGTCGCTGAGAATAGACTCATCAATTTGTTAATCACATCCTTTAACAGCTCACATACAAAGATGGCATTTACAAGTTGGGAGAACATGAATACATGACACATTTTATGGAAAACATAAGAAGTTGCTATCCACACAAAAGTGTCATGTATTCAAATACAAAGATGCCTTGAATATATATGTTTAAATAAAACAAAATTGTCTCATGCCAACTTTTTTCAAAAGATTAGGTGAAAATCCAAGAAGTATTTAATTGTCCTCGGTATAAATCATGTTCCATGTTGCCTCCATGTCAGTATCGATCAATTACTAAAGTAAGACAAAGAAGAATACAACATTTCCGCAGGATATTTGGCCTGAGATCTGAGTGGGCTTTCAGATGCCAGTTTCTAATCTCCCCACCTTCCGACAGCAGGTACACTGTTGGACTGTGATAAGGCTGTGGACCAGACTTTATCCCGACACACAAGCCACACAGAAGTGCTGGAGCTCACGTGGTGTGCAGAACTACATTGGTTATTTGAAGACTATGATAATATGGGCCTTTAGACAAACATGATACTGCATTTAACATATTATAACAGACAATGGCATCTGTCAAAAATCAACTTTGCTCAGTCAAAATAAATATCTTAATTATCTGTCTAACCTGAACTTACCAGACTCTAGATCCCAGGCTCTGTGTATTTACAGGGGACGAGGAATGGTTACATGGTAGTCATATTGAGTTTACTTTAAAGTCACTCAAACAGAATGTTTTTTATGTGCAATGATGTGTCAATTTCATGTTTTGCGCTATATATACAATGTCTAGATGTCTAGACACGAGTGAGTGAGTGAGAGAGTGAGTGAAAGAGAGAGAGAGTGAGTGAGTGAAAGAGAAAGTGAGTGAGTGAGTGAGTGAGTGAGTGAGTTAGTGAGTGAGTGAGGTGGCTTAATGCCACTGTCAACAGTATCCAAGTGATATGATGGTGTGTCAGCTTCATGAGGGAGGTAAGCCCGAAGTGATGCAGGTCTTTAGACATTCCTAAACCCAGGCTGGAAAATGACACCAAACCCTGGCGCTGAGTCCCATCTTAAGTACCAATCATCTTGTAATTGGTGCTGCCTCATTCACATTCACCTGGACACCCCTCGGACACATGTTGCATACAAGTCAGTAAACAAGGTGTTTACCATGTAGATTGATGCTGTGAGGGGAATACATCAGTTCATCTGGTGACAAGGTTCATCAGGACTTGTCACCATGGCACAGAAACCTTGGAGGTAACAACACACTTCACCAGAACCAGATAATAGACATAAGTGAGTAACATGTAGCTACTCTGCAGAGGTAAGTATGGACTGAGAAGGCCTAAATTTTTTCGGTAAATACAGGATTAGTAAAATAATTAGGCCTCATATTTTACAATGACACCCAATTTACACCAGTGTTCCACATATTGTCTTCCCTGAAAACATCTCACACATGAGACAGTTTTTATTACCAATGTTTATATACCATATATATATTTTCAAGGGTTTCATCTGGTATAGCAAGGGGATGTTCATGATACAATCCATGCACCAATTCCCTGCCCTTACCCAACCTGTCAACCCCAAAAAAACCATCCCTGCCCCTACCACAACAGTCGACCCCAAAAACCCATCCCTGCCCTTACCCTACCTGTCTACCCCAAACCACCCATCCCTGCCCTTATCCTACCTGTCTACCCCAAACCACCCATCCCTGCCCTTATCCTACCTGTCTACCCCAAACCACTCATCCCTGCCCCTACCCCACCTGTCTACCCTAAACCACCCATCCCTGCCCTTACCACACCTGTCGATCCCAAACCACCCATCCTTGCCCCTACTACACCTGTCTACCCCAAACCACCCATCCCTGCCCCTACCACAACAGTCGACCCCAAAAACCCATCCCTGCCCTTACCCCACCTGTCTACCCCAAACCACCCATCCCTGCCCTTACCCCACCTGTCTACCCCAAACCACCCATCCTTGCCCCTACCACACTTGTCTACCCCAAACCACCCATCCCTGCCCTTATCCTACCTGTCTACCCCAAACCACTCATTCCTGCCCTTACCCCACCTGTCTACTCCAAAAAAACCATCCCTGCCACACCTGTCGACCCCAAAAACCCATCCCTGCCCCTACCACACCTGTCGACCCAAAAAACCCATCCCTGCCCCTACCACACCTGTCGACCCAAAAAACCCATCCCTGCCCCTACCACTCCTGTCAACCCAAAAAACCCATCCCTGCCCTTACCCCACCTGTCGACCCAAAAAACCCATCCCTGCCCCTACCACACCTGTCGACCCAAACCACCCATCCCTGCCCTTACCCCACCTGTCTACCCTTAATCACCCATCCCTGCCTTTACCCCACCTGTCTACCCCAAACCACCCATCCCTGCCCTTACCCCACCTGTCTACCCTTAATCACCCATCCCTGCCTTTACCCCACCTGTCTACCCCAAACCACCCATCCCTGCCCTTACCCCACCTGTCTACCCTTAATCACCCATCCCTGCCCTTATCCCACCTGTCGACCCAAACCACCCATCCCTGCCCCTACTACACCTGTCGACCCCAAAAACCAGTCCCTGCCCCTACTCCACCTGTCTACCCTTAATCACCCATCCCTGCCTTTACCCCACCTGTCTACCCCAAACCACCCATCCCTGCCCCTACCCCACCTGTCTACCCCAAACCACCCATCCCTGCCCTTACCACACCTGTCTACCCAAAAAACCCATCCCTGCCCCTACCACACCTGTCTACCCCAAAAACCCATCCCTGCCCCTACCCCACCTGTCTACCCCAAACCACCCATCCCTACCCCACCTGTCTACCCTAAACCACCCATCCCTGCTCTTAACCCACCTGTCTACCCCAAACCACCCATCCCTGCCCCTACCACACCTGTCGACCCCAAAAACCCATCCCTGCCCCTACCCCACCTGTCGACCCCAAAAACCCATCCCTGCCCTTACCCCACCTGTCTACCCCAAAAAACCCAACCCTGCCCCTATCCCACCTGTTGACCCCAAAAAACCAATCCCTGCCCCTACCACACCTGCCGACCCCAAAAAACCATCCCTGCCCTTATCCCACCTGTCTACCCAAACCACCCATCCCTGCCCTTATCCCACCTGTCTACCCAAAACCACCCATCCCTGGCCCTACTACACCTGTCTACCCTTAATCACCCATCCCTGCCCTTACCACACCTGTTGACCAAAAAAAACCCATCCCTACCCTTATCCCACCTGTCTACCCCAAACCAACCATCCCTGCCCTTATCCCACCTGTCTACCCCAAACCACCCATCCCTGCCCCTACCACACCTGTCGACCCCAAAAAACCCATCCCTGCCCTTATCCCACCTGTCGACCCCAAAAACCCATCCCTGCCCCTACCACACCTGTCGACCCAAAAAACCCATTCCTGCCTTTACCCCACCTGTCTACCCCACCCACACTATCTACCCACCCAGCACCATCTACCCACCCCTCCTGGTATTTCCCTCACACCTACCTGTATGTTCCCACAGTACCGGGGTCCAGGTAATCCACTTCCCCCTTGCTCTCACGCCGACTCTCCATCCTCTCTTCCCGTCCACTGAAACATGACACTGTGTCAGTCGAACGCCTCAGTTAGACAAAAATAATGCACAATGCATACAGCCAGGATGAAACAGGGATGGAGACTGTTTGACTGTTTGACTGTTTGTTTGTTTGTTTGTTGTTTAACGCCACACTCAGCAATATTCCAGCTATATGACAGCATTCTGTAAATAATCAAGGCTGGACCAGACAATCCAGTGATTGATAACATGAGCATCAATCTACGCATCGGATAGGATGACATGCATCAAACAAGTCAGCGAGTCTGATCATCCGATCCCATAAGTCGCCTCTTACGACCTTACTATAAGCATAGTCGCCTGTTACGGCAAGCATAGGTTGCTGAAGGTCTATTCTACCCCAGATCTTCATGGGTGGGATGGAGATTAATTAAACAGGGATTCATCTAGCCACTTTCAGAGGCTAATATTCAACAAACGTGTGAAAAAATTCCAAAATCAGAATTTTTAATTTCCATTTGTGGTCATCTTGATCTGGAATTGTAAAGGTGATTTGTATTTCAGTCATAACAGAAGCAGCATGACTCTCAACTTTGGGTTATATATGTACAACTGCAAGTGAGGGGATAGCCCTAATTGATACATTTTCAATCAAAACCGAGCAATGCTTCAACTACCTTATGAACCGTCCAAATGCAAGAAATATGAGAAAGAATAAGAAAACACCGGAATACATTATAATGAAACAATATAACAGTAGTAGTCACAGTATAAAATGAATTCAGTGACAGTGGGCGAGAGAAAGACCGTATGCAGCATACATCCAACTGAACTCATGTCACGTCAGATTGAACACCCTTTCACCACCTGCCCCGGTGGCTCAGTGGGAACACAGTGGGTTACAATACTAAACATGACATGCAAGGCTGCAGGTTTGATTCATTTCATGGAATTTTCATGTAATGAAATAGTGACTTTTAACCAGTCAAAAATTATCATGACCATTAGATGCAGCATGTTCTCCCTGTTTGGGACATATCACTTCCATTGTTATCTCAAGTTTGGGCTTTTCAAACCACTCCATGATCTTGCAACATCAAAGACACCATAGACTTCAGCTTCCAAAAGTTACCGAATCTTGTCTTGTCGGTTTAATTACAATCTCATGAAAACACAACATTTTTTTCTTTTTTCATAAAAAACTAAATTTGTGCAATAAACACACGGCACATGACTTCTGTTGATAACACATATCAGCAGCAGAACCCACGGATTCATGAAGTTTCATCAGTTCCACGAAGGGGTCAGATCTGGCTATAAATAACTGTCAGCCTTAAAGGGCAATTGTACATTCAGTAATTTATACTTTATATGTTTTCCTGTTTATACATCACCATGGATACATATTGGCATGAATACAGAAATTAGAAAGTAAATGTGTGAGCGAGTGGATATGGTTTTACCTAAATTTTAGCAATATTTCAGCCAATCTTAGCAATTTTCCAACAATATCATGTCGAAATGGGCTTCACACATTTTACCTATGTGGAGAATCGAACCAGGGCCTTCATTCTGACAAGCAAACACTTTTACCACCAGGCTACTGCAACCCACCCCACCCCACCCCACCCCAGAAATCATTTGAAATGATGCTGGTGTACGTTGGGTTGAAAGGAATAGTTGATATGAACGTTGTTTCATTCTTTGGTCGGCTCTTGCAACGGAGTAATGATCCATGCCTACTGAATTTGTTGAAACTGATGAATTTGACAACAAATTACTATTAAACCACCACTGCCACAACAATTTATGTGTCAAGTGTTGATCACCTGCTGACTGAGCCATGTGCGGCCAGAATCAGGAGTATAGAACTATGATCAAATAATGCTAAATAATGCAGCATTGTATACATCCAATAGAAGGGTTGGAGACATTTTCTGCTGTCAGCACAGATGGAGATAATCCCCACCAGCTCTTGTGGCAGGTAACATTATGCCTCGGAATTCAACAATAATGAATGTTCAGTAAAATGCATTGTATCTTTCTGTCACTATAACCCTTATATTAGAGAGAAACATTTCCGGTATTGCCTGACACTGATAACTGTGGAAACTTGTCAGGATAACAGAAAATTGCCTTAAAAATACGGAATGTTTATTTTGCTTCCTTCAAACTGGCAGATAACTGAAATTGTCATGTTTAACCACCTAAAACAAAAAGCAGCAAGTATTTTTGATTCCTTGAGAGTATTTCAAAGTTGGGACTAAAAAAGTCCCTGGACTTAAGTGCAATTTCCTTTCATGTTTAGATTTCAAAGAGCTTTCCTCTACGTAAAGGGCAAGGAGACCGAAAAAATGGATTGGGCTTTTGTTGCTAATGTCAGTTTTCCAAGATACATTAAGTCCATTTCAGAGAAAAAAAACCATAACAATCGTACAAAGTATTTAAATGTCCAAGTGAAAGTGCTGAAATCACCAGCTATGTCATCAGATTCCACAACAAACCTACTTGGGTAAAATACAATTGATGTTGAATCAAGTTTACAAAAGTACTGTCGGAAATGCAAGAAAACTGCTTTCCTGACTTCATTTCAAAACTATGAAATGTATTTGAAGGTTGGGTGTTTTGAATCAATAAGTATTTTTTGTTCAACAAATGATTTCTTCAGTCAAGATCTGATGATGCATCTGAATCTGCACTATCTGCCAGCTGGTGCAGCAAGGCTGATATCTACGTCGACGGTACTGACGTCTTATTTCAAGATCTTCAGTCTTTTGCCATGCCTCTGGTGTGATTCTAGTAAAGGCTATGTTGATCACCCCTTTGACATGTGTGAGTTTGAATGTTGTGTTATGTCTTGCCATGAGCTCTTCACAGTTAGCCCAGATAAGCTCAATAGGGTTGAGCTCACAATGTCTGACTGGCATATATAAGACGTGGTCGTGTTGTGCCGGCAGGATATCCGTCTTGTACTGGTTTCTTATTCAGGCAAATTTTCTCCAAGGGTTTGAACTTTCGTTTCAGATCGTCTTAAGTTGACATTGCAAAAATTGAACCAATATGTTAACCCAGAAATCTGTACTTAAAAGAACTTAGTGTGAAACCAACAAACAAATGGAATACAATCAACTATTGTTAAACAAAATTAACTAGGTTTACAAATCAATCCTAGTTACTGCACAGCAATTACAATGGCAGTATACAATAGAGTGGTGGTATAATATTCAATGGCAATATGTAATATGATGACAGTGGTCAATATCAAATACACAAATACAGTGTGATTTGAAGTCAGTAATAATAATATATATTCACCCAGCGGCGATCTTGGTCCAGCTTTCAAGATGGGCCTAGGCAGTGATTCAGGGATGATGAGTAATCCTCACACGAAAGCTGGTCTTACATGTGATGAAATGTGTGAGATATACATAAACACACTCTTGTCCCACTATATATATACAGCCTAATAAGCTTCTGGAAGTTTCTATACTGTGCCCTCACCAGTCTAGCGGTAAAAGAACATTACAGAATATTCTGCATGAGTCCACAGCCAACCAGATTAGTTTACACACCACACGAGCATCTAAATATAGCAACTTCCTGCCAACATTAAACAGCACTGCATTCCTAGCGACTAATCACTGTCCAAACACAATTCAATGAGCATCTACCGAGTCTCAAACAAAAACAATGTAACACAGTTACACACATAGTTCAACAATAATGTAAATTGAGGACTCAATGTTCTCATAAGAAGCTGAGGTAAGAACTTGCAAATTTAAGTTGTTTTCATGAGAAAATGGTTCATTAGTTAAATATATACAGTTGAAAATACAGTTTAATATCCTGTTGTATCTGAGTACATCAATTATTTTACCCATTAACTTCAAACGTCTTTATTTGTTCGATCTTAATGATAGAGATTTAAGTCTATTAGGGCTGGTCCATAAGCACAACAGGTAAATCTCATATGTTTTGACAAGCCATCTCTACTCCACTGTCTAACAACTGGGGTATCGGACACTGGTATATACAAAGTGGAGATACAGCCTATTATTCCCTTCAGAAAACTAGAGATAAAAAGCTAGCTCTAGACAAAGTGGAGATACAGCCTATTATTCCCTTTAGAAAACTAGAGAAAAAAAGCTAGCTCTAGACAAAGTGGAGATACAGCCTATTATTCCCTTTAGAAAACCAGAGATAAAATGCTAGCTTTAGACAAAGTGGAGATACAGCCTATTATTCCCTTTAGAAAACTAGAGATAAAAAGCTAGCTCTAGACAAAGTGGAGATACAGCCTATTATTCCCTTTAGAAAACTAGAGATAAAAAGCTAGCTCTAGACAAAGTGGAGATACAGCCTATTATTCCCTTTAGAAAACTAGAGATAAAAAGCTAGCTCTAGACAAAGTGGAGATACAGCCTATTATTCCCTTTAGAAAACTAGAGATAAAAAGCTAGCTCTAGACAAAGTGGAGATACAGCCTATTATTCCCTTTAGAAAACTAGAGATAAAATGCTAGCTCTAGACAAAGTGGAGATACAGCCTATTATTCCCTTTAGAAAACTAGAAATAAAATGCTAGCTCTAGACAAAGTGGAGATACAGCCTATTATTCCCTTTAGAAAACTAGAGATAAAATGCTAGCTCTAGACAAAGTGGAGATACAGCCTATTCCCTTTAGAAAACTAGAAATAAAAATAAAAATTAAAGCTTCCACAGCCTAAAGATGGCAGCAAGTAAGATCGGCAGATGGCTATACAAAACTCAACCCAAGATCCACCAAAAGCCATATTCATACTCAAATGAAATGAAAGTTGAGATTGCCATCTCTTGCCTCAGACTCAATCACAAAAAGCACTATCACAAGGTATGTCCATCTTGCAATCAACCGGAATCCATTGCTCGCTATCAGTACCAATTATCTGTTAGCTTCCCTTGTTAAGTTTCACCTTTTGTCATCTTATTACTTTTGATCTTACATGTACTTATATATGCTCTCTGCCTCATGGCATTCATTCACCTAATGAAGGAGTAAGCATCTACTCCGAAACGTTGTTGTAGTGTTTACGGTACTAACTATGTTAACACCGACTCTGGTCATTGTCTGGTTATTGTCGGTATCTTCTGGATTCTAACAACGGATGTGTATCCGGTTTATTATTGGCTGCGGGCATGCGCAGAGGTTCTGTATGCCATGTGGGCCAGAAGTAAAAACAGTACTTGTTTGTTTAAATCTGGACCATCGTGACTCTACAGTTGTGTTCCTCATGATGAAGAAGCTGACATCCATAAATTCCCTTCCTTATGTGAATCCCTTCTAAATGCCTTTCAAAGACTCCACTGTTCACTTCATTTGTTACTGGAATGTCAAGACCATGCCCCAGGGCCCCGTTCCTCAAAGTGATCTTAGAGCTACGATGATCGCAAACCTATGTTAAAGTATGGGACTTACGATCACCTTAGGGCTAAGATCGCTTTGTGGAATTGGGCCCAGCCCCGGTTCGGTTAAACCAAGAATTGCAGTTAGATCTGCTATCTGTCATTGAACTCCTCAAGCAAAGAGATGCAATAGCGAAGGCCAAACTAACTCTATTTCTGAGAGACGGACAGCTACTCGAACGTATATAAACAAAGCAGCCAAAGATAAAAATGAAACCATATCAATACAAAAACAGAAATTCTATGAATACCAAAACTCTCAATAGTTGTACCCTACTCACACACATGAGTCCTAAAGAGGGACAGGTCAGCCAAAATTGCTAAGGCAGAAGGCAACTTCTTAAACACTTAAAGCAACAACAACAAAATTATGGATATGATTGGGTATTTCCACCAGCGGGGTACACAATAAACGCAATTGTTGCATTAGTTATGAGGAGACCTGTGTTGTACATGTATATATAATACCAATATGGATTCCATGTATGTAAGATGGGGGGCACAGGTGGCCCAGTCGTCTAAGGTGCCGCAATTCGCTGTGCAGAGTTGCGTTCCTTGGGCATGCCAGAAACCGATGATTGTGGGTTCGGATCCCGTTTCGCCCCAATTATGTTTTCTAGGTTTGTCAGCACTGGAATAATGTTACAAGCAGTGTTAAACCCAACTCACTCACTCACTCACATGCTTTCATCACAAATTGAGTATATAAATTTGTTTTGGCATAATTGTTAACCTATGTTAATTAACACAGAAATCATAATTTGCTAGAATTAATCTCAGAATTAGTTCTGCTGTAGTGAGTGTGTATGGTTTTACACCACTTTTAGCAATATTCCAGCAATATCACAGCGGGGGACACCAGAAATGGGCTACACACATTGTACCCATGTTGGGAATCGAACTCGGGTCTTCGGCGTGACAAGCGAAACTTTTAACCACTAGGCTACCTGACCACTCCTTGTTCTGCTGTAAGTTGCAGTCTGGTTCTTTAAAGTTTGATATTATGGAGCTTGATTATTTATACGCTACCAAAGGGTCCATATGTAAACAAATTTACAATGAACACACAATGCCATTTAGAAAGTGGTCAAATGTAAGAAATGTCATATTTGGGATAACACTTCCTTAGTAAAGTACAGATTCTCATACTTTTTGGGGTTGAGTCCCGTGAAGAATTCAAACCCACACTGCCAGAGTGAGGCACCAAATCGCCAGCACACAAGGTCATCTAGAAGAATCTAACCCACTCAGCAACTGAGACTTCCACAAAAATGAAAGTTCGCCAACTGGTAGTCTGGATCACGTACTTTGTGTACGTACCCCTCTGACAAGTATGAAATACCAATTGCAGGACTTTCATTTTTTTTAAAGTCTCGGTGGCAGAGTGGGTTAGATCGCTGACTGTGTACATTTGGTAAAACATATATATATATAATATATAAGCATGCAACTCTTTAAGTGCATAAAATCTAGTGTCGTGAAGACAGTTGGGTATGAAAAACATGCTGTAAGTTATAGCGAGTGGTATAAAAACCCATGTACCCTGAGTGATCCTGCTACAAAATATTTATCTTGCTGACATGTTTTAATGACATTGTAAAAGAATTAAAATAAATTCAAAATTGATAGAAAACAGCAGTTTGATTGAGCTGAGGTTAACTTTGCTATGTCATGTGACTTTCATTGACTCGCAAAAAGCATGCAGCTTTCTGCATCGATGCGGGGTATAAGTGATTTATTCTGCCTCTCAGAAATCAACGTGCAGCCTGACGTGGTCATGGCAGGGCATAAGGGATTAATTCACCTGGCTGAGAAATTTCCTCCATGTAGGGATACACAGTATTTTATCAAGATCATGTGGACCAATCAGATCTCATCATTCTGACATTGAGGTATGATAAGGGACAAAAATCAAATGTACTACAGATGTGCACAGTGCAGACGTATATCACTTATTTCTACAGTTTCCACTCCACCAAATCTGAGACCTGTGAAGATGCAGGGTAGAATAGATCTTCAGAAACCCATGCTTGTCTCACCGTGAAGATTCCGGGGTAGAACAGGTCTTCAACAAACCCATGCTTGCCGTAAAAGGCAACTATGCTTGTCGTACAAGGCGACTAACGGGATCGACTTGGTTGATGCATGTCATTGTATCCCAATTGCGTGGATCAATGCTCATGATGTCAATCACTTGATTGCTTGGTCCAGACTTGATTATTGACAGACTGCTGTCATAAAGCTGTAATATTGCTGAGTGCGGCGTTAAACAACAAACAAACAAATAAATCTGGATAAGATGGAGTGAGCAATGATGAAGCTGGTAGCACTGCACGATACTGTGTAAGATTTAAATGTTCTAAAGTTTAACACACTGTTATTTGGCAGTCTATCTTGTTATTGATTGTAAGTGTGTGACATTGTTTCTGTTGAGATCCGGTAGACGTTCATTGCATTGTGTTTGGGCAGTGACTAGTCACCAGCAATGTATTGCCATTTAGTTTAAGCAGTCGTCAGGAAGTTACTATATTTAGATGCTTGTGTGGTGTGTAAACTTCTGGGTACTGTGGACGGTGATAGAATGTTGTGGAAACTTCTTTAAAGTTCTCGTGCTGATAGACTGGTGAGGGCAGGGTACAATCCTCCAGTATCTAGTTTGTCTGTATGTATCGTGGGACAAGAGCGTGTTCATGTATCTCGACACATTTTGTCTCACATGCATCTTCATCACGTCAAGACCAGCTTTCATGTGAGGATCACTCATCTGTCCTGATTCCCTGCCTAGCCTGTCTCGGAAGCTTGACCACTGTCGCTGCTGGGTGACTATATATTATTATCACTGATTTTTGCTCTCACCACTGTGTTTCTGTACTTGATACTGACCACTGCCATCATATTATATATTGCCACTGAATAGTGTACTTCTGCTCTATTGTTTACTGCCAATGTAATTTGTATTGATTTGTAAACTTAGTGAATTTTTAAATACATTTGTTGATTGCATACCATTTGTTGGTTCTTTTGTACAGATTTCTGGATAAACATATTGTTTCAATTTGGGAATGTAGGAACACTTAGAAAATAAAACTGACCATGTTTTTCAGGATTTGGTCCTGCTATTTTACACATCCTTATGCTGAACGTGTCCACAGATACATTCAAGTAAGTGACATTTGGTGCACAACTGGAGAGTTTAGTTTCCTGTACTAGGAAATGGAGCTGGCAAAGCTGGCCAAAAGTTGTGATCTTATTATCAAGGCCAAATTGCATACACATGTGCATGGATTAGCTGTTGATACTGAATAAGTTATCTTTTAAATATAACGTTACTATGGAAATTTATGGGAAAACTTCCACCATTTGGTGCTGTGTAATCTATAGGAAAGTGACCTGGGATATTTGTACAAGACGGGAAAAGTTTGGACACTGCTTAAAAACACGTAATTTTGTTCTTTTACAGAAGGAGCTTTGTGAACTTTTTTTCACAACACTATTTTTAGGACATCCAGCGATCCAAGTCAACACCTCTGTACAAATTATTATTTTTTATTTGTTCCTGGAACAAATTACTTTTTTCAAAACAATTTCTTGAACTCCTCATAATATCAAACGTTCATTCCCCAAAGGGTTAAGAGAAACATGTAGGGTTAAACATGATGCCAGCTTAAGTAGCAAAGCTACCCGACGTTGGAATGTACAACAACTTGTTCAACATGCGTGTATCACCTGCTGAAGGCAGTTTCACTCTCACAAGTACAAGATCCTACACACAGGGTACTGCTAATGTTATAACTGCCTCTAAGATTATCATTCAAGGTTCATTCGTAACCAGAGGCCAGTGAATGAGGTCCACCTGAGTATAGTTGTATACCACTTTCCCAATTTTCAAATAATAACACCAGGATGTGACCAGTTTGGAATTGAACCCGGGTATTTGGTGTGATGAACACTAGTTCCACAAGACTACCCCTCCTCCCCAAAAGTGACTAAAGTGTTCAAACTAAACAGGTATACCATGGCTAGACACACAGCTACGTGTTTGATAATACAAGTATAACATGGCTGGACACACAGCTACGTGTTTGATAATACAAGTATAACATGGCTGGACACAATGCTACGTGTTTGATAATACAAGTATAACATGGCTAGACACACAGCTACATGTTTGATAATACAAGTATAACATGGTTAGACACACAGCTACGTGTTTGATAATACAAGTATAACATGGCTGGACACACAGCTACGTGTTTGATAATACAAGTATAACATGGCTGGACACACAGCTACGTGTTTGATAATACAAGTATAACATGGCTAGACACACAGCTACGTGTTTGATAATACAAGTATAACATGTTTAGACACACAGCTACGTGTTTGATAATACAAGTATAACATGGCTAGACACACAGCTACGTGTTTGATAATACAAGTATAACATGGCTAGACACACAGCTACGTGTTTGATAATACAAGTAGAACATGGCTAGACACACAGCTACGTGTTTGATAATACAAGTATAACATGGCTAGACACGCAACTTAGTGTCTGATAATACAAGTATACCATGGCTAGACACAAAACTTAGTGTCAGATAAGACAAGTATAACATGGCTAGACACACATCTTAGTGTCAGATGATACAAGTATACCATGGCTAGACACACAACTTAATGTCAGATAATAAAAGTATACCATGGCTAGACATACAACTTAGTGTCAGATAATACAAGTATACCATGGCTAGACATACAACTTAGTGTCAGATAATACAAGTATACCATGGCTAGACACACAACGTAGTGTCAGATAATACAAGTATACCATGGCTAGACACAATACATAATACAAGTCAGAGTTGGATACGTCAGTATTCAGACAGGAAAATAAGGAAAATCAGGCCACAGACACACCTAAGTGTTCGGACTATACAGGTACATCACAGCTAGACACACACCTGTTCGTACATCATAGATACATAGTTAATACTCACCGTTATGATTTCTTTCTCAAATATCAACAATTTGATTCCAAATTCTATTTCCCTTTTTCTCCCTCCCTGGATCAGTTGGTTGATTTATTCCAATTAACACTCACACGCTATAACCTCCTTCCTGACACGGCCCAGACAGGCCACACTCAGTGCTACACACCAGGGAGATGATACACCTCAAGTGAGGAGGGAGAGAGGCTTCAAACATTTGCTCAGAATGTTGGCATTAATTAACACACAGATATACTTCAATAAAAGTGGGTGGATGGGTCGGGTTACAGAACTGGTGCAGCTGGGGGGGAGTTCAGGAGGGAGCAATCTTGTTCCTTGTGCCGAGGTGGGAGTTCAGGAGGGAGCAATCTTGTTCCTTGTGCCGAGGTGGGAGTTCAGGAGGGAGCGATCTTGTTCCTTGTGCCGAGGTGGGAGTTTAGGAGGGAGCGATCTTGTTCCTTGTGCCGAGGTGGGAGTTTAGGAGGGAGTGACCTTGTTCCTTGTGCCGAGGTGGGAGTTTAGGAGGGAGCAACCTTGTTCCTTGTGCCAGGCTGGAGGTGGGAGTTCAGGAGGGAGCGATCTTGTTCCTTGTGCCGAAGTGGGAGTTTAGGAGGGAGTGATCTTGTTCCTTGTGCCAGGATGGAGGTGGGAGTTTAGGAGGGAGCGATCTTGTTCCTTGTGCTGAGGTGGGAGTTTAGGAGGGAACGATCTGGTTCCTTGTGCCAGGCTGGAGGTGGGAGTTTAGGAGGGAGCGATGTTGTTCCTTGTGCCGAGGTGGGAGTTCAGGAAGGAGCCACCTTGTTCCTTGTGCCGAGGTGGGAGTTTAGGAGGGAGCGACCTTGTTCCTTGTGCCAGGCTGGAGGTGGGAGTTCAGGAGGGAGCGATCTTGTTCCTTGTGCCGAGGTGGGAGTTTAGAAGGGAGTGACCTTGTTCCTTGTGCCGAGGTGGGAGTTAAGGAGGGAGTGACCTTGTTCCTTGTGCCGAGGTGGGAGTTTAGGATGGAGTGATCTTGTTTCTTGTGCCGAGGTGGGAGTTCAGGAGGGAGCGACCTTGTTCCTTGAGCCGAGGTGGGAGTTTAGGAAGGAGCCACCTTGTTCCTTGTGCCGAGGTGGGAGTTTAGGAGGAAGCGATCTTGTTCCTTGTGCTGAGGTGGGAGTTTAGGAGGGAGCGATCTTGTTTTTGCGCCAGGCTAGAGGTGGGAGTTTAGGTAGAAGTGATCTTGTTCCTTGTGCCAGGCTAGAGGTGGGAGTTCAGGAGGGAGCGATCTTGTTCCTTGTGCCGAGGTGGGAGTTTAGGAAGCAGCGATCTTGTTCCTTGTGCCTGGCTAGAGGTGGGAGTTTAGGAAGGAGCGATCTTGTTCCTTGTGCCAGGCTTGAGGTGGGGGTTTAGGATGAAGCGATCTTGTTCCTTGTGCTGAGGTCGGAGTTTAGGAGGGAGCGATCTTGTTCCTTGTGCCAGGCTGGAGGTGGGAGTTTAGGAGGGAGCAATCTTGTTCCTTGTGCTGAGGTGGCAGTTTAGGAGGGAGCGACCTTGTTCCTTGTGCCAGGCTAGAGGTGGGAGTTTAGGAGGGAGCGATCTTGTTCCTTGTGCGAGGCTGGAGGTGGGAGTTTAGGAGGGAGCGATCTTGTAACTTGTGCCAGGCTAGAGGTGGGAGTTTAGGAGGGAGCGATCTTGTTCCTTGTGCCAGGCTGGAGGTGGGAGTTTAGGAGGGAGCGATCTTGTAACTTGTGCCAGGCTAGAGGTGGGAGTTTAGGAGGGAGCGATCTTGTAACTTGTGCCAGGCTCGAGGTGGGAGTTTAGGAGGGAGCGATCTTGTTCCTTGTGCCAGGCTAGAGGTGGGAGTTTAGGAGGGAGCGATCTTGTTACTTGTGCCAGGCTAGAGGTGGGAGTTTAGGAGGGAGCGATCTTGTTCCTTGTGCGAGGCTAGAGGTGGGAGTTTAGGAGGGAGTGACCTTGTTCCTTGTGCGAGGCTGGAGTTGGGAGTTTAGGAGGGAGCGATCTTGTTCCTTGTGCGAGGCTAGAGGTGGGAGTTTAGGAGGGAGCGATCTTGTTCCTTGTGCCAGGAACAAAAAGATCGCATTTAAAGATGGAAAAGTTTGACATTGTTACTAAACATGTTTGTTGATTTTATTTTTTACTATATTTAATTTATTTACGATTTGCTTGAAACGTCTCCGACATGTTTGATACGGACCCATTGTTGAAGTGTGTGTCCCAGACTTCTTTTCAATATCATCACAGGAAATAGCTCATAATTTTAATTTTATTGATAGAATATGATAAATTGAAATGAAATATGTATTTTGTGACTTTGTGAATAGAGACAGATTTTATACAACAGGTAGGTTGTTGAAACTTCATATTATTTTGACATGAGTCTGGCCTCCTGTGTTGAAAGAGTTAACAAGCGGAGTACTTTGGAGCTTAAAACTGTTTCACCAAGTAAAACTATCAGCCCAATAACAAATCTGGCGACCTCGGGACTACAGTAAGGTGAGGTGAAATGGGGTTTAACGTCGCGTCCGAGATTATTGCACTTATACAGCGACGTGTGTACGTGTGTGTGTTTGTGTGGCTGCTTGTACTAGTCCAGACTGATACCATGCCGCAGTTTAACATAAATACCCCACTCAGACACAGTATACTGTCTCCGATCAGACCAGTCCTTGTTTTAGTCCCTTAATGCCGAGCGCCAGAAAGGGTAACAACAAGTACCATCTTTTAACATCTTTTGGTATGACGCAGTCGGGGATCGAACCCCGGATCTTCCGCTCTTCGGGCCGACGCTCTACCACTAGACCACGGAGGCTGTCTTCGGGCCTACGGGACAGTATCTATTTCGATCACTGTCCTACATGATCAGACATAAGGTATTAAATGATTGGACATTGTATACGGAATGAGTGAGTTGGGTTTAATGCCCTTTTTAACAGTATTACAGTTATATCGCAACATGTCAGCTTAATGTGGAAGGAAAGCCTGAAGTGATGCAGGTCTGAGACATTACCACTTCGGTGGTAAAGCACAGCACAGGTATGGTGCTGACAAACCTAGAAACATAATGGGGGAGAACCGGGATTCGAACCCTCAATCATAGGTTACTGGCATGCCCAAGGGATGAAACTCTGCACAGTGAATCGCTGCGCCTTAGGCGACTGGGCCACCTGTACCCCCTGTATACTGAAAGATCAGACACTTTGTACTGGAAGATCAGACACTTTGTACTGGTTTATCGTTGGGGGTTGGGACACTTTAATGTTGCTGACAAATGTTGCATATATATATGGCTAGAAGAATCATGCTTTTTTAACTTCCTAATCTATCTTTCTTTAGAAAAGAGTTGACATCTTTTTAATGCAATTGGAAAAATTGTCTGTTTCCTCGAGGCTATGTCTAGCTACAAACAAAAATGTTTGAAACCTAGCTAACTTCATTAAAAGAAAGTCAGAATACACCATCAAACTCAATCTAATATCTGTGAAATCTTGAGTTGAAGTTCATTGCTGATTAAAATTTTGAAGAAAGTCAGGTTTTCCTTTAATCCAACTCCAAAGAGAGTGCTTTTCCCTCCCCTGTGACTCAAGATCTAAATAGCATAGCTGATATGTCAGTCCAAACAGTCCTGTGATATCGGGCATGGTGGCTCAAAGTGGCCTCTGTCATGCAAAAAAACATCCAAGTCAGCATACTTCACAAGCTCAAGTCAGCATGACCTTTTGCCTTGATAACATTTTTCCATTTAGACATAATCCTGCTTGACAGGTGTTGATATTATTTCACAAGATGAAATAAATGCAAATCCATCTAAAGCCTCTACAAATTAAGGTTGGTGTGGCTCTGTCCATTTGTATAGTTTTGTTTGTTTGTTTTTTAATGCCACTCTCCGCAATATTCCAGGCTTATGACGGCGGTCTGTAAATAATCAAGTCTGGACCTGACAATCCAGTGATTGACATCATGAGCAGCGATCCAAGCAGTTTCGATATGATGACATGCATCAACCAAGACAGCGAGCCTGACTACCCGATCCCGTCAGTTGCCTCTAACTTCCCATTTGTTGAGGACACAGGTGTGTGAACTGTTGCATAAACTCTGTACAAGCCTAGGATTTACAAGCAATAGGCATGTGCTCCATACAGACTGAGGAAAAACCACATGCGATCAAGTCCTTTGTCCACAATAGTGAAGTACTATGTCCAAAATGGTGAGGTCGTATGTCCACAATGGCGAGGACCTGTGTCTGTAATGGTGAGGTTTTTATAATGGTGAGGTCCTATGTCCATGATGGTGAGGTCCCCTGTCCACACTGTAGTCCCCTGTCCACACTGAAGTCCTCCGTCCACACTGAAGTCCTCCATCCACACTGAAGTCCACTGTCCACACTGAAGTCCTCCATCCACACTGAAGTCCTCCGTCCACACTGAAGTCCCCTGTCCACACTGAAGTCCTCCATCCACACTGAAGTCCTCCGTCCACACTGAAGTCCTCCGTCCACACTGAAGTCCTCCATCCACACTGAAGTCCTCCGTCCACACTGAAGTCCTCCGTCCATACTGAAGTCCTCCGTCCATACTGAAGTCCTCTGTCCATACTGAAGTCCTCTGTCCAAACTGAAGTCCTCCGTCCATACTGAAGTCCTCCATCCACACTGAAGTCCTCTGTCCATACTGAAGTCCTCTATCCAAACTGAAGTCCTCCGTCCATACTGAAGTCCCCTGTCCACACTGAAGTCCCCTGTCCACACTGAAGTCCTCCATCCACACTGAAGTCCTCCGTCCACACTGAAGTCCTCCGTCCATACTGAAGTCCTCTGTCCATACTGAAGTCCTCTGTCCATACTGAAGTCCTCTGTCCAAACTGAAGTCCTCCGTCCATACTGAAGTCCTCCATCCACACTGAAGTCCTCTGTCCATACTGAAGTCCTCTGTCCAAACTGAAGTCCTCCATCCATACTGAAGTCCTCTGTCCATACTGAAGTCCTCTGTCCATACTTAAGTCCTCTGTCCAAACTGAAGTCCTCCGTCCATACTGAAGTCCTCCATCCACACTGAAGTCCTCTGTCCATTAATGGAGTCCTCCATCCACACTGAAGTCCTCTGTCCATACTGAAGTCCTCCATCCATACTGAAGTCCTCTGTCCATACTTAAGTCCTCTGTCCAAACTGAAGTCCTCCGTCCATACTGAAGTCCTCCATCCACACTGAAGTCCTCCATCCACACTGAAGTCCCCTGTCCACACTGAAAGCCACTGTACATACTGTCCTCCATTCATTCACCTGATGAACGAGTAAGCATATACTCCGAAACGTTGTGTTCCTCACAATAAAGAGGTTGACGTCCAAATATTCTCTTCCTTATGGTGGCCTATGTTTTGTCTTTCAAGATGATAACATTCGTGTCCACCATGCAGATGACCAATGTACCTCCAACAGCCAAACATCACCGGAATGTAATGGCCAGCCAGGAGTCCTGGCCTTTCCCACATACACCAGGTCTGAGTGAGTGAGTGAGTATGGTTTTACGCCGCTTTTAGCAATATTCCAGCAATATCACGGCGGGGGACACCAGAAATGGGCTTCACACTTTGTACCCATGTGGGGAATTGAACCCGGGTCTTCGGCGTGACGAGCGAACACTTTAACCACTAGGCTACCCGACCGCCCCATACACCAGGTCTGAAACACAATCGGGAGATGTGTACGCCAACTACAAAGGCGACCCGATATGTTAGTCAAACTGGGCCAGGCGTTGCAAGAGGAGTGGACAAGACTCTCTCATATTCTCATCCAGAGATCGATTCTGACCATGCCACACCATATAATGAAAGTTTGACAGTTGTGGAGGCATTGATCCATTATTGATCAAGTCATCTCAAAGGTTCACTTTTTTTACAACACACCTCTGTTGTCTTATGAGGTTGTTTGCACCGTTACAAAAAACTGCCAACATGTTCTGTGGCTTGTCATGTAACCCCAAGTGCTTCCTTTTAACTTATCCATCCACAGCATCACTCGATACCTCTTTGTATCTCTGTAATTATCTTCTGTTTTTTTCAAATATCACCTGTCTTTTTTTTAAAGAAAATATAAATGTTTTGCTTATTTGTACAATTTTGTGATATTCAGGGACTGATAGTTTAACACAGCTGGGTTATCATGATACCAGTGCCATCTGATGATTAAATGGGCACATGATATAATGTCAATGAAGCAGACATAAAATATTCTTAACTGAGATTCAAAATCGTGTGAATGGAAGAGCGCCTGATTTGATAAACCGACTTACGCCCACAAGGAACACCTCGGACAGACAAACATCTTACCCTCTGCCGAAGTACACCACACACTCTGGACATAAACTTGAAGATTTTATGCATGCTTCAAAAATTAAGTTTGGGGCAATTGTTCCCCTTTCATTGTCAAGGCAACACATAACATCTTCAACAGGTGGAAAATGAAGGACGCACATCTCATTGATTTGTCTGCTTTAACATCTCTACATTTTCAAACATTGACTTCATTTGTACTGAGCAGAGTAAAGAAAACATCAAGATTATCCCCCAGATCTTTCACAGATATAAACATGTTTTGTTAAATATTAACCATTTCGCATCTCCCACCTTCCTCAGATCTTTCAATAATCAATCCTCACTTTTGCTGAATTCATCCTGAAGCATCGTATTACATGTTTTCACTTCCCACATGTAACACACTTGTCTGCCTTTAAAACTCACACACATCAACCTTCTTGGAGAACATCCAGTCCTTCCCGATGTAACATACTTGTCTGCCTTTAAAACTCACACACATCAACCTTCTTGGAGAACATCCAGTCCTTCCCCGATGTAACATACTTGTCTACCTTTAAAACTCACACACATCAACCTTCTTGGAGAACATCCAGTCCTTCCCGATGTAACACTCTTTATGCCACTCGAGAGTTATAGCAAAATACCTGTGTCAAATACACAAAAGCTTCACAAATTTTGACCCAAATGGGGAATAAAATCAAGGTCTTTGGCATGACAAGAGCACGTCAACAGTGATCAGTTGCACAGGAACAGATACTCTTTGACACACAGACTGAGATACCATGCTGCAGGTTAACATGAATACACCACTCAGACTTGTTTCATACCCTTAACACCAACCATCAGGCAGGGTAACAACAAGTACCATATTATAACATCTTTGGTATGACATGGCTGGGGATCAAACCCCAACCTTCCACTCTCCGTGGAAACATTCAACCACTAGACCACGGAGGCTGTCCAATTACCAGTGAGATCAACCATCAGCCTTCCACTCTCCGTGGAGACATTCAACCACTAGACCACAGAGGCTGTCCAATTACCAGTGAGATCAACCATAAGCCTTCCCAGATAAAAACTAACCCGTCCCTATTTCCTGTATTATATCCTTGGCATCCCTTGGCAACTATGACATCGTCACCAGATAGGTCTGATAGATTGTGAACCATGTAGACACTTTCTGGTCAGATTGTGGACCATGTCCACCACTTCTGTGTGTGTGGTCAGGGGGTGATCCTGGGATTTTTGAATGAGTATTGTTTTAAGCAGTTTTTATTAATATTACAACACTATCACGTCAGGGGACACCAGAAATGGGCTTCACACATTGTACTAGGGCTGGGAGAAGTCCAAATTTACTACCCGGGTACCCAACCCCCTATTACCCGACCCTACCCGGGTATCCACTGTAGGTCTCAAGAGTTGGGAACACAATGTCTAATTGGGAATAGTTTAACTGTAGCCCTGGCAAAAACTGTTTAGATACATGTATGAAACCAGAGACCATACAATGGATATATGGTCTCTTATGAAACGATAAAATCATGCGTACACTGAAGTTGACTGAAGCTTTTTCTTTCCTCAAACATATACAAGTCAAAAGGAATGTGTGCATCATCACAAAGAAATGCGAACATTAGCGACTTGTTGTGTAACCACTGAGTTATAGTGAGTTTTTGTCATTAAACAATAAGTCTCATTCTAACCACGGGTCCGAGTAGTACTGTGGGTACCCGGGTCCTACTCAGGACCTACCCGATCTGAGTACCCGAGTTACCCGTCCCAGCCCTACATTGTACCCATGTGGGGAATCGAACCCAGGCCTTTGACATAATGAGAAAACACTTTCACCACAAGGCTACCCTCTCGCCCCCAGTTATTGAGAACATCCAGCATATATTCAGTTCAGTTAAACCTGAGGACTGATTATTAGTGGGAACAGATGACACCATCATGGTAAACACAAAGTCAAAAGAACAATCATTTCCTGTGTGTAAATACTGACCAGAATACCAGTATGTAAAATGACAAAATCTGTGTGGAGAGTAAGGATGACATGGAACAATTCTTGCATGACAAGCTAAAACAGACACAACCTTTGGGTCTGGAAACAATATTTCCAAAAAGGGGAAAAATATTCTGGAGACATAATTAATTATAGTGAAGTTAGACTACAAAACCTGCTATTCATACAGTACTCCCATGAAGGCCTATCCCTGACTTTCAAGGGTGAAATGTTGACAACATTGTCATTTGTGCATAGAAATGGCACCTACAGTACAAACCCAGGTTTAACACAGATGGCAACAAAATGCACTTACTCACTCACCTATTGGAGCAAAATATACAAAAAGAATGGAAAAACTTCACTCACTCACTGAACCATTGTGGGAAGACATACTAAAACACAAGTGTACGGCAAACCTTCACTCACTCTCTCACCTATTTGGGGAAGATATACTTAAACACAAGTGAAAGGCAAAACTTCACTCACTCTCTCACCTATTTGGGGAAGATATACTTAAACACAAGTGTATGGCAAACCTTCACTCACTCTCTCACCTATTTGGGGAAGATATACTTAAACACAAGTGAAAGGCAAAACTTCACTCACTCTCTCACCTATTTGGGGAAGATATACTTAAACACAAGTGAAAGGCAAAACTTTACTCACTCACTCACCTATTGTGGGAAGATATACTTAAACACAAGTGAAAGGCAAAACTTCACTCACTCTCTCACCTATTTGGGGAAGATATACTTAAACACAAGTGAAAGGCAAAACTTTACTCACTCACTCACCTATTTGGGAAAGATATACTAAAACACAAGTAAAAGGCACTCACTCATTCGCACCAATCTCAAACGCATCAATCCATTGCACAATAACTATCACCAAAAATATTGAAGTCATTTCTTAGATATACTGAACAGCCTCAACTTCAAGTTTTCATGATTAAATATAGTTGGAGTTCATTCTGCTTTCAACAGTATTCCAGCTGTGCGTAAAAAAAAATCAACTTTCAGGTCATGAGGTAAGTTAATATGTCATTTGCCAAAAATATTTAAATTTTCCTGTATGATCTTCATGATCTTTCTAGGGTGGTCGGGTAGCCAGGGGGTTAAAGTGTTTGCTTGTCATGCCAAAGACCCGGGTTCAATTCCCCACATGGTTACAATGTGTGAAGTCCATTTATGGTGTCCCCCGCCATGGTATTGCTGGAATTGGAATATTGAACCATACTCACTCACTCACTCACTCATGACCTTTCTCTGAAAACCATAGTGAGTGAGTGAGTGAGTGAGTATGGTTTTACATAGCTTTTAGCAATATTCCAGCGATATCACAGCGGGGGACACCGGAAATGGACTTCACACTTTGAACCTACAAGGGAAATCGGACCCAGGGCTTTGGTGTGACAAGCGAACGCTTTATCCACTAGGCTAACCCACCGCCCCCTGACAACCCCTGTCATCGAGGTACTGCAAGTAATTCAGGGATAATTCGGTTTTATATAAGGAGATAATGATGATATGGAGAACCATATATCACTGAAAGCACAATAACGTTGAATATTTCTTCCAAATATTCCAGCATGATCTTTTGGAACAATTACACAACAACCTGTGCACACCACAAAAACTGCAGTTACTGATGGCCAAGGGTTAATTAAGTGTTTCACACTGACATTTCTACAATGGGCGAGGTGGTGGGCTCGTCACACCGAAGACCCGGGTTCGATTCCCCACATGAGTACAATGTGTGAAGCCCATTTCTGGTGTCCCCCGCCGTGATATTGCTGGAATATTGCTAAAAGCGGCGTAAAACAATACTCACACGCACACAAACACACACACACACACACACTACAATGGGCGATCTTTTTGTTCCAAAGGGCAATAACTCCCCTTTTGAAATGATACGAGTGATGGTCCAACCTGTCGCTTTCGGTTTGGTTCTCAGATCAATGTGCGCTGCGACAACTAGAGACATGTAGAGACAGAGCCAAGCTAAAGCCTTGTCCTGTTTCACCTTCATTCAAAAACGGTTGTTTACATGTGCATATTTGTAACTAGCACATATCTTTAGTAATTATTAGCTCAGAATATCAACTTTTGTTGAGTCTTCAACTGAAAGATGAACTGTCACGATGGAACATAGTGAGAAAAAACGCCATGAAAAACAGTATATTGCCATGTTTTTTTTCTACGTCAGAAAACAGCAAGGCATTCTGTCAGTCTGGGCTAACATATCGCATCGATGAAATAATACAAACTCTTTTTATTTATCAGCCTTTGTGTTACTTCCCACGACAATTCCAAGCATTCAAATCTGAACAAATAGTTCTCATACCACCATCTACTTCAATGTAATAAAATTGGAGAAACGCCTACATTTGCAGCACACAGACAAATACTTTACAAATAATCGAAGAAGAAAAGACATTCAGAATAAAACAACTGATTTTAAATGTTACTTTTTATATCCAAATTAAAGTTACATTTATTTTTTATTCTGACATTATGTTTTAGACATATGCCAAATGAAAATCTACCCTGCATCTATGAAGCAATCAGTTGCTCAGCAGCAATATACATATCAGTCATCATACTTAGAAATAAGACATTCACTCATGTTATTCTTCCCCTTATAACATGTGCCCCACCATTAAGTGCTTTGAGTCATCACAGGTGTTAATTCATTGATCCATCATTTCTTACAGAATTCTGATATTCATAAAATAGTAGTAAATTACAGAGATTTGTCCCAAAAATCAACAAATCATGCTGACTACCCCACAAACACAGGCCCTCGTCATTGGTCAGTAAATAATATATACTCCATATACAGTCAAGTCTCGTTAATCTGACACTCGTTAATCCGACATAAGACAGAAGCAGTCTTTATAAGACACTAGCGCTTGCATTTACACGAGGAAACGTGTGTCGTTGATGTGATAAATTCAGTGAGTAATGTCCCGTTGTTATGCATAAAAAAATTGTTATTACCTTTCAATGTCATTAATAATAAATTAAGGAATGAATGCATAAACAACATAACAATATAAATATTTCATTTTTAACGATTTTATTACATGGTACACACGGTTATTATCTATCGTGAAGACGTCCGATTTTCGATCACAAATCACTTAATTTCGTTAATCCACATACTCGTTAATCTGACACAATCATGTACAACCAACGATGTCGGATTAACGAGACTTGACTGTATGTAAGAAGAGAAAAGGAGTTTCACTCGCCATCTTGTCGGTTTGTTTACATTCGATATCAGGTAGATTTCTTTATGATATTCTTATTGACAGGCACATTTCTGGCCGTAGATTGATAGATAACACGTTTGTCCACATGTACAAGTCATCTCAATTCGATTAATGTCCATTACCTACCGAAATATCGACAGTTTATTTCGCAAGCTAGACAAATGTTACGGACTGCAAGCAGAGGTAGATTTCAGCCATGAGCTGAAGAAGTGTATGATACATAAATAGATGTAAATCACAGTTGTATCTTTTTGTTTTGGTAACAATATTTATAATTATGCTGACAAGCTATTTCCCTCACAACCCATACACTATCCTGCTGAAGCTAAGTATCCTGATTTTCATTCAACAGTATTTCAAGACACCTGTAGTAGTAAGTCTATTTGTCAGATATTATTATCATGTAATTTTTTAATTTGAAGTTTACACGGTAAACGACTTTTCCATTGCATGAATGAATGAATGAATGAATGAATGAATGAATGAATGAATGAATGAATGAATGAATTGCCTAGCACAAATTAATTCAGAAGCGTTGTTTCTCATTATTTAGACCCTTTAATCTTGAACACAAGTGTTTTAGCACACATTGGGATAAGTCAGAGAGTTTGATTACATGTCCATTCAAGGATATCCTTGCTACAACTCATCTTAGAGAACAAAACGAAGAAAAGCACATTCAAACTAGTGTAGTATCGACTTGATCCGTGTCTAGACTACAGTGACAGTCAACAGCAATATGTGAATGTTCCTTAGTATCTGTTTGACACATCTCTACAATCGCCTTTCATTAATTGGCCAACTGATCAATGATAACCAACACTTGTAATAGCCACAGGTTCATTAAAAACTTCGGAAATCTTTCCTGTCACATTTATCGTGTCGGACATTTTGACGTCTTGGACTTGATGTAAATAATTATGACACTCGGTCATTGTGACTGACTTTCTGAAGTAGTTCTTAACAGACCTTTCCCAGCTAATGAGGATATCATTGAGTACATTTGTTTACAGAAACTACAAAAGTTGTTCCTGTTGAGCATACATAAGCTCATGTCACCTCTTGTTTTGAGGAACTATTTTATCCCGCGATACGCTGGTTGTGTATGTCTGTCAGTGTAAATATATAGTCACACAAACTAAACATAATTGTTTATAGATCAAGGTCTACGTCCTTTGAGGTAAAAAATACTCACAGAGTGAGATCCAAACATAGTATGAACGTCGTCGCAAATATGATTTTAGAAAGTTTATGATAAAATATTCTGATGATGACATAAATGCAAATAGAACCTAACAATCATTCCATGTAGATAAATGCATTTACTTATGTTATTTGTGTTTGATTATAACAGATTATACTTATATATGGTACGGTCAGTGTCTATAATCAGGCAATAAGTATATTGACGGATTCACTCAGGCAATGTATATATTGACTCACATTTTCAGTCAGTACACATATTGACTGAAAAATGAAAGTGGATATTAGATAAATTGACTTAATCTCTTCATTTTAGTTTGATCTATTTTGATCTTTCGAAGATGAAAGTAACTTATGTAAGTAATTACAAATATTTGTTCCACAATGAATCAATTGGTTCTTCAAACATGAAAGAATAAGTAGAGTCCTCTTTCATGTTTCTCATCTTTATTGACGAAACATGGAGTTCATTAACAGATAAATACGACTACAAAGTCATGCATGTGTAATCTAAAAGCAGCACACATGCACAAGTGTACCGAGATATCAAATAAAATAATAAGTTATTGTGCAATGCAGATATCTGTTGGTGAAAAAAGAATAACATTATTAATTTGTTAATGTGGAAATTTGAAACATCAGTTCAGAACATAAAACCTAAATAGCAAGGCCTAATGAAATTAAGATACAGCTTTATCTGTATTACAGTCATCTGATGGTTGTCAAGGCAACTGGATGTAGACACTGCAATGTTAACACAATCATCATTATACAGATTGAAAATTAGTATGAATTTATTGCTTAAATTTATAAGATGAAACATTGTAGGTTGTATTACTACCCTTGACTATGTATTTAAACTAATATTTAGGGCCTTCTGTTTCCAAAAAAAACATTAAAAAATAATTCTTAATATTTGAAAAAGCTCATAATAATAATATATCTTTTATTTATCATATTGAAATATAATCATGGTAGTATTTGGCCACAAACAGCCATCATTCATCAAAATATTTTTTTATACAACATGCACCAATTAACCCTTAAATATCAAAACTGATTTCAGTGATTTCCATTTCTTTTACGTTGAACACTGTATATGATATCTAGTTGATGACATAACTTACCAGTACCTGTCTCTTTTAAATTTTCTTGAAAACATATCTCACTTGTCTCAGTTTTATACCTGATAAATACCTATATGTGTTGCTGTGAAAATTCACAACAATTCAGAACATTTGTTTCTTTGTTGTTTAATGCTGCACACAGTAATGTTCTAGCTGTATGACGGTGATCTGCAAATAATCGAGTCTGGACCAGACAATCCAGTGATTGACATCATGATCATCAATCTTCGCAATTGGGATACGATGACATGAATCAGCCAAGTCAGGGAGCCTGACCACCCGATCCCGTTTGTCGCTTCTAATGAGAATCATAGTCCCCTCTTACATCAAGCATAGTTGCCTCTCGAGACAAGCACAGTGGCTTATTATGGCAAGCATAGTCGCATCTTACGACAAGCATCGTCGCCTCTTACAGCAAGCATACTCGCCTTTTACGGCAAGCATAGTCGCCTCTTATGACAAGCATAGTCACCTTTTACAGCAAGCATAGTCGCCTTTTACGGCAAGCATAGTCGCCTCTTACGACAAGCATCGTTGCCTCTTACAGCAAGCATAGACGCCTCTTATGACAAGTATAGTTGCCTCTTACGACAAGCATAGTCGCCTCTTATGACAAGCATAGTCGCCTCTTACGAGAAGCATAGTTGCCTCTTACGACAAGCATAGTCGCCTCTTACGAAAAGCATAGTTGCCTCTTATGACAAGCATAGTCGCCTCTTACAGCAAGCATGGGTTGCTGTAGACCTTTTCTACACCGCTTCCAGCAGAAGCACAAAGTACACAGCACAAACATCACTGCCAGAACCAGCTGGGGTGCCATCCAGGGGTTAGTCAGACAGAAGATGTCGTTATTTCTACAGATGCACACAAGAACTTGATGCATGCTATATATTCATTCCTGTCTCCTACCTATGTGAGAGAAAGACAGACTGGTCTCATCTCAGGCTACATCAGGTAAATGACATTGAAATTTCTTCAGACATCCACACAAACAAACCAGGAATAACTGCTGATGTCATATTTCATAATGCAAACTTGTCTTCAACATAACTTGGAGAAAGAGACTAGCCCCATCTACACAGGTAAACGCTTTTTCACTTGTCTAATTGACACCTGGTGTCTTGTGTGAGAAATGACACCTTCACATGTAGACACCCCTCACACTCGTCTACTCAACACCTGGTGTCTTGTGTGTGAGAAAGACTGACACCTTCACCACAGGTCTAATCCCCTCACACTCGTCTACTCAACCAACACCTGGTGTTTTGTGTGTGAGAAGGACTGACACCTTCACCACAGGTCTAATCCCCTCACTCTTCTACTCAACCAACACCTGGTGTTTTGTGTGTGAGAAAGACTGACACCTTCACCACAGGTCTAATCCCCTCACACTCATCTACTCAACACCTGGTGTCTTGTTTGTGAGAAGGACTGACACCTTCACCACAGGTCTAATCCCCTCACACTCGTCTACTCAACACCTGGTGTCTTGTTTGTGAGAAGGACTGACACCTTCACCACAGGTCTAATCCCCTCACACTCTTCTACTCAACCAACACCTGGTGTTTTGTGTGTGAGAAAGACTGACACCTTCACCACAGGTCTAATCCCCTCACACTCATCTACTCAACACCTGGTGTCTTGTTTGTGAGAAGGACTGACACCTTCACAACAGGTCTAATCCCCTCACACTCGTCTACTCAACACCTGGTGTCTTGTTTGTGAGAAGGACTGACACCTTCACCACAGGTCTAATCCCCTCACACTCGTCTACTCAACACCTGGTGTTTTGTGTGTGAGAAGGACTGACACCTTCACCACAGGTCTAATCCCCTCACACTCGTCTACTCAACACCTGGTGTTTTGTGTGTGAGAAAGACTGACACCTTCACCACAGGTCTAATCCCTCACACTCGTCTACTCAACACCTGGTGTTTTGTGCGTGAGAAGAACTGACACCTTCAGCATAGGCAGACACCCCTCACACTCGTCTATTCAACCAGCATCTTGTGTCTTGTGTGTGAAACTAACCTAATTCCCTCGGCTGGAGGCCCCTCACACCAGTCTACTCGACACCTGGTGTCGCAGACAGTTAAGTGATATGAAGATAAGATTTATCACCTTGTCGACCATTAGCCTTATCTCACACATTAATGTTGGGGGAAATTACCTAATATCTGTGGCTCTCCGCCTCATGGGACCAGAGTGGGGGGTAGGAGGGGAGATGCAATCTTTAAAGTCCTTTCAAAATTTACAGCATCTCAGTTCTTTATGAGGCAAACTTCACAGACTAAGCTGCCCATAAAACATTGGGTTATGTTCAGTGTGACAGGGAGCAGTGCCACTACTACGTCTACCAGCTGGGAGGAGGCGGTGCGACGTTGCCGAGGGCGATGTTAGAGTCACACCAAGATCAACTTTTTATTTTTGTAACCAATATTGTTAGATTTATCCCATTTCAACTGTCATGAGAGATGATTAATTCCTGAAGCTGTCACATCAAAACATGATGATATCTACATTTGACCAATTCCACATTGCCATGGTTACACTTTTCAAGGGTAAAAAGAGTAAAACCATAAACAGGTTATAACAAACGAGTTGTTCACCAAGGTGTAAATTATGAAAAGACGTCACTGAAAATATGACTCTTTCAAACCCCTGTCATGAAACATGAGCAATGATACAGAATAGAATCCCTAGTAAAACAACAGCCAAACAGATCAAGATCCGATACTTGTGCAAAATGTCATCAACCACAGATGTACAAATATACTGTTCACTACCTGTATGTAGTAGACGATGTTCAGGACGACCAGTATGGAGCAAGTGATACCTAGGCCGGGAACCGGTTTCCAGTTTCCAAGTGATCTGAACCACTGTCACAGTGGCGTCTACACCTTCCTGTGGGAATGGTAGTCGAGCCCGTGTGACGCCTCCATGAAAGAGGACATACGTGCAGGTTATGCTCTCGTGTCTCTGCAGCCTCTGTACCACTGCTGAGATGTAACACTGCTTTAATATCTCAGCATATGGTCAGTTGTAAACATAAATTATCCTGGCTCAAAAATAGAAATGTAAATTTATCTTGATAAATTGGATTGGTAAATGTTGAAGGTTATGATGTCCAATCTGATTCTGGAAGATGTGGCTGAATTCAAGGCTAATGTTTCAGATTCAGAACGATTCAGGTTACAAGATTCAACTAGCAGATTTCAAGACAGCTTTGGCCAAACTACCTGATAAAGCACATATTTTAAAGCTAACAACAGCATTTATCTATATGAATTTTCAATTGCAGATTATTTCATATGTCTCGTTAATCAGGTTTAGTGAGTTGATGGTCCAGTCACCATGTGCATGATGAGGTGTTTTAGCCCGTTTCAACTTGGCTCCATGACAGAGGGAGTAAGTGGATTTTATGCCACTTTTAGAAATATTCAAGCAAGGAGGGGACACCAGAAGTGGGCTTTACACATTGTTGCTCTGTGGGAACTGAAGCTGGGTCTTTGGCGTGGCAGGTGAACGGTTTAACCACCAGGCTATGCCACAGGCCCTTAGCTTCATGACAGACTGAAGTCGAGTCACTGCTGAGTATTTATTATCACCTGTACCTCTGCAGAATTATGGCTTTCCAATGATGTCAATGTTATGTTTCTTCTTTGGGTTGACAAGGACGGCACAGTGGTCCATGCCGCCACGATTTGCTGTACTTTTGCATCTTAACCTGAACCCATCATGGGTTTGAGTCCGAGGTTTGCCTGTATTTTGTTTCCTGGTTTGCTAGCACCCATTCTCGTCAGTTTCACCACACTGATAAACATCAAGTCCTACATTATTTCAGGCTGGCAATATAACTGAGATACTGTTTTGATAGGTGTAGGGCTGAGACGAGTCCAAGTTTACTACCTGGGCGTCCGATCCCCTATTACCCGACCCTACCCGGTTACCCGCTTTAGGTCTCAAGTTTTTCTGGAGTCCTGGGCCCCGTTCCACAAAGCGATCTTAGCCCTACGACCACCGTAGGCCTATGTTAAAGTATGGGAGTTACGATCGTCTTAGGGCTAAGATCGCTTTGTGGAAAGCTGCTTAGATACATGCATAAAACGATCTGATCATGCATACACAGAAGTTGACTGAAGCTTTATCTTTACTCAAGCAGTCAGAAGGAATGCGTGCATAGTCAAAAAGAAATGGGAACATAAAGCAAATTGTTGTGTAACCATGGAATTTGACTGTTATCATTAAACAATATATCACATGAATAACCATGGGTCTGGGTCCTGTTTCGTTAGTCCCCCAGTAGTGACATAGGCTTCAGTCTGTCATCAAGCTGAGTGGTTAAATAATCACTCGTCAGACGGTGACTGAAGACGGTGACCGAAGACGGTGACTGAAGACAGTGACTGAAGACAGTGAGTGAAGACGGTGACCGAAGACAGTGACCGAAGACAGTGACTGAAGACGGTGACCGAAGACGGTGACTGAAGACGGTGACCGAAGACGGTGACTGAAGACGGTGACTGAAGACGGTGACAGAAGACGGTGACTGAAGCCGGTGACTGAAGACGGTGACGGTGACTGAAGACGGTGACTGAAGACGGTGTAAGATCACATGGCAGTCAATATCCATTTCCAATATTCTCTTAACATTAATTGTAAAGGAAAACACCTTCTGAAAAGATATACTGACTCCCCAACCCCAAAGGATGAAATAAATGAATAGGTATTTATTTTTAATTCTCTTTGCTTGTATTGATATCAGTCTTGAAAAGTTTCCCTTTTTGATGATGTTGAAAGAATCGGGAGACAATGTAAGCAGGAAGTAAACAGTGACAAAGGGACTTAATTCTAACGGATAAAATTTCATCGTTTTTCTAAGGAGTGGTGGAGACAAGATAGACACAATTTTTATGGATAACAACTTCTTTAATACTGTGAAAAGCGACATTTCAGGATAGATACCTTATACCGTTGTCAAACATGTTTTTTCACTGTATTAAAGAAGTTGTTATCCATAAAAATTGTGTCTATCTTGTCATCCGTCAACTTCTAAGTATGCCTATCAAACAATTTAGGGTGGTGGAGTCATTCCAATTTCTCACAGTCCTGCACTGACTGGGAAGAGTGCACTGGAGCGTGACCACCAGTCAGCAAGGCACATGCAAGCAGTTCCGCTATATACTGCAGACAAAGGGTTAATCAATGTCCAGTCCCTTCTTGTATAGTCAGGTGGCATGGGTGGCCCAGTCGTCTAAGGCGCTGTGATTCGCTGTGCAGAGTTGCATCCCTTGGGCACGCCAGAAACCTATGATTATGAGTTTGAATCCCGGTTGGCCCCGATTATGTTTCCAGGTTTGTCAGCACCATACCCGTGCTCGTGGGTTTCGACGGAGTGGTTAACGTCTGGGACCTGCATCACTTGGGCTTTCCTCCTACATTAAGCTGACATGCCGTGATATAACTGTAATATTGTTAAAAGCGGCGTCAAACCCAACTGACTCACTCACTTGTTTAGTCTCCCGGTCCAGTTCCAATTTGTCGCAGAAGTAAATCATTTAGGTTCAGGATTAATGCAATCAAATTGAAGACAACCATCATTGTTCTCAACATAGACCAACATTTAGTCTCCGAAATCTTATATTACACAATATCCTTCTTGACTCCAAAAATATTTTTAAAAATCCCTATAGAGCTCGCTTGAGCTGGCTAGACTTGCTTTTGTATACATTTCTAGAGTATTTTTTTTCATAAAATAAATATATTCCAAGGTCATGGTGCAGGACTATTCTCAACACAATAAAGTGAATTTCGAAGGCTGTGCACCCATGATCAACACATCTTGGCAGACCTCAGGGAAATAACACAGCACAGCGAGATCAGAGTCCCTTGAGAAAATCGGTCACTGATACATATTCTCATAAGATTCCATGCGTAGGTCATGTGGTTTCCAAGAATATAGTTCTTCGGTTTTGAACATTATATTCTCATGTGATTTCAGCTCAGGTGAACCCCAAAACATATCATACCGCGAGCAAACCTGATCTGGCTACTTTAACTTGATCATTGCATTCAGCCAGTGGGCATCGATTACAAAATGTCAGAGGTATGATCGACAAGAAATTCCCCAGTGTTGATTGTCTCCACCAACAGCAGCAGCGACATCAATACTTCCCATACCAGCCATTAATACCTGAATATCTCACAGGTGAGACTTCTCATGGCCACTCTCATGACACAATCTACAAATCTCTGCACAGTGCCGCTCATTACTGACAGATTTGGTGTAGAGAGATATGCATGTGTCAACACTGGAACGAATTTACAAAAAGCTAAAGGTAACTTCAACATAAAGTTCTGTCATCATCAAATATCACATTGCACAGGGAAGGTAGGAATTTGACTTTAATTAAATATGGGAAACAATTATGAAACTATATGACACTCTTTTGTCACTGTGTGATAATATCTTGCAAGGATCCAAAGGACAATCCCTGCATGGTTATCATCAAAATAAAGAACACTAAACGAGCTCCCGTGTTATACCAAATTTATGAAATGAGTGAATAGTTCTGGTATCTGACAAGCGTGGTTTTACACGGGGGCGAGTTTAGTATTTTATTTATTACTTGCCATTTATAACATTTTTAGAATTATACTGTTGAGTGTGAATAGGCTGACACCTACACGATCCACGGAATAATCCAATTGAGTTTAACAGAAAATTATTGCAGGTATACCATCTTATGTTTACAATTTTACTTACTTCCTGCTATATCATCGCACCCGCGTGTCCTCGGAAATTACGTAACCATCTCGTGGTCACGTAATCACTGCTTTGTCGATTACGTAACCGTCTCTACTCATCACTTTCGCACAGCCATTCATCCGTGGTACTTCGCATTGTCGCTCTCCGCTTTCCCACCCGCCTGCCCTGTTTGCCTCCATCTATCTCATTTCCATTGTACATCAACTTTATTGTCTATGACAGGTGCAATTGTACATACCTAATTATATATCTCTCCTAATATTGTACATACCTTGACAATGTGAATAAAACAAGTCGTGGAGTGGCGTGGTTCTTCTGGGCTACCTCCTATATCATCATAGTTTATATTGATATATATACTAATTAGGGTTTCCGGTTACCGTCTTTCCAGCGGGAACCAAGACTGGGTTACCTTCTTACCAGTTGGAACCCAGTCTTTCCCGGGTTTTCACTCGGGAATCTAGTAACAATTATATTTGGCAACGCAAGTTGCCACATAGCTGGGCCTGGCGGCGTTCGCTGCCATTTGGACCCGCAGCGTTGGTCGGGTTGCGTCGTTTCCGTCATTTGGGCTGTAGCATTAAGTATATATTAACAATTAAATTTGGCCTGGCGGCGTTCGCTCCCATTTAGACCCGCAGCGTTGGTCGGGTTGCGTCGTTTCCGTCATTTGGGCCGTAGCATTAAGTATATATTAACAAATAAATTTGGCCTGGCGGCGTTCGCTCCCATTTAGACCCGCAGCGTTGGTCGGGTTGCGTCGTTTCCGTCATTTGGGCCGTAGCATTAAGTATATATTAACAATTAAATTTGGCGTGGCGGCGTTCGCTCCCATTTAGACCCGCAGCTGTGTCGGGTTGTGACGTTTCCGCCATTTGGGCCTTAGCATTATTAGCTATTAACAAATATGTTTGGCGACTCAAGTCGCCACATAGAAATACTATTTATTCCATTTCTAAATTGGGGTAGCCCTTTAGCAACTCACATACTTTTACCTAGACCAATGACTGTCATTGCCCTACAGTACGATGGCCTTGTGGAACGGGGTCTAGCACCTCAAAGTTACAATCACGTCACAATACCCGATGACGTAATTTGTGAAATTTTGTTGCAAGATCCATCGGCGAAACAATGCCATGTGACGTTAAGCCTAGCAACAAGGTTGCTGGGGTCATCGAGTGTGCATAAGCTCCTCTCTGTGATCTATCAACTCCATACGCAATGTCGTTGAATAAGCCAAGGGATGTTGAGAGCTTTCAATATTTGTTTGTGAAACGTGTTCCGAGAGTACATAAGCACGCGTTTTGGTATTACACAATGTGTAATACAGCTGTATGTTTATCAAACGGGTGATCTCTTCACGGGCAAGTAATAATATAGATTATCACAGGTCATGACAGTAATCCATCATAGAGCAGCACAATACTCTGCCATGTTATGTTTTTAGATTTGTTTGTTTGTTTGTTGTTGAATGCCGCACTCAGCAATATTCCAGCCATATGATGGCTATCTGAAAATTCAAGTCAGAACCAGACAATCCAGTGATTGACATCATGAGTATCAATCCACACAAATGGGATTTGATGACATGCATCAACCAAGTCAGCGAGCCTGACCATCCGATCCCGTTAGTCGCCCCTTCTGACAAGAATGGGTTCTACCCCATCTCTTCACCGGTCTATTTTTTAGAAATAAAGTTAAGCAAGTACCATCTCTTAATGGTTTTTTTTGGTTTGCGATGGCTGGGGATAGAACTTGGTTCTTAGTTCATGGCTCTCCTGTTCGCTGTGTGTGACTCTCATGGAGATAAATCTGTTTGTGAAGCATGAGTCTGTGGAAGGCTGGCAAACTGACACCAAGACAAGGAGTAGGACTTCAACACAGAAATTCAATCAGACATTGGAATCAATGGTGGACAATGGAAACTGTTATCTGTATGGCCCTTGTTCCCAGTCTCAGACTGAGCAGCGAGTTATCCAACACAGCCAATACAGCCCATGCAAGTCTATAATGTTTGGCAAGTCTAGATAACTGCAGTATCAGTATCTGAAAATGAAGAAAGTCTCTGGGCTCCTTTTTATTATATTTTATAACCATGATTTAACAACAATTTTTGTTCTGTAAAATATATTCATTTCAGAGACTAGATGTAAGTGTAAGAAGCAAGTGTTTACTGACAGCGTTTACTTTACTGACACAGTGTTTATTTTTATTGACAAACCATAAACATATTTCAGGAGACAGTGTTTATTTTACCTGAAACTGTCCATTTTAACTTAAAGGGTATATTTGTACCGAACATGTTCATTATTAGTTACAAAATGTATTTTGCTGAAAAACAGTATTTTAAGAGTAAAAGTGTTTTACTCACAAACAACATTCCTTCCAGCTTATTGCATATATTATTGACAGTGTTCATTTTAAAAATCATGTTTTTTTTACCTAAAAACCTTATTGTCACTGGCAGTGTTCATTTTTATTGATGAACAGGAAAACAGATTTGCTTATAAGGTGAGTTATTATAGGAATGACAGTAAAAACTATGACAAAGAAATCTTCCGCTTAGTAAAACTTTGTTTCCCAAAAGCATATTTCCCTAAAAATTATTTCTGATTTGTAGTTCAGCCTTTATAGAATGAGTGAGTGAGTATGGTTTTACACTGCTTTTAGCAATATTCTACCAATATCACGGCGGGGGACACCAGAAATGGGTTTCGCAAATTGTACCCAGGTGGAGAATCAAACCCGAGCCTTTGGCATTACGAGCAAACGCTTTAACCACTAGGCCACCCCACCACCCCCAACCTACATAGAAGGATCTTCAGGAACTACACCCATGCTTAGAATCAAACTCAGGAGTTTGGCAGGACAAGCCAACACATGAACCATTACAGAACACTGAATAGCCCTTCCTTCACACTTACACAGTCTATGAAATCTTTGATGACACAATATTCTCACCTCTCAGAGTGAGTGAGTGAGTGAGTGAGTGAGTGAGTGAGTGAGTGAGTGAGTGAGTGAGTGAGTTGGGTTTAACGCCGCTTTTAACAGTATTCCAGTTATATCACGGCATGTCAGCTTAATGTGGGAGGAAAGCCCGAAGTGATGCAACATCTAAGGTTTATCACTTCGGTGAAACTCACCTCTCAGAATACTGAGAACTGGCTTGACTAGGTTTTTTTATAATCTGGTTTTGGTTTACTAAAATGCATATATTTCCAGTCATGGTGCAGGACTACCCTCCCTTAACAGACAGGAGAATCAGATAAAACTCTGACAGTCCATGTGTGTTATTGCAATGAGCTGAAGTAGACTAACAATGATAAGAAGTTAATTACAACCAGATAGATCAGATTGCTCTACAACAGCCTCTCACCTGGCCGCACCTCTTACAGACGCATCAGGCCACAAACCTGGATATAATTGACAAGCAAGGCCTGGAACCACACAAATACTTGCTGACGTGGCACATGTGCCACCATCAAATATCTCCTGTTCACAGTTGTAATTATGTCTACTGTTAACCGTTGCGGACTGTATTCCCTAGAACTGGGAGACAAAAACTCCCCAACTGCTGTTACCCAATCAGTGAGAACAGTACCAGCTGAGAAAACACATCAACATTCCGGGGTCCAGCGGGGAGTGTGGGGAACGCCGCACCTGTGTCAGCAGACCCAACCAGGGAGGCATGAGGAATATACGGAGGAATATGCATTCACCCCCACCACAAAGAATGGCCACAACATCCATGTTCTAAACTCGGATCAGAATTCTAAGTGACACCATAGCTTGGATCATCCATACAAAGGATCACTTCCATGGGCTGAGATGGTGATGCCGCAGATGTAAAAAATTTACAACCGGATGTAAAACTGGAAGCACAGATAATATGTCACGACATTAGCTCATTTGACTTGCAATCAGTTGAGCTACAACAGTCTAGATGATAAAAAAGTCAAGTTCAGCAATAAAATAAGCCTTTTAAAAATTTCAAGAAAATATTGAGCAATAAAATATTTCATTGACTACATGTGAAGAGTGCTGGGGCACCTGCTGGCAAAAGGGAGGTGTAATGTCAAAACCTTTATTACACAATAAATTGTTCTGTTTTTCTTTCTTCTAATGGTAAATAGCCAGATATTGAACTAAAGACAAGATAGCATGGAGGATGAACTTCCTTATAACAAAGGGTGTGACTTTTAGATGTAGATTCTAACACTGATATTACAAGTGCCCATATGACCAGGGCACCTGGTCTGGTCTGTTCCTAGTTGCCAGGCATCGCCAGCACCGCCAGCACCACATGCCAGCACAGCCATGATAAGGGTACCTGTTCTGGTCTGTTGAGGTTGTCAAAGAGGACAACAATGCAAACATAACTGGGGCACTTGGTCTGATTTGTTCCAGGTTTTCAAAGAGGACAATGATGCCAACATAACTGGGGCACCTGTCTGATTTGTCCAGGTTGTGAAGGAGGACAACGATGCCAACATGACCAGGGCACTTGGTCTGATTTGTTCCAGGTTTTCAAAGAGGACAACGATGCCAACATGACCAGGGCACCTGTCGGATTTGTTCCAGGTTGTCAAAGAAAACAATGACCATGGCACCCGTGGGCTGGTCTGTTTCAGGTTGCTAGGGAGTATGATGGTGCCAACATGACCACGGCACCCGTGGGCTGGTCTGTTTCAGGCTGCTAGGGAGGGTGATGGTGCCAACATGACAATGGCACCCCCGGGCTGATCTGTTCCAGGTTGCTAGGGAGGGTGATGGTGCCAACATGACCACGGCACTCCTGGGCTTGGATGTTTCAGGTTGCTAGGGAGGGTGATGGTGCCAACATGACTATGGCACCCCTGGTCTGGTCTGTTCCAGGCTGCTAGGGAGGGTGATGGTGCCAACATGACTACGGCACCCCTGGGCTGGTCTGTTTCAGGCTGCTATGGAGCATGATGGTGCCAACATGACCAGAGCACGCCTGGGCTGGTCTGTTCCAGGTTGCTAGGGAGGGTGATGGTGCCAACATGACCACGGCACCCCTGGGCTGGTCTGTTTCAGGCTGCTATGGAGCATGATGGTGCCAACATGACCATAGCACCCCTGGTCTGGTCTGTTCCAGGCTGCTAGGGAGGGTGATGGTGCCAACATGACCACGGCACCCCTGGGCTGGTCTGTTTCAGGTTGCTAGGGAGGGTGAGGGTGCCAACATGACTATGGCACCCCTGGTCTGGTCTGTTTCAGGTTGCTAGGGAGGGTGATGGTGCCAACATGACTACGGCACCCCTGGGCTGGTCTGTTTCAGGCTGCTAGGGAGGGTGATGGTGCCAACATGACCATAGCACCCCTGGGCTTGGCTGTTTCAGGTTGCTATTGAGGATGATGGTGCCAACATGACCATAGCACCCCTGGGCTGGTCTGTTTCAGGCTGCTATTGAGGGTGATGGTGCCAACATGACCACGGCACCCCTGGGCTGGTCTGTTTCAGGTTGCTAGGGAGGGTGATGGTGCCAACATGACTACGACACCCCTGGGCTGGTCTGTTTCAGGTTGCTAGGGAGGGTGATGGTGCCAACATGACTACGGCACCCCTCGGCTGGTCTGTTTCAGGTTGCTCGGGAGGGTGATGGTGCCAACATGACTACGGCACCCCTGGGCTTGGCTGTTTCAGGTTGCTATTGAGGGTGATGGTGCCAACATGACCATAGCACCCCTGGGCTGGTCTGTTTCAGGTTGCTATTGAGGGTGATGGTGCCAACATGACCACGGCACCCTTGGGCTGGTCTGTTTCAGGTTGCTCGGGAGGGTGATGGTGCCAACATGACCACGGCACCCCTGGGCTGGTCTGTTTCAGGTTGCTAGGGAGGGTGATGGTGCCAACATGACCACGGCACCCCTGGGCTGGTCTGTTTCAGGTTGCTCGGGAGGGTGATGGTGCCAACATGACCACGGCACCCCTGGGCTGGTCTGTTTCAGATTGCTCGGGAGGGTGATGGTGCCAACATTACCACGGCACCCCTGGGCTGGTCTGTTTCAGATTGCTCGGGAGGGTGATGGTGCCAACATGACCACGGCACCCCTGGGCTGGTCTGTTCCAGGTTGCTAGGGTGCCAACATGACCAGGATAAGCAGCCATATCTGTTCTCAGTTACCTGCCAGGACAACAGTGCCACCACAAGCAGGAGAACATCTGGAAGTCATGCCTGATTATCTCAAGACAATCAGTATGTCATAACTGACATACTCACTGTGAACTCCCCCTCCAGACAAATATTATTGTGCTGGCATATGGAAGTCATGTTTCCCTGCATCCAATCAAACAATAAAACACAATCACTTCCTGCTGAGAGGGCGGCCTTAGACTGACATTTGGGAACTGCTGAAATTCTAGCTGTATCTATCAATATCTGACATTATAGCGCCTACTTGTACAGCTGATTGTCTGCATAGATAACCCCACAAGACACCATGCCAGCCCAGCAGTAGACTTGCACAAGTCTCTAAGGCAGTAATTATCAGTTTAAATCGTAATTTCTAGATTATGTTAATAATAATCACAAGTTGTCCCTTTAACAGACTGGAGTCCTGTAATATCAACAGATCTAGACTTGCCTATTAGAAGGATAAAATTATTACACAGCCATGGACGTATCTTTCAGTACAGCCTTGGAGCAAGGCTAGCAAGAGTGGCTACCCAACAGGGGGACATTTCCACATCATGAAACTCTTATCCTCTGTGGGTGAGTGCCCTGAAAGTGTGACTGGGATTGAGTGAATGTGAACAAAAGAGAGCTGTATGTACGTCGACATTTCCATGTTCCCACATGCTTGTATAGGTGTGTAGATGGTGTGTTGCTGTGTGTAGCCAGCCCTTCACAATATAAAACTGCTGGTGATGTCTGTTTGTTGTTTCCACCAGTCAGCATTATGTCAGGTATAACTTGGCATCCTGTGAATAATCAAACCTGGCCTGCAGTTGACATTATGAGTATTATACCAACCCCTCATACCACCACCCCGTCAAAAAAACCACCCCGTCATACCACCACCCCGTCATATTATGAGTATTATACCACCTCGTCATACCACCACCCTGTTACATTATGAGTATCATACCACCCCGTCATACCACCACCCAGTCACATTATGAGTATTATACCACCCCGTCATACCACCACCCTGTCACATTATGAGCATCATACCACCCCATCATACCACCACCCAGTCACATTATGAGTATTATACCACCCCGTCATACCACCACCCCATCACATTAGGAGTATTATACCGACCCGTCATATCACCACCCCGTCACATTATGAGTATTATACCACCCCATCATACCACCTCCCCATCACATTAGGAGTATCATACCATCCCGTCATACCACCACCCCGTCACATTATGAGTATTATACCGACCCGTAATACCACCACCCCGTCACATTATGAGTATTATACCACCCCGTCATACCACCACCCCATCACATTAGGAGTATCATACCACCCTGTCATACCACCACCCCATCACATTAGGAGTATCATACCACCCTGTCATACCACCACCCCATCACATTAGGAGTATCATACCACCCCATCATACCACCACCCCATCACTTTATAAGTATCATACCACCCCGTCATACCACCACCCCGTCACATTATGAGTATTATACCACCCCTTCATACCACCACACCATCACAATAGGAGTATTATACCGACCCATCATACCACCACCCCGTCACATAAGGAGTATTATACCACCCTGTCATACCACCACCCCATCATACCACCCCATCACATTATGAGTATTATACCACCCCGTCACATTATGACTAGATGTATTATACCACCCCTTCATACCACCACCCTGTCACATTATGAGTATTATACCACCCTGTCATACCACCACCCCATCATACCACCCTGTCACATTATGAGTATTATACCACCCTGTCATACAACCACCCCATCATACCACCCTGTCACATTATGAGTATTATACCACCCTGTCATACCACCACCCCATCATACCACCCAGTCACATTATGAGTATTATACCACCTTGTTATACCATCAACCTGTCATACCAACCCGTCATACCATTGTTAATTGTTCTTGTAAACAAAATTGTCGCTAGTCTCCTATGATTCCGGCTCTTTGCTGACTAATTCCCCCAAGAAAACCAGCACGCCATTTGGAAGGTTTTGTACCCTGATTTCAGAACGATAACAGTATAACCAGCCTCGATCATCCCCTCAAACAGAATCCACTGGGCATGAAAGTCAAAATAGCAGTTAAGATTATATGAATTGATCACTGAAAATCTGTTGATGACACCTGGGATAGCATGTCCAATCCCACAAACATTATCAATGGTAAAATAAGGTGTATTTTTCATGACCTTTCCAAGAAGGCAATTATATGCCGAGCTGAAACTGAGATAGCATTGCTGTGTGTGGAAACAACTTCTTTGATCTACATCATAAAGTCAGCAGACAAAGTAGGACTTGTAGGACAATCGTGATGCACCAGCTTCACTCTAAATTGCTGGGACTGCCTTGCAATTTGCCCAATACCTTTGAAGATAAGAAAATGTACAACTTTATGGATAAAAATTTTTGGTTTATTGCACAGCAACGTTTTGATGTAGATTCTTACACCGTTATCAAGCTGGGGGGACAACAGCCAAGTGAAGACAGGATATAAACATGATCATGGGCCTCTCATCATTTGGTTGGCGTCACTCTAGCTTGATAACGGTGTAAGACTCGACATGGAACGTCTCATCACTATATGTAACAAACCAGAAGTTGTAATCCATAAAGTTGTAGCTTCTTTTACTTACCCGGGTACTCCCCCCAACTTCTAGAATGCCAGAAAAACAGTTACCTTTAAAGATGCCAATTAATATTTTGAATCTTTATCATAAATAAAAGGGATATATTTCTTAAATTGTGAGATAATGTCATGGGAATTAACAGCAAATAAATAACATAGATAAAGGAGAAAAATTATTTCAGTAATTTCTCACTATTTAAGCATTACTATTTTAGCTTCATACAAGCTTCATTCATTTTGTACTGTCATAATGTCATATGCAAACATTTGTACTGTCATAATGTGAGACGCTAACTTTTGTACTGTCATAATGTGAGACGTAAACTTTTGTACTGTCATAATGTCATATGCAAACTTTTGTACAGTCATAATGTGATACGTATACTTTTGTACTGTCATAATGTCATATGCAAACTTTTGTACTGTCATAATGTGATACGTATACTTTTGTACTGTCATAATGTCATATGCAAACTTTTGTACTGTCATAATGTCATATGCAAACTTTTGTACTGTCATAATGTCATATGCAAACTTTTGTACTGTCATAATGTGAGACGCTAACTTTTGTACTGTCATAATGTGAGACGTATACTTTTGTACTGTCATAATGTGAGACGTATACTTTTGTACTGTCATAATGTGATACGTATACTTTTGTACTGTCATAATGTGAGACGTAAACTTTTGTACTGTCATAATGTGAGACGCTAACTTTTATACTGTCATAATGTGATACGTATACTTTTGTACTGTCATAATGTCATATGCAAACTTTTGTACTGTCATAATGTGATACGTATACTTTTGTACTGTCATAATGTCATATGCAAACTTTTGTACTGTCATAATGTGATACGTATACTTTTGTACTGTTATAATGTCATATGCAAACTTTTGTACTGTCATAATGTCATATGCAAACTTTTGTACTGTCATAATGTCATATGCAAACTTTTGTACTGTCATAATGTGAGACGCTAACTTTTGTACTGTCATAATGTGAGACGTATACTTTTGTACTGTCATAATGTGAGACGTATACTTTTGTACTGTCATAATGTGATATGTATACTTTTGTACTGTCATAATGTGAGACGCTAACTTTTGTACTGTCATAATGTGAGACGTTAACTATTGTACTGTCATAATGTGAGACGTAAACTTTTGTTCTGTCATAATGTGATATGTATACTATTGTACTGTCATAATGTGAGACGTAAACTTTTGTACTGTCATAATGTGAGACGTATACTATTGTACTGTCATAATGTGAGACGTAAACTTTTGTAATGTCATAATGTGAGACGTAAACTTTTGTACTGTCATGATGTGAGACGTAAACTTTTGTACTGTCATAATGTGAGACGTAAACTTTTGTACTGTCATAATGTGAGACGTAAACTTTTGTACTGTCATAATGTGATATGTATACTATTGTACTGTCATAATGTGAGACGTAAACTTTTGTAATGTCATAATGTGAGACGTAAACTTTTGTACTGTCATAATGTGAGACGTAAACTTTTGTACTGTCATAATGTGATATGTATACTATTGTACTGTCATAATGTGAGACGTAAACTTTTGTACTGTCATAATGTGAGACGTAAACTTTTGTACTGTCATAATGTGATATGTATACTATTGTACTGTCATAATGTGAGACGTAAACTTTTGTACTGTCATAATGTGATATGTATACTATTGTACTGTCATAATGTGAGACGTAAACTTTTGTACTGTCATAATGTGAGACGTAAACTTTTGTACTGTCATAATGTGAGACGTAAACTTTTGTACTGTCATAATGTGAGACGTAAACTTTTGTACTGTCATAATGTGATATGTATACTATTGTACTGTCATAATGTGAGACGTAAACTTTTGTAATGTCATAATGTGAGACGTAAACATTTGTACTGTCATAATGTGAGACGTAAACTTTTGTACTGTCATAATGTGATATGTATACTATTGTACTGTCATAATGTGAGACGTAAACTTTTGTAATGTCATAATGTGAGACGTAAACTTTTGTACTGTCATAATGTGAGACGTAAACTTTTGTACTGTAATAATGTGAGACGTAAACTTTTGTACTGTCATAATGTGAGACGTAAACTTTTGTACTGTCATAATGTGATATGTATACTATTGTACTGTCATAATGTGAGACGTAAACTTTTGTACTGTCATAATGTGAGACGCTAACTTTTGTACTGTCATAATGTGAGACGTAAACTTTTGTACTGTCATAATGTGATGTGTATGCTATTGTACTGTCATAATGTGATACGTAAACTTTTGTACTGGGGGGCACGGGGGGCCCAGTCTCCTAAGACGCCGCGATTAGCTGTGCAGAGTTGCGTCCCTTGGGCACGCCAGAAACCTATCATTGTGGGTTCAAATCCTGGTTTGATTATGTTTCAAGGTTTTGCCAGCACCATACTCGTGCTCGTGGGTTTCACCGAACTGGTAAACGTTTGAGACCTGCATCACTTGGGGCTTTCCTCTCACATTAAGCTGACTCGCCGCGATATGACTGGAATACTGTTAAAAGTGGCGTTAAACCCAACTCACTCACTCACTTTTGTACTTCTTCAAACACTAGATTTATTAAACTGCCAAAATGATAACAAAACCTTTGCAAGTATCCTGAACCCCTGCCCTGAAAAAGCAAAATATGTTTCACAAATTATCTCTGACATGTTTATCAAAAGAACCTATCTTGCAGACAACGTTTAGATTTGACCTTAAATCTTTACAACTATTGTGACTTATATCTATACAGGATCTACACTAAGTGTACGCTGCCAGCCACCTCATGATATATATAAATGTTTATATACTGTGAATGAAAATAATATGTAATACCTCTTTGTATAATGTACATTATGTATGTCTACATATCTAGTGGTTAAAATGTGCGCTCGTCACGCCGAAGACCCAGGTTCGATTCCCGACATGGGCACAATGTGTGAAGCCCATTTCTGGTGTCCCCGGTCGTGATGTTGCTGGAATATTTCTAAAAGCGGTGTAAAACCAAACTCTCACTCATTCTATAGTAATATTTATTCCCAAATGTAGGTAGTTTGTACCCTGACCTACAGGGTGTTCTGTGCAATATAAACTCTTGATTCTTGATACAAATTGGCTTGTTTGTGCCAGTTACTCCTTGTTAGGGAGAGGCCTGTAATGTCACATGATACCAATATCCTGATGACAATAATGGAAGATGACATCATCCATTGTTCCTGTTCTACATGGTTTTGTCCCTCCAACAATAGACAGAGCGGATGTCACCACTTGAGATCAGTTGTTTCACAAAGGTTCCGGACTTGAAACAAACGATCCATCATTCCTTGTAGTGTGTAGGTTATTCTTAGCAACAAAACTATTGTTTGAAAGTCAAACTTCACAGGAAAAATTGTTATGGATTATGTGAACTTTTTTATCATTCATGATTTGTCGATAAAAAAATGAGTAAAATATCAAACTGATATGGACCAGCTTGAATATAAAAATTGTAACAATATGACTAGACTTGCACAAGTCTTTAAGGCAATAATTATTAGCTTAAATCATAATTTCTAGATTATAAAAATAAGATCAAGTTGTCCCTATAAAGACTGGAGTCTTCTACTGTCCATATATCTAGACTTGCCTGTTTGGAGAATAGAATTACTACACATCCATAGACTTATCTTTCAGTACAGCCTTGGAGCAAGGCTACAATATGACTTGGCATGCGAAACAGAATATTGTTTAACACCTCATCAGCAGTATTGCTCGATTGTGTTAATTCTATGTGGATAAGATAAGATGAAATAGGATAATATTTATTGCAGAAACGTTCCATTACGGGACAGATGCAATTTTAAAAGACAAGACATTATGATTCATATATACATATATGCATAATTAACATTCCTGTAGACACATACAAAAACAAAACAATCAATATTACATATTTGATGATATTATTATACATAAAATGTCAACGGTTGATTATGAAGGGGTATTTATTGTTTGAAATTATAGATATGGAAACAAATGGAGTTGATATTGACTGCTTCATTATTTGACTGGATGGAGTGAAATAATTTGTCTTTATGACTGTGGACATTCACATTTACATTTTGTGTGGATGTATAGAAGTTGCAGTAGCTGTAGGGATACAACTGCTAATCTACACAAAACTTCTGACAAAGCTTTCATCAGTTTCCAACAGTCACCCTGCAATGTCGTGCCCAGACGAACATATAGTCTCTGAAATGAACATATTTTACAGAAAAAACAGTTGTTGAATAATTGTTATAAAAAATGATAAAAAGGAGCCCAGAGATTCTTCATTTCCTTATACTGCAGTAATCTAGACTTGCCAAACATTATAGACTTGCATGGGCTGTATTGGATATATTTGTTTCAGGGTCTGTATGACAGACTATGTCGTGCCTTGCCTCTCCTGATAATACTGGGAGATGAGCTTCCTTCTAGAGCTTCTCAACTCTCTGCTCAGTAATCACTTAATTTTCAGAGAAATTTAATTATGGACGTGGGGTCAAACTGGAGCCACCACTCATCAATTGTGTGTAACCCGATAGAGAAAGAAGGCAGCAGAGGATGTAGAGAGAATTCTGGGAGATTTACAGACTGTGAACTTTCTCTGTTTTCAAGAACTGGGCTTCTCCAAAGGCAAGACACACAGAGAGGAATCCGTCAGATCCCAACCAACTCGCACAGATCAACCAAAACTCGTGTTCTTGTACTACAGGATTTCCCAACTTTGTCATGAACAGCAAGAACTTTGTATGAAACCAAACCACCATTTATCTGTTTTCATAGTCCTGCACCATGAGTGTGGAATTTAAATATTGTAGGTATTTTTCTTTTACTAAAAGCCGAGGCAAGTTTAGATCAAACTAACCAAGTCTAGTTTGCTTGATTCGACAAATATGAAAACGGCAGAAGAGGAAAGGTTCTTCCAAAGAAAAAAACAGAAAAATTTAAAAACATGTTTTCATTGACAAAGTGCAAATGTTCCATAATGGAACGTTTTTGCAATAAATATTATCTATCTTATCTTATCTGTGTGCTATTGTCCTGCCATGTAGAGTTTTGTTAAGTGTTTTGTTAGAGTTTGTAGCCTGGCCCTTGAGGGTTTTATACAACAAAATATCTTGAATCTTGAATCTTGAATTTTGAATCTTTATCAACTTAATTCATGTCATGATAGATTATTCCATTCATTAGCCAATGAGATGAAATCACCAATACATTTTTACGTCAATGACAGCCAAGTGTTTTTCTCACAAAAACAAAAACCAGAATGACACAATGTGGTACATTTGTACCTGTCTTCATGTCAGACCAGGCCTGCTGAGGTTACAGAGCCACACACCTTGAGGTACCTGCCACGAGCAACAAACATCTACAGGAGAATGTGAAAGCTATGATGTTGTGTCTGGTGTATTTCGGGGCTGTTTATCCACCTTGAAATATCACCACAAACACAGCAATCTTTGGCCATGCTCTGTAGGAAGCTGTCTTCTGATACAGTCATGTATATTCCATGCTACTGCCCTGGTGGATGTAGCCAATACATTCCATGTTAAACACCCCAAAGAATAACTACTAACTTGCATGGGATCAAAATTAATAGCAAGAGTATGGGATAATATCAACACAATATTGTCTTGATATATTGTATGTTACATGTGATCATGCATAACCAGTATATTGCATGTTACATACATTGATGTATTACCAGTATATTGCATGTTACATACATTGGGGTATAACCAGTATATTGCATGTTAAATACATTGATGTATAACCAGTACATCGCATGTTACATACATTGATGTATAACCAGTATATTGCATGTTACATACATTGGTGTATAACCAATATATTGCATGTTACATACATTGATGTATAACCAGCATATTGTATGTTACATACATTGGTGTATAACTGGTATATTGTATGTCACCATACATTGATGTATAACCAGCATATTGTATGTCACATACATTGATGTATAACCAGCATATTGTATGTTACATACATTGATGTATAACCAGCATATTGTATGTTACATACATTGATGTATAACCAGCATATTGTATGTTACATACATTGATGTATAACTGGTATATTGTATGTCACATACATTGATGTATAACTGGTATATTGCATGTCACTTACATTGATGTATAACCAGTATATTGTATGTCACATACATTGATGTATAACCAGCATATTGCATGTCACATACATTGATGTATAACCGGCATATTGCATGTCACATACATTAATGTATAACCAGTATATTGTATGTCACATACATTGATGTATAACCAGTATATTGTATGTTACATACATTGGTGTATAACTGGTATATTGCATGTTACATACATTGGAGTATAACTGGTATATTGCATGTCACATACATTGATGTATAACCCTTTATAATGCATGTTACATACATTGATGTATAACCAGTACATCGCATGTTACATACATTGATGTATAACCAGTATATTGTATGTTACATACATTGATGTATAACCAGTATATTGCATGTTACATATATTGATGTATAACCAGTATATTGCATGTTACATACATTGATGTATAACCAGTATATTGCATGTTACATATATTGATGTATAACCAGTATATTGCATGTTACATATATTGATGTATAACTGGTATATTGTATGTTACCAGCATTGATGTATAACTGGTATATTGTATGTTACATACATTGATGTATAACCAGTATATTGCACGTTACATACATTGATGTATAACTGATATATTGTATGTTACATAAATTGATGTATACCCAGTATATTGCATGTTACATACATTGATGTATAACTGGTATATTGTATGTTACATACATTGATGTATAACTGGTATATTGTATGTTACATACATTGGTGTATAACCAATATATTGTATGTCACATACATTGGTGTATAGCCAATATATTGCATGTTACATACATTGATACAAACAATATTGCATATTTCTAATGTCCCAGACACCAGCCAGTACACAAGACAAGTGTTTCCCCACATGGGATGGTGTACCACTTTGTTGCTGCGGAGTCAACACTACCGATGCAGGATTTGGGCACAAGGACAAATTGATGACAGATTAAGTTCCAAATCTCTGTGTCAGTCTAGGACAGCAGCTGGTTTTTAGATACAAGGCAGGCCAAAATTGTGGTATGAACTTCACAAATGCTGAACAAAAATGACGAAACGAAAAAGATGTTCAAAACCCTGGACCACCATGTATGTAGGTAATTGCAGGCTGCTGAATGCATCTGATGATAGCATCACAAGTCAACACCCACTGAGTGAGTGTGAGAGTGTTGAGCAATGGTTTTGTTTTGTTGTATTGTTTGTTGTTTAACGCCCCACTCAGCAATATTCCAGACAGCAGCCTGTAAGTAATTGAGTCTGGACCAGACAATCCAGTGATTGACATCATGAGCATCGATCCACGCAATTGTGATACGATGACATGCATCAACAAAGTTAGCGAGCCTGACCACCTGATCCTGTTAGTCGCCTCTTAGACAAGCATAGTCGCCTTCTACAGCAAGCATTTCAGGTCACATTCATTTCCACATTCTATTTTTGAAGGTCGGCAGATTGTGTAAACCTATTTGAAAAAAGAGAGCCTCATCTGATGGATGAGCAGCACTACAAATAATGATGACTGTAATAGCTTGTGTCCACGCTGACAAAGGCCATTTTTACATATATATCCTTGAGACTGATCTGAGTTGACCTTTCATGCATCACAATGGCAACTGGGAATAGCCTTTGTTGAACAATCTGACATTTATTTCACCACAATGAGAACAAAAATAACATGTTGGTCCCAAAGGGAGGAGTGAGCGTGTTTGTTTTTTGTGCCGCTTCGTCATGACGAGTGAACACTGTAACCACTAGACCACCCTACTGTCCCCCAACGGGAGGTTGGTCTATTTGAAGTTAGTGATCTGAATGCTATCAGGATACTGTTAACATACTCATTAATGGTAATACATTTATAATACCACATGGGGGAGGGGGAGTGGGAGGTGGAGGGGGCTCTGGAGATATTGTTTATCTCATCACCAATGCCTTCATCAACATAAGCATTAGCAAGAGGTTGAAATGCTCCAATCTATTTTAGGCTAAATTTTAATTTAAGAAAACTGTAAAAAACAAAACATTGATCTCATTTGTTGTCGAAAATGAGTGGTAGAAAACGTTCTATCCCCATGACATTATTGCATGTGATGTGTATGTCATGCTTTTACCCTGAATTTATTTTTTATAATTTATCTGAAACTGATGATCAATCTACACATTGACTCTGCACACATATTTGAAACTTGACATGCCGAAAAACATTCCATGATGAAGGTTTCAAAGTGGCAACCAAAATGTTTAGACCACTTAAAATTAAAGATACGAATACAAAAATCTTGCACTCACAATAACTAAATGGTTTAAAACAAGCATTTATTTACAGTTCTACCATGATATTGAAGAAAGATTGATTCTGATTGGTCAAAATAGGATCAAAATTACGTTCAGATTCAAATTTAAAGTACAAGTTATCAAATTTACAGCAACACTATCTCAAATGTCAAAACACAACAGGTTTATCTCCTAATTTAAACCTCTTGCTGTAAAAGTGATTCATAACATTTTTTAAGGAACCTAAGTAGGGATTCTTGTCAGGAACCTAACTCATCCTGTCTGTTGTAGGATCTGCTGCAGAACTCAAGAATCCAACTACAGCCTACACGTGTATTGAATGACACCCAAAGTATAGAAAAGACAAAAAAGGTGAGGTGAGGTGAGGTGAGGTGAGGTGAGGTGAGGTAAAATGGGATGAAACATCCTTCCAAGATTATTGCACTTAAATGCATGCATGTGTGTGTGTGTGCCTGTACTAGTTTAACATTAATACCCTACAGTATGCAGAATGCTGACTCCAAGCTGACCAGTCCTTGTTTTAGCCCTTTAATGTCGAGGGCCAGGCAGGGTAACAACAAGTACCATCTTTTAACGTCTTTTGGTATGACACGGCCAGGGATCGAACCCCAGACTTTCTGCTCTGTGGGTGAATGCTCTCCCACTAGACCACTGAGATATAAAAGAGATTTTTTTTAATAATAATGAACATATTTAAAATGCACCAAATCTACACCGAAAGCGCAACATTAATGTTGCAGTCAAGGGATCAGCGTGCAATCAATTTGTCAGCTCCCTGGATAGTATCCAAACCAAGCTGTCTGTGAGGCGCTAGTACCATCTCATCCTACCGGGTACCCATTCACTGCTGGGTGAACAGAGGCGTATTTCAAACAAAGTCACTTGCCTCAGGAGACATAGACTGACATCTAGTCTCTGAAATGAACATATTTTACAGAAAAAACAGTTGGTAAATTATAGTTATAAACTAAATAAAAAAGAGCCCAGACACGTCTTCATTTTCAAATACTGCAGTAATCTAGACTTGCTAAACATTATAGACTTGCATGGGCTGTATTGGATAATTTGTTTCAGGGTCTGTATGACAGATTACAGGAGACACCCCATGCGCTGATGTGGGGAAAGCCAGAGTCAAGATGCTGAACAGGTCACACATCAACTTCCTACTCCCCACGACCAACATCATCAACCACTGTATACAGTATACACAGAAAACCTGTTATATCATCCACTACTTATACAACATATTAATTAACTGTAAACGACACACATATGGTTTAAGTGTTGTATAACAAAACTTTTTTCTTATGTAAATCTTTCAATCATGTCAAGAGCATGAGAAACTCACATGGTATTTAGCAAACATTCAGAACTTTTCTCGAAACCAAATTCCTTATACAATCAAAATTCCACTTTGATCCAGTGCATGGGAGAACTGTGGGGCCAAACCCAGTTCACCATGTTCAGTGATTAGAGCGTGTTTGGAGTGTGACTTGGTGATGTAATTAAGTGGGGAACAGGGGACAGCTGTGTTGTGTTAACATGCAGGCAGGTGCTTGCTGGCCCCTCGCCCCTCCCTCCCAGGCCTCTGATAACAAGGCTTATTACGCGTGCGTGCGTGCGTGCGTGCGTGCGTGCGTGCGAGAGAGAGAGAGAGAGAGAGAGAGAGAGAGAGAGAGAGAGAGAGAGAGAGAGAGAGAGAGAGAGAGAGAGAGAGAGAGAGAGAGTTAATCATCCAAGAGATTGTATCTCTTCCATACTGGAATGCTCCCTGCAATAAAATCTTATCTTAACATATGTTATCTCATCTTTGACACCCCATCATTTCCAACGTCCTGGATCCGCTTGTGAAGATATGCTATGTTGGTCTGCAGCAACCCATGCTTGTCGTAAGAGACGAGTAACAGGATCTGGTGGTCAGGCACTTGGTTGATGCAAGTCAGCGTATCCGAAATGTGCAGATCAATCAATCACTGGATTGTCTGTTCCAGACTTGATTGTAAACAGACCGCTGTCATATAGCTGGAATATCAAGGTCAGTGCCAGCATTCCTTGTTCAAGTTTACATTTCAATGTAGATCCATGCTTTGAGTGAGTAATATCAGGCTATATCAAGGATGAGGGAAACCACGAATGAACCATTTCATGCTAAATATGTGGAGGACATTTCCAAATTTGATGCACTGGTGACAATTATGCCAGATGCAATTCCCTATTTTGACTTGAACCATATGTTCCCTTGTTTTTCAGGTGAACAATTGACTTTCCTTTGCATGTGTTTGTGGCGGTGCCACAGTTGGGGCAGGATACGCTCACCTGTTCAAGAACACCAGGTACTATTACTATTTGATAGTTAAGAAAAGATATGATAAGATAAGATAATATTTGTTACGGAAACATTCTATTACGGAACAGATGCAATTTCTTTAGATGACAAAACATTATGATTCATATATACATATAAAGAGACATACATACATTCCAGTCAACACCAAAAAACAATCAATATTACATATTTGATGATATTATACATAAAATGTTGGGTTAAGCGCCCCTTTTAACAGTATTCCAGTTATATCGCGGCATGTCAGCTTGAGGTGGGAGAAAGCCCCAAGTTTACCACTTCAGTGAAACCCACGAGCACGGGTATGGTGCTGACAAACCTGGAAACATAATCGGGGCGAACCAGGATTCAAACCCACAATCATAGGTTTCTGGCATGCCAAAGGGACGCAACTCTGCAAAGCGAATCGCGTCGCCTTAGACGACTGGGCCACCCGTGCCCCCGTGATAAGTTGTGATAATGAGTCATAGACACATGAAAAAAACGGAATCATACATTCCACTTTGCTTTAAGCAGAGATTTCTTATTTATATAGAAAGGGTTTTGTCACTTGTATTCCCACTGGGAGCACCTGACACAGGAGACCATCAACACTAGAGATGAAACAACCCAGGGGGTGCTCCAAGTTTAACTCCGTGACTCTGCGCAGTTTGTCAACACCTGCACAAATACTCCCAGCACCTCTATCAGACATCGCCTGTCATGCCAGAATAAGGCTGATGTCTAACAGAAGGAGCATATTTCATTTCAATTTCGCTGTATTCTTTCCTCCGCCTGAACCTGTTTTTGATGCTGATGATTGAAGCCAAGCAGCATGCCAGCAATTCTGACAGGTAACCAGCCATCGCAGCTATCAGATACTTGGGGTGTTTACACCACACAATCATGTGCTTTGTGCAGGAAATTAAACCAATGTGTGATCCAGGCAGGGGAAGTCTAGTTCTGGAGGTGAGATGTATCTACATGAGGCGCTGTAACACCAAGCCTCAGCCTGGCCTGTCTGTTGCCAGGACTTTAACAACATTCACTCCTTAGCCTCTGTCGGGAATATAGCTGACTGTCCATTCGTCCCCAACCACCTCCGTGGTCAAGTGGTAGAGCATCCACCCGGAGTGTGGAAGGTCCGGGGGTTCAATCCCCAACCGCCTCCGTGGTCTAGTGGTAGAGCATCCACCCGGAGTGTGGAAGGTTCGGGGGTTCAATCCCCAACCACCTCCGTGGTCTAGTGGTAGAGCATCCACCCGGAGTGTGGAAGGTCCGGGGGTTCAATCCCCAACCGCCTCCGTGGTCTAGTGGTAGAGCATCCACCCGGAGTGTGGAAGGTCCAGGGGTTCAATCCCCAACCGCCTCCGTGGTCTAGAGGTAGAGCATCCACCCGGAATGTGGAAGGTCCGGGGGTTCAATCCCCAGCCGCGTCATGCCAAAGACGTTAAAAGATGGCACTTGTTGTTACCCTGTCTGGAGCTCAGCATTAAGGGGCTAAAACAAGGACTGGTCGGCTTGGAGTCAGTATACTGTGTCTGAGTGGGGTATTCATGTTAAACTGTGGCATGGTATCTCAGTGGGCTAGCACTATATATAGGCATCAGTCCGGAGTAGTACAAGCAGCTGCATTCACACACTATATAAGTGCAATAATCATGGATGGAACGTTATTTCACCACACCCATTCCTCCCCTGATTAAAGAGTCTAATATGATTTAACCTAATTATTTATTAAATAGATTTTTTTAAGAAACTTCTCACTACGACAGCTCCATGGAACGCTACCAACCACAACATCACAACGACAGCAACAACCATTTCCACATCATCTACTTCTCGTCATGTTTGTTTGTTTGTTGTCCTATGCCGCACTCAGCGATATTCCAGCTATATGACTGCTGTCTGTTTATAATCAAGTCTGGATCAGACAATCCAGTGATTGATCTGCACAATCCGGATACGATGACTTGAATCAACCAAGTGCCTGACCACCAGATCCCATTATTCGCCTCTTACGACAAGCATGGGTTGCTGCAGACCAACTCCAGCTGGGATCATCATGGGGAACTCGTGGCGTATATACATGACATAGGATCCCAAGATCCTGTCAGCAGCCAGGCAAGGCTTATAGCATATCTTCACAGGCAGATCCAGGACTAGTGAAATGATGGGGTGTCAAAGATGAGATAACATATGTTAAGATAATATTTTATTGCAGAAAGCATTCCAGTACAGAAGAGACGCAATCTTTTAAATGATTAACACACTAAGATCAACGGGTATTTATTGCTTAAAATTATAGACAAATGCAATTGATGTTGATGGCTGTCAAATGTAATTTAATGCTTAGCGCCAGTGTGATCATTGAGTTGTCTCCCTTATCTACGCCAGACCACACATTTAATTTTACAATTACCTCATTCACTTTTCATTTTCATTCAACCTTATTCATAAATATTTCGAGTACAATTTGTTCATCAATCACTTGAGTCCTTTCTGTTATTTCCAAAGCTGAGTGGATCCCCCTACATTTTGCTCTGCTTGTCCACAGTGAGTGATGAATCACGGCTGGTCATAGCTCATCTGCTCCAGTACCTCCTAGTGGTCAAGCTGTCAGGCTGGACACACACATGATCATGTATCCATCTGTCTGACAATTAGGAGGCCATTAACTATCTGTAGATACAGGCATGCTGGGTGAAGCGAGGGAGTGCCCCCTGGCATTAGTCATGCAGGGGTTTGGGGCAGACTTTGGGTCACATGCTTTCAGCATGTGGAGAAGCTTGTGGAGAGTGAATGTTGTTTTATCCTGTAGTGAGGTGAGTCAGAGAGTGAGTTGGGTTTAACACAACTCTGAGTGGTTTATCCTGTAGTGAGGTGAGTCAGAGAGTGAGTTGGGTTTAACACGGCTCTGAGTGGTTTATCCTGTAGTGAGGTGAGTCAGAGAGTGAGTTGGGTTTAACACGGCTCTGAGTGTTTTATCCTGTAGTGAGGTGAGTCAGAGAGTGAGTTGGGTTTAACACGGCTCTGAGTGGTTTATCCTGTATTGAGGTGAGTCAGAGAGTGAGTTGGGCTTAACACGGCTCTGAGTGGTTTATCCTGTAGTGAGGTGAGTCAGAGAGTGAGTTGGGTTTAACACGGCTCTGAGTGTTTTATCCTGTAGTGAGGTGAGTCAGAGAGTGAGTTGGGTTTAACACGGCTCTGAGTGGTTTATCCTGCAGTGAGGTGAGTCAGAGAGTGAGTTGGGTTTAACACGGCTCTGAGTGGTTTATCCTGTATTGAGGTGAGTCAGAGAGTGAGTTGGGCTTAACACGGCTTTGAGTGGTTTATCCTATAGTGAAGTGAGTCAGGGAGTGAGTTGGGTTTAACACGGTTCTGAGTGGTTTATCCTGTAGTGAGGTGAGTCAGAGAGTGAGTTGGGTTTAACACGGCTCTGAGTGGTTTATCCTGTAGTGAGGTGAGTCAGAGAGTGAGTTGGGTTTAACATGGCTCTGAGTGGTTTATCCTGTAGTGAGGTGAGTCAGAGAGTGAGTTGGGTTTAACACGGCTCTGAGTGGTTTATCCTGTAGTGAGGTGAGTCAGAGAGTGAGTTGGGTTTAACATGGCTCTGTGTGGTTTATCCTGCAGTGAAGTGAGTCAGAGAGTGAGTTGGGTTTAACATGGCTCTGAGTGGTTTATGGTGTAGTGAAGTGAGTCAGAGAGTGAGTTGGGTTTAACATGGCTCTGAGTGGTTTATCCTGCAGTGAAGTGAGTCAGAGAGTGAGTTGGGTTTAACACGGCTTTCAGTGGTTTATCCTGTAGTGAAGTGAGTCAGAGAGTGAGTTGGGTTTAACACGGCTCCGAGTGGTTTATCCTGCAGTGAAGTGAGTCAGAGAGTGAGTTGGGTTTAACATGGCTCTGAGTGGTTTATCCCGTAGTGAAGTGAGTCAGAGAGTGAGTTGGGTTTAACACCGCTCTGAGTGGTTTATGGTGTAGTGGAGTGAGTCAGAGAGTGAGTTGGGTTTAACACGGCTCTGAGTGGTTTATCCTGCAGTGAAGTGAGTCAGGGAGTGAGTTGGGTTTAACATGGCTCTGAGTGGTTTATCCTGTAGTTAGGTGAGTCAGAGAGTGAGTTGGGTTTAACACGGCTCTGAGTGGTTTATCATGTAGTGAAGTGAGTCAGAGAGTGAGTTGGGTTTGACACGGCTCTGAGTGGTTTATCATGTAGTGAAGTGAGTCAGAGAGTGAGTTGGGTTTAACATGGCTCTGAGTGGTTTATCCTATAGTGAAGTGAATCAGGGAGTGAGTTGGGTTTAACACGGCTCTGTGTGGTTTATCCTGTAGTGAAGTGAGTCAGAGAGTGAGTTGGGTTTAACACGGCTTTCAGTGGTTTATCCTGTAGTGAAGTGAGTCAGAGAGTGAGTTGGGTTTAACACGGCTCTGAGTGGTTTATCATGTAGTGAAGTGAGTCAGAGAGTGAGTTGGGTTTAACACGGCTCTGAGTGGTTTATCATGTAGTGAAGTGAGTCAGAGAGTGAGTTGGGTTTGACACGGCTCTGAGTGGTTTATCATGTAGTGAAGTGAGTCAGAGAGTGAGTTGGGTTTAACATGGCTCTGAGTGGTTTATCCTATAGTGAAGTGAGTCAGGGAGTGAGTTGGGTTTAACACGGCTTTGAGTGGTTTATCCTGTAGTGAGGTGAGTCAGAGAGTGAGTTGGGTTTAACACGGCTCAGAGTGGTTTATCCTGTAGTGAGGTGAGTCAGAGAGTGAGTTGGGTTTAACATGGCTCTGTGTGGTTTATCCTGCAGTGAAGTGAGTCAGAGAGTGAGTTGGGTTTAACATTGCTCTGAGTGGTTTATCCTGCAGTGAAGTGAGTCAGGGAGTGAGTTGGGTTTAACATGGCTCTGAGTGGTTTATCCTGTAGTTAGGTGAGTCAGAGAGTGAGTTGGGTGTAGCACAGCTCTGAGTGGTTTATCCTGCAGTGAAGTGAGTCAGAGAGTGAGTTGGGTTTAACATGGCTCTGAGTGGTTTATCCCGTAGTGAAGTGAGTCAGAGAGTGAGTTGGGTTTAACACCGCTCTGAGTGGTTTATGGTGTAGTGGAGTGAGTCAGAGAGTGAGTTGGGTTTAACACGGCTCTGAGTGGTTTATCCTGCAGTGAAGTGAGTCAGGGAGTGAGTTGGGTTTAACATGGCTCTGAGTGGTTTATCCTGTAGTTAGGTGAGTCAGAGAGTGAGTTGGGTTTAACACGGCTTTGAGTGGTTTATGGTGTAGTGGAGTGAGTCAGAGAGTGAGTTGGGTTTAACACGGCTCTGAGTGGTTTATCCTGCAGTGAAGTGAGTCAGAGAGTGAGTTGGGTTTAACACGGCTTTCAGTGGTTTATCCTGTAGTGAAGTGAGTCAGAGAGTGAGTTGGGTTTAACACCGCTCTGAGTGGTTTATCCTGTAGTGAGGTGAGTCAGAGAGTTAGTTGGGTTTAACATGGCTCCGAGTGGTTTATCCTGCAGTGAAGTGAGTCAGAGAGTGAGTTGGGTTTAACACGGCTTTCAGTGGTTTATCCTGTAGTGAAGTGAGTCAGAGAGTGAGTTGGGTTTAACACGGCTCCGAGTGGTTTATCCTGCAGTGAAGTGAGTCAGAGAGAGAGTTGGGTTTGACACGGCTCTGAGTGGTTTATCATGTAGTGAAGTGAGTCAGAGAGTGAGTTGGGTTTAACACGGCTCTGAGTGGTTTATCCTATAGTGAAGTGAGTCAGAGAGTGAGTTGGGTTTAACACGGCTCTGAGTGGTTTATCCCGTAGTGAAGTGAGTCAGAGAGTGAGTTGGGTTTAACACGGCTCTGAGTGGTTTATCCTGTAGTGAAGTGAGTCAGAGAGTGAGTTGGGTTTAACACAGCTCTGAGTGGTTTATCCTGTAGTGAAGTGAGTCAGAGAGTGAGTTGGGTTTAACATGGCTCTGAGTGGTTTATCCTGTAGTGAAGTGAGTCAGAGAGTGAGTTGGGTGTAACACAGCTCTGAGTGGTTTATCCTGTAGTGAAGTGAGTCAGAGAGTGAGTTGGGTGTAACATGGCTCTGTGTGGTTTGTGGTGTAGTGAAGTGAGTCAGAGAGTGAGTTGGGTTTAACATGGCTCTGAGTACTTGAATGTTTGAGCAAGTCTGCCAAAGAATCAAAGCAGACAATAAGCAGTGTTCACGTTTACTGGTAATTACCAGTTTTCTACCGGTAAAATTAGCCTGGGACCGGTAAATCATGTGACTGCCAGTCCCTGAGGCAAATAAAGTACCTTAGAAATCTTTGTTGTTGAACAAAACATCTGTGATATTCATACAAGCATATTTTTCGAACAAAGGCAGCTTGTCTGTTACCTTCAGGGTTCCCCTTGTATTTTTTAGTGCTAGGGAATAACATTTCACTTTGCTTCGAGACTAAATATACATTTGTAGCGACTTTGTCTCAAACATTTTTAAAAAAAGAAGAGAAAATTGTGTCTGAACTTTGTGTGAACGATGTGTAGATCTGACTGATTTAACATCATGTTGAAAGAAAGCAGGTAAATAATGTTTTTTTATTTGTTTAAAGTTATGACTGACAAAAATTAGGGGCCTGGTAATTTTTAGAGTAAGTAAGGAAACCCACCATGCCCTGTTTCCACAAAGAGATCTTAGCACTAAGAAATGAGGGTGAACTTCGCGTTCAACATTGTTTCACCTCTAATAGCCTGCATGCATGTGCGGCGGCTTGTATTGGGCGGGACTTGGACACATTATACTTGACCCTTGAAGATTCGGGTTCGAATAGGTCTTCAGCAACCTATGTTTGAAGCTTTACTTTATTTCTGAAAAAAATAGACCGGAGAAGATCCGGGTAGAATCAATTCTTGCTGTTACAGGTGGCTATGCTTGTCATAAGAGGCAACCAACAGGATTGGGTGGTCAGGCTCGCTGACTTGGCTGATGCATGTCATCGTATCCCAATTGTGTGGATCGATGCTCATGATGTCAATCACTGGATTGTCTGGTTCAGACTCGATAAGTTACATACTACCGTCATAAAGCTGGAATATTGCTGAGTGTGGCGTTGAACAACAAACAAACAAACACATTATACCATTCCAAACTGACCAGACCTTGTTTTATCCCCCTCAATGCAAAGCACAAGGCAGGGTAACGACAAGTACCATCTTTTAAACATGTCTGGTATGACATGGCCATGGGATAGACCCACCACCTTCCACTCTCTTAGCAGATGCACTATCCACTACAATACAGAGGCAGATATTAATACCTATAGGATTGTAACTCCAATCATTTAACATACATGTACAATAGATCACCCACATGTGGAACTGAACTTGGACCTTCAATGTGACAGCACAAACGCTGGAACCACTGGGCTACCCGACCAAGCCTAACATAAGGACCGGAGCTCTGGGAATATCTACGTGAATTGGACAATTACCAAGGTTACGAATAAAGACAAAGGTCTAGATGGCCATAGCACCAGTGCTTATACGCCATCAAGAGTATTCTTGTTTACAGCCATGTTATAACCAGAGACAACCCCAAATTATTCAACACCAAAGCACACCATACACAATTAGAGTTGTCAAAACATTTCCAGTGCTTCCCTCGTGCTCTAAGTGAACACTTGAACCTTGCGACTATCACACGAGATGATGGATAGCACAGAACCTGCGGTGGGAGTCAAGACCGTGCATGTGGAAAATGATTACTCACATCATCTATCAATTAAATCCAAGTTATGTCAAAAGGTTTGCTCCAGTTGAAGATAAATATTGCAGAAAGGCATGAGATTTGCGACACAAGCAGGAAGAGTCAAATTCTGACACAGTTCGTGATTAAGACGAGTGCTTGACCCATCTCCGTGCTCCGTCTCCGTCATCCCAACTGTTCCTCTCGTCAGCCCTGTTTCCAGTGCCCACACAAGAACAACCCCATTAAACTGCTGACTGTTTAATCTGTTCAGAAGGAAGCTGATAGTTGGGGTTAAAGATCCCCCATATCTCCTTTACCTTCCTCTGTATCTGACTTGGTCACTAAGGGACGATTAAAAGACACCATTATTCTTTGGGCGATGCTGTTACCATGGATACAAGGTGGAGGTTAATTGTCATGGTGATATGGTTCTTTAACTTCCATTGAGAAGTATACTTAGTTGTTTACTTTTTACCTATTTGACGACACATCTCTCCACATACTGCATTTCTTGTCAATAACATGTGTCCCCAATTCTTCTTGTCAATAACATGCGTCCCCAATTCTTCTTGTCAATAACATGTGTCCCCAATTCTTCTTGTCAATAACATGCGTCCCCAATTCTTCTTGTCAATAACATGCATCCCCAATTCTTCTTGTCAATAACATGCGTCCCCAATTCTTCTTGTCAATAACATGCGTCCCCAATTCTTCTTGTCAATAACATGTGTCCCCAAGAACATGTGTCCCCAATTCTTCTTGTCAATAACATGTGTCCCCAATTCTTCTTGTCAATAACATGTGTCCCCAATTCTTCTTGTCAATCACATGCGTCCCCAATTCTTCTTGTCAATAACATGTGTCCCCAATAACATGTGTCCCCAATTCTTCTTGTCAATCACATGTGTCCCCAATTCTTCTTGTCAATAACATGTGTCCCCAAGAACATGTGTCCCCAATTCTTCTTGTCAATAACATGTGTCCCCAATAACATGCGTCCCCAATTCTTCTTGTCAATAACATGCGTCCCCAATTCTTCTTGTCAATAACATGTGTCCCCAAGAACATGTGTCCCCAATTCTTCTTGTCAATAACATGTGTCCCCAATTCTTCTTGTCAATAACATGTGTCCCCAATAACATGTGTCCCCAATTCTTCTTGTCAATAACATGTGTCCCCAATTCTTCTTGTCAATAACATGCGTCCCCAATTCTTCTTGTCAATAACATGCGTCCCCAATTCTTCTTGTCAATAACATGCGTCCCCAATTCTTCTTGTCAATAACATGTGTCCCCAATTCTTCTTGTCAATAACATGCGTCCCCAATTCTTCTTGTCAATAACATGCGTCCCCAATTCTTCTTGTCAATAACATGTGTCCCCAATTCTTCTTGTCAATAACATGTGTCCCCAATTCTTCTTGTCAATAACATGCGTCCCCAATTCTTCTTGTCAATAACATGTGTCCCCAATTCTTCTTGTCAATAACATGTGTCCCCAATTCTTCTTGTCAATAACATGGGTCCCCAATTCTTCTTGTCAATAACATGGGTCCCCAATTCTTCTTGTCAATAACATGGGTCCCCAATTCTTCTTGTCAATAACATGTGTCCCAATTCTTCTTGTCAATAACATGTGTCCCCAATTCTTCTTGTCAATAACATGTGTCCCCAATTCTTCTTGTCAATAACATGCGTCCCCAATTCTAGGTTACACTTTGGGGAAATACATGTGATCTTGTTTAAAATGTGGTGTGAAAAAATACATCATTTTGCTTCAGGTAAAGATTAGATTACAAACTTGGTTAATAACGTCAATGCAAATGTCAATTTTGCTGTAAAAAATTATTAGGAATTACCCACGATGCCAGACATGTCAACATCACAGTGATCAGTGTCATGTCTGATGTTCTTGTAAAATAACCCAGACATTGAAATCACCTGCACACACATCTTTCACCTGTTTTCAGCCAGCAATTCAGTTAAAAGTGACAAACACAAAAAACTCCAGTGATTTTAAAAGTAAAGATCAGGAGAAATTCTTAAACTAACAAAATACTCTGAAATCATATTTCTTCAGTTGCCAGTTTAAAAACGAAAATAATCTTCACTGTGGCATTTTGATAGATCAGTTAGTTTTTACGTATGGAAAATAGTTTGACAAGTCACTATTTGAGATCTTCCAATCAGCAATCACCTTGGTAACTATTATATGAGGGTTGGATGTAAGTAAAAGGGTGGTTAAGTAGAGGGGTAGAGTCTGGACCAGACAATCCAGTGACATCACAAACATAGATCCACGCAATTGGCATACGATGACATGCACCAAGTCAGCAAGCCTGACCACCCAATCTCGTCAGCCGCCTCTTACGACATGCATAGTCAATTTTCAAGCAAGGGTTGCTGAAAACCTATTCTACCCAGCATCTTCACGGGTCGGTAGTATAAGTAAAGGGTTGGATAAGTAAAGAGGTGGATAAGTAAAGGGTTGGATTAGCAAAGGGTTGGATAAGTAAAGGGGTGGATAAACAGAGGCTGGGTCAGTAAAGGGTTGGATAAGTAAAGGGTTGGATAAATAGAGGCTGGGTCAGTAAAGGGTTGGATAAGTAAAGGGTTGGATAAGTAAAGGGTTGGATTAATAGAGGCTGGGTCAGTAAAGGGTTGGATAAGTAAAGGGTTGGATAAGTAAAAGCGCACAAGAGTATAGGGTTGAATGAGTGCATGTCAGGCCACAGTATAAAGTCGGTCATTTGTGTTTTGGCATTTACCCATGTCCAGTCATGTAAACAACATTAATCTGTTACATAATGTATTCTGGCTATATAACTAAAACTGCTACCCTTGAAACAGATAAACACTTAGTCAATGAAAACATTTCTTTAAAATATTTTTTTCATTTCTTTGAAGAACCTTTTTTCTTCTGCTGTTTTCATATGTGGAATCAAGGAAAGTGTTTGATCTTGACTTGCCTAGGCTTTTAGTAAAAAAAATAAAATATATATATATAAATTCCACAGTCATGGCACAGGCCTCAGTGACACTTGAAACTTCTTCAATCATTTGGGGATGTTTGAGTTTAAATATTTGGAGACACAGGAGACTGGCAGCAGTCTACATCATCTGTCGTGGCTCAGCAGCCATCAGTAAACAAGGCACCTCTGGTAATTATCAACAGCAAATTCTTTCTGCTATCTTTCCTCATAAATTGCTGTTTGTCACAACCAACTTATCACAGTCAGAGAGATATATTGCCCCCATAGGATCCCAGTTAAGTACTGAAAGCATCTCCTCTTGTCCCTATCAGGTCGCTGCAAAGTACTGAAAACATCAACAGGAATAGCCAACACACTTTTTTCTCCTCAATTTGCAATGAATGCGGACCTCTCTCTGAGCTCCAACGACCAACCATCAGACAGAAAATATTCTATTTCCGATGAGTTCACAAAGCCATAACTCATTCTCTGATATGTTCCTAAAAACTACATCAATATCTCAGAGCTTTTTCAGAAAGCTAATTCTGAAGCAATTTCAGAAGAAACTTTTTATGGTATCCTGAGCACATATATCAGCCGACGGCTGCTCTGTTCTTGGCGTGACCATCAGCTTCCATCTCTCCCAGCTGCTTTGTCAGCGGTACATGTGTTCAACATCGCAACCATCTCCATGCTACTCTGTACAAGTTCAACAAAACATACTCCAACAGTTGGCAATGGTGGAGACGCCTGTTTTTTCACACAAAAAAGATGTTTCATTTCCATCCTTTAAAGACCAGGCGACTTCAATTTGGAAAAGATTTTTGTATTTCTTTGCTGCGATAAGACACAAAGATAATCGTTTGATGTGTAAAGTTTTTCTGTTTATTTGTTGATAAAAACTGAAGCTAATCCCTGGATCATAAATAATAACAAATATTTTTTCTACTTATTATTTGTAAAAACAGAAACTTATCAAAGATTTGTTTGAAGACATAATCTAAAAAACATTTTAAGCTATTTTTTTGTGAGCTGAAATACCAGAATTAAGAGAAAATGGCAGAATGTTCTTTGAAAACAGCAAATTTGTGTCCAATTAGCAGGAACTATGCTGTATATGAAATCTATGGAGCACTTTGCTACAACAGTACCTCAATCATCGTGTGACCTGACAATATGGTATACAATGTGTTCAAGTCCATCAGTCATGGTGTTAATCGTATGTTTACCTGGAAACTAACAGCATCACTGTTGTTAGTCAATGAGATGAACTACAAGAAAGACTGGGTCGGTTTAGTACCTTCCTCGCATTGTGTGTTGGTACTGCTCAACAACAAATACTTATGCTGTGCCCGTCCTTTCGTATTCTGTTGGTGTTGTTGATTGGATGAAACAAGAAATTCAGAGTATTGACACCCTCACACGATGAATCATGTCAGACAATAGATCCCACCACCCTCGCTCTTCCCTCAATCACTTATATTTACCAATCATTATGGGAGGACGTGGTTTGGTTAACGTTTGGGCTCTTCATGATAGAATTGTTTTGTGCACTTTTGCACACATTTATTTGTCTGATGATCCTCTTGTGAAGCATGTCAAGACTCATGATGAAAACAAGGCATTCCACAGTTTTCTAAAACAAGCCAAGGATGTGGGACATACTCTCAATGTCGGTGTTGATTTTGTTGATGGTTCTGTACTGCTGGACGGTACAGAAATGAGTGTCAGCCAAGCCAAGTGCCATTAAATTGGCCCAGACTCAGTTTTCAAGGAAAGGCTATCTGAACGACCACTGCATCAAGTTTATGGGCAGTGTTGAGAAGAACAGCAACCCTGCAGAGTCATTTGCTTGAATGAAGTCGGGTGGACTGAAAAGTGAAACAGAAGGCTTTCTGTTTGCTGCTCAGCACCAGTCACTTCCCACTCGAAACCGTCAATGTGTGATTTTGCATCAAAGTGTAAATATGAATTGTAGATTATGTAATGAATTTAATGAGACTGTTTAACACATTGTCAGTGGATGCCCAGCTTTGGCACAAACACAGTAAGTGGCTCGATCATTTTATTACCATCGTCGCCATGCTTGTGGTTTTGACAGAGGTCCATCCATGGTACGACCCAGAATATGTAGAGGGCGTCATGGAAAATGATAAATACAAAATCCTTTGGAATAGGCCCGTATACAGCCTCAGACGTATCCAGGGCAACAAACTTGATCTTGTCTTTTTTGATAAATCCGATGAAATCATTTATATCATTGAATTTTCTGTCCCCTTTGACACTAACTGATTGACAAGACTGAGGAAAAACATGCCAAATATGCAGACGTCGCTTTCGAAATGTCACGCTTGCATCCCAAGTCCCAAGTTGTCCGACTCCCCATTGTTCTCGGTGCCTTAGGTTTGGTACATCCCAATCTGTTGACTGACATTGGGAGAGTACCCAGGTTTGCTACCAGGAATACAGCCCTTCTGGCAATCTGGGTAATGCAGAAGGCTGCAGTGTTGGGGTGTCTTCGCATTCTCTGAAAGGTACTGGGTGGGTTTGACTAGGCAGCGCTTCCAGGGAGAGGTCCCATTCGCTGTCTGGGCTGCGTGTCGAGGGGGCAAGGGCCCTGAGCTGATGATGAGCCTAACAAGTCTGACTGTGCCAGGATCACCCAAAACATCTCCGCTGCATTTTTCATTTTTTATTTTAATCTGTACATAATAATAATTACCTTACTGGGTATCCCTATCATTAGGTAACCAATTTCCACGCTTGTCGGAATGCTCATAGTGCTACATTATTACCCCGGTCAATGGATCAATGTGTTCCCAAATGTTATGCTCATCTTCCTGGGGAGTATACAACCCAAGCTGGCGTCAAGGCACCATAATATTAACCATTACCTTTTCACCCTACTGGGTAACCATATCATTAGAACTATGGAACAGTAGTTTGAAGACAGCAACATCAGAGTATGTAGATGTGTTTACCAGATGATGCTACCAGGGAGGTATATCACTGTTTCGATATTGATTCATAAATAGATGCTTATGGTATAGTCGGAATTGTGCAACGGAAAGAGTTTTATCACTTTCATTTATTTATGACAGTGAAATACCAAGAGTCAAGCAGCCAATATATTACGCCCAAATACGATTGTCTTAGTGCCGAGATCACTCTTACACATGACCACACAGCTAGCCACTTGGTCGTACCTCTTTGGAATACACTCACAAATATTTATTTGCCTGATAAAATCTTCCCTTGTGATAAAGTTACAATACAGTGGGCCTCCCATGAACAGTTCAGAGGGAAGAACAAGGTTTCAAGTAGTGCACTGTTTCATGCCAGTAGACCATATCGCTTCTTCAACAGTGTGGTCTGCAGGTTCAACATGGCCGTCAGGTGTGTGGAGCAGACGGTCACTACAAGAGATATGATTGAGCCCAAGTTTGAAGTGGAGTGTGCCGGGGCTGGAGGCTGATCATCTTCACAGGAGAATCTCACCTACAGCTGATTATCGCAGTTGCGATCTCGGCACATGTTCGGGAGAAGGAGAATGCGATCTACAAGAACTGCTTTGGCCTGAAGGCTATCCTATTCATGGGATATATCCTTTGATCAGCAGGGTTCCCAAAGAGCGTCTGCACCTTCTCTGGCAGCCTGCAGCAGTTCTTGATTTATGTCAACAGATGTGATGAGCTCACCTGAGCTTATTACTAAACTGCGATTCACTGAAGTGATTAAAGCTCGGAGCTTCAGACATTCAATAATCATGAGTACTGTGTTCCTCAAGTACACATTCATGGATTTATAGCAGTGTTTGAAAGATGGATGGTTTGTTGTTTAACGCCACTCTTAGCAATATTCCAGCTATATGATGGTGGTCTGTAAACAATCGAGTCTGGACCAGACAATCCATGCAATTGGGAACGATGACATGCATGAACCAAATCAGCAAGCCTGACCAACCGATCCCGTCAGTTTCCACTCACAACAAGCATAGTCGTCTTTTACGGCAAGCATGGGTTGCTGAAGACCTATTCTATCCCGGATCTTCACGGGTCATGTTTCAAAGACCTTATATCAGAGTGAGCATGGTTTTACGCTGCTTTTAGCAATATTCCAGTAATATCACGGCGGGGGACACAAGAAATGGGCTTCACACATTGTACCCATGTTGGCAATCGAACCTGGGTCTTAGGCGTGATGTGCGAATGCTTAAACCACTAGGCTACTCGACAAGTAAACAAACAGGAAATGACAACAATATGAATATGCTCAATAAACAAAATTTCAAATATAATGTTTCTTTCTTTTTTTAAGGACCAGAGGTCTTCTTGTCAGCACACTGAAACCCAAATGGCAGACCTGAAGCCTTCATGAGTACTTAGTGGTACACTTGAAAAACAGGAGTCACCCCTGGATGATATAGCCCCTGCGCCTTCATTTGTTCCTGGGTGGCATGGGGGGCCCAGTCATCTAAGGTCCCGCGATTCACTGTGCAGAGTTGTGTCCCTTGGACACGCCAGAAACCTATGATTGTGGGTTCGAATACCGGTTTGCCACGATTATGTTTCTAGGTTTGTCAGCACCATACCCGCGCTCGTGGGTTTCATTGAAGTGGTAAACGTCTGAGACCTGCATCACTTGGGGCTTTCCTCCCACATTAAGCTGACACGCGATATAACTGGAATACTGTTAAAAGCATAGTAAAACCCAACTCACTCACTCACTCATGTGAGTGAGTGAGTGAGTGAGTGAGTGAGTGAGTGAGTGAGTGAGTGAGTGAGTGAGTGAGTGAGTGAGTGAGTGAGTGAGTGAGTGAGTGAGTGAGTGAGAGTGAGTATGGTTTTATGCTGCTTTTAGCAATATTCCAGTAATACCACAGCGGAGGACACCAAAAATGGGCTTCACACATTGTACCCATGTGGGGAATTGAACCCGGGTCTTAGGTGTGACAAGTGAATGCTTTACCCACTAGGCTACCCTGTGACCGCCCAACATTAAATGAAATGCCAACACCAAAACAGAACATCAGAACTAATTTGAAGAGTACTTTCAATAGTATTTGCTTCCCCTAAAATGAATGCATAAGAGCAGGAGTCAATAGACATGACTTGCAGGATGTAATGAATGCTCAAGGAAAGGTCATACCAAAAGACATTAAAAGATGTTACTTGTTGTTGCCCTGTCTGGCGCTCGGCATTAAGGGGCTAAAACAAGGACTGGTCGGCTCGGAGTCAGTATACTGTGCCTGGGTGGGGTATTCATGTTAAACTGCCAGCACTATAAATCAGCATCAGTCCAGACCAGTACAAGCAGCCACACGCACACACACACACACACACACACACACACACATAAACACAGACACACTGACACACACATGCACGCATGCACGCACGCAAGCACACACACACATATGCATGCACGTCGCTATATAAGTGCAATAATCTTGGACGCGACGTTAAACCCAATTTCACCTCACCTCACTTCAAGGAAAGGTCCAAATCCTAGATCTGATACAAAGATACAGTGATGAAAGTAAAAACATGTTTTCATTATGTTCCAATTTTGATTTGATGCAACAAAATTCAAAATGTTTGGTATTAAAAACTGTTAGCCACATCCCAACCAGAAGCTTTCTAGTTTCTGGAAATTCAAGACTGCAAACTTTTATGGAGGACTGATGTTTGTTGGTTAAAAAAAATATACACCACTGAAAATAATCCGTCATGCCAGAGCGAGCATGACTGAGTGAGTGAGTGAGATGCTGCTTTGAACAGCATTCCATTTATATGAGCTTGATGTGGGAGTGAAAGACAGTGTATCAGAAAAATTTGGTGTTCCTCTGAGTTCTCTTCATGACATGACCCCAGCACTGTGCTGAAGATGAACTTGCTTCCATATGTGTATTAATTTATGCACTGAGAAATTATTATTCAGCGAAAGGCTTCAGTTCAACCTGATGGTCGTTCCAACCTTTAAGGTGGTGTGTTGTAGTTGTGTTGCAGACTCTTGTCTACTCTCTTGTAAACATTTCTATTGTCCTTGTCTACTCTCTTGTAAACATTTCTATTGTCCTTGTCTACTCTCCTGTAAACATTTCTATTGTCCTTGTCTACTTTCTTGTAAACATTTCTATTGTCCTTGTCTACTCTCTTGTAAACATTTCTATTATCCTTGTCTACTCTCCTGTGAACATTTCTATTGTCCTTGTCTACTCTCTTGTAAACATTTCTATTGTCCTTGTCTACTCTCCTGTAAACATTTCTATTATCCTTGTCTACTCTCTTGTAAACATTTCTATTGTCCTTGTCTACTCTCTTGTAAACATTTCTATTGTCCTTGTCTACTCTCCTGTAAACATTTCTATTGTCCTTGTCTACTTTCTTGTAAACATTTCTATTGTCCTTGTCTACTCTCTTGTAAACATTTCTATTATCCTTGTCTACTCTCCTGTGAACATTTCTATTGTCCTTGTCTACTCTCTTGTAAACATTTCTATTGTCCTTGTCTACTCTCCTGTAAACATTTCTATTGTCCTTGTCTACTCTCTTGTAAACATTTCTATTGTCCTTGTCTACTCTCTTGTAAACATTTCTATTGTCCTTGTCTACTCTCCTGTAAACATTTCTATTGTCCTTGTCTACTCTCCTGTAAACATTTCTATTGTCCTTGTCTACTCTCCTGTAAACATTTCTATTGTCCTTGTCTACTCTCTTGTAAACATTTCTATTGTCCTTGTCTACTCTCTTGTAAACATTTCTATTGTCCTTGTCTACTCTCTTGTCAACATTTCTTTTGTCCTTGTCTACTCTCTTGTAAACATTTCTATTGTCCTTGTCTACTCTCCTGTAAACATTTCTATTGTCCTTGTCTACTCTCCTGTAAACATTTCTATTGTCCTTGTCTACTCTCCTGTAAAGATTTCTATTGTCCTTGTCTACTCTCTTGTAAACATTTCTATTGTCCTTGTCTACTCTCCTGTAAACATTTCTATTGTCCTTGTCTACTCTCCTGTAAACATTTCTATTGTCCTTGTCTACTCTCCTGTAAACATTTCTATTGTCCTTGTCTACTCTCCTGTAAAGATTTCTATTGTCCTTGTCTACTCTCTTGTAAACATTTCTATTGTCCTTGTCTACTCTCCTGTAAACATTTCTATTGTCCTTGTCTACTCTCCTGTAAAGATTTCTATTGTCCTTGTCTACTCTCCTGTGAACATTTCTATTGTCCTTGTCTACTCTCCTGTGAACATTTCTATTGTCCTTGTCTACTCTCCTGTAAAGATTTCTATTGCCTTTGTCTACTTTCTTGTAAAGATTTCTATTGTTCTTGTCTAGTCCCTTGTAAACATTTTTATTGTCCTTGTCTACTCTCCTGAAAACATTTCTATTGTCCTTGTCTACTCTCTTGCAAACATTTCTATTGTCCTTGTCTACTCTCCTGTAAACATTTCTATTGTCCTTGTCTACTCTCCTGTAAAGATTTCTATTGTCCTTGTCTACTCTCTTGTAAACATTTCTATTGTCCTTGTCTACTCTCCTGTAAACATTTCTATTGTCCTTGTCTACTCTCCTGTAAACATTTCTATTGTCCTTGTCTACTCTCCTGTAAACATTTCTATTGTCCTTGTCTACTCTCCTGTAAAGATTTCTATTGTCCTTGTCTACTCTCTTGTAAACATTTCTATTGTCCTTGTCTACTCTCCTGTAAACATTTCTATTGTCCTTGTCTACTCTCCTGTAAAGATTTCTATTGTCCTTGTCTACTCTCCTGTGAACATTTCTATTGTCCTTGTCTACTCTCCTGTGAACATTTCTATTGTCCTTGTCTACTCTCCTGTAAAGATTTCTATTGCCTTTGTCTACTTTCTTGTAAAGATTTCTATTGTTCTTGTCTAGTCCCTTGTAAACATTTTTATTGTCCTTGTCTACTCTCCTGAAAACATTTCTATTGTCCTTGTCTACTCTCTTGCAAACATTTCTATTGTCCTTGTCTACTCTCCTGTAAACATTTCTATTGTCCTTGTCTACTCTCTCTCCCCTAGGACTTGCAAAAGAGAGAACCTATGAAAGTTCAGGTTAGAAATGGTCCTCAGGAACTCTTGTCATAAAAAAACGACTGACAGCATCGGATGACACCATCATATGGCTAGAATATTGCTGAGCTTTGCGTTTAACAAACAAACAATGCAACAGACTGCCGAGGACCAACTTTGACCTGGAATCGTGGAGGTTTATTTGGAGTCACTGATTCAGAAGATTGGTTGGTTTGTTGTTTAACGCCGCACTCAGCAATATTCCAGCTATATGACGGCGGTCTGTAAATAATCGAGTCTGGACCAGACAATCCAGTGATTGATATCATGAGCATCGATCCACGCAATTGGGATCGATGACATGCATCAACCAAGTCAGCGAGCCTGACCACCTGATCACGTTAGTCGCCTTTTACGACAAGCATAGTCGCCTTGTACAACAAGCATGGGTTGCTGAAGACCTATTCTACCCCGGAATCTTCACGGGTCCGATTCAGGATATTGAATACACTTGTGACCAAGACGCTGGTTGACAGCCGCACTGTGACGACAAATACGAGGAGGCAAAAAGACATATTTGATCAACGGAAAAAATTGTCACAGTGTGAAATGATGTTTCAAAACAAACGTTCCTATATTTATAGTTGCACGGGGCAGTATTGAACAAATAACTGTGAAATTGTAAACCCTGAGCGGTCCTTCCAGTGAAAACACACAGGACACGAGGAGGTCTCGATCAGGACTCCCCAACTGTGACTTGTCATCAGGAAGTAGTTACACCACCATGTGCCAGCTAACATCAGTCAGATCCAGCCACTCACACGCTTCCGGGGAAGTTTAGACAAGTGGCAAAAATACATATCCAGCATTTTTTGCCCATTATATTTTAAAATGTTTTGTATATATGTGTGTGCCTTGGATGACAGGGGCCATTGTGATGGAGTTGCTGGCCTCACCATCTGTGGTGGTATGCCATGATTGTTTTCACACTATTTCACCAAGGATACAGTGAAAGCAAGGTCATGACCGGACAAACTTCAAACTGAAACATTCATGTCCTTTGAGAAAACACCTGATCAAATCATTTTTGTTTGACATATACTATTCAAAAATAGTTAAGGATAGTTAATGTGCCATATGGCAATTCTTTCATATAACTATAGTTAATGTGTCATGGCAATTCTTTCATATAACTTTAGTTAATGTGTCATGGCAATTCTTTCATATAACTATAGTTAATGTGTCATGGCAATTCTTTCATATCACTACAGTTAATGTGTCATATGGCAATTCTTTCATATCACTATAGTTAATGTGTCATGGCAGTTCTTTCATATCACTATAGTTAATGTGTCATGGCAATTTTTTCATATCACTATAGTTAATGTGTCATGGCAATTCTTTCATATAACTATAGTTAATGTGTCATGGCAATTCTTTCATATAACTATAGTTAATGTGCCATGGCAATTCTTTCATATGACAATAGTTAATGTGTTATGGCAATTCTTTCATATAACTATAGTTAATGTGTCATGGCAATTCCTTCATATAACTATAGTTAATGTGTCATGGCAATTCTTTCATATAACTTTAGTTAATGTGTCATGGCAATTCTTTCATATAACTATAGTTAATGTGTCATGGCAATTCTTTCATATCACTACAGTTAATGTGTCATATGGCAATTCTTTCATATCACTATAGTTAATGTGTCATGGCAGTTCTTTCATATCACTATAGTTAATGTGTCATGGCAATTTTTTCATATCACTATAGTTAATGTGTCATGGCAATTCTTTCATATAACTATAGTTAATGTGTCATGGCAATTCTTTCATATAACTATAGTTAATGTGCCATGGCAATTCTTTCATATGACAATAGTTAATGTGTTATGGCAATTCTTTCATATAACAATAGTTAATGTGTCATGGCAATTCCTTCATATAACTATAGTTAATGTGTCATGGCAATTCTTTCATATCACTATAGTTAATGTGTCATGGCAATTCTTTCATATAACAATAGTTAATGTGTCATGGCAATTATTTCATATAACAATAGTTAATGTGCCATGGCAATTCTTTCATATAACAATAGTTAATGTACCATGGCAATTCTTTCATATAACAATAGTTAATGTGTCATGGCAATTCTTTCATATAACAATAGTTAATGTACCATGGCAATTCTTTCATATAACAATAGGTAATGTGTCATGGCAATTCTTTCATATAACTTTAGTTAATGTGTCATGGCAATTCTTCATATCACAATAGTTAATGTGTCATGGCAATTCTTTCATATCACTATAGTTAATGTGTCATGGCAATTCTTTCATATGACTTTAGTTAATGTGTCATGGCAATTCTTTCATATAACTTTAGTTAATGTGTCATGGCAATTCTTTTATATAACAATAGTTAATCTGCATGGCAATTCTTTCATATCACTATAGTTAATGTGCCATGGTAATTCTTTCATATGACTACAGTTAATGTGTCATGGCAATTCTTTCATATAACTATAGTTAATCTGTATAGCCAATCATATTACCTATCTATATAGATTTGGTCTTAGGCAACCCATACTTGCCGTAAAAGGCGACTATGCTTGTCGTAAGAGGTAACTAACAGGATCGGGTGGTCAGACATGCTGACTTGGTTGATACATGTCATCGTAGCCCAATCGTTGGGATTGATGCTCACGATGTTAATCACAGGATTGTCTGGTCCAGACTCATATATTTACAGAACGCCATCATATAGCTGTATATATTGCTGAGTCTGGCGTTAAACAACAAATAAATAAACAAACAATTTATCTCTTATCTAACATGTTCTAAATTCACTCATACACAACATTTATTGCTGACTTGAAGAATAATGTTGAACATCACCACTAAGTAACACAACATTACAACATAGTATCAGCATAGTAACACCATTATCACATAGTGACACAGAAGAGACACTCATCTCCAAATTAACACAATGGTACTTAGAGGTGAGATAACACAATGTTGCAGTTCCCAGCTGAGCAGACAATGGTAACAAGACTAACACAATGGTACTTAGATGTGAGATAACACAACGTAGCAGTTCCCAGCTGAGCAGACAATGGTAACAAGACTTCCTGATGCAGTAATGAGGTAGTTTGTAGCACTTGTGGGCAATGAAGCAGAGGTTGGTTGTTTCAGAGGCAATGCAGTGTTTAGCGGGTGTTTACAGTGAACACAAGGGCTACAGATGTGTGATGGATGGTGCAGAATAAAAGCGAAGAGAAGAAATGGAGGCACATGTTCTATTTCTGTTTTTGAAGGGTTCCTTTGTGAAGATCAGACTATTCCACGTACTGTGTTGACGGGTCCAGAAAACAATAGTGGAAAGTGTTGATGTGTCTGTGATGAATGGGAACAGGGAACATCTCTGGAGGAACGTTTTTAGTGACCTGTCTGAAAGACAGAATTGGGCCCAGAAATAATGAAGGATGGTTTGTGACCTGACTTAGATGGGTACCAGGGAACAATAGAGGGCGATGTTTAGTGACCTGTTTTAGGTGGGACCAGGGAACAATGGAGGGTGGTGTTTAGTAACCTGTCTTAGAATGGGTACCAGGGAACAATGGAGGGTGGTGTTTAGTAACCTGTCTTAGAATGGGTACCAGGGAACAATGGAGGGTGGTGTTTAGTAACCTGTCTTAGAATGGGTACCAGGGAACAATGGAGGGTGGTGTTTAGTAACCTGTCTTAGAATGGGTACCAGGGAACAATGGAGGGTTGTGTTTAGTGACCTGTCTTAGATGGGGGCCATTGATTGATTGATTGATTGATTGATTGACATCACAGCATGTCAGTGGGAAGAAAGTGATATAATACTTTGGTGAACGGGCATGACCAATAATCAGGGTGACCAACACTGGCTTCTGGCACACCAAGGGGCACAACTCTGCACATCAAACTTTGGACACTTAGACGACTGGTCCACCTGTGCCCCTCCCTCCTCCCTCCTCCCTCCCCCTTCCCCTGAAATACAAGTATTCTAATTGGATCCATAAATCAATTCACTGTAAACACCATTAGACCATGATCTCAGCTTCTCCGACTGCGCACTCACACAAAGCCACTGCACCAGTCTCTCTGGGTTGGCATTTGATATGGAAAGGTGAGATTGATATCATTCCAAAAAGTACAGGGGCTCCTTCAGCTCTCATCAACACGACATGCGCAGAATAGTTTTTTTTACCGATAACACTCTTTGGCTCACAGCAGGGGGTCGTGCAGAAAGAAGTTTCAGGATGCATCAACAGCGGCAGATCACCAAGTCCGCTCCAAAGGAGTGAGTGAGTTTGGTGTAACATCTGAACAGGATTTCAGTTTATCATGGCATGTCACTTCCATTTTGGAGGAAAGCCAGAACTGATGCAGGGCTAACACGTTTACCACTCTGGTGAAACCAACAAGTACAGGTATGGTGCTGACAGACCTAGACACATACTCAGGGGGAATTGGGATCTGAACCCACATTAAGGGTGGACTCAGCATTTTCAAAGGGAGGGATCCAAAATTTCAAAATCCTCTCTCAGTCAGTTCGAGTGCCTACAACATACTACATTTGGCTTTGAAACATGTATACTATCTTATCACATTTGTTCATGATGTCAATCACTGGATTGTCTGGTTCAGAATTGATTATTTACAGACCGCCGTCATATAGCTGGAATATCGCAGCGTGCGTCAACAAGCAAACAAACATGACGGTGTAGTAGACGATGTAGAAGTGGATGTTGCTGTTGGTGCCCCTTGGCGCTGTGGTTGAGAGTGAGTGAGTGAGTGAGTATGGTTTTACGCCGCTTTTAGCAATATTCCAGCAACATCATGGCGGGGGACACCAGAAATGGGCTTCACACATTGTACCCATGTCGGGAATCGAACCCATGGCGTGCGAACGCTTTAATCACCAGGCTACCCGACCGCCCCTGTGGTTGTGAGAGGTTTGTTAATGATATCTGTTTAATGAGGCATAAAACAAACAAACAATGAATTGTTTGATAGGCATTACTTAGAAGTTGACAGATGACACAATTTATGGATAACAACTTCTTTACTTTACTGTAACCAACAAACCAACAAAAGGAATGCAACAATGACTCCTCAGATGACCATCCATGCAGAATAAAGCAACAGGGTCAAAGTATACTCTAAATTCAGAACATTACACAAAGGCTAGACACTGTGTAGCTCACCTGTACAATTCTTGAATGTCATAGAAACCTTTTTCAGGCGCAACAGTTTCCTGCTTCATCATTTCTTTTGTCAAAAATCAAAAAAGGAATTTGCGTTGGTTGACCTCTAACAGACGACCTGAACCACTTCTGATGACAAATTTTCTGTCCAGGTTACTTAAGGGGGGATACAGCCACATCTCGACACATCTCGTTATCCAGGTGAGCTACACGAGAATGGCAGGGATCAGTAGGTGTAGTCAGGAAACAGCTCTGGTAGATACAGCCCAAGTAAACAGTGGCGTGGATGCACCAGGAAACCAGGCACTGAAGTGCAGATCTCAGAGATCACCTACAGAAGGAATCTGTCACTTGTCGAGATTAAATTCAATTACGCTTACCTCACAAGACATAACTGAAATATTTCTTATCAGTTCTCTCCTTCCTCTGGGCAGCCCACCTATCATAGTGCAGTTGTGGTGAAGTTACTGTACTGAACAGGGTGGAGTTACTGTTCTGAACAGGGTGGAGTTACTGTACTAAACAGAATGGAGTTACTGTACTGAACAGGGTGGAGTTACTGTACTGAACAAGGTGGAGTTACTGTACTGAACAGGGTGGAGTTACTGTACTGAACAGGGTGGAGTTACTGTACTGAACAGGGTGGAGTTACTGTACTAAACAGGGTGGAGTTACTGTACTGAACAGGGTGGAGTTACTGTACTGAACAGGGTGGAGTTACTGTACTGAACAGGGTGGAGTTACTGTACTGAACAGGGTGGAGTTACTGTACTGAACAGGGTGGAGTTACTGTACTGAACAGGGTGGAGTTACTGTACTGAACAGGGTGGAGTTACTGTACTGAACAGGGTGGAGTTACCATACTGAACAGGGTGGAGTTACTGTACTAAACAGGGTGGAGTTACTGTACTGAACAGGGTGGAGTTACTGTACTGAACAGGGTGGAGTTACTGTACTGAACAGGTTGGAGTTACTGAACAGGGTGGAGTTACTGAACAGGGTGGAGTTACCGAACTGAACAGGGTGGAGTTACCGTACTGAACAGGGTGGAGTTACTGTACTGAACAGGTTGGAGTTACCGAACTGAACAGGGTGGAGTTACTGTACTGAACAGGGTGGAGTTACTGTACTGAACAGGGTGGAGTTACTGTACTGAAAGGGTGGAGTTACTGTACTAAACAGAATGGAGTTACTGTACTGAACAGGGTGGAGTTACTGAACAGGGTGGAGTTACCGAACTGAACAGGGTGGAGTTACCGTACTGAACAGGTTGGAGTTACCGAACTGAACAGGGTGGAGTTACTGTACTGAACAGGGTGGAGTTACTGTACTGAACAGGGTGGAGTTACTGTACTAAACAGGGTGGAGTTACTGTACTAAACAGGGTGGAGTTACTGAACAGGGTGGAGTTACTGTACTGAACAGGGTGGAGTTACTGTACTGAACAGGGTGGAGTTACTGTACTAAACAGGGTGGAGTTACTGTACTAAACAGGGTGGAGTTACTGAACAGGGTGGAGTTACTGTACTGAACAGGGTGGAGTTACTGTCCTAAACAGGGTGGAGTTACTGTACTGAACAAGGTGGAGTTACTGTACTGAACAGGGTGGAGTTACTGTACTGAACAGGGTGGAGTTACTGTACTGAACAGGGTGGAGTTACTGTACTGAACAGGGTGGAGTTACTGTACTGAACAGGGTGGAGTTACTGTACTGAACAGGGTGGAGTTACTGTACTGAACAGGGTGGAGTTACTGTACTGAACAGGGTGGAGTTACTGTACTAAACAGGGTGGAGTTACTGTACTGAACAGGGTGGAGTTACTGTACTGAACAGGGTGGAGTTACTGTACTGAACAGGTTGGAGTTACTGAACAGGGCGGAGTTACTGAACAGGGTGGAGTTACCGAACTGAACAGGGTGGAGTTACCGTACTGAACAGGTTGGAGTTACCGAACTGAACAGGGTGGAGTTACTGTACTGAACAGGGTGGAGTTACTGTACTGAACAGGGTGGAGTTACTGTACTAAACAGGGTGGAGTTACTGTACTAAACAGGGTGGAGTTACTGAACAGGGTGGAGTTACTGTACTGAACAGGGTGGAGTTACTGTACTAAACAGGGTGGAGTTACTGTACTGAACAGGGTGGAGTTACTGTACTGAACAGGGTGGAGTTACTGTACTGAACAGGGTGGAGTTACCGAACTGAACAGGGTGGAGTTACTGTACTGAACAGGGTGGAGTTACTGTACTAAACAGGGTGGAGTTACTGAACAGGGTGGAGTTACTGTACTAAACAGGGTGGAGTTACTGTACTGAACAGGGTGGAGTTACTGTACTGAACAGGGTGGAGTTACTGTACTGAACAGGGTGGAGTTACTGTACTGAACAGGGTGGAGTTACTGTACTGAACAGGGTGGAGTTACTGTACTGAACAGGGTGGAGTTACTGAACAGGGTGGAGTTACTGTACTGAACAGGGTGGAGTTACTGTCCTAAACAGGGTGGAGTTACTGTACTGAACAGGGTGGAGTTACTGTACTGAACAGGGTGGAGTTACTGTACTGAACAGGGTGGAGTTACTGTACTAAACAGGGTGGAGTTACTGTACTGAACAGGGTGGAGTTACTGTACTAAACAGGGTGGAGTTACTGTACTAAACAGGGTGGAGTTACTGAACAGGGTGGAGTTACTGTACTGAACAGGGTGGAGTTACTGTCCTAAACAGGGTGGAGTTACTGTACTGAACAAGGTGGAGTTACTGTACTAAACAGGGTGGAGTTACTGAACAGGGTGGAGTTACTGTACTGAAAGGGTGGAGTTACTGTACTGAACAGGGTGGAGTTACTGTACTGAAAGGGTGGAGTTACTGTACTGAACAGGGTGGAGTTACTGTTCTGAACAGGGTGGAGTTACTGTACTGAACAGGGTGGAGTTACTGTACTGAACAGGGTGGAGTTACTGTCCTAAACAGGGTGGAGTTACTGTACTAAACAGGGTGGAGTTACTGAACAGGGTGGAGTTACTGTACTGAAGAGGGTGGAGTTACCGTACTGAACAGGGTGGAGTTACTGAACAGGGTGGAGTTACTGTACTGAACAGGGTGGAGTTACTGTACTAAACAGGGTGGAGTTACTGTACTGAACAGGGTGGAGTTACTGTACTGAACAGGGTGGAGTTACTGAACAGGGTGGAGTTACTGTACTAAACAGGGTGGAGTTACTGTACTGAACAGGGTGGAGTTACTGTACTAAACAGGGTGGAGTTACTGAACTGAACAGGGTGAAGTTACTGTACAGATCAGGGCGGAGTTACTGTACTAAACAGGGTGGAGTTACTGTACTAAACAGGGTGGAGTTACTGTACTGAACAGGGTGGAGTTACTGTACTGAACAGGGTGGAGTTACTGTTCTGAACAGGATGGAGTTACTGTACTAAACAGGGTGGAGTTACTGTACTAAACAGGGTGGAGTTACTGAACAGGGTGGAGTTACTGTACTGAACAGGGTGGAGTTACTGTACTAAACAGGGTGGAGTTACTGTACTGAACAAGGTGGAGTTACTGTACTGAACAGGGTGGAGTTACTGTACTAAACAGGGTGGAGTTACTGTACTAAACAGGGTGGAGTTACTGTACTGAACAGGGTGGAGTTACTGTACAGATCAGGGCGGAGTTACTGAACAGGGTGGAGTTACTGTACAGATCAGGGCGGAGTTACTGAACAGGATGGAGTTACCGTACTGAACAGGGTGGAGTTACTGTACTGAACAGGGTGGAGTTACTGAACTGAACAGGGTGAAGTTACTGTACTGAACAGGGTGGAGTTACTGTACTGAACAGGGTGGAGTTACTGTACTGAACAGGGCGGAGTTACTGAACAGGGTGGAGTTACTGTACTGAACAGGGTGGAGTTACTGTACAGATCAGGGCAGAGTTACTGAACAGGGTGGAGTTACTGTACAGATCAGGGCGGAGTTACTGAACAGGGTGGAGTTACTGTACTGAACAGGTGGAGTTACTGTACAGATCAGGGCGGAGTTACTGAACAGGGTGGAGTTACTGTACAGATCAGGGCGGAGTTACTGTACAGATCAGAGCGGAGTTACTGAACAGGGTGGAGTTACTGTACTGAACAGGGTGGAGTTACTGTACAGATCAGGGCAGAGTTACTGAACAGGGTGGAGTTACTGTACTGAACAGGGTGGAGTTACTGTACAGATCAGGGCGGAGTTACTGAACAGGGTGGAGTTACTGTACAGATCAGGGCGGAGTTACTGTACTGAACAGGGTGTAGCTTCGCCCCACTAGACTAACAACACCTATGTCATATTTTAATACAGTTTGAAAATAATATGGATGATTAATTGGCTTTAATGGGTTTCGAAGTATAGTTACCATTGCATCTATGCCTAAAATCACATCAGGGCCCACTTGCACAAAGTGATCTTAGCGCTAAGACTACCGTAAGCTTATGTTAAATTATGGGAGTTACGATCATCTTAGAATTCTTTGAGCACATTCTAGTGACACTACACTTGGGATCGCTCATATGAAATTGCATCTCTATGGGTATTGTAGTTTCAGAGAAGATATAAAAAATTCAGTAACATTAGACAAACAGCGGTACTTGAAACTCAAAGGGCATAACTGGATAAAAAATCTTAGTATGCCAAACCATGTATTATTTGTTATTCCGAAAACCCCATGCTTGCTTCATATCATATTTCATAAAGATACAATCAGGAATGGTTGTACTATGGTCTCAAGATGCCATTCTTAATATGGCTGTAGTATTAGCCAGAATACAATTATAATGGATTGGAATTTCTTGAGTACCTGTTTGAGTCACCATAGCTGGGATCATTCAAACAAGGCTTCAGTGATTTCAGATAATTCGAAAATGCAAAAGTTGACTATTAACATTTCGTCTATGAAATCTTTATAACACTTTATATCTCGAAATGGTAATTAAGCACATGGAAGTGCCCATGGACATTATCTATAGCCAGCAAGACATGCCTATTTTGATAATCTAGATTGGTTCTGATTACACGCAATACAGATGTTCCGAATCGTGGCGGAAGACTATCATTCAGAAGCAGCGAAAAGACGGCTAAAATGGCACACATGCCCATCTTCCGTGACAAATGAAAAACATCCTCTCGTATATATATTGATAACAGTAAAGAAAACATACTCCAAATAAATCTTTGAAAAAAACATATCATTTATGCGAGATTTCTTTTCCTGCCTACTTGTGTGTGTGTGAATAACTTGAAATACAATCTAGCGGTATCGCTGTAGTATATACAACCTGTCTTGGAAGATGATTTACTTCCACTGATGCCATCACAGAACAAAAAGAAAACCTCTGAAGGAGAGCAAGATGGAACCGATAGCGGCAGTATATCAGCTGCTTAACTGTAGCAAGCCTCTTGTAGAGGGCTCTCATATTCTGCAGGGATCTGGTTGAGGCTCTCAGCTCCTGTAGCAGGGATCTGATAGAGGGATCTCATCTCCTGTAGCAGGGATCTGGTTGAGGGCTCTCATCTCCTGTAGCAGGGATCTGATAGAGGGATCTCATCACATGGAGCTGGGATCTGGTTGAGGGATCTCATCTCCTGTAGCAGGGATCTGGTTGAGGGCTCTCAGCTCCTGTAGCAGGGATCTGGTAGAGGGGTCTCATCTCCTGTAGCAGGGATCTGGTTGAGGGCTCTCATCTCCTGTAGCAGGGATCTGATAGAGGGATCTCATCACATGGAGCTGGGATCTGGTAGAGGGGTCTCATCTCCTGTAGCAGGGATCTGGTTGAGGGCTCTCAGCTCCTGTAGCAGGGATCTGGTAGAGGGGTCTCATCTCCTGTAGCAGGGATCTGGTTGAGGGCTCTCATCTCCTGTAGCAGGGATCTGATAGAGGGATCTCATCACATGGAGCTGGGATCTGGTTGAGGGATCTCATCTCTTGTAGCGGGGATGTGGTTGAGGGATCTCTAACATGTAGCAGTGATCTGGTAGAGGGATCTCATCTCCTGTAGCGGGGATCTGGTAGAGGGATCTCATCTCCTGTAGCAGGGATCTGGTAGAGGGATCTCATCTCCTGTAGCAGGGATCTGGTAGAGGGGTCTCATCACATGTAGCAGGGATCTGGTAGAGGGATCTCATCTCCTGTAGCGGGGATGTGGTTGAGGGATCTCTCACATGTAGCAGTGATCTGGTTGAGGGCTCTCTCACATGTAGCAGGGATCCGATAGAGAGCTTTCATCTCCTGTAGCAGGGATCTGGTTGAGGGATCTCATCACATGTAGCAGGGATCTGGTTAAGGGATCTCATCCTGTGTAGAGCCATATGCTTTTATCAAGTCTTCCCATCATTCTCCACTCTACCTGTTCTTAATAATACTGTCCCCTCTCCAACTTGCATACTTAAGTAATGTTGCTCAGGCTGTAATGTAACTTTTGTACATATAAACATTTAATTGGCATTATGTATTTTCTATCAACTGTATTGCTTTGCCTACCTCTGGGTATTTACTGGCATATCCAAACCCTGAAGTAAACACAAGCTTGTTACAATTTCTCTCAAAATATTCCTACCCCTTGAGTTTATAGCATGATAAACATTTGAATACTTGATGGTCAGTCTTTTAATACAAGCATCAACTGTCTCCTATTTTTGATACACGGTGTTCTTTACTGTGAGAGTTTAAGGAGGACTCCCCCCAATACCTCCCTGATGAGCTGTAATCCTCTATCTTCAAACACATCTTGCACATGTGAATTATCACACTTACTCCATATATCCCATAAACATTCTCCAGACGGGTTCCCTGTAGATTTGAATGACACATTCACGTAGCTTCACACAGGTTATCCTGTCTGCAGACTGAATTACTAGAATTACAAGAAGTAATCGGTGAGATATAGGAACGGTATTCCCATGTGGCTCTGTACCAGAGGGAGCAAACAATATCTTGAGTCACACCCTTATAAAAACTTCAGACATTCCATATTCATGACAAGTTTACCTATCTATAATGCTTAAAGTTCTTAATATCTTGATCATTTGTATTTGCTAAACTAAATGTCTAAAGGTTCATATACATATGAGACAGTAAAATTCAAGGCTTTTGTCTGTCATTTTCAAGGCTTTTTTATTTGTGTTATTGTCCTTATTCTTTCAATATCTATCTTAAATCAGGCATACTATAGATTAGTCGTAAGAGCTCAGAAGCAGTATGCATGAATCGTTGCGTGACATTAATCAGGTGATTTTTAAATTTATGCACAAAATTTTACACACCCACAAATCAGCAGCCAATCAACGGAGAGAAGGCTCAAAACAAAGTTCATAGGACCTGTCAATGAAGGCAAGAGGCGAGGAGCACTGCAACAGTCAGACTGTAACGAACCGGAACAAATATATGTTCAGGAGAAGGCGGCTGTTACAAATGACATGGTCAGTTACCGCCAGTTTCAAACATTAGTTCCCTGAGAACAGGAAGACACAGTTGTAAAAATGCTAGTTAGAAATGAAACCCAAAGACATGAAATTTGTGGAACCAAAGCGAGCGGACAAAAAACAGATGAGCGAGCATGCACGTTTGCTGTTTCATTCCTTCTCAGCCTTTGGTCTCAAAGGGTAGTTTGGACAATGAAAATGTATGAATTTCGCTAAATGTCTTGTGCATGACGATACACACGAGCAGAAAGGGAATTCACTTGTCTGTCATATTGGGATTCCCGGACATTCCGTACACAGTAATAAAAGTACCGGTAGTCCGCTTCGGTGGGCTTGGCTTAATTTTTTACATTCATTGGGAAATGAATACAATAACACATGACCACTTCAGCTAATCAGAATGCAGGAATTACAATGAACACAATGAAAACTTAATTACAATTGATTGATAACTCAAAAAGAATCTGATAATCATATATTCATCTAAACCAATCTATGAACAATATTCCACTGTGGTTCTCTGTGAGTCAGAACAATAAACAAATCTGTGATAGATGAACAATATTTCACTGTGGTCCTCAATTAGTGAGAACAATAAACAAATCTATGATATAAGAACAATATTCCACTGTGGTTCTCTATGAGCAGGGACTATAAACAACATCTGTGATATATGAACAATATTCCACTGTAGTTCTCTATGAGCAGGGACTATAAACAACATCTGTGATATATGAACAGTATTCCACTGTGGTTCCCTATGAGCAGGGACTACAAACAACATCTGTGATAAACAACATCTGTGATATATGAACAATAGTCCACTGTGGTTCTCTATGAGGGGGGACGATAAACAACATCTGTGATATATGAACAATATTTCACTGTAGTTCTGTATGAGCAGGTACTATAAACAACATCTGTGATATATGAACAATATTCCACTGTGGTTCTCGATGAGTGGGGACTATAAACAACATCTGTGATATATGAACAATATTCCACTGGGGTTCTCTATGAGCGGGGACTATAAACAACATCTGTGATATAAGAACAATATTTCACTGTGGTTCTCTATGAGCGGGGACTATAAATAACATCAGTAATATATGAACAATATTCCACTGTGAATCTCCGTGAGCGGGGACGGTACTTTGCAGGGCAGCCGTGAAGCTAAGATGTCTTGCACCCAGCACCATGGCAAGCACTCCGGGACAAAGCCTTACCCTCCCATCACAACTGCTGGGGAAGCACTTAGTGATCACATGATCACAGATTAGGTAGGAATTATCAAGACTCTCCATGCTGAAAAGAAACTGCCAAAGTTTTTATTACCAAATCGGAGCCAGAACCCCTCTGAGAGAAGAATGGGAAAACATTTCCAGACTTTCTCCAGGACCTACAGTGAACACAGTGACTGAATACAGAGAAGCCCTGTTCATCCAGATTGTCTCATTCCATCATTTAGATAAACTAACTTCCCCATTAATGATCATTGGAAGGTAGTAATGTCCATTGAACGAAATAGACGGCTCCATCAGGAGATGTCCATGTATGGAATCATCCCACGGTCGACATCCTTCCCGTGTCAGCTTGTTGATGGCGATTTAATTCTTTGGTCATCATGGACAAGGCATCCCACCTTGGATCAGAAGGTCCATGGCTCGAATCCCATCATCAGACTCAGAAACTTTTATGGCCATTATATCCAAAAAACTGGGTCCTTAAATTAACAGTATCCAGACCAACAGGACGTCACTGTCCAACAATGAATCTGTGTGTGTACTACTGCCTTGGCTGAACAATTCTGTAAAACTGCATATCAATGCTGCTTGTACCATCCTTGTGTTTACTTTGGGCGGTGGTGTGGCCGAATGGTTAAAGCATTTGTTCATCATGCTGAAGGCCCAAGTCTGATTCCCAACATGGGTACAATGTACGAAGCCCATTTCTGGTGTCTCCAGTGATGACGCTGCTTGAATATCTTAAAGTAGAATACCCGACTCACTTACCCTTATGTCCAATTAGATTATCAGCATCATACAGAACAATCCCCTATTACCATCAGACTTATGATCAATGCACCATCACAACCACATATATTATCCTGTTTATCAAGACAAGCAAGTTTATAAAATCCATATACACCACACATGTAATAATGATTTCAGCACTCTACAATATTGTTGAAATAACCCAGACTGCACTCTTGTCTTCATGTTTATGTCATCACAGTATATTTGAGTGAGTGAGTGAGTGAGTGAGTGAGTGAGTGAGTGAGTGAGGAGTATGAATAGATATGATTCATTCGGATTGATAAGGTAATATAATGTTAACACAATGTTTTGATGATATATCTTGTACACAATGATTAGATGATACATTATACATACAATAACAAGATGATACATTACATATACAATGACTGGATGATACAATATATATACTGGTACAATGACTAGATGATACAGTGTATTTACAATGACTAGATGATACAATATATATACAATGACTAGATGATACAGTGTATTTACAATGACTAGATGATACATTATATATACAATGACTAGATGATACAATGTATACACATACAATCACACCAATAATTTGTGGCAGTGGCTAAAATCCTGAGACAAGCACCTGCCAAGAAAGAGACGCAGAGGCTGGGACTGTGAGGGAATGTGTTCACATTGAATACAGGGACATCGCCATACTGAACACAACACATTTAATTGTTGAAATTCCACACTCTGATATCTGGAAAGCTCATGAGATTTATCAGTGGGAGTACAGAGAACCTGGACTTAATTGCCTTGATTAAACTCCAAACAACTCGGTGTCCCCTGAAGAGAGTCATGAAAGAAGGAATTAATCTGCCGAGATATATCCTGACTGGAGTCTCCTTCTGCCTTGGGTGCTCCCCAACATCAACGCTCTCTCCGCTGCCGCCAGCTTGTCAGCACCAGTCAATGGGGAAGAGGTGCATATGTCAGATACGAGATTATTTAGACAGGGCTGCACAAATATATGCTGGATGGAGGTGTTTGTGACATGGAATAAGATAAGACTTTGACAAATAAATAAGTGTGAAGTTTAAAGGGTGAGAAATGCGCAAGTTATGGTGTTTGAAAGGAAATACCATAATGCTGTCTGTCTCCACAGTTAACAAACATGCAACTCCCTAGACTCCAAACCTATAACCCAACTGCAACAACTGTTATGTCCCAAAGGTCTAAAATAGATGAAGAACATTCTGATCTTTATTGTTTTAGAGTGAACGAGTTGTCTTTAATGCTGCTTTGAACCGTTTTTCTGTTATATCACAGCGAGACAGCTTGATGCAGGGGAAGAGCAATGCAGGTTTCAGATGTCTTTAGATGTGAAACACAAACCAAAGATCACATTCAGGGCAAGTCTAACATTCAAACCTATCATCATAGGATTCTGGAATATCAAAGGGAGGCAACTCTGCACAGAAAATTGGTGAGCCTCTGATGCTCGTGTCACCCAAGCCTCCAGCTCCCTCTAGTCAAAACCAGCTACCCATGTGCTTTGTTTGCATAGCTTCTAATTGTTTGTTAGTTTGTTGTTTAATGCCAAACTCAGCAATATTCCAGCTATGATGGCGATCTGAAAATGATCAAGTCTGGACCAGACAAACCAGTGATTGACATCATGAGGATCGATCTATGCAATTGGGATACAATGACATTTGTCAACCGAGTCAGCAAGCCTGACCACCCAATCCCGTTAGTCGCCTCTTACAAGTACAGTCGCCTCTTACGACAAGCATGGGTTGTTGCAGACCTATTTTATCCCGGATCTTCACGGGAGACAAGCATGGGTTGTTGAGGACCTATTTTACCCCGGATCTTCACGGGTTGAGAAATGAATCTGTGAGTCCCACACATCTGCAGCAACCATTACGTCCCAAATGTAAAAAATAAATGACCACATAAATACACACATGATGGAAAAAGTGTTTTAGACAAAAATATTCTCCAAGAGGCTCAACATTAAAAAATGATTCTGGAGTCCAGAAATGCCAAGTCTTTCTCTCCTAATCATGAAATTTTGACTGTCAGTCGCATATTTTTTTATAAATGTCCGAGGTCGAATCCATAAACAGAAAAATATTTAAGAATTGACTTTCACTTTGTGTGAGTTCATTGGAGTATGAACCTTCATAGATTTGGGGCCAAATACAATGCTTGGCCCTCACTCTATGAAGGTTCATACTCCAATGAACTAACACAAAGTGAAAGTCAAATCTGATAAAAAAAATTCATACCTCGAGGGATGTATTACACAATTTCATTTAGAACGTGTGACTTCATGTTTACACTGACAGCCATACAACAACCATCTGTAACACAGTAATAAATAGTTCATCCAAAGGAGAGGTTACACGAGCGTGTGTATGCTCAAATTGTTTGTAGTTCGCAGTTTGGTAAAAAGATCGAAATATCCTCATTAGATATAAAAAGGTCTCTTAAGAACTATGTGAGTAAGTCAGTCACAATAACAGTATGTTGTAAGACATTACTATCAAATACAGGACGTCAAAATGTCCGACAGCATAAACATGATGGGAGAGATTTCTGGATGTACACTAAATTTCTTCATTTTGTTTACAAGGATGGGTCGAGACGACAATATTTTTGCATAGGCATTCTGACTTATCCCAGTGTATGCTGATACTCTTAGTTCAAGATTAAAGTGTCTAAAGATCAGAAACAAGGCTTTTGTGTTTATTCAGGTAAGGAAATTCCCAGGGGGTTTCTCCAGTAATGTGGAAGTAGTCCGTCAGTATGAACATCAGTTTCGCAGCCATGTGACCGACCTCTCATCCAATGGAAAAGCTGTACATCATGTTAATTTTAAACTTTACATTAAAAAATGATATACATGTAAGTGTCCCCTAATCTCTGTGCAACATGAACATTATGCGACAAACCTTCACAATGAGAAACACAACACAATCACAACCAGTACTCATGTGGTTCGAGTCCAGTAACCAACATCTTCTAGAGGCAAGAGAGTTAACAGACTTTAAAAGTCCAGTTACCACCCTTGCCGAACTAGGCTTGAATTCCTGGGCTCGATCGTAGCACCACCAGTGGGTATTACGTGTTATGTCCCTTCTAAGCCTTTCCTATGGACCAATCAGATTCCACCTCTCGTATCACTTGCATTTGTTCAAACAAAATGGCAGCACCCAGTCAACACAATCTGATCAAAACTCAAGATCTGTATTGTGATAAAACGGGTCTTACATCGCGAAGTGCATCAAATCACGTGAGCACCTTGATTAAAAACATGAAAAGATTTGTAAAATATCTGTTGACAACGAGTTGGCGGATCATATGCTTTGCAAATCCTGCAATCGACCTAAATCTGCACATCAGCTTACGAACCGGATTTCAATTTCGTTGCAAAATTTGTTTGGACTATGCAGAGACTCGTTAGTCCAGCCAAAATGTAACTCCATAATACCAGCCCTGTTCGGCAAGAGTGGAAACTGGACTCTGATAGTCAGTTAACTCCCTTGCCTGGAAGATGAGTAACCAATATATACCAATACACCAATATAGTAAAACAAAATACTAAAAGTATAGCAGCAAATGTGACCACTAAGTGCTAGAGAGATTGTCTACTTTTGAAGGGACATGTTGACTCCAGCACACACAGAAAAGGTGTGAGGATTTTCCCGCATTACGCACATAAGAGTTGTGAGCTACCAGTGCTATTTTCAGGACAACTACTGTTGAACAGTTGACAGTAAAGAGGAACCCAGTTGAAAATCTGAAAGTTTTAGTATGGTATGACTGCAGCCAAAATACAGGATTTATGGCAATGATGTAATAGAGGTAGCGATTTCGTAAGAATTATGAACACGATGCGACACAATGAGAACACTACATGAAGGATTTTCATAGGTTAGGCCAATTGTCTTGGAAACACTCCATACTGATCAAAATAAGTTAGGGATCACAAATATTTTGTTGCATATATCTTGAGGTGGAGACTGAGCACACAATTTCAAATTAATATTCCCCAAAATATTCATGATCCCTAACTTGTTTTGTTCAGTATAGGTAAAGTGGATGTTAATAACATTGACACAGATGTCGAAAATATCCATATGACATTAGACTGATTATTTGAGGATACTTGTCTCTTAATATTCTTCGATCCTGAATCATAAATTTCTAATCTACACAATAATGAATGAAGCTACCTCGGACACACAAGAAGCAAGAAAGCCAGATATTGTGGCTGTTTGAGTGCTGGGTTTCAACCATGGAGCTGTGTGTTGCTCCTGTCACTGCAGCATCATAATGCATGGACAAATATTCAGTAATCAGAAGCTGCGCAATCAATATTTACATGAAACTGTCGACCCGTGAAGATCCGGGGTAGAATAGGTCTTCAGCAACCCATGCTTGCCGTAAAAGGTGACTATGCTTGTCGTAAAAGGCAACTAACAGGATCGGTCGGTCAGGCTCGCTGACTTGATTGATGCATGTCATCAATCCCAATTGCGTGGATCGATGCTCATGATATTAATCACTGGATTGTCGGGTCCAGACTCGATTATTTACAGACTGCCGTCATATAGCTGGAATATTGCTGAGTGTGGCGTTAAACAACAAACCAACCAACCAACATAAAACTGTCAAACTCATTGATCAACCGACTTCTTCTCACAAACAGTTTTAACCAAGGATGAAATATATATTTCAATTTGATCTTTTGTTTTCACTTAAAGACCTTATTCAGACAGGAACAAAAATCAAGAATTTTAATGTACAAAACACCTTCATAGGGTAGATATATATATAACTAGCCACATTTGGGGGTAAACATCAATGCAGACAAAAGAGTAGACTCACACATAGTCTTTGAAAACTTTCTTCGAAGTAATTGTAGTTTTTTATCAAGAGAATTTTTCCTCTGGTGCTGTGGAATGAGAGAAGTATAAACATTAGAGGTAAATATACATGCAATGTACATTATGCATAGAGATATTACACACTATTGATATATAGGTTTATATCATGAGTGAGTGAATTGGCTAAACACCGCTTTAAAGAGTGTTTTGTTGTCGCGGTGTGTCAGCTTAATGTGTGAGGAAAGCCCTAAGTGATGCAGGTCTCAAACGTTTACCACTTTAGTGAAACCAATGAGCACGAGTATGGTGCTGACAATCCTAGCAACATAATCAGGCTGAACTGTTATTCGAACCCACAATCAAAGCTTTGTGAGGTGCCAAGAGATGCAACTCTGCTAAGCAATTTGCAGCGCCTTAGTTAATTGGGCCACCCATGTATCCTGGTGAGTGAGTGAGTGTTGTTTGACTCCACAGTCATAGGCAGCAGGTGACAGGGCATCCCTGGTGTTTCTGTTGGCTGACTGTGGAGTGGAACTGTGTTAGATGACAGGACATCCCTGGTGTTTCTGTTGGCTGACTGTGGAGTGGAACTGTGTTAGATGACAGGACGTCCCTGGTGTTTCTGTTGGCTGACTGTGGAGTGGAACTGTGTTAGATGACGGGTCATCCCTGGTGTTTCTGTTGGCTGACTGTAGAGTGGAACTGTGTTAGATGACAGGACATCCCTGGTGTTTCTGTTGGCTGACTGTGGAGTGGAACTGTGTTAGATGACGGGTCATCCCTGGTGTTTCTGTTGGCTACTGTGGAGTGGAACTGTGTTAGATGACAAAACATCCCTGGTGTTTCTGTTGGCTGACTGTGGAGTGGAACTGTGTTAGATGACAGGACATCCCTGGTGTTTCTGTTGGCTGACTCTAGAGTGGAACTGTGTTAGATGACAGGGCATCCCTGGTGTTTCTGTTGCCTGACTGTAGAGTGGAACTGTGTTAGAAGACAGGACATCCCTGGTGTTTCTGTTGGCTACTGTAGAGTGGAACTGTGTTAGATGACAGGACATCCCTGGTGTTTCTGTTGCCTGACTGTGGAGTGGAACTGTGTTAGAAGACAGGACATCCCTGGTGTTTCTGTTGGCTACTGTGGAGTGGAACTGTGTTAGATGACAGGACATCCCTGGTGTTTCTGTTGGCTGACTCTAGAGTGGAACTGTGTTAGATGACAGGGCATCCCTGGTGTTTCTGTTGGCTGACTGTGGAGTGGAACTGTGTTAGATGACAGGACATCCCTGGTGTTTCTGTTGGCTACTGTGGAGTGGAACTGTGTTAGATGACAGGACATCCCTGGTGTTTCTGTTGGCTGACTCTAGAGTGGAACTGTGTTAGATGACAGGGCATCCCTGGTGTTTCTGTTGGCTGACTGTGGAGTGGAACTGTGTTAGATGACAGGACATCCCTGGGGTTTCTGTTGGCTACTGTGGAGTGGAACTGTGTTAGATGACAGGACATCCCTAGTGTTTCTGTTGGCTACTGTGGAGTGAAACTGTGTTAGATGACAGGACATCCCTGGTGTTTCTGTTGGTTACTGTGGAGTGGAACTGTGTTAGAAGACAGGACATCCCTGGTGTTTCTGTTGGCTACTGTGGAGTGGAACTGTGTTAGATGACAAAACATCCCTGGTGTTTCTGTTGCCTGACTGTAGAGTGGAACTGTTAGATAACAGGATAACCTTGGTGTTTCTGTTGTCTACTGTGGAATTATGTTAGATGTCTTGTGAATAACCTTTATTACTGCAGCATGCCAAGTATGACATTATGAAGCTCAAGGAAAGCTGCAGAATCCTATCTTATGGGGCTAAAGGCTGAAACCAATTGCCAACATGCATGTCCAATTACATCCGAGTTGTTTTGTCAGGCTGTCTGGTTATGGAAGGCTGTGTAAATGGCATTATCTGCTGATCTTCAAGAGTGACAAGCTCCAGAACACCTCAGACAATTAACAATTAATGAAGCATACGTGGTGTGATTAGTCCAGTGATGGTCCAGTGCTAGCTGATTCAACCCTATCTCCCCTCCATGCATGGAGGAGAACCCGGGATCTTTGATCTCCAGCTCTGAGGTGTAGTGTCATAATGGTTCTGGTACAACGTGTAGGACGTGTCTCCGTCTTGGCAATACAGAGCCACGTGGTGTGGTAGGAAGCATTTACAGGGTGGGGAAGATCGAAATGGCTAAGTTGGGGGTGCCAACATGTTCGGAAATGTGGTTAGGGGTGGGTTGGATGGGTAGGTAAGATGCAGTAGGAACACATACTAGGATGAGGATGGCGCCATCTTTAAAAAAATGGTGTGGGCATGAGTAGGGAGTATCTAAAGACTTCCATTTTTGCGGAAGCATCAGTGGCTGAGTGGGTTAGATCACTGGCTTTGGGTGCTGGCGATTTGGAATCTCACACTGAGAGTGTGGGTTTGAATCACGGATGGGATGCACACAACCAAAAAAGTACTAGAATTTGTACTTTACTAAGAAAGTGTTATCCCAAATATAATATTTGTTGCAAGTATTTAAAGGCTGGTGGGAGAGAGAATGCAGAGTTGAGGATGGCAACTTGTTCAGAAAGAGGGTGGGCCGATTAGGGTGCATTTATAGGGTGGGGAATACTGGGTTGGGTGAGTGAGTATGGTTTTACCCCGCTTTTAGCAACATTCCAGCAATATCACGGCGGGGACACCAGAAATGGACTTCACACATTGTACCCATGTGGGGAATCAAACTCGGTCTTCTGCGTGACGAATGAATGCTTTAACCACTAGGGCAACCCCGCCACTACTACTGGATCGGGAATGGCAGCGGGCATGTTAAAAAAGGGGAATGGCTGGTATAGAATGTGGAAATGAATGTGACCTGAAATGCTTGCTGTAAAAGGTGACTATGCTTGTCGTAAGAGGCGACTAACAGGATCAGGTGGTCAGGCTCACTGACATGGTTAATGCATGTCATCGTATCCCAATTTCATAGATCGATCCTCATGATGTCAATCACTGGTTTGTCTAGTCCAGACTTGATCATTTTCAGATTGCCATCATAGCTGGAATATTGCGTTAAACAACAAACAAACAAGCAAACAAGCAGAAGCTGTGCTACCAACAAAAATTCATTTTAAACTCATTGAACGCTTTTTATTCAAATAGATAGGAGGGCCTGATATACACAGATGACAAAATGAATAAAACTGGGTGAGTACCTCATCCTACGGACACGTCAGCTCTGAGACTGCTTCTGGCTGGGGATGTTTTCTCTGCTGGGAGTTTCCACATTACATCGGCTGATCTTTATCTTGCAACTCACACTCTGATTCCAATTTCTTTTCTCAACTTCAATCGAGTTTCTCACTTTCAAAGAAAAACATGCAAATTTCCATTCTGCAACTGGAGAGTGTGTTACAGCAGTGACCCCATTACAGAGATGGGATGATAGGGTACACAGCCTCGTCTGGTGAAGTGAACACACGCTAATCCCACTTCACAAGCTATGATGCACAGATACACTCCCCTCCCACTTGGGTCGACAAATTTCATCTTCAGATGATAACAATCTTCTTTGTTTGACAAAAACTGGAGAAATATTTTAAATGCATTTTCCTGGTGTGAATGTTTATGTAAGCTGCTGTAGAGACCGGCTGAGGTTCTCAACTTCTCCAGGAGGAGATGGGGAGGAGAGGGTAGGAGGGAGAGGGTAGGAGGGACGAGGAGGAGGGGGATTGGGAGGGAGTGAGTGAGGGAGTGAGAACACTGGGCCACCCAGTGAGGGAGTGAGGTAATGAGGGAGTGAGAGCAAGCACGGGAGGAGCAAGATTAAAGCAAGATGCCACAGGGAGAAGGAGAGAGAGAGAGAGAGAGAGAGAGAGAGAGAGAGAGAGAGAGAGAGAGAGAGAGAGAGAGAGAAAAAAAACTGGGCCACCCAGTGAGGGAGTGAGGGAGTGAGGGAGTGAGGGAGTGATAGCAAGCAAGGGAGGAGCAAGATTGAAGCAAGATGCAACAGGGAGAAGAGGAGAGAGATAGGAGGGAGGGAGACATATTGGGACATGTAGAGTCACAGACAGAGAGAGGGAGACAAGGGTAAATGGAGAGAAGTGGAGAGGGGTGGGAGAGATTGAGACTGTGGGTAACAACCCATGCCTTCTTGGTACAATGTCACACATTCAGCAAGGTCAGACATTGTACCCACCCAATCCACAGTTTAGTCAGTCCTTACATCCAGCAGTGGGTGTTGGGGACCTAGCTGTTCTGCCCCATCATATTGTACCCACCCAATCCACAGTTTAGTCAGTCCTTATATCCAGCAGTGGGTGTTGGGGACCTAGCTGTTCTGCCCCATCATTTTGTACCCACCCAATCCACAGTTTAGTCAGTCCTTACATCCAGCAGTGGGTGTTATGGACCTAGCTGTTCTGCCCCATCATATTGTACCCTACCAATCCACAGTTTAGTCAGTCCTTACATCCAGCAGTGGGTGTTATGGACCTAGCTGTTCTGCCCCATCATATTGTACCCACCCAATCCACAGTTTAGTCAGTCCTTACATCCAGCAGTGGGTGTTGGGGACCTAGCTGTTCTGCCCCATCATATTGTACCCACCCAATCCACAGTTTAGTCAGTCCTTACATCCAGCACTGGGTGTTGGGGACCTAGCTGTTCTGCCCCATCATATTGTACCCACCCAATCCACAGTTTAGTCAGTCCTTACATCCAGCACTGGGTGTTGGGGGACCTAGCTGTTCTGCACCATCATATTGTACCCACCCAATCCACAGTTTAGTCAGTCCTTACATCCAGCACTGGGTGTTGGGGACCTAGCTGTTCTGCCCCATTATCCAAAGATGGGGTGGGGAAAGGGAAGTGAAGGGGACGAGGAGGTGAGGAAGCGAGGTGGAGGAGGGGGGAACAGGAAAATGCAGGTAGAAGCCCAGTTTCCACCCTTGACGAACAAAGCAGGAATTTCTGGGTTTCGATCGTAGCCCCACCAGCGGTGATTATGAGTTAGGTCCCTTCAATAACCGTCCTATTGACCAATCAGACTCCACCTCTCACAGCACTTGCATTTGCTACAAACAAAATGGTGGCGCCCAATCAAGACTGACTAATCGATAATCAAAATCTATATTGTAATATAATGGGTCTTACTTCACGAAGTGCATCAAATCACATGAGCACCTTGATTAAAAGCACTTATTTGAAAAATCTGTTGATGCCGAGTTGGAGGTGCACATGCTTTGCAAATCCTGCAATCGATCAAAATCTGCACAACACTTTACAATATAGATGTTGATTTTGTTACGAGTTTGATTGGACTATGCATAAACTTGTTGGTCCAGTCAAGATTTAACTCCATAGTTCCAGCCTAGTTCAGCAAGGGTGGAAACTGGACTTTTGCAGCCTCAGGAAGATGGTAGAAGGCTCCCGTCACACCTCTTGTTGAGCACATTTCATTCAAACAACTCAGTCCCATAATTTCTGTGTCACATGCACCGAGACTAACATTTAGTGTATGAAATCTTATATTACACAATATCCTTCTTGACTCTAAAAATAAAAAAGAAATTCCTGTGCTGAAGTGGAATAGAGCTAGCTGGAGCTGGCTAGACTTGCTTTGGTATGCTTTTCCAGATGTATTTATTTTTCATAAAATTTTATTTATTTTTCATAAAATTTTATTTATTTTTCATAAAATATAAATATTCCACAGTCATGGTGCAGGACTAACATGCACCATAAAAATGTAAATATAAGTTTATATTGTTACTTCACTCATGTGGCTGAAATAAACCTCACCCTCAAATCAAATATATAAACCCAAGTGGAGAAAAATCTCATATTCCTCAGCCAGCCTTGGAGTTTGATATCCAGACATGAGGAAGAATTGACTTGACACATGTTTTTGGTAAGTTGGGTGTAATTTGAAGATCATAAATAATTAAAGCAAGCAAGGCAAAAACAAAGTAACAAACTAAATATATAAACAATGTGCCTATTCATAATGTACCAAATCTACACCCTAAAGCATTCTCAAAATGCTACATTATTACCCCGGTAAAGGGATCATTCTCAGCTTCCTGGGGAGTATACAACCCAAGCTGTCTGTGAGGTGCTAGAAGGTTAACAGTCACAAAACCATTTCATCCAACCGGGTACCCAGTCACTGCTGTTGGAACAGAGGCATATTTTGAACAAAGCAACTTGCCATGTGACATGTGCTCCAGTGTGCTTCAGTGTGCTTCAGTGTGCTTCAGTGTGGGGCACGGCCACAACTGAGAAACTCTCAGGAGTCAAGCTGCTGAACTCACTCACCTACTCTCCACAACCAGCCTGGCTTAGCCTTGTCTGATTGTGGCCTGTGTGCAGTACACAGGACCACATGCATCAGCCAAAAGATGATGCAATAAATGGACACATTGATATACATATAGATGTCCCTCAAGCGTGCAGCATGCTGTAAAGTTGGTGACATAGTGTGTGTTGAAGTGGTTGTGACTAGTGGTGTATACGAAGGTGATATCCCACCCCATACTTATCTCTCTCTCACCTGACAGATGATAAATCACTTAGGCCACCCTACCAACACAGCACATTTGCACTTAAAGTTAAATTAATGCTGACAAGACCATCACTGACATGTCTGTATACTGGTGATTGTAGGTTTAATTCCCTGGGGATTAGCCTGGGTGGAAGGGTTTCTCCTGTGGGCCATGGTATATATCATTTATATCCTTGGTGTCAGCTCATACAATCTCCCTATTTTGTCGTATTTCCCATCTGTGGTTTATACTGTGGAGGTTGGATGTCGGGTCTCACCTGGGGAAACAAGTCTTGTGAGGAATGCCACGCTCACGAAATAAGTTAGGAAGAACAAACATGGAGATAGTTTCAATAAATTCACATCATATACTGAAATAAAATATTTTCAGAATATTTTTTGTTGAATTGTCTTCTAAAAATTTTATACCAGAGTACAGAGATTCTCCAGAAACTGTGAAATCTAGACTTGCCAAACTATCATAGACTTGCATGGACTATTTTGAAAAAGAAAATTTGGTGTGGAGGAATGTGACTGCCATAAAGATTGAAACCTTATTCAAACTTCAGTAATTTCATACATCACTTAGGATGATTCAATACATTATAATTTGATCCCGCATCACATGAAGGAAGATGAGTCAGATAAGAAGATGCGCTCTCCACGATTCCTCAGCATCAGAGAGTGAAGAGCCTGGTTTTACGCCGCTTTTAGCAATATTCCAGCAATATCACAGCAGTGGACACCAGAAATGGGCTTGACACATTGGACCCATGTTGATAATTGAACCCGGGTCTTTGGTGTGACGCTTTAACCACTAGGCTACCCGACAGCCCCTCCTCAGCATCAAATAGATATTAATCTCACATCATTTGTCAGCATTATCTCATCTCACATCTGGTCTCTGGCTTGATCTTGGTGGATAGAGACATGGTGTGGCATGTTTTTCTTTATATATATACTCACTGACAAAAGAAACGCGAATTCCATACACCTTGGTTAATACATGAAGAAATACTCATCTCCAAGAGATATTAGATTGGTTTGGTGCAAAAACAAACATACTGGTATGTTGTGTGAATCCATGCAAATGAACGAACGTTACATCAGAGATCCCTGACATGAAATGGACCATTTGTCTTGTGCAGGATTAGCGTGTAATATTCAGACATCACGCTCAGCACATCATGAAAAGAATAAAGACACTCTGTGGTAACACTTGGCAGATTGTTAGTTTTGTCCTTAATTGCTTGTCGTAAGAGGCGATTAATGGGATCAGGTGGTCAGACTCGCTGACTTGGTTGAAACATGTCATCGACCCCAATTGCATGGATCTGTGCTCATGATATCAATCACTGGATTGTCTGGTCCAGACTCGATTATTTACAGACCGCCGTTATATAGCAGGAATATTGCTGTATGCGGCGTAAAACAACAAACCAACCAATGCTACGTCATTATTTCATGTAAAATATATGTCCAACATGGGAATCCACATTCAATACCACATAGCAATTTCATTTGACAAGCCACCAGTCAATGTTCCTTGTTTGAGGACAAAGCTTCTCTGTGCTAAGAAATATATTGAAGCATGGCTGGAATACTGACTGAGTTGAAAATCTTGGTAATTATCAGCGTTACAACAATTAGCAGCGTTACAACAAGATGGCAATGAAGAGGTCATGTGACAATCAGAGATGCAAACTGGCCTAGTTTGTTTAATGTTAAAGGTTTCCTTTTGGCAGTGTCCTGAAATGTTGGGTTAATAAATGTTTCAAGTTCAATGGCATTGGGTTGTTTGTTTGTTTGTTTGTTTGTTGTTTTACCCCGCACTGAGCAATATTCCAGCGATATGATGGCAGTCTGTAAATAATCGAGTCTGGACCAGACAATCCAATGACTGATGTCATGAGCATCGATCCACAGGATACGATGACATGCATCAACAAAGTCAACGAGTCTGACCACCCAATCCTGTTAGTCACTGGTCAAAATTATTTTGAATAAAGTGAAGTAATACAACCCGGGTCACATCAGAACAAGAACATGTCTGAAGATTATGAATATATCTTTATAAATTAAAATTTCAGGCTAATCTAGAAGTCAAATTCAACTAATATGATTTCCAGCTGCACAACATTATTGAATTAAATGATAGGCTACAATTCAGTCTGTGTCTGGACGTTCAGACACTGCTTCTCATTACCTGCACAGTTCTTGGGTTATATGAAAGCCATTCTCCTGTCAGATCACATATTGGTGAGAGGGGACAGGGAGTGAGTGAGTGAGTATGGTTTTACCCTGCTTTTAGCAATATTCCAGCAATATCACGGCAGGGGACACCAGAAATGGGCTTCACACATTGTACCCATGTCGGGAATCGAACCCGGGTCTTCTGCGTGACGAGCGAACGCTTTAACCACTAGGCTACCCGACCGCCCCTGTGAGAGGGAATATAATTACTTTTCCACTCCATACATATAAAAACTTGGAAATAGTCCTGTAATTGTGCTACATAATACACATTGGAACACCTGAGATTTTCATATGACTATAGTTAAACTATTGTGCCCTGATAGATTAACTATAGAGGGCACAATAGCTTAACTATAGTCATATGGAAAAGTCAGGTTTACTTTAACTTCTTTTGAGTAGTATACAAATAGCCTCTGTCTTGTTTTAGCCCCTCATATGAAGACTCTGGAACACAATCTGAAAAATCTCAAGCAAGTCTACTGGACTCCTTTTTATCATATATAAAGGCAATTTAACCCCTAATTCATAAATCATTTTATTAAAGAGATTTACTCATATTTTATACTTTAATTTCTATTCTACCAGTATCTCACGATGCCAGTTCAGATTTCAGATAAACCTTACCATAATTGATGTTATTAGCCCCCCTCCCTAAAGACTGCTCCCCTTAATCACAACACTAATACGTGGTCACATGTCCGTGCAGCCAATGTGTGTACAGCTCCACATCTATCTTCAGTGAATATGTAGTCATATCACATCTCCAGGAGATAACAGTCATATCGCCCAATAGAACAGCAGGAGTTGCATCAAGGGAAATAACTCTCCCATGTGATAATCTAATTAAGGACCAACTCCTCCTTTGACCCACTGCATCAATTTATAATCTGTCTAATGGGGTGCACTATCAGACACAACAGCCCATCACCTTGATGAAGGAGAGGCAATATGATGGGGATGGTCAGTCTGGTCTTGATGTGGACACCAGGGGGAGCCAGCTGTGTGTCTGGCCTGTCATGGGCCCCACAGCTGGACACAAACCCAGACCCATACATCAGGCTGTGACACCGACCCCCTTGCTGTGAGCATCACAACCTGCTTGGCTGAAATCAACATGGTGACATGGTGACCCTCCCCTTGAGAGCCTCTTTCTTAAGTCACATGACCCAAATTTCCATGGTAATGAGTGAGTGAGGTCTTACAAACTGTTATAAACATTCAAGCATTATGGGCGTGGAAACCTTAAGAATGGGCTTCACATAGAATCTCCAAATAGGGAATTAAAACAGGTGATCAGCTCAACTAGTGTACACTTTAACCACCCACTTACCCTACTGACAACTGAAAACAAAATTCAAACAATTTAACAAAAATAAGACTGCTAAGATGTGGGATCAAAATTTAAAGTATGACAGGCAAGATCGATTTTACGATATACGAGACAATCTTAATACATCTCTTTCAATGGAAATCAGCATATTTGCCGAAAATGTTTTTTAATATAACTGATGATGACGTCAGATATTCCTTACCAGGTTGCCATCACTAACATATATACTACTCAAAACAAGTTAAAGAACACCCATAATTGGAAGGCTGTATGTTTCAATACCGACCAGCCATGACAGATCAACAATAGCCATATGAAAAAATTGTTCTTTAACCCACTTGATAGTATAATATACAGAACAAAAAAAGTTAGGGATCATAAACATTTTTTGGATATTTTTTGTTGTGAAGACTGAGCACACAATTTCATGACCATATCCCCCAAAATATTCATAATTCCTCACTTTGTTTGTTCAATATATATAGCAGCAAGGGACGAGAGCAAATACATCGATTACTGCTTCAGGCAGCTGGGAAGGATCAGCTAGGAAAACACTATCTAAAGCTCCAGAGATAAAGCAAAATGGTTTAGTTTTAGAGTTTCATCAAAACACAATGACAGCCAAATTCAGGCTGGAAAGTACACTTAAGCCTCATGAGACTTTATTAAAGAATTCGAAACTCTCTGTATCGTGCTCCACAAGTCTTGAATCTGGTGCTGTGCATTATTTCAAACATTCTGATGAAGTGAAGCTTATAAAGATTTTCCCATTCATCCTCGTAGGTCGGAGTTGATATTTTGGTGGAAGATATTTGCCTCTTTCGGCTAATTGCATTAATCTGCAGAAACCCACAAAGAAGGAAATCAATAAGGAGTCCCAGTGAACTGCTCCAAGAAGGATCAAACCTCCTCGAGACGGGAAGCTGGCCTCGGGGAGAAGGTAGCCACATCCCTGTCCTCTCCATCTCCGCCATTTGCAGCAGATTTGATTTCTCTCTGAGTATCTGTGGTTACGTCATTAAGGAACGAGTGAGTGATGAGTGAGTGATGAGTGAGTGGGTTTGTACCTTCTTTTATTACAGTAACCTGCAAACATTGAGTGAGAGTTTGCTTGCCTTGATTTCAGTACCCAGGAAACTGTGAGCGAGTGAGTGAGTGAGTGAGTGAACGAGCGAGCGTTTACTTGCTTTAATTACAGGAACCAGCAAACATTGAGTGAGTGAGTGAGTGAGTGAGTGAGTAAGTGAGTGAGTTAGCGAGCATTTGCTTGCTTTAAGTACAGGAACAAGGAAACATTGAGTGAGTGAGTGTGCACAATCACACACACACAAAAAGATAAATTTAAACAGTAGGCCCCCTCTCCCTGCAAAATGGCCAATGTGACATAACATCTTCAATAACTCTCTCCCAACCACATTCAAACACCAACTATAGCATCAGGCCCCAAATCCCTGCCCCCTTTCCCCTACAAAATGACCAGCATGACAGAAAATCTTCACACTCTAATCCCCCTCCTACCCACCACTAAAGCATTAGGCCTCTCCCCCAGTACCCTCCTTTTGTCAAGCCGCTCGTGATCCGCCTCGACTGCAATGTGTTTCCCATTCACACTGCATGTGTGAAGAAGTTGATCAACCCTCTCCCCAGCCTGCTCTATCTCCCCGTCTGCCTGCCTGGCTGGCGTGGTCTGGCCGACTCTAGCACGCCTTCCTGTCAGTCAGGACCATCACGGCTCCTCTTGGACCAGTCTGCAGTCGGTCCATCTGCTTTCATCAGTCACCTTCCTTCACAACTCTTCATCAGCTGCTTGAGGACCTACCCTCAGGTGCTGCTCGGAACAGTGTTGAGTGGATGCATGCCTGAGAAGAGTATCTGTGTTTCACACAACCAGAGAGAGAGTCGGTGTAAACACAAGGGCCTGACCAGTCTGGCTATACCCTGTCACAGGATACCACTACAAAATACACACCTGGGTTGTCACATGGAGCAGAGACTCCTTGTGGGATAAACTGTCTCTGGTGTACTGACCGATCGTTTCAAGTGACATGTTTCCTATACAGTAACAGAGTGTGTGTGTTTGTGTGGATGTAGCAGCGTTCCGGCTGACTCTTTATTGGACGGTGTTTGGATAACAGTACAACATCATTGCTGGAAGTTATCACATGGTGAGTACAGTCATAACACTCAACTCCTAACACAAAGGGACCCTTACAATACATTTTCTCTACAACATGTGCATCATTGCTGGTTGATATGGGAGTTATCACATGGTGAGTAGAGTCACATAGCACTCCACTCCTAACATAAAGGGACCCTTACAATAAGTTTTCTCTACAACATGTGCATCATTGCGGGTTGATCACACAACAGTGTTATCAGACAATGTTCAACTCACATATCAAAACTAAAGGGGGCCATCCAATCAGTTTTCAATATCTGAAGTATGTTATTTAAATGAACTATGACATTCATTATCTGTGCTGGTTGATATGGGAGTTATACCATAGCGAGTACCATACATCACGTTCACCTCCTGACATAACTTGAAGGGGCTGTCTGACGCTCTTCATTGAACTATAACATTCATTATTACTCACAATGAATTAAAAAAAAGTTCCATCAAAGCCAACTAGTCACTGTATTCTAGATTGTAATATCTATAGATAACAGAAATTTGTCACTCAAATCATCGTAAAGTGATATTACGATCTACCCATGAAATGTTACTCTCAAAATTTATTATCGCCAAAATTTGCTGGAAATGGTACCACATAGACAATTTGTGTATATAAGTTTACTTGTCTCATAAGAAAGTATTTTTTTCATGTTTCATGGACATTATACTTGTCCAAATTTTTTTATTTTTTTTTTTCATGTTCTGAAACATAATTTACTGTAATGAAATTAATGAAAATAGACATGAGGGTACACGAGATATTTCCCTGTCTTACCACTACCAGCCAGGGGGAGAAATCAGGGAAACTGCCCCTGGTGAGAGCCGTTAATATGGTAAGCATTTGTAGGACCACAATGGCCCCAAACAAGCAGCATGAGATCCCCACCATGTGGCCTGTGATCAAACTGCAAACTGAAATCTGAAATACATTTCATGAGGTCAAAGCACCTGCCTGTGAAGGGGTTTGTGTGAAAGGCTTGGTTTATGGTAGTGTGCACAACAACGGCAATATATATGTTTCTGTGGTACAGTTATTCCACAAACACCAAAATTACTTGTTCTTTCCATGTACATTAAAATATTTTTCAATAAATTCTCAATAAAAATCTTTTTTAAAAGGATTAAATCTAAGGAAACTTTTGTAATTGTGCAAAGGAAACTTCTGAAATTTTGAAATGTATCTAGATCTGTGACCAAACAATCTTCATGTTGGTTACCTCTTACAAAGAGCACTGGGGACTGGGTGCAGCGTTAAACAACAAACAAACAAAAAACACTGTGTTATAGGATTCTAACAAACTCACTATGAAGTCAATGTGGGAGTAAATGTTGATAATATAGTTAGGTAAATACATGCCCATGTTCTGGTCAACAAGTCTGACTATCAGATGGACATATAAAGCCCAACATGTGCTATCACAGGTGGTATAACAGTGTTATCCTTCACAGGCTTCAGTTATTCCATGACTTTCTGCTGCCAACTGTAAACATGTGTAACCGCCGTTATGTTATAAGTGATTCTGTGGTAGCAAGCTAGTCTCGCTTACAGACCCAAGAGCATGTATTTAATGAAACAATCCCCCATTCCATTCTTATTCTCTTCTCTGCTCAAGCAGCCATTACTCGTCCCCTTGAGTTCCCTTATACTCAAGGGACTCTTTATAGAATTATTTTTATTTACTGTCAAACACAACTGTATTGCGGGAACTATTTGTCTGGTATGAGCCTTCAACATCAACTGTCCTACTGTTGCTGTTTGCAAGAATTCATACTTGTGTCCATTCCACCGGTCACATCCAGGAGTTATGGTCATTTATTCCCTGGGATTATGGTATCACACATCACAGAGCGATATGGATCGTATACCACCAAGTGCAGTCAGCAATAGCTACCAGGAACCGCACTGTCAGACTCACTTAGCTTCAGATGTAGTTCATGTTGAACAACGCACACTCAACTATTGGACTGGGGAATTTATGTTCAATTGATGAAATGTAAAACACAGTTATCATGAAAGGGAATACCTTAGTAGCAGGTGATAAATATCCTCCAATTCCTGAATGGCATTCCAATAGCTTATCTAAGGCATGTGAAGCACATTTATCATGTAAAGTTGTATATAAAACATGCTGATTATTTAAAATGAGCTAATAATGTCTGAAGAAGGATTTTTTCAGTCCTAAGTTATGTATTGAAGAACAATGGTTATTTGATGAGGCTACAAGCAAACTGACATCCCTCACTATGATATAGATATAAGTCTTCAAGCTTGCCGTAAAAGGCGAATATGCTTGTCATAAGAGGCGACTAACTGATCAGGTGGTGGGTGAGGCTCGCTGACTTGGTTGATTGCATCCCAATTGCGTAAATGGATTGTCTGGTCCAGACTCGATTATTTAGAGACAGCCGTCATATAGCTGGACTATTGCTGAGTGCGGCGTTAAACAACAAACAAACAAACACTATGATATAACACTCACTGACTGAAGCAACAAACAAACAAACAAACACTATGATATAACACTCACTGACTGAAGCAACAACAAACAACACCGTGAATGTTTGTTATCATCACAGTAAATACAGGCGGAGATTTTGTTTGTTGTTTAACACCACACTCAGCAATATTCCCGCCACATGATGACGGCCTGTAAATAATCGAGTGTAGACCAAACAATCCTGTGATCGATATTGTGAGTAACCATGGATCATGATGGCACACTATCAACCAAGTCACCAAGTCTGATGACCTGATCTATTTGGTTGCCTCTCTTAGGAGTACAACCAACAAGTACCAACTTCAGGAACATCGAGTCTGGCATGAGGAAGATCAGAAGGAGATACTGTTTTGGGCCAAGTGGTGCTGTCAGTACTACATTTATGTTCCTGTCAATGCTTTTCACATGAAGCACCTGTGAACAAAAAGTCTAGCTGGTACTCTGCACTATACATGATTATGATTATGATTATTGTTATCATAAAAAATTCAACTTATTTAGTAATGGAAATCCCAGGCAGTGTCAGCTGCAGCACCACAAACAGGTCCATTGTTTTTTAGGTTAGGATATTTAAGGGGTAAATATGTTCTTTGGCCCTTGCAGAAACTTCAAATGGTAAAATGGTTTTCTTTGATTGAGGGTGTATTTTGGTTGTCGAGAAAGTAAAAAATATGGTTTACTCAAGACAAGGTGTTTACATATTGGTATTTAACAATAGGTGTTGTACAGTGAGATACGAGACTCTTCATTTCTATTGCTCTAACGAAGCCCATCGTTTCCTCATTTTATCTTCATTATTGTCTCTTCTTCCTTATTGTGCACTCCGACATTGGACCAATCACAAGTATTGTGTGGGCTCTTCAACGAGGCTTATGCTAGACAGACAGACTAGTTGCAGTGTTTTGAACAACTGTATGCCAGCGATATACTCCATAAACTGGCTTCACACATTGTTTTTGTTTGTTGTTAAAAGCCACACTCAGCAATATATTGATGGTCTTATACATGAAGATGGGCCTATAAGCTAGTGGCTCATAAAAAAAGTTATCTGTTAATCTTCAATAATAATTAATAATATTTCTTGTATGTTCAACATTACAACAATGTTGCTCACATCTCCATCTTACATCACAATACATTTATTTTAAAATGACATTGTTAGAATGTACCTCCTTCATAATGGAATCTGTGTCTTCCACTGACAATGCATATATTTTGAGGCTTGCAGATAGCCACTGTGTCTTCATGGAATGCCAAACAATAAATATCTTTACCTATAGAATGGGCTTATAACCAAACAGTCTTATGATATGTGACCATGTACGGCCTCTGTCCAGATGCCCACACCTGCACTATTCCATCCATCAGATTAAACCATCCTGCCCTATCTGACCCACCAAACTGATGCCTCACGGAGATTATCTCCACTCTGAATAATTCCGTCTGAAGTTTCATCTCAGTAATTGTCTCAATGATCTTTGTGTTTATACTCTTGCTCTCCACCATCCTGGAAGAGCGACAGCCATGCTGGGCCAGCTTGATTGACAGTGACAGCTCCGTTCTAATAAATAGCTGCCAAATAATTTCAAAGTTTCTTTAGTCAGTAATAAAACTGTTCTGAATGACAAATGTTCCCCTGTGCCATAACACTCCGCATTCCTCCACAAGCCCTGTAATCACTGGGGTATAACATCCCGTACTCCCTTGTCATATAACGCTCATATTCACTGGTGATGTGGTATGCGATTACCCATTACAAATATTGACATGCTACTCTCAATGGTTATAAACATTTCAGAGAAAACAAAAAGCAGTGAGAGAAAATAATTACAGCCAGGACATGAAATATCATTGAGAATTATTTTTTTAGTATCTCATTTACTCCCTGTCGGAGCTCTACGATCTACGAGCTACATTCTCTCACGCATTGTAGGCCCTGCTTCAACTCCAATCCGGGGATAGCAGCAACACACGACTGTTATTCCAGAAAGTCATTTGTGCTAGCTGGGTCATTACCAACTGAGCACGTTCATCAGATATGATTCACAGCAACAATAAAGTCTGATAAACTCCATCAATACCAAGCTGGCACAGATTTACCGCGCTAAGTCATCAGGCCGGGATACAATAGATGCTGTTATGATTTACGACTGTTGCAGCACTTTATCAAGCAAATCTGCTAGTCATTTATTACCCAAATATGCCACCCAAGGAATATGTTGTGTTTAGCAAAGCAACATGCCTGCGACATTGCCAGCAGTGAGGAAGGTCTGAGATGACCAGGTGTAGTTACTTGTAAATACGGTAATGTGGTAGAGTACTGTCTGGCTGGAGTGAGTGAGTGAGTGAGTGAGTGAGTGAGTGAGTGAGTGAGAGAGAGAGAGAGAGAGAGAGAGAGAGAGAGTGAGTGAGTGAGTGAGTGAGTGAGTGAGTGAGAGAGAGAGAGCGAGCGAGTGAGTGAGAGTGAGTGAGTGAGGTTTCACGCCACTTTTAGCAATATTACTAAGTCTTTTACTTTTACTGTTTCACGAAAAACTCAATAATTTCCAAGTTTAAATTTACATAACGTCTCTTCATATTTGAAGAACTGTCAGTGAAAAGTGAAGTACAAATATGCCCGAATATATCATTATTCTACGTTGGTTTAATTTGTGTATCAAACTCCTGTATTCTGACATATTTTTTTTAAAATGTAATTTATTGGGAAAAGTAACATTTTGTAGCTTCTGTCGACCAGGAATCAACGATCCGACTTTCAGGAACATCTGTATTTCTAAAGCAGAGTCCTGAGCCTGCCACACAAGATGTTGTGGAAATAGTTGTGGGAATTACTGCAGGAAGCTAACTGTCTGTTCATTCTCCTGGCAATACATTACACTATTTCAAACTTCTGACAGACATGGGAAAAGCTGAGAATAACTCTCACCTACAGAACAAGCATTTAGTGTGGAGTTTGTCTCACAAAACCTCCAAACCAATCTAATTGGCCTAAAGTAACCAGCAACTCCTAGTGTGCTGAATACTGCTTCCTATTCATGTTAGTTCCACACTGAAGGTGGGAGCTCTTTCCCCGAGTCCAATATCCTCCCTGCTACATTCCTCCGTATCCATCCATCACCGGACAACCGTTAATTACACCATACATCACCTTGAGATTCATAAAACCATTCCACTTCATACATTAGACTGCCGGCAATAGAATTCTCTTTATGAACATCGCCAAGTGGATGGAGATTTTATCAATATTGCCAGCGCAGTTTTCTCTGATTCAGGTAATCAATACTTTGTAATTGATCTGTCAGTTTAGAAACATGCTTGTATACATCAGCGGTGAATGTGCCTTGCTTTGGTTTCAGCAGTTTGTTGCTGTATATCAGCTACAGGACAAGTGTAATATCAGACCTGTATATAACATGCATACTTATAAGAGTTATATCACAGATTATATACCGGTCAATCACTTGACAAGTGTAATATCAGACCTGTATATAACATGCATACTTATAAGAGTGATATCAAAGATTATACACCGGTCAATCACTTGACAAGTGTAATATCAGACCTGTTTATAACAAAGAGTGATATCAAAGATTATATACCGGCCAATCACTTGACAAGTGTAATATCAGACCTGTATATAACATGCATACTTATAAGAGTGATATCACAGATTATACACGGCCAATCACTTGACAAGTGTGATATCAGACCTGTATATAACACGCATACTTATAAGAGTGATATCACAGATTATATACTGGCCAATCACTTGACAAGTGTGATATCAGACCTGTATATAACATGCATACTTATAAGAGTGATATCACAGATTATATACCGGCCAATCACATGAGAAGTGTAATATCAGACCTGTTTATAACATGCATACTTATAAGAGTGATATCACAGATTATATACCGGCCAATCACTTGACAAGTGTGATATCAGACCTGTACATAACACGCAGACTTATAACAGTAATATCACAGATTATATACCGGCCAATCACTTGACAAGTGTAATACACAACAGCTTCACACTTGACAGGTACGTTTTTAGTTGACTCTGTCTTTTTTCCATGTCTACTAAGGCAGCAGCCACCGTATTCCTGGTTAATAAAAAAACAGTTAATTCTCTGCCCACTGGAGCAGCTGTTTTTCCATTGCCATGACAGCCAGACTGATGGACAGACAGATGGACGGACTGATGGATGGACAAACATATTAGTTGAACCATATAAAACAGTCCCACAGCGATTTCATTTTCCACAGAACTTAATCAAATAATAACGTTTGCAGCTGAGTTTGCATTTCTAAGTGCACTTCGCAGTCATCCAGCATGTAATACAACCATTAGCCTGTGACATGCCTCAGTCCCTGGAAGATGATGAAGCACTTGGCGAGCCCATGCACTGCATAACAGGCACACAGACTGGGGAATATACGGCCATGCCTGGCCAGCTCAGCATCAATCACCACGGACTGTAATACACAGAGTGTGCTGGTGTCAGCAAATCAGGACGATGTGGACATGCAGACAGATCACTGGGTACTGAAGCTCAATCACCTTGATAAATCACCAAAGCAATAGATCTACTCCTCCTTAGGACATCAACTTCCCGAGGCAAGGGAGTTAACTGTAAGGCTGGGACGAGTCCACATCTACTACCAGAGTACCCAGCCCCCTGTTACCCGACCTACCTGGGTACTCACTGTAGGTCTCAAGAGATAGGTATATAATGTCTGGTTGGGAAGAGTTTGACCGTACTCCTGGCAAAATGTATTTAGATACACGTATGAAACGATCTGGTCATGCATACGTTGATGTTGACAGAAGTCTTTAGACAACGATATAAAAGTCAGAAAGAAATGCGAACATTTTTCACTTATAGTTTATACTTAGATTTCTAGATAATATTTGCCATTTCTAATATATCACGTGACTAACCACGAGTCCGTGTAGTCCTGTGGGTACCCGGGTCCTAAACAGTACCCACCCAACCCAAGTACCGGAGTTACCTGTCCCAGCCCTAGTTGACTGACTGTAAAAGTCCAGTTTCATCCTTGCCGAACTAGGCTGGAATTCCGGAGTTACATTTTGGCTAGACCAACGACTATGTGCATGGTCCAATCAAAATCGCGCATAACTAGACATCCGGCTTGACATGCAGATTTCCGTTGATGGCAGGATTTGCCAAGCATGTAACCTGTCAACTGGGCAATGACAGACGTTTTCCATTTTTTATCATGTTTTTGATCAAGATGATCAGATTGTCTTGACTGGGCACCGCCATTTTGTTTGAAGCAAATGCAAGTAATATGGGATGTGGAATCTGATTGGTCCATAGTAGGGGCACAGAAGGAACATAACTTGTAATAGCCACTGGTAGCGCTATTGAGCCATGAAATTCCAGCATAGTTGGACTTTTGTAGTCAATTAACACCATCACCTCGTAAAGATGAAGGATATTGACAAGAACGGGAGGTGTAGATGGATATCAGTGTGTATCTCCTGGGCACAGGGATGGTCACTGTCAGTACCTGGTGGATTTCAGTGTGCAGGCTAATATATTTGTCTCGCTGAAGATAAAGTGAACAAAAGAAACGTTAGGGATGATAAATATTTTTTAGGATATTTTTATGAAATTGTGTGCTCAGTCTTCACAAAAATATTTTTTTGTTCAGTATATATATCAATCATGCAATATATCATACACTTTCTGTGGTAATATATCATTGTGCATGTATCAGAACAATGTGAGATAAAGGAATGGTTAATGGTGCAGTATCTGACGAGTGAAACATTCTACATGTTCTGAAATTACCCAGACTGTTTGACAATGTACCGACACACCAGAGCTAATATATCACTCAGCAGCATATTGATGAAATGCATCATGGTCCTATTTTTGTCATGAGCATATCAAACATTTGCCAACATTCTTTTTGACGATATTGCCTGGTGCTCCCTTATTTCTTTTCATAAGTATCCGTACCGTTAAGTATCCAATGAGAGACGGAGGCCATCACTCAGATAAGTCCGTTTATCAGTCGACAGCCAAGATGCTGCAACAGAGCACCTGCCAAGCCATAACTCCACCATCAAGGATAAAGTCTTCGCTTTGCAGTTTTATCTCAAGAGCATTAATACGTCACCAGTTTCCTGCGATGAAACTATTACAAACTGTTGTGGATGTGCAATATAATGTGCAGTGTTACAGAATGCAATGGCCCCCTGCTGGGTCTCCCGCTATGTTACCCTCTTCGTGATACTATCTGCCTACTCACATGTTCACAGAACCGAAAATATGAGAACATTAATGCTGCAGATCATGTCTGATCAAGGTGTACACTGCAGCTGGTTACTCCCATCATGATGGGCAGTCTGAAACTTTGTTAAAGTAAGTGCTGCTTATGTTTTAATGAGCAGAGAAAAACCCATGCCTTCTGGGTCCAATGTCTCACATTCAGCAAGGTCAGACATTGTACCCACCCAATCCACAGTTCAGTCAGTCTTTACATCATAGAGAGAGAGAGAGAGAGAGAGAGAGAGAGAGAGAGAGAGAGAGAGAGAGAGAGATAGAGAGAGAGAGAGAGAGAGAGAGAGAGAGAGAGAGAGAGAGAGAGAGAGAGAGAGAGAGAGAGAAACACCATGGGTAACAACCCATGCCTTCTGGGTCCAATGTCTCACGTTCAGCAAGGTCAGACATTGTACCCACCCAATCCACAGTTCAGTCAGTCTTTACATCACAGAGAGAGAGTCTGTAAAATTCCACAGTCATGGCGCAGGACGATAACTGTTGTAGCATAATCTCAGCCCAGCACAGCTCTGGAGGAGGGTGAGGAGCATCATTAGAGAAATACATTTGACACATGCCTCATCTTAGAAGAACTAAAAATGGGAATTATACGGACAATTTATGGATAAGAACTCCTTCAAATCAAAATTTCATCAAGTTGTTTACATGTCAACACCACAGTAAGAAAGTCATTTTCAAACAAGACTCCTAAAAATAAGATTTTAATCAAGGAAGGACATTTTAGTATTTTTTACCAAAGTTACATGTTTTCAAATAGATTTGATAGCCAAAAGTTGAATGTTTCCATTCTCTTTGGCTGTTGAAGCATCTTTGTTTCCACTGGTTACAAGTCTCAAATACTGTGATTATACTTGACATGTCGTGTAAGCAGCTTCCAACTACAAGTCACTCACTAACTCAATCCTGAGTGATCTACTGTTACAGACCATGTTGTGCGTTATGTCCTCTTATCACACACAGAGTTATGTCCCCTCCCCAGGTGGGTGATATCAGTCAATAACTCAGTGTAATTGCCTTGTTTATCCCTCGGGGTGATGTGAAGGTCTGGGTCAACAGCCTTATCTCTACAGGCTGAAATATCTTCCTCTGAATGTGCTGTCTCTCTGCTCAGTTAGGGGAGGGTTTTCTACCTAGTCTTGAGGGTGGGGGATGGGTTTTTTACCTAGTCTCGAGGGTGGGGGAGGGATGTGTAACCTTGTCTCGAGGGTGGGATAGGGATATATTACCTTGTCTTGAGGGTAGGAGAGAATTATGTTACATTGTCTTGAGGGTGGGGGAGTTTGTTTTACCTAGTCTTGAGGGTAGGAGAGTGGTTTGTTACCTTGTCACTAGGGTTACTAGGCTACCATTGTCAGGGGGTGGGGGAGGGGTTATCATTGACCATTGTCAGGGGGTGGAGGAGGGTTTACCCTTGGAAATTGTCAGAGAGTGGAGGAGGGGTTACCATTGACCATTGTCAGGGGGTGGGGGAGGGGTTACCATTGACCATGGTCCTTCCATTGAGAGGGCAAAATCCCAAAGTAATGCAGCTTTCAGATGTTTATCACTTTAGAGAAAGCAGTGAGTACTGGTACCCTGCTCATTTATAGTCAGGGCGAATATGGGATTCAAACCCAGGATAATCAATCTGGCACAGCTGCACCGAGAATTGTGATGCCTTGGTCAACTTGGCCACCTGTGTCCTCTGTAGACCATCACACTCGAGGTTTCAGGCTGCTGTGCCCAGGAAACAGCATCTGTCAGTCTCTGAAGTAGATGTTGTGCTTTGTCCAGCCATGGGTTCATCAATCACTGGCAAGCTCTTCATTAAGTCCATGCTGACCATCAGATGTTATTCTTTACACAGCTCATAAAGTCTCTCTCCCATGACAATGGCCAAGAGTTTGTAGCCTCACAACATGCAGTCCAACACCATGTCCCGCCACAGCTTCCTTCACTGACCGTGGCCAGGGCAGACAGATGGACTGAAGGTTCCCAACAGATGCACCACCCCTCTCTGAAGGGAAGGAAGCACAGTGCCATCTTTGGGACTGAAACACTGACAGGCTACTTCCTCATTGCTCCTCCAGTGATCTGTGCATTCAGAAACATCATGCCAAAATAGGGTATAAAGATACAGAAATGGTTTTATTCAATTGAAAATCAGCAAAATTATAGCTACATCATCACCAAAAGAAATGCAAACCAAAGAAACATGTAGAGAAGTAAGTATGTTATGAAGAGATGAATTGTTTGATACGCATTACTTAGAAGTTGAAGGATGACAATGTATAGATCCTTATACCGTTGTCAAGCAAGACTGAAGCAAGCTTTAAGAAGAGATGTTTCCAATGTGTACCAGTTAATGACAAAATAGCAATCAGTCTAGTGTTACCACAGTGTCTTTATTCTTATCATGATATGCTGCACGTGATTTCCAAACTTTACACGCTAATCCTGCACGAGACAAATGGTGCATCTTGAGTCATGATCTGTGAAGTCACATGTGATGCGTTCATGAGCGTCGATTCACACAACAAAACAGTATGATATATTTATTTGTGTATTAAACCAGTCTAATTCCTCTTGAATATGAGAAAATCTGGATATATTAGCCAACATTTATGGTATTCATGTTTCTTTTGTCTGTGAATATGTAACATTTATTTCAGTTTGAAATAAGTGTTTTTGTGACTCCCCTCGGTAAATCTTAATGAGTTTTTGTAATATCAGCCAACACATTTGCTCAACCGCCATTTAAACTACACAGGGCCGAGTGTAGACTAACATTTAGTCTATGAAATATTATATTACACAATATCCTTCTTGACTCTAAATTTTATTTAAAAATTCCCTATGCTGATTTCATATTTCATATTTAGTCAATGAAATCTTATATTCCACAATATCCTTCTTGACTCTAAAAATCATTTTGGAAATTTCCCTATGCTGATTTCATAGACTGTGGAATAGAGCCAGCTAGAGCTGGCTAGACTTGATTTTGTATGCGTTTCTAGATTGTGTGTTTTTTCCCATAAAATAAATATATTCCACAGTCATGGTACAGGACTAGGCCTAGTGGAGCTGTTCAGTTTGTGCTGGCAATTAAACCACCTCATGTTTGGTTAAATATCAAAGGGATTTCAACATCATGAATTTGGGGCAAGCAAATTTTTTCCCCCTAAGCAGTGAAAAGTCAATTTGAGTTCGCCCTTGGTCAAGAAAACCTTTTGAGAATGTTATCCCCAGAATGTTCCCTATCAGCACAGAGCCCTGAACAATGGGCCACGGAGGTCATGCAGTGAGGGTTTCTGGTCGGAGATCACCCTGACCAGATGGAAGATTGTTGTGAAACCCGACCCCTAGACCCTTAACTGTTGTGCAGATCAGATGTAACTGTATATAAACATATCTACCCATAAGTGAAGCACCAGTGTAGGTGTTGACACACTTGGGAGTTGGTGCACCAGACATAGTTGTCAACAGCCCCCCTCCTTTCTTCATCCGATACCTCCTCCAAACCTACACACTCCCCCTCCCTCCACATCCCAACAGAAGGCAGATGGATGGGGTGGTGACAGGCCAGACAGGAGGCCAGTTCAGACACAACCTGGTTGGGGTAATCCCCGGAGAAGTATGTATGGATTGCTGTTGTTTTAGTGCTGGCTTGTCTTTATCCCGAAACCTAGCTACCTACAGGATAGTGTCATGTATTGTGATACTGCCACGGCACTGTTTGTAATACCGTATTCGACATAATAAGCGCCCTGCTCTAATAAGCGCCCACGGCGATATTTGCCAACATATTGGCAAGTGAACAATCCCAATTAGAATCCCTTCCGATTGATCAATGTACACAAGACTTATCTATTCGTGTACAATACGCACTCATGTGTTATATGCATCCTTAATGATGGGCAATTAAATTCTGGAAAAATATATCTGTCTTATATAAACAGTTCAGACCATCAGCATAAACCACGAAATTTATCTTTCAACTCTGTTTTTTCCACCAAAATAATATTCTAATTAGAGCCCCCTTTTTCTAATTTTGAGAGCGCCCTGGGCGCTTATTACGTTGAATACGGTAAAGCATTGTTGCCTTTTACAGCAAATAATACATTGTGATACTAGCACAGTGAAGTGTGTAATACATTGTGATACTAGCACAGTGAAGTGTGTGATACATTGTGATACTAGCACAGTGAAGTGTGTGATACATTGTGATACTAGCACAGTGAAGTGTGTGATACATTGTGATACTAGCACAGTGAAGAGTGTGGTACATTATGATACTAGCACAGTGAAGTGTGTAATACATTGTGATACTAGCACAGTGAAGTGTGTAATACATTGTGATACTAGCACAGTGAAGTGTGTGATACATTGTGATACTAGCACAGTAAAGTGTGTGATACATTGTGATACTAGCACAGTGAAGTGTGTAATACATTGTGATACTACCACAGCTATAGACTAACATTTAGTCTCTGAAATCTTATATTTCATAATATCCTTCTTGACACTAAAAATTAAAAAAAATTCCCTATGCTGATTTCAGAATGGAATAGAGCTAGCTTGAGCTGGCTAGACTTGCTTTTGTATGCATTTCTAGATTATTTTTTTCATGAAATAAATATATTCCATGGTCATGGTGCAGGACTACCACAGCTAGACAACTACCCAATAGAACACTTTCTTACATGACATATAAAGCAGATTAGCGACACACTTAGAACAAGACAAAGATCAAGGACGACCTTCGGAACGCTGCCTGTGTCAGAATTATGTGAATTTTTAATGAACGCCACAATCATCTAATCACAGCATTTGTGGTAACTCACTTGCCCGGATTGTATGACAGTCACTATTAAATTGCCATCTTCATGTATTCACTGGGTTCATCTCTCCAAAACAAAATATACCTGTGTTTCTATGAGTATTATTACTCATGTATTGCATGTAGGAAATATCAAGTCAGTCAGCACTGGTGTTATAGTCTATGTAATCACTGCACATGGTGTAAATATGCAGTAATGTCCTGTTATTTACCAATTACATTCATCATAAAATTATCGGCATATTCCGCAGATGCTTGGCTAATTACTGCACACAGTGTGCATGTAGTTGTACCTGCGTACAGTGCAGTTGCTGTCCACCCTGTGCAGCTGCAGTGGGCCACCAGATGGCCAACTCTAATTGTCTTACATCACTGACTCACTGTGTGCAACCCGCACCAGCATCTGGCTTTAATCATCCCTTGGATCTTTAACGAGGAGCTAATTAGTTCTGATTGGAAGACAAACGCTTATTGTCAGCAGGACAGCTTTGTCAATGATCTTCACAGTCTGACTCACCCTCAGTAAGTATTCATAACCCTAGGGTGTAACAGTATTAATGCTTCAACACTTCCTGCTCTTCCAGCCTCCCTGACCACCCAGCCTCCCTGCCCTCACAGCCTCCAGGACACCCAACTAATCCATGCACAACCCCCACCCATCTATCTATCAATCCATCACCCCATCCATCCATCCACCCCACCGTAGCCACCACCCCTCCCCCACCCAGACATCCTTCCACCACCCACCCATCCATGCACCACCCCCACCCATCTATCTATCAATCCACCACCCCATCCATCCATCCACCCCACCGCAGCCACCACCCCTCCCCCACCCAGACATCCTTCCACCACCCACCCATCTATCTATCAATCCACCACCCCATCCATCCATCCACCCCACCACAGCCACCACCCCTCCCCCACCCAGACATCCTTCCACCACCCACCCATCTATCTATCAATCCACCACCCCATCCATCCATCCACCCCACCGCAGCCACCACCCCTCCCCCACCCAGACATCCTTCCACCACCCACCCATCTATCTATCAATCCACCACCCCATCCATCCATCCACCCCACCGCAGCCACCACCCCTCCCCCACCCAGACATCCTTCCACCACCCACCCATCTATCTATCAATCCACCACCCCATCCATCCATCCACCCCACCGCAGCCACCACCCCTCCCCAACCAGACATCCTTCCACCACCCACCCATCCAATGCACCACTCCACCCATCCATCCAGCCACCCCACCACAGCAACCACCCCACCTTCTCATCCATCCATCACTCCACCCACCCATCCATCCACCAGCCCACCACAGCGACCACCCCTCCCCCACCCAGACATCCTTCCACCACCAACCCATCCATGCACCACTCCATCCATCCATCCAGCCACCCCACCACAGCAGCCACCCCACCACAGCAACCACCCCACCTCCTCATCCATCCATCACTCCACCCACCCATCCATCCACCAGCCCACCACAGCGACCACCCCACCCACTCATCCACCCACCACCCATCCACCACACACTCTCATCAGAATCAGATCTTAGTGCTTGCTGTTGCTGCTGCTCAAGATACCTGGGAACATTCCACCACTGCACACATCCTTCCACTCCCAGAACAGCCAATTTATTCACAAGATCAAATACTGATTTCTACATGAACATTCTACCGACTTTCAAGGGAAACACTAAAAGCATTTCACGCAGATATACAAGAAGTCAAGTGTCATGGTCCATGCTTCCTTCACAGGTGTGCCGTAGGACCGTCAGGATTATGCGTCAGGGTCACGCACCAGGCGTAGATGGAAAATATCACACAAAGCCAGTGCTGTCTAATAACTATACATCACACATGAAGGGTAAGCACTGCTCAGGTTGAAGAGAAAAGTTGACTACTGATGTGTTTGTAAGAGATGAAGTGGGCGAAGACAGCGCTGCTGCTGCTATCTGTGCCATGACGGATTAAGACTCTCCATACATTAGGCCGGGCCTGCTGGCAGGGTACATTGTCACCGCGGCCATATCTCAGGTGGGTGTACCACCACATGATTTAATGCTGTATAATTTCTACATAAAAATGCCTGAAAATGTCTGAAACTTGTGACCGTGTCCAAGGTTGTTAATAGATATTACGTTTAAAGAACACAACATTGTTATATCATACATTCATATACCGCAGGTATCCAGCTACAAGTACCTGCTCAAATGCCGTTTTATTTGTTCCCCTACCCGTGGATCAGTTCACATTCCAGTTATTCTCAACTCCCTGGGCAGTATACTACTCAAGCTGCACCCATTCCCTGCTGGGTGAACAGAGGCACATTTGAACTAAGTCACTTGCCCAGGATGACACCACAAGTTTTGACACTTGTGTTTCGGCTAACAGTTACATGACCATGTCATTACATGTCTTTGGATAACAGTTGAAACGTTTGTCAAGAAAATTGGCTCATATGTAGTAGCATTTCTCCTGAATCAGCATGAATCATGTATATATGCTACTCCACTTATGAAAGGGATATTTCTTTCTTTCCAAGGCAGATCCCCGACACAAGATTTCATTGCGCTAACGTTCCATATAGAAACAGTGACTATATTACCAGATACACAAATAGGGATAACAATACAAAGTACCAATACAAAATGTTATGTTATGACCTAGGATTATCTATAATAAGTATTTCAGATTTCGGTGAAGATCCGAGGTAGTATAGGTCTTCAGCAACCCATGCTTGCCTTAAAAGGTGACTTCGCTTGTTGTAAGAGGCCACTAACGGGATCGGGTGGTCAGGCTCGCTGACATGGTTGATGCATGTCATCATATCCCAACTGCATAGATCGATGCTCATGATGTCAATCACTGGATTGTATGCTCCAGACTTGATTATTTACAGACTTCCTTCATATAGCTGGAATACTGCTGAGTGCAGTGTAAAACAAAAAAACAAAAACCTGGTTCATGATTTGGAAAAAGTAGACAAAATATTTCTGTGATTTTAAGGCTTTCAAAATAATCATTTTCAAGGAAAGAGATCTTAACAGGGAGTGACTTACATCTGTATGTTTACTACAAGACATCAGATAGTGTTCGTCATCTCCAAGGACAGAGCAGTGATCACAGAGACGTTCTTCCAAAGGTGTAGGTGTCTTGTTCTTCTACCCAGTCCATGACACACAAATAATATTCTCATAACATTTCAAGTTTATATTTAAATAGAATGGTGGAATAGATGACCCCTATCAAAAGTTGAGTAGTATAGATGAGGCAACTGTAGATGACACAGCTTCATGGGCTGACAAGGTGGAGTGGCAGAGAGGTGGAGAGGCAGAGAGGGGGAGTGGCAGAGAGAGGTAGTGGCAGAGAGGGGGAGCGGCAGAGAGTGGGAGCGGCAGAGAGTGGGAGCGGCAGGGAGGGGGGAGTGGCAGAGAGGTGGAGTGGCAGAGAGGTGGAGCGGCAGAGAGTGGGAGCGGCAGAGAGGGGGAGCGGCAGAGAGGGGGAGTGGCAGAGAGGGGGAGTGGCAGAGAGGGGGGAGTGGCAGAGGGGTGGAGTGGCAGAGAGTGGGAGTGGCAGAGAGGGGGAGCGGCAGAGAGGGGGAGCGGCAGAGAGGGGGAGTGGCAGAGGGGTGGAGTGGCAGAGAGTGGGAGTGGCAGAGAGGGGGAGTGGCAGAGAGGGGGAGTGGCAGAGAGGGGGAGCGGCAGAAGGGGGAGTGGCAGAGAGGGGGATTGTACTAAGGATGCTTCTTTAAGGTTCCTGTAGTTTCTCAGCTAGCCTAAAGCTAGTGCCTTCAGCCTACAGGCACTGGCCAAAACATATATTGCAAATCTGTACCACAGCCGGCTATGGTGCACATGTGTAGCCCTTAATTACAAATATAGATACCAGGAAAGTTTGTTTCGAGTGATGAAGATTATATCAAACTGCTCTGCTGGAGTTATTTTTGGCAAGAGCAATTTTACTTCAAAAACACTTCACTTAGGCTGTAATTTGTTTTCCAATCGCAGCCTTGGATAAATTGGCCACCGCCTTTTTACCTAATAATACTTCAGGTAGAAGGAGCCCTGTCATTTGTACCAGACCATGTGGAATAGAGGGTATTCTTCATAAAACATTTGGTATAGAGAGTACTGTACACAGAACATGTGGTATAGAGAGTACTGTACACAGAACATGTGGTATAGAGAGTATAATACACAGAATATGTGGTACAGAGGGTATTCTTCATAGACCATGTGGTATAGAGGGTATTCTTCATAGAACATGTGGTATAGAGGGTATTCTTCATAGACCATGTGATGTAGAGGGTATTCTTCATGGACCATGTGGTATAGAGGATATTCTTCATAGAACATGTGATATAGAGAGTATTCTTCATAGAACATGTGGTATAGAGGGTATAATACACAGAACATGTGGTATAGAGGGTATTCTTCATTAGAACATGTGGTATAGGGGTATTCTTCACAGAACATGTGGTATAGAGGGTATTCTTCATAGAACATGCGGTATAGAGGGTATAGTACACAGCACTTGTGGTATAGAGGGTATTGTACAGTGGCTATCCATAATGGGGTGTCCGCATACCATAGAGTCTGCACACTAGAGTGTCCACATACCACAGGTTCTGCACATTAGAGTGTCCACATAGCAGAGGTCTCCCAAAATGATGTATCCACATACTGAGGTGTCTGTGTACATACTTAAACATCCATAAACCAGAGGTTCTCCACACTGGAGAGTCCACATACTGAAGTGTCCACATACTGAGGTGCTACATATAGATATGTCCACACACCAATGGTACTACAAACTGAAATATCCACTCACCAGAGGTACTACATACTGGAGTGTCCACATACTGAGGTGTCTACATACCAGAGGTGCCACATACTGAAGTGTCCACAAACCAGAGGTGCTACATAGTGGAGAGTCCAGATACCAGAGGTGCCACATACTGGAATGTCCACACTTGCTATACTGTCCACACACCAGTGGTGCTACATACTAGAGCATCCATCCACCAGAGGTGCTACATATGTGAGTGTCTATTCACCAGAGGTTGCACATGCTATGCTGTCCACACACCCGAGGTGCTACATATGTGAGTGTCCATACACCAGAGGTTGCACATGCTATGCTGCCCACACACCCGAGGTGCTACATACTGGAGTGTCCATACTCCAGAGGTTGCACATGCTATGCTGTCCACACACCCAAGGTGCTACATACTGGAGTGTCCACACACCAGAGGGTGCACATGCTATGCTGTCCACACACCCGAGGTGCTACATACTGGAGTGTCCACACACCCGAGGTGCTACATATGTGAGTGTCCATACACCAGAGGTTGCACATGCTATGCTGCCCACACATCCGAGGTGCTACATACTGGAGTGTCCACACACCAGAGGTTGCACATGCTATGCTGTCCACATACCCGAGGTGCTACATACTGGAGTGTCCACACACCAGAGGTTGCACATGCTATGCTGTCCACACACCTGAGGTGCTACATACTGGAGTGTCCACACACCAGAGGTTGCACATGCTATGCTGCCCACACACCTGAGGTGCTACATACTGGAGTGTCCACACACCAGAGGGTGCACATGCTATGCTGTCCACACACCCGAGGTGCTACATACTGGAGTGTCCACACACCAGAGGGTGCACATGCTATGCTGTCCACACACCCGAGGTGCTACATACTGGAGTGTCCACACACCAGAGGGTGCACATGCTATGCTGTCCACACACCCGAGGTGCTACATACTGGAGTGTCCACACACCAGAGGGTGCACATGCTATGCTGTCCACACACCCGAGGTGCTACATACTGGAGTGTCCACACACCAGAGGGTGCACATGCTATGCTGTCCACACACCCGAGGTGCTACATACTGGAGTGTCCACACACCAGAGGGTGCACATGCTATGCTGTCCACACACCCGAGGTGCTACATACTGGAGTGTCCACACACCAGAGGGTGCACATGCTATGCTGTCCACACACCCGAGGTGCTACATACTGGAGTGTCCACACACCAGAGGGTGCACATGCTATGCTGTCCACACACCCGAGGTGCTACATACTGGAGTGTCCACACACCAGAGGGTGCACATGCTATGCTGTCCACAATGGGGCACAATGTGTTATCTGTGTATTCCAATTACGTGTGGGTATTTACCCAGAGATTACAGGCCCTACAGGAGGTGGCATTACACCGCCAGTCGTGTGCTGTTCAAACACGGAGGGGTGAAATGTTGACAAGTTCCCATGTCACCTCCCAGGTTACGCTCACATGCACCAAGTAGGACGTCACACCAACAAGGTACACTCATTAACAATCTACACCCATTTCAGAACAAGACCAGGCTCCAAAGATTTATAGGACACAAGATCAGTGGACAGTCTTGTGGTTAATGTTATTCACACGTGGCCCAGGATGGCAGGTTTTTTAATGGAATAGCTGTGGAAGCCATCCCAGATTTAACAATCTTGTGCTGTAAGCCCTCAGATCTAAACAGAACATGGCCATGTTGTCGTGACAACCTACAGATGTCATCGTGACACACAGACAAATCTTAACACAACCAACAGATGTTAACCTGACCAGACTGACAAATCTCAACACAACCTAGATGTCAACCTTACACACAGACAAATCTCAACATAACCTACAGATGTCAACCTTACACACAGACAAATCTCAACACAACCTACAGATGTCGACATGACCAGACTGACAAATCTCAACACAACCTACAGATGTCAACCTGACCAGACTGACAAATCTTAACACAACCTACAGATGTCAACCTTACACACAGACAAATCTTAACACAACCTACAGATGTCAACTTGACCAGACTGACAAATCTCAACACAACCTACAGATGTCAACCTTACACACAGACAAATCTTAACACAACCTACAGATGTCAACATGACCAGACTGACAAATCTCAACACAACCTACAGATGTCAACCTTACACACAGACAAATCTCAACACAACCTAGATGTCAACCTTACACACAGACAAATCTCAACACAACCTACAGATGTCAACCTGACCAGACTAACAAATCTCCTACAAATGTCAACCATACACACAGACAATATGTCAACTGGAGACACAGACAAATCTTAACACAACCTAGCGATGTCAACCGGTCACACAGACAAATCTTAACACAACCTAGCGATGTCAACCTGACACACAGACAAATCTTAACACAACCTAGCGATGTCAACCTGACACACAGACAAATCTTAACACAACCTAGCGATGTCAACCTGACACACAGACAAATCTTAACACAACCTAGCGATGTCAACCTGACACACAGACAAATCTTAACACAACCTAGAGATATCTCCCTACTCACATGACACAGGGGAGAACATTGCTATATTCACATCACTATAACCATGTCATGGCAAGAGAAACTTGTTTAGGAACTTGTTTGATGTTTGTAAATACTCTTTTAATGATATTTATTTAATTAGCGTTTGACCAAAAAATTACTAGTTATCCCACCTGATGAAACCTGATTTTGAAATATTGATGTTTTTGAACACAGGTGAGCTACAGTACTTTGCCCTATTTTAAAACTCACGTTTAGAACTTGTCCAAATAAGAGTGTTAGATTTGGCACAACACGGTTGCCACACAACCACACTGCATTTGGTGTATGGTGCCACCTTTACTCACAATCTCACACATGTATAATTGTTGAAGTGTGGGCGAGGTGGCAGAAACCAGTTTACACAAACTGCCATTGATGGGGCAGGTTTTGTTGTGGCATCAAAAATGTTTTCATGATCCTGATGGAAATTCAAAAAGATGATTTTTTTTTCAAAAGGTGCAGCAGCCTGTTTGAATATATTTCACTCCACTATGCAATCATCACTTTGTGGACATTTAGGATAAAACATAAACAGTTGCTTTCTGCCTTTGGCAATTGACATGATTGACAATAACATGTCTGTTTTGGTAAATCTACACTTTATTTCATCACAAGAATTCATGAAAGATATTATTGATGACCCAATTTTCATATCGATAAACATTAATATTCCTTTCCATCAACGATAATTCTAATTATCGATCTTTATAGCCAGCCCTAATTGACCCTGCAACAGATGATGGCCGAGTGAGTGAGTGAGTGAGTGAGTGAGTGAGTGAGTGAGTGTGGTTTAACATCACTTGTAGCAATATTCCGGAGGGGACACCAGAAGTGGTCTTCACACATTGTACTCAGGTCAGGAGTCAAACCCGGGTCTTCGGTGTGAAAAGTGAAAGCTTTACCAACTAGGCTACCCGACCGCCCCAGACACCAGATGATGGCAGATGACAGGGATGACATGCACACATGCATCACAAGGTCAGCAGCAGGGTGTGCTACCCACAAGACCACTGGGGCCCTTGTCTATCCTGAAATCTGTCGACATGTGAAGATCCGGAGTAGAATAGGTCTGGGTACTGGGGCCCTTGTCTGTCCTGAAATCTGTCGACATGTGAAGATCCGGAGTAGAATAGGTCTGGGTACTGGGGCCCTTGCCTGTCCTGAAATCTGTCGACATGTGAAGATCCAGAGTAGAATAGGTGTGGGTACTGGGGCCCTTGTCTGTCCTGAAATCTGACGACATGTGAAGATCCAGAGTAGAACAGGTCTGGGTACTGGGGCCCTTGTCTGTCCTGAAATCTATCGACCTGTGAAGATCCAGAGTAGAATAGGTGTGGGTACTGGGGCCCTTGTCTGTCCTGAAATCTGATGACCTGTGAAGATCCGGAGTAGAATAGGTGTGGGCACTGGGGCCCTTGTCTGTCCTGAAACCCTCCAAATGGCACAATCTGGGTTCTGGGCACCTAGTCGGGTCTAAAATCCTCACAGTTACAAAAGCATGGTTCTGGGGTCCTTGTCAACCAGAAATTCCTTACAATGGCACTGGGTACTGGTGACCTCAAACCTTCACAAGGACAGGCATACCAGGGACCTGGAGACCTGGGGACCTGCCACATGACTGCCCACTACCGAGTTGACACAAGGCTGGTCAGCTCCAGCCCTAACTCTCAGTTCAACAAACTTCTCACCTTCAGTTCTTGGCTGCTGTGTGAGCATCTCCTTGGCATTCACAACATGTGCTCACAAAGTGATAGACTAACACTTAGTCAATGAAAACATGTCTTTAAAATATATATGTATTTTTTAAAAGAACCTTTCCTCCTCTGTTGTTTTCATATGTGGAATTAAGCAAACTAGACATGCCTAGGCTTTTAGGGGAAAAAAATACCTAAAAAATATAAATTCCACAGTCGTGGTGCAGGACTAACAAAGTCATAGCAGTGGTCATAGATCACCAGCTCATTAATACATGGACATTATTTCACATTGTGGCCTGTCTGCTGCCCTATATGCTATATAATACCCAACAGTTGCTAGGGGTACTGGAATTGTTGGTCCAGTCATAATGCAATCACATACTTTTTTTAAAATTATCTTGAAATGAGTGAGTGAGTGAGTGAGTATGGTTTTACGCCGCTTTTAGCAATATTCCAGCAATATCACTGCGGGGGACACCTGAAATGGGCTTCACACATTGTACCCATGTCGGGAATCGAACCCGGGTCTTCGGCATGACGAGCCAACGCTTTAACCACTAGGCTACCCGACCGCCCCATCTTGAAAGGAAGCCAAACATGATTCACTTCCATTACAAAATCAGATACTATTTGTTTGACAACACTTCCAAACAATCGGTCTCGTTCAGCTCTAAACTAGGCATTCAGAATATCCTTATCAAGAGTTGAGTAGCATATCACGAATCCATTTAAACTACCTATTTATACATTGTTATATCAATCACTGATAGATTTCCTCATGTTATCTTTCAAAATGGTAGCATTGATCACTGAGAAATGTTTGCAATGCAATAAGTAGCATAAACAAGGAAAAAAATACAATTAAATTATGTTCAGTAAATAATCACAACAGGAACTTAAGCCATCCTAAAAGGGAACAATTACTTTTTCACATAAAAAAGCAGTGATAAGGTGGCGTCTGCACACATCCCAGTGTTCAATATTTGCGCGAGTCCCGAGAATGCGAGATGTGTGTAGAGTGGTCGGTGCAGTGGGTACAATCAGTGTCTCCGCTAAACACGGACACACATACTACCTGAGAATACCAAACAATGTCCTCACACAAAGCAGGCAAATTTGGCACGTTTTTGTCTTCACCAGCAAAAATGCTCGTAATGCACAAAAGAAAGGTGATAGTGCACACACAGACTGTAAACTGTCACTCAATGAGGGGGCAGCTGTAGACAGGCGTGTGAAGTAGGGGGGGGGGGGGCGTATACTGTAGACCATCATTTCATGAGGGGTAACCTGTACAGGGGCGTGTCGAGGGTGGGGTGGGGGTGATGGCTGTAAACTATAAACCATTATTCCATGAGGGGTCAGCTAACAGGGGCGTGTCAAGGGCTGGGGTGGGGGTGATGGTTGGAAACTGTAGACCATCATTTCATGAGGGGTAAGCTGTACAGGGGTGTGTCGAGGAGTTGAGGTGGGTATGTCGTTTGGGGGTAGACTCAACCTAAAGATATCACCCTACCAGACCTACTTGCATATATGTTACAATGTGGGGACAAGTGTCACACTTACTGCAATATGTATGTGTTTGAGAAGTGGCGAAGGGAGGGGAGATACTGTGAAACATTTAATGTACACAAAGTTAAAACACTCAGTGCCCAGTGTAACTAACCAATGCACAAATTAACGAAAAGTAAAAGGTTTTTATTTGGCCCATTGAAATTTGACATTAACAGATGCCACTGTGTATTAATATTCCTGTTTGTGAAACTTCTTAACACTTAGAACCATGTATGCTTGAAAGGATATTTTGTCTCTTTCATAAAATGTATCTGTGCCACGGAACCTTAGAGTTTCCGTCTGTGTAGCTCTGCCGCCTGTATAATACCTTTCTTGAGGCTTGGCACATGTAATTGGATATTTAATACTGAACAAACAATAGCAAGTGAAGTCATTGCATCCACAATGACCCTCTTTATGCACCACAGGCTCGGAGTTATTCATTGCTGCCATCAATGTGAACACCACCTTTATGGGACATCAAAACTGTGGTTAACTATGCTTCCTACAACATGTGAAATCAGCCTCCAGTCAGGCAGGTGTTTTGAAATCTGTAGTATAACCTCTAAAGTGAGGTCTATACTGGCGTACTTAATCTGTAAACCCTCCCAAGTGAGGTGTTAGGTGTCCTTAAAATGGATACTCAATCTGCAGTAAACCCTCCCAAGTGAGGTGTTAGGTGTCCATACAAGGGGTACTCCATCTGTAGTAAACCCTCCAATGTGAGGTGTCCAGGTGCCCTTACAAGAGTACTCCATCTGTAGTAAATCTTCCAATGAGAGGTGTTATGTGTCCTTACAAGGAGTATTTCATTTGTAGTAAACCCTCCAATGTGAGGTGTTCAGGTGTCCTTACAAGAGATACTCCATCTGTAGTAACCCCTCCAATGTGAGGTGTTCATGTGTCCTTTCAAGAGGTACTTAACTTGTAGCATACCCTCCTAAGTCAGATGCCCAGGTGTCCATACTGAGCAGTACATACAGTCTACTGTCCAGTGGGGATCCAAGTGAAAAAAGACCATGAACTCTATTCCTTGTCCTAAGAGGCAACAAGATTGATTTGGGGTGGGACATAGTTCATTGCATGTCACTGTACTCCAATGACATTGATCGCTGCTCATAACATCTGCCACTGGTTTGTCAGACCAGACTTGAATATCAACAGGCTGCAATTATACAGCTGGAATATTCTTTCCTACAGGACAAATATATTGTCATTTTTGTTGAACCAAAATTGAAAGAAATAAAGAAAAAAAAGGAAGTGTCCTGCAGTTTTGTAAAGCACCTCCTGGGTTCTGTCGGCAGTTTGTGTCTTCATTGTGTGCCTGCGACAGTGTGCCCTCCACCTTGTCATTCATCTGTAGATGAGAGGACACAGCGTATTGGCAGGTGCACAAAGACAGGGGAAGGTCCCTGGGACAAAGGGCTGTCTGGGACAGAGCGACAACAGCATCGATAGGCCCTGTGGAAATAGCTGCTCTCTCTCTCACTACAAATGATGTAATATCTGAAGACAAGTGAACATGCAAATCATCACTAGAAGAAACACCGGGGAGCCTCAAACAGCAGTTGTGTTGGGTATTCATATCACGGCTACGAGCCAATAAGATTGAAGAGGGTTTATCTGTTGAGGGTAAATCTCTCCTCAGTTTACACCTCACAGTGGCAGACTAAGCCTTGAGTAGGGACAGACAGGGCTTAGCCAGGAGATCGAAGGAAGGGAGAGCCGAGATTGAGGCAGAGCTCGTCACAACAGTTGCGGCAGACAACGTGACGGACTACAAATTCTCTGTAAGCTGGCATGAGGGCTCTGTGACAAGCAGTCTACATTCATGACTGGGACGGTGTCAACAAAGTACACCTTCATTCACGCAACCACTTCTACAGGACATTTTTTAACACAGGAGCATGATTTTGTCCCCACTGAATGTGTTGGCTTTGTGTCGTCGGCCTGTGTGGCTGAATGATATGGAGACACTACAACCACATCACCGCAGTAGGACGACAAGCAGGGTGGTTTACATGACATCTTACGCTTCATGATGACAAGTACATCATCAGCCCGGCTATAGAGCTGGATGTGTGAGGTAAGTCTACCAACAGCGTGTCCTCGCCAGCTTTCACTCAACAAAACACATCACTCCTCAATATCGCTGTCAAACAATAAGCTGCTCCTTCCAAGCCTGCCCTATCCTGACCACATCTCAAAGCCGTTATAATGTAATATCAATACGTTTAAAAGTCAGCCTCTTCCCAGTGAGATAGTCCTGTAATCGTTTTCCTGACTGGTGAGCTCTTCGATAGACCTGTCAGATTTCATGCTGGTAATGCCCGCAATTGTGATGTATACAAATTACAGCAGGCTTGGCACTATCAGGGGAGCAGCGAGCCTCTTAAAACCTACAGACATGTTATCAATGTCACCCTGAATGTCTCCTACATACTGATCATGGGAACATTTCATTAGAATTGAGTGGAATTCCCTTGGGAGTATTCCGAGAACAGTGCTGTCATGTAACTCCTTCCTCAATCTGTCTTCAACGCTATCCTTTACAGCTACATATGGCAGGAGTTTATCTAGACCTGCTCCGGCCCGATATTCAATATTCGGCCAAGTCTGAAGTAAACATTTGTTAAAATTCCAAGAATTAAATTAAACAATTTCCTATTTATTTATTAATGTAGTTATAATAAAAGCAACAAAACCCATTCCATATTCATAAGAAATACCTGCTTAAAGCAGAGTCAATTGTTCGAGTCTGACTATATCACGAGCAACGTTTGTTGATCACTGTCGTAACGTTATGGCTTTGTAGAGGTAACTGTGTATCACTGATAAGGCAACCAATCACCAGGAAGAGTCTCTCATGCCAATTTTTACATAATTACAATGTTAAAATACCTCAGAATTTAGGAATATAACCTTAAAAAATCACAATTTGAAGGAGATAACGATTTCCCCCCAAATGTGTCTGCCAAGGGCAGTTAGTTTAAAATCCTTGATAACCCCTGTATATTATATAAGAACAATCAGATAATCAGATAACCCCTGTATGTTATATAAGAACAATCAGATACTGGTGTGGTGTTGCAAGCAGGGGCATGCATGCACACTGCATGTTGAAGTTTCATACAGCCATTTTATTGTCAAGATTAAGTTTATGTATTTTTATGCACCTCTAGTATGCTGACAAAATTATTGCTTATTTTATCTATTTTATTCTACATTTTTCAAATTCCAAATCTTTAATGAGATGAGACTAGGATATAAGAAGTCATGTGACGTAATGCACTATGTCGATAAGAGGTTCAAGTTGGTACATCTTACAGTTATCAGCAAATCAACATGCAAGAAAATTGGGAAAAAATAATTTGCTTCATTTTTGGATGAAGAAATTTTGGGCTGTAAGTAAATCTACAAGTTTTGAAACAAATGGAAATGAATTTCATCTCCAACTGAAGATGAAAGTCAGGCATTCAAACAGTTCTGTAGCTCCCCTGCAAGGGCTGCATATCGGTCAAGATAAAATATAAAATAAAGTGGTATAAAACCTAATGAGGGACGCATAAAACCCCATATTGCCCTCGTGATCCTGCTACAATGAATTTATCTTGACAACATGTTTCAATCTGCCATTGTGAAAGAATTGCAACAGATTAAAAAATTAACACAAAACACCTTTTCGAATGAGCTGAGGTTAACCTTCATTGACTCGTAAACATTCAGCTTTTTGCTTTGCAGCGGAATATAAGGGATTTATCACCACAGAAATATATTTCCCTCACACGCGGGTACATAGTGCTTTATTCTCTTAAAAAATATGGAATAACAGTGCTTGACCCCCTCAAAGCTACAAAACAGACAGGTAGGTTGGTCTGGTAGCTATCACCCTCACCCCACCCCACCCACATCTCCACCCCCACCCATACCACCACCCATACCACCATCCACCACCCACATCACCACCCACACCCACACCCACACCCACACCCACACCCTCCACCACCACCCATACACACATCCTATCCTGAGGCCAGGGGGAGATTATAGGAAAATCCCACCACTGTAACAATCCCTCTTCTAAAAAAAGGGCCTGGCTGACTTGGTGTGTCATCATACCCAAAGGTATGGCCTGTACAGCCTCAACTATCTTCAAGTTTGCCTTTCCTGGCTTATCATAATTGGCCAAATGCCATGCCATACATAAAATATCGCAGATGATGTGGAGCCCGATACTCCAACTCATTTGGATAAATCAGTAAGTAAATACCTCCCCATGTTGAACACACCTATCTCCGTGTCAAAACCGTGCACATGATTTGCTTTGTTGGTGGTTCACTCAACTTGGGCAAGCCCTGGAGGTCAAGGGATCTGGTAATCTGCAGCACTGGCTCCCAAGCTTGTGGATTAAGTCCACTTCAGTGCACACATTAATGTCCTGTCAGCATGGTGCTGCAGTAATCAGATCTCAACGCCATCCATTAAGCCGTCCAATAAAACAGTAGAGGCCTGAGTCCTGTCCTTCATGTTCTACACTGCATGTGTTAAGTAAAGAAATATCTGCAAATTTACATCTGAAATGCCTGCAATAAAACGCCATGCTAATTTTTAGCAAAATATTAAATTTCGGTGGATGCGGAATGGACAAAAACCATGAAGTGGTTACATGGAAGTCTCTATGCGTAGACGAACCCTATCATTAGCTGAAATTTCTTAAATTTCCGAGAGGCAATTTTGGGTCCCTCCAGTCCCTTGATGAGAAAAGAAATGTGTTTTCTGAAAGAATCTGACAGTCTTCAAAGAGCTACTCAAAGTTATGAGACAAGAGGCTTGAAAACCAGAATGATGAATTTCCCAGCTCCCTGACACAGTATTGACAAAATGCATATTAGTCACAGATTGGAAGCACACGTAGGGTGCCACCAACGGGTCCTCGCCCCAACGTTCTGCAGTCTGACTCTGTAAGAAGCTGTGCGTGTCTTCATTGTCCTCTTTATGAGTCAGAGATCTGTGAATATACCCACTAGACCTCAGCAAAGTGACTCACCTTCGCCTATCGTCTACTGGTCATCCCCGACCAAACGAGGGATCATCAGCCTTCGTCAGGGAGGGTAAAATAGAAGAAATCAGTATTGATTTATTGTAAGTCTGGCTTGCGATCACCTCCCTCGATCTTGATGCAGGAACCCTGGGTCTCGCACTAGGATCTGTTGCCACTAAATCCTTGTCATCTCTCACAATAAGGGTCTGTCATCTAACACAATAAGAGCCTGTTAAACACTGTGCTCAGGAAACTAATATAGAATATTTATCAGAACTGAGATGCTGAGCTAAGGATCAAATGTGGCTGTGAAACCTGGGGATTTCTCTGTTTGTTATGTCCCCAGCTTCTGTGTCGCTGTTGACAGTTATAAACGCCCAGCACCACGACAGATGGATCTTGTGTAAAACGGCTTCATGTGGACTTGATCTGCCTTTTGGAAACCTGCCTCAGGAGTGACTGGTTTTGTTGCTAGAACTCTGACTCACAATAATGGCAGATCTGTCTTTTTATACCCGTAGGTAAATGTTTTTCTGTCGTCTCTCACACAGAACTAGACTAACATATAGTCTCTGAAATGAACATATCGTACAGAAAAAAAACAGTTGTTCAGTTATCTTAATAAAAATCTAATAAAAAGGGAGCCCAGTGATTCTCTTCATTTCCTGATACTGCAGTAATCTAGACTTGCCAAACATTATAGACTTGCATGGGCTGTAGTTGATATAAATGTATCAGGGTCTGTAAGACAGACTAACACAGAACGTGAAACAAAAATAACCGTAAAAGACCAAGCAAGTCAACAATATGCTCAGTGTAAATTCCATGTAGACATTCTCTGGGTTCCCAGCTATTACATTCTAAAAGACAATTTAACCAAAACTATTGTTCATAATATTTTCATTTCAGGGACTTAATGCTAGTCTAGATTTCTAGTTGTGAGTGCAGTCAGGATCTATGATTCTTGTTGAAGTAATTGTCATTGAGAGGCAGATAAATAGCCCACGGCCAAGAAGCCAAAAATCTTCTTGCACTGATCGATAAGTTTTGTCTGAGCTGATATAAATTGCAGCCTCATCAACAAACTTACATAGCTCAGACAAGTTAGGGTCGATCCGACAAGAATACAACTCCCCTACTCAACAACTCTATGGTATTCATGGATCCAGGTTCCCCACTTTCATAAGTTTATAGCGGGCAACTGACATAAGCCAACCTGTAGAAACCATAGACACTACTCAAATAAATTTAAAGAACACCCGATTCTTTCATATTTCTATAGTTAATCTGTCTCTGTCACGGCAAGATAGATTGACTATAGTAATATGGAAGAATCTCATCACGGCATGATAGATTGACTATAGTAATATGGAAGAATCCCCTCACGGCATGATAGATTGACTATAGTAATATGGAAGAATCTCATCACGGCATGATAGATTGACTATAGTAATATGGAAGAATCCCCTCACGGCATGATAGATTGACTATAGTAATATGGAAGAATCTCATCACGGCATGATAGATTGACTATAGTAATATGGAAGAATCCCCTCACGGCATGATAGATTGACTATAGTAATATGGAAGAATCTCATCACGGCATGATAGATTGACTATAGTAATATGGAAGAATCCCCTCACGGCATGATAGATTGACTATAGTAATATGGAAGAATCTCATCACGGCATGATAGATTGACTATAGTAATATGGAAGAATCCCCTCACGGCATGATAGATTGACTATAGTAATATGGAAGAATCTCATCACGGCATGATAGATTGACTATAGTAATATGGAAGAATCCCCTCACGGCATGATAGATTGACTATAGTAATATGGAAGAATCTCATCACGGCATGATAGATTGACTATAGTAATATGGAAGAATCCCTTCACGGCATGATAGATTGACTATAGTAATATGGAAGAATCTCATCACGGCATGATAGATTGACTATAGTAATATGGAAGAATCCCCTCACGGCATGATAGATTGACTATAGTAATATGGAAGAATCTCATCACGGCATGATAGATTGACTATAGTAATATGGAAGAATCCCCTCACGGCATGATAGATTGACTATAGTAATATGAAAGAATCTCATCACGACATGATAGATTGACTATAGTAATATGGAAGAATCTCATCACGGCATGATAGACTGACTAAAGTAATATGAAAGAAACTCTTCACGACAAGATAGACTGACTAAAGTAATATGGAAGAATCCCCTCACGGCATGATAGATTGACTATAGTAATATGGAAGAATCTCATCACGGCATGATAGATTGACTATAGTAATATGGAAGAATCCCCTCACGGCATGATAGATTGACTATAGTAATATGGAAGAATCTCATCACGGCATGATAGATTGACTATAGTAATATGGAAGAATCCCCTCACGGCATGATAGATTGACTATAGTAATATGGAAGAATCTCATCACGGCATGATAGATTGACTATAGTAATATGGAAGAATCCCCTCACGGCATGATAGATTGACTATAGTAATATGGAAGAATCTCATCACGGCATGATAGATTGACTATAGTAATATGGAAGAATCCCTTCACGGCATGATAGATTGACTATAGTAATATGGAAGAATCTCATCACGGCATGATAGATTGACTATAGTAATATGGAAGAATCCCCTCACGGCATGATAGATTGACTATAGTAATATGGAAGAATCTCATCACGGCATGATAGATTGACTATAGTAATATGGAAGAATCCCCTCACGGCATGATAGATTGACTATAGTAATATGAAAGAATCTCATCACGACATGATAGATTGACTATAGTAATATGGAAGAATCTCATCACGGCATGATAGACTGACTAAAGTAATATGAAAGAAACTCTTCACGACAAGATAGACTGACTAAAGTAATATGAAAGAAACTCATCACGGCATGACAGATTGACTATAGTTATATGTAAGAATCAGATGTTCTTTATCTTATTTCAAGTTGTATATCAACCCCAAACCCTCACTAAACCAGAATATTCCCAAAATATTGACCCAAACCCACTACAACCCTTTTGAAATATCTTGGATATGTCCTCGGTCTAAGCTCAAAAAAAGCTTTGATCATCTGCAAAAGGTCAAAATGTTTAGAGATTCAAATTTGTCACAAATCTTTGTAAATTAGAATCCTTTATGCTTCCAGATCCTGGCGGTACAGTTTCTAAGACGACTATCCTTCACCAAGTTCATCAACATGCCCAAAGCATTGAGACCAATCCTGAACCATAGGGAATCCTGCTAGAAGAGCTCCCCCAGATCTACAACGATGGTAACACCCTAGTATCCATGCTGCATCATCAGTTACAGCCATGCCTCCACTACTCCCATCACCACCGTCGCAGATGTTGCAGTCTCCAAAGAGGAAGGTGTTTGCAGGCACTGGGTGACATGTTTTTCTGACTCCCAGGCGTAAGATGGAATGTTTACAATGATGGGCTTGTGTGCAAAGGAGCCAAGTCTCGCTTGCTGAAAGTGCGATTGTCGACAACACATCAAACACAGAAAGGTACACACAATTTGAAAAGGGTGGCTCGTCAACTCCCTGCCTGCACAAAGGCAATTGACTCAAGAGTAGTGACTGGTCGCTCCTCCAAGTCAGCCCCCTGTGAACATAAAGTGTGGTGTGACTGAGGACAGAGGATCTTCCTCAAACCTCCCCTTGTATGGACCACTTCACACCACCATTAATTGTTGTAATATAGTACCTGTAGTATACACACGACTCCCTCACACCCGACTCCCTCACACAGGACTCCCTCACACACAACACCCTCACACACGACTCCCTCACACACGACTCCCTCACACACAACTCCCTCACACACAACACCCTCACACACAACTCCCTCACACACAACACCCTCACACACAACTCCCTCACATACAACATCCTCACACACGACTCCCTCACACACAACACCCACACACGACTCCCTCACACATGACTCCCTCACACACAACACCCACACACACAACACCCACACACACAACACCCACACACATGACACCCTCACACATGACACCCTCACACACAACACCCTCACACCCGACTCCCTCACACCCGACTCCCTCACACACAACACCCTCACACACAACACCCACACATACAACACCCTCACACACAACTCCCTCACACATGACACCCTCACACACGACTCTCTCACACACAACATCCTCACACACAACACCCACACACACAACACCCACACATACAACACCCTCACACACAACTCCCTCACACAGACTCCCTCACACACGACACCCTCACACACAACACCTCACACACAACACCTCACACACAACACGTCACACACAACTCCCTCACACACAACACCTCACACACGAAACCCTCACACACGACACCCTCACACACAACTCCCTCACACACGACTCCCTCACACACGACACCCTCACACACAACACCCTCACACACAACTCCCTCACACACAACACCCACACACACAACTCCCTCACACACAACACCTCACACACGACTCCCTCACACACAAGTCCCTCACACACAACACCCTCACACACAACTCCCTCACACACGACTCCCTCACACACGACACCCTCACACACAACACCTCACACACAACACCTCACACACAACCTCACACACAACCTCACACACAACTCCCTCTTACACAACACCTCACACACGAAACCCTCACACTCGACACCCTCACACACGACTCCCTCACATACAACACCCTCACACACAACTCCCTCACACACAACTCCCTCACACACAACTCCCTCAATCCGTGAGGCTGAAAAGCAAGTTAAAGTAGAGGCCTGGTACGGCAATATGTTTAATTTTAATTTCATCCACACAATTTGAATATTTAATCCCATTTAATGTCATTTGGTCACAACTATTTTGTTAAATTTCAGACATTCTGATGATCACCTGTTGCTGGCACACCTGTGCATACAATAATGTAACCTAGACACACCAGTCAGGTGTGCTACAGGCGAGGGACTGACAGATACTAAGCAACTAGAGATACTGTCTCTACCCTGTGTAATACAGCCAGTGATAGACACTTCACGGTAACAACAGTGTGATCTGACACTTGTGTTGAAAGGTATTATCAGATTTAGCCAGTTTCCCAGGGATTAGTCAAGAGTGATCAAACAAGTGTTACACTGATCACATTAAATAAAAGATTACATGTGCTGAACTGATTAACGGTGCTCAGCACCACCTGGAGTTAAAGGAGCAAGGACATGCCTCTACTTCCATCGCCATGGATGAAGGTAATAAAATAATACAGTCCAGTTGGGAGAGTGCACATTCTTAATTACAGGTGTGTGTTTCACCTGTCAGGATAATTACAGGTGTGTGTTACACCTGTCGGATGGTGATAACAGGTGTGCATACCACAACCCAATGTTAATTTAACTGCAATGAATACAGAAACATCACTGAAGTGATGTCAATGGAAATATATCAGCTACCCATTGTTATCTGATGGACCCAATTACGAGTTCTGGTCAACTGCCCACTTGAGTGGACACACTGAACGAGGTGCTGTCTGGCCTGTCGGCTGCAGCTAGCATATCACAATAGGTGGGCATTGCTAGGGGTCAGTGGATTCCCATGCAAGCTTGTGTCCTGCAGGTGGGCTGGAAGTCAACAGAAGCTGGACCTACCACACAATGACATGGGCATTAGTGGGGAACAATTTGTAACACACTGTGTTTCCCTCCATTGCTGTGAGTTTACTAGTTCATGCTGAGTGTTATCACACTGCTGTGAGGGGAATACACCAAGTTATATTCTGACAAGTTCATATTGTGCTCAAGACTGGATGTTAATCACAATTAAACAGTGTGCAGTTTCGTGGATACTTGACGGATGTCTTCAATTTATTCAATGACAGAAACAAAGCTTTAAATGATCATCATGCTTCGTGGGTAAATCAGTCAAAATGATCAGTATTACAGATCCCGAGAAATCCAAAATATCCACAAGCATTATCTAGCTACTCCTACACCATGAGAAGCTTCAGTATGAGGAGGGTGAAGACCCTCTTTCTGACAATCTTCTCATTCGGTTTCTGTTTTGTGTTACTGCTCAATGTGATGATACATCAGCTCAACAATTCCGACCGTGACATGGATGTTCATGTCAGCGCAGCAAACCCTTCAGCGTACAGGATGAAGCTGCGGCAACTGTCACAGCAGCATGACAACAACTACATCCATGCTGCAGGGTCACCGTTGGTGGACAGGAAACCCCAGGCTGCCCAGGACTCAGAGTATGGTCAACGCAAGGGGGGCGTCTTGCCGCAGAAAAGGGAGAGAATGCAGCACGGCATCGTTATAGAAAGCGACAGAATGGCAAAAGATAAACCAGCTGTGTTTAGGAAGGTTGATAAATTTTTGTTCCCAAATCGGAGAAAAGACATTGACGATGACTACTCCTATGAGGAGGACATTGAGAAGGTGGTGATTCAGGATGAGGATGAAGAAGGGGATGAGAAGGACGAGTTTGAGGACGATGACATCGACCCAGACGAAGACTATGATGAGGATGCTGCAGATAGAAACCCTCCAAATGTGTTTGATAATCTGAAAAATTCATCCAAAGAGGTTTTCACAAAACCGCCATTACACTTCCAGGAGGTCGGTGTGCCTACCGTGACTCAAGCAGTGACAAAGATGTTCCCACACCAAGTGGTGGTGGACGCAATATACTGGTCGCCGCAAGTTGAGCAACTCATTCCAAAAGGTGAGGCTGTTTGAAAGTCATCAACTTACTTTTAGCTGTTCAACTAGAAATTTCACAAATGAAGCATAACATTTTAGAGCAAGGACTTTTCTATCCTCTAATTTCAGTAATTAGTAGTGAAAAGGGAAAGTTTGACTCCCTATTCTCCAAAAATAATATTTATTTTTTTTCAGTAACCTTTTACATGTCAGCCCGCAAGAGCAATTAGTGTTCAAACTGAAAGGGTTCTGAGGTGGTTGATGTTTTCTCTTGTAGCTTTTGAATCTTGGGATTCACTCATATCTAAGATTCACATATGGGTTTTTCCAAGGGTCAACCCCTGGCCTTTCATGTTTACTGTTACAGTTTTACACTGTCACATGTCAATTATCAAATTGAAACAATAAGTTCCCCAGAAACCGGTACATAAAAGAACTTAGAAGTGTAAAACCAACAAACAAACAACAAATGGTATGCAATCAACAATTGTACTACAAAATTAACTAGGTTTACAAATATATCCAAATTACTGCACAGCAATTACAATGGCAGCACACAATAGAGTGGTGGTACAATATTCAATGGCAGCACACAATAGAGTGGTGGTACAATATTCAATGACAGCACACAATAGAGTGGTGGTACAATATTCAATGGCAGTACACAATAGAGAGGTGGTACAATATTCAATGGCAGTACACAATAGAGAGGTGGTACAATATTCAATGGCAGCACACAATAGAGTGGTGGTACAACGTTCAATGGCAGTACACAATAGAGTGGTGGTACAATATTCAATGGCAGTACACAATAGAGAGGTGGTACAATATTCAATGGCAGCACACAATAGAGTGGTGGTACAATATTCAATGGCAGCACACAATAGAGTGGTGGTACAACATTCAATGACAGTACACAATAGAGTGGTTGTACAACATTCAATGGCAGTACACAATAGAGTGGTTGTACAATATTCAATGGCAGCACACAATAGAGTGGTGGTACAATATTCAATGGCAGTACACAATAGAGTGGTTGTACAATATTCAATGGCAGTACACAATAGAGTGGTTGTACAATATTCAATGGCAGTACACAATAGAGTGGTTGTACAACATTCAATGACAGTACACAATCGAGTGGTTGTACAATATTCAATGGCAGCACACAATAGAGTGGTGGTACAATATTCAATGGCAGTACACAATAGAGTGGTTGTACAATATTCAATGGCAGTACACAATAGAGTGGTGGCACAGTATTCAATGACAGTACACAATAGAGAGGTGGTACAATATTCAATGACAGTACACAATAGAGAGGTGGTACAATATTCAATGACAGTACACAATAGAGTGGTGGTACAGTATTCAATGGCAGTACACAATAGAGTGGTGGTACAACATTCAATGACAGTACACAATAGAGAGGTGGTACAACATTCAATGACAGTACACAATAGAGAGGTGGTACAACATTCAATGACAGTACACAATAGAGTGGTGGTACAACATTCAATGACAGTACACAATAGAGAGGTGGTACAACATTCAATGACAGTACACAATAGAGTGGTGGTACAACATTCAATGACAGTACACAATAGAGAGGTGGTACAACATTCAATGACAGTACACAATAGAGAGGTGGTACAACATTCAATGACAGTACACAATAGAGAGGTGGTACAACATTCAATGACAGTACACAATAGAGTGGTGGTACAATATTCAATGACAGTACACAATAGAGAGGTGGTACAACATTCAATGACAGTACACAATAGAGAGGTGGTACAATATTCAATGGCAGTACACAATAGAGAGGTGGTACAATATTCAATGACAGTACACAATAGAGAGGTGGTACAACATTCAATGACAGTACACAATAGAGAGGTGGTACAATATTCAATGACAGTACACAATAGAGAGGTGGTACAATATTCAATGACAGTACACAATAGAGAGGTGGTACAATATTCAATGACAGTACACAATAGAGAGGTGGTACAACATTCAATGACAGTACACAATAGAGAGGTAGTACAACATCCAATGGCAGTACACAATAGAGTGGTGGTACAACATTCAATGACAGTACACAATAGAGTGATGGTACAACATTCAATGGCAGTACACAATAGAGTGATGGTACAACATTCAATGGCAGTACACAATAGAGTGGTGGTACAACATTCAATGACAGTACACAATAGAGTGGTGGTACAACATTCAATGGCAGTACACAATAGAGTGATGGTACAACATTCAATGACAGTACACAATAGAGTGATGGTACAACATTCAATGACAGTACACAATAGAGTGATGGTACAACATTCAATGGCAGTACACAATAGAGTGATGGTACAACATTCAATGGCAGTACACAATAGAGTGGTGGTACAACATTCAATGACAGTACACAATAGAGAGGTGGTACAGTATTCAATGACAGTACACAATAGAGTGATGGTACAACATTCAATGACAGTACACAATAGAGAGGTGGTACAATATTCAATGGCAGTACACAATAGAGTGATGGTACAACATTCAATGACAGTACACAATAGAGTGATGGTACAACATTCAATGACAGTACACAATAGAGTGGTTGTACAACATTCAATGGCAGTACACAATAGAGTGGTGGTACAACATTCAATGACAGTACACAATAGAGAGGTGGTACAACATCCAATGGCAGTGCACAATAGAGTGGTGGTACAACGTTCAATGGCAGCACACAATAGAGTGGTGGTACAACGTTCAATGACAGTACACAATAGAGTGCTGGTACAATATTCAATGGCAGTACACAATAGAGAGGTGGTACAATATTCAATGACAGCACACAATAGAGTGCTGGTACAACATTCAATGACAGCACACAATAGAGAGGTGGTACAACATTCAATGACAGCACACAATAGAGAGGTGGTACAACATTCAATGACAGTACACAATAGAGAGGTGGTACAATATTCAATGACAGCACACAATAGAGTGCTGGTACAACATTCAATGACAGCACACAATAGAGAGGTGGTACAACATTCAATGACAGCACACAATAGAGTGGTGGTACAGTATTCAATGACAGTACACAATAGAGTGATGGTACAACATTCAATGACAGTACACAATAGAGTGGTTGTACAACATTCAATGACAGTACACAATAGAGAGGTGGTACAATATTCAATGACAGCACACAATAGAGAGGTGGTACAATATTCAATGACAGTACACAGTAGAGTGGTGGTACAATATTCAATGACAGTACACAATAGAGTGGTTGTACAACATTCAATGACAGTACACAATAGAGAGGTGGTACAATATTCAATGACAGTACACAATAGAGTGGTGGTACAATATTCAATGACAGCACACAATAGAGAGGTGGTACAATATTCAATGACAGTACACAGTAGAGTGCTGGTACAACGTTCAATGGCAGTACACAATAGAGAGGTGGTACAATATTCAATGACAGTGCACAATAGAGAGGTGGTACAATATTCAATGGCAGCACACAATAGAGTGGTGGTACAATATTCAATGGCAGTACACAATAGAGTGGTGGTACAGTATTCAATGACAGTACACAATAGAGTGGTGGTACAGTATTCAATGACAGTACGCAATAGAGTGGTGGTACAACATTCAATGACAGTACACAATAGAGTGGTGGTACAATATTCAATGACAGTGCATAATAGAGTGGTGGTACAATATTCAATGGCAGCACACAATAGAGAGGTGGTACAATATTCAATGACAGCACACAATAGAGTGCTGGTACAATATTCAATGGCAGTACACAATAGAGAGGTGGTACAATATTCAATGACAGTACACAATAGAGTGGTGGTACAGTATTCAATGACAGTACGCAATAGAGTGGTGGTACAATATTCAATGACAGTACACAATAGAGAGGTGGTACAACATTCAATGACAGTACACAATAGAGAGGTGGTACAACATTCAATGACAGTACACAATAGAGTGGTGGTACAGTATTCAATGACAGTACGCAATAGAGTGGTGGTACAATATTCAATGACAGTACACAATAGAGAGGTGGTACAATATTCAATGACAGTACACAATGGAGTGGTGGTACAATATTCAATGACAGTACACAATAGAGTGGTGTACAACGTTCAATGACAGTACACAATAGAGAGGTGGTACAATATTCAATGACAGTACACAATAGAGTGGTGGTACAATATTCAATGACAGTACACAATAGAGTGGTGGTACAATATTCAATGACAGTACACAATAGAGTGGTGTACAACGTTCAATGACAGTACACAATAGAGAGGTGGTACAATATTCAATGACAGTACACAATAAAGTGGTGGTACAGTATTCAATGACAGTACGCAATAGAGTGGTGGTACAATATTCAATGACAGTACACAATAGAGATGTGGTACAACATTCAATGACAGTACACAATAGAGAGGTGGTACAATATTCAATGGCAGTACACAATAGAGTGGTGGTACAATATTCAATGACAGTACACAATAGAGTGGTGGTACAGTATTCAATGACAGCACACAATAGAGTGGTTGTACAATATTCAATGACAGCACACAATAGAGAGGTGGTACAACATTCAATGACAGTACACAATAGAGAGGTGGTACAATATTCAATGACAGTACACAATAGAGTGGTGGTACAGTATTCAATGACAGTACACAATAGAGTGGTGGTACAGTATTCAATGACAGTACACAATAGAGTGGTGGTACAGTATTCAATGGCAGTACACAATAGAGTGGTGGTACAGTATTCAATGACAGTACACAATAGAGTGGTGGTACAGTATTCAATGACAGTACACAATAGAGAGGTGGTACAATATTCAATGACAGTACACAATAGAGAGGTGGTACAATATTCAATGGCAGTACACAATAGAGTGGTGGTACAATATTCAATGACAGTACACAATAGAGTGGTGGTACAACATTCAATGGCAGTGCACAATAGAGTGGTAGTACAACATTCAATAACAGTACACAATAGAGTGGTGGTACAGTATTCAATGACAGTACACAATAGAGTGGTTGTACAATATTCAATGACAGTACACAATAGAGTGGTTGTACAATATTCAATGACAGTACACAATAGAGAGGTGGTACAACATTCAATGGCAGTACACAATAGAGAGGTGGTACAGTATTCAATGGCAGTACACAATAGAGTGGTGGTACAACATTCAATGACAGTACACAATAGAGAGGTGGTACAATATTCACTGGCAGTATGTAATATGATAGTAGTGGTCAGTTCCAAATACAAAAAACAATGGGGATGGCAAAAGTCGGTGATCACGATATATATTCACCCAGCAGTGGCAGTGGTCAAGCCCCCGAGATACAAAACAAAAGTTGGTCTTGATGTAATGTGGGATGATAGACAGGGTTGTTGTGAATGATAAGTCCGAGGCTGCACTGAATGAGTGTGAGTGAGTGAGTATGGTTTTACACCACTTTAAGCAATATTCCAGCAATATCACGGCAGGGGACACCAGAAATGGGCTTCACACATTGTACCCATGTCTGGAATCGAAACCGGGTTTTCGGCGTGACGAGCCAACGCTTTAACCACTAGGCTACCCGACCGCCCCTGCACTGAATGATGTCTAGTCCATGGATGTACAGTAATTCTATCTTAACACATGTAATAGTCAAGTGTAGATAAGTGGACAGGACGCCAGTCTTAAACAGGGACATAATAGAGGAATTAAGGTTGAAACTAATACTCATTTCATCAGAGACCTGTGCAAGCTTAGGCACAATTAAAGGGCTAAATGTGGAAACAACATTTCCTCTTTGACATTCAAAGACAATATATCAAGCTTAAAAACCAATTAGTCAGGAATTCAGATCTTCCATAATTAAGAATACATTGCAAGCAGTTACATCCTCGTTAGTGCTGGGTTAATTAGTGAGGGAATGGATGCTTAATGTCTCTCAAAGATTCAGAGTATCAAAAGTTAAGTATAAAATAATTATTCCAGTCAGTTATTTATCCATAATTTTTTTTTAAAAACATGTAACGCAGACACTTGCATTTGTCTAACCAGTCAAGTTATGAATAATCTCTGTGGGTTTATGCTGCCAAACATGGTCACTCATTCAAAACCGCTTCTCAACTTCACATGACCTGTGACCTATAACCTGTGACCTGTGCACTGTGTACAGGACCACGTGACACCATAGTGATCACATGTTCATGAAACACATGGCCAAGTTGGATAATGTCGGCATGATACAGTCATGTTGTATTGGGCAAGCTCGACGAGGTAGCTAAGATTGGTGAAAGCAAATCCACATGTGACAAGACTAAATATCTGCATGTGTTTTAGAAGAGAAACCCGACATGTTTCTTCATTACACCTCCGTGGCCAGATTCAGTGACCCATTTACAACATACTGGCTAATTGAAAGAATGTATACTGTCGGGGTCAGACAATGGTCTAAAGTCAAACGGCATACCATATTTCTGCCCACCTCTGGGACAGACAGCCTTTCAATTTACCAGTCAATGTCACATTTGGCCTGTCAATGGTCATCCATCCCCAAATCCCTGTTAAGATCCAGGGTAGAATAGGTCTTCAGCGACCCATGATTGCCTAAAAAGGCGATTATGTTTGTCATAAGAGGCATCGGGTGGTCAGACTTGCTGACTTGGTTGATGCATGTCATTGTATCCCAATTGCGTGGATCAATGTTCATAATGTCAATCACTGGACTGTCTGGTCCAGACTTGTCTATTTACAGACTGCCGTCATATAGCTGGAATATTGCTGAGCGCATGGTTAAACAAGCAACAAAAAAATATCCCGAAGTACAGAAAAGCTCCTAATCAGATGTGTGCAAACACTGCAATGTACTATCTTCATAACGAACAGTTTGGACCCGTGAAGATGCCGGGGTAGAATAGGTCTTCAGCAACCCATGCTTGCCGTAAAAGGTGACTGCTTGTCGTAAAAGGCGACTAACGGGATCGGATGGTCAGACTCGCTGACTTTGTTGATGCATGTCATCGATCCCAATTGCATGGATCGATGCTCATGATATTAATCACTGGATTGTCTGGTCCAGACTCGATTATTTACAGACCGCCGTCATATAGCTGGAATATTGTTGAGTGCGGCGTTAAACAACAAACAAACAAAAACAAAACGAACAGTTTGCACACTTGTGCCATGTGCTATATATATAGCTAGAAGAACAAAATGAAGTTATTTTGTGAAGTATACCACCCTGATTAACGGGATCTGCTGTATGTTACACTGACTGCTATATTCCCGTTAGGACAAAATTGCAACTGAAATAACCAATATGTCACTATCAGCCTGATTTCCTCCGCCGATGCAGTGCCAACTATTGACACTCTTGACACTACATTCCAGATAATACAATCTGCTTTGTTGCCATGGTAACATGACAATGGACCCAAAACTCAGGTAATTTGATGATAACCTCAGGCATAAAGGAGACTCCAATGTATCGACCTGTACAGTCATGATAGGTTACATCCAGAACTGACTGTTTAGCTAATTAGCTAATCAGGCAGCTTCATACTCAGCAGGACCATCACCATATGGTCTTGTGGTAAAGCGTCCGCCCGGAGAGCGGAAGGTCCGGGGTTCGATCCCCGGCCGCGTAATACTAAGAGACGTTAAAAGATGGTACTTGTTGTTACCCTGTCTGGCGTTCAGCATGAAGGGGCTAAAACAAGGACTTGTCGGCTCGGAGTCAGTATACTGTGCCTGAGTGGGGTATTCATGTTAAACTGCGGCATGGTATCTCAGTGGGCTTGCACTATAAATCGGATACACACACACACACACACACACGCAAGCTATATAAGTGCAATAATCTTGGACGCGACGTTAAACGCCATTTCACCTCGCCTCATGCTCAACAGCTATCAGTAACTGTGACGGGCGAAAATAACACATAAACTACACCAGTGCTGATTCCAGGAAACAACATAGGTCCCCAGCAGGATATGCGTGTTGTAACAGGTGGCTAAATGTGGTCAGACTCCGTGACGAGCAATCAGTCCACCTGATCCCGTTAGTCGCCCTCCTATGACTCCATATTCGAAATTCTTTGTATCAGAGCCACTGTCATGGTTAGAATCATTATGGGACTAGTCATTTAATTTTTTTAATTGTTTTGTTCTTTCACCTGATGAAGGAGTAAGCCTATACTCTAAAACGTTGTGTTCCTCATAATAAAGAAGTTGACATCCTTAAATTCTGTTCTTTGTGTGTATCATTTCCAAATGCCTTTGAAAGACTTGTCATTTATTGTTGTTGGGGGGAGGGAATTGGCCTCAGGACAGTATGATGTTACCCCCTCCCCATTTTATGTAACATTTTTAATGCCCCATCTCCCCCCATCCTCCCCCAAAATACATGTGTCATTTTTCACGACATACACACCGTATAATAAATTACCACTACCTAAAAAAAGGTCAAATTGGTACTTTTTTGTTGGAATTATGTGTAATTGTTTCATTCCCCCCCTTCACTATAGTAGTGACACTTTTTGGCAAACACCCCCCCCCCCCCCCTTATCACAAATGATGTAATACGATTTAGAATAATCTGGTAACAAAGTGTTCTGGAAGCAAAAAAAACCCTCAAACGGCCCTCTGGGACCAACCGCAGTGTTGTCTTCAACGACTCAATTAACGATTACAACACCATGACAGTCTCCCTTCCTGCCACATCAATAGGTGATCTATTATTGATGATATGGCATCAGATACAGATACCTCCCTGTGGTCCAATTGTCTAATTGGATATGTATGTTTAATTGGACGTCTATTCTAGTCGAGGGTTTCTCACCAACCAGCATTATGCCATGTTAAACTGCCAGTAAGTCTGTCTTAGTCTGTAATTAATTAATTATAAGCCCGCCTGACTATCAAACACACTGCCTCACATTATTTTGATGTCCCGATGTACTATGCTAATGAGTGAGAGAGTGAGTATGGTTTAACGCCGCTTTTAGCAATATTCCAGCAATATCACGACGGGGGACACCAGAAATGGGCTTCACACATTGTATCCATGTCGGGAATCGAACCCGGGTCTTCTGCGTGACGAGCAAACGCTTTAACTACTAGGCTACCCGACCGCCCAACTTTGCTAATGAAGAACATCTCTGTGCTCCCTTTTATCAAATACACCATATATACAAAGTACCACTTTACATTCATGCATCCACTGAAAGTGAAATGCATCCATTAATGATTAACATTTGTTTGTTTTGTTTGTTGTTTAACGCTGCACTCAGCAATATTCCAGCCATATGACGGCAGTCTGTAATCGAGTCTGGACCAGACAATCCAGTGATTGACATCATGAGCATCGATCCACGCAATTGGGACATGTAGGCACCAACCAAGTCAGCGATTCTGACCACCCGAGATCATTAGTCGCCTCTTATGACAAGCATAGTCGCCTTTTACGGCAAGCATGGGTTGCTGAAGACCTATTCTACCCCAGATCTTCATCGGTCTGAAAATTGATTTAAACAACTGATTGAACAGTTTGTCTCGATAAAAATTCAATAAATAAAATGACATGCCTCCTGACTGAGTTTTAAGAAGACAAATGACAATTGATTCATGATGGCCTGATCTTACTCTAACCCAGCAGTGTCATGGCAGGTGCATGCTGGTCAACTAAAACAATGCATAAAACCCTCGTAAAACCGTTGCCATGTCTCCCCAGTTTAGCTCCCAGTTAAAACTGCAATAACTTGTTCTGCTAAGGTGACACTTAGTCTCAACCAACTGGAGCCAAAAGTTATCGACTAAACTAGAAATGGAGAATACTTTATTTGTCTGCCTGTTGTTTTGGACAGACCATAAAGGCAGAGACACAGCTACAGAATGGAATCATGAAATGTTAAGTGTTAATTGAATAAAATCCATGAATGGTCCCTGGCCATTACAAACATTGAACCAAGAGCCCAACACTCCACAGCCAGACGTGGATACAGCATGACAGAGTCATATTGTCCATGAAACAAAACAACTAACAACAACAAGTGAACAAAGATTCAGCTGAATTCTTCTTTATTAGATTTCAACCTACTCTCACTAATCTGTTAGTGAAACATCACCCATATGCAATTGTTTCTCAGTTGTGTGGTGCAAGCGTCAGAGAGGCTCCAGGCACGATGTAACGAAGAAGCAGCTCTATGCAGGTTGATTCCTGTCCCTGCACACTAGAACAAAGTGTGCATCCATCTGTACACTGGGGCTTCATGTTGCTGTCAATACTGCGAAGTGAACACCTGAACAAGTTCCTGAACAATTTTAAGTTCCTGGTGGGATATATATATCCCAAGGTCATCTTATTTGTGAGGTACTGTTTGCTGTTGATGTCCGTCACCGTCAATCACTGGATCCTTGTGGTTGTCACCACCCATGACAAGATCCTTGTGATTGTCACCATCAATGACTGGATCCATGTGGTTGTCACCACCCATGACTGGATCCATGTGATTGTCACCATCAATGACTGGATCCATGTGGTTGTCACCACCCATGACAAGATCCTTGTGATTGTCAACACCAATGACTGGATCCATGTGCTTGTCACCACCTGTGATAAGATCCATCTGGTTGTCACCACCCATGACTGGGTCCATGTGCTTGTCACCATCAATGACTAGATCCCTCTAATTGTCACCACCAATGACTAGATCCATCTGGTTGTCCCCATCAACGACTAGATCCATCTGGTTGTCCCCATCAATGACTAGATCCATCTGGTTGTCCCCATCAATGACTAGATCCATCTGGTTGTCCCCATCAACAACTAGATCCATCTGGTTGTCCCCATCAATGACTAGATCCATCTGGTTGTCCCCATCAATGACTAGATCCATCTGGTTGTCACCACCCATGACTACATCCATCTGGTTGTCACCACCCATGACTGGATCCATGTGCTTGTCACCATCAATGACTAGATCCCTCTAATTGTCACCACCAACGACTAGATCCATCTGGTTGTCACCATCAAGGACTAGATCCATCTGGTTGTCACATCAATGACTAGATCCCTCTAGTTGTCACCACCCATGACTAGATCCATCTGGTTGTCACCACCCATGACTAGATCCATCTGGTTGTCACCACCCATGACTAGATCCATCTGGTTGTCACCACCAATGACTACATCCCTCTAGATGTCACCACCAACGACTAGATCCATCTGGTTGTCACCATCAATGACTAGATCCCTCTAGTTGTCACCACCAATGACTAGATCCATGTGTACGTCACTGGATCTATCAGGTCATCACCAACATTGTCTGGATCCAGATCTGGGCAATCGGTCTGATCTATCAACTCGATCAGTTGTCCTACATTCTGGCACAACAGATGGTCTTTCTTTATCAATATCTCATCCACAAAACATTATTTCACGCTGCACTTAAATGTGAAGCAATTGTAAAGACAACTAGGAACACCACCAAGAGCGACTACATGATCCACAACCGGGAGATCTTTTCACGTCAGTGTTTGAGTAACATGCCTGTGTTATCGATATTGATTGCTTTATCATATCAGAATCGTCACGCGCAGGAAGCATGTAGCATTACAAAGCTTTAGAGTGTACAAATATCAACAGAAACTGACTGAGATGCACAAACAGATTCAGGTCACCCAGACTACACGGGCATCGACAACTTTCATTATGAACTGCTGCATCGGCACATTGTGAAAACATATGCCTTGCTACCAATATTGTATATTCTTACAAGAAATATTGTACAGTTTTCAAGATCTGAACCAGAAACGAGCACTACCGCCATTTTCAATCTAAGTTAAAGTTGTTGCTTTGGAAATCAAAACATAATGTTTTTCAAAATCCTAAACTATCAAAAGGCACCAGTTTACCACTACACCTATCTATGTGTCATGTTTGGTTAAGATATCTCTCATGTTTTTTTAGCTCTGCTCCAGAAACATGACGACGGACAGCACCTATTTTTATATCCCCTTCCAATTTGTGGTGGGGGATAATTAACTATAAAGAGTGATGATGAGTGTCTTAAAAGTTATATTAAAGTGTAATGGCTAATAAAGTGAGTGAGTGGATTTGACTCGACGACGCTTTTATCAATATTCAAACAATATCACGGTAGGGGACACCAGATATGGGCTTCACACATTGTACCCATGTAGGTAATCAAACCCAGGTCTTCAGTGTGATGATCCACTGACTAGCCTACCCCACTGCCCAGCAATGCCCTCAAATTGGTTGCCTTTATCAAACTACTGTACAAATGTGAATCAGAAATGAAAAAAAATAACTTGAAATTGAGCTAATGTATGCACAGAAAAACATTAAGGCCTGGCAGCATGGGAAATTGAAAATTTAACTATGTTCAAATATTAACTTGAAAACAAAAAATCTTTAAAAAACATTTGTAAGTTCCATCTTAAGTAAACTAAACATCTGTACAGTTTCTATTTTCTTTGAGTATACATAGTTTTTACGCTGCTTTTAGCAATATTCCAGCAATATCACGGCAGGAGACACCTGAAATGGTTTTGGCATGATAAGCGAACGCTTTAACCACAAGGCTACCCCACCGCCCCAGACACTGCGAGCAATACAGATCCATAAACACTCCAATAAAATCAGATCTAACTGAACACCACTGAATTATAAGGTAGTCCATTAACAAACTTATCACCTGTGTGTGTTATTACATGAGTTATAAAACAACTTTGTCAATGTGAATCCACGAATCTGTGACAATGTATACTCCATCATGCCTCTGTTGTCCACCATGTCTGCAAACTCCCAGTATAAAACAGCCCCTAGGTGCTCAACCAGGCAGGCTCTTATCAAATGGCTCCCCTCTTGACATGGTTGCGTTTGACAACACAATATACGACAGCCTGATAGTGACAAATTCCTCGACTGCTGGGACTCAACACCTCGACCTGTGAATAAGTCGTGCTTCACAAGACTGGACCCATCTCACACAGACATCTTAACACTCCACTGTCATAAATAATAGGACATAAATCTCTGTGTTGAGAAGGTACTCCAGCCCTGCAGAGCAGACAGGTGATCAGCTTGGCAGGAAGACAGCAAGTATGCCTTGCCACTAAGCTGTAATGTTGGCTTTTATTTTATGCTGTTTCAGCAATATTTAAGCTAGGTCACTGCGACCTGTCATTAAATACACACAAACCAGTGGTTGATATCATGAGCACTTTCCCATTCTGTAACGGTATGATGAAGCACAACCAACCATGTCACCGAGATTGCCTGATTAGCCAATCCAATTAAGACATTGTTAAGATAAGAGAAAGCATTTTGTGTACCTATTTTTAGGTCTTCACCAGCCCAAGCTTGCACTAAAAGGCGACTATATAAGAGGCGACTAATTGGATTGGGTGGTCATGTAATTGTTTCCCAATTGCGAGGATTCATGCTCATGATATCAATCACTGGATTGTCTGGTCCAGGCTCGATTATTTTCAGACCGCCATCATATAGTTGGAATATTACTACTACCCTACAGTCTACACCACTACCCTACAGCCTACATCACTATCCTACAGCCTCCATCACTACCCTACAGCCTACATCACTACCCCACAGTCTACATCACTACCCTACAGTCTACACCACTACCCTACAGCCTACACCACTATCCTACAGCCTCCATCACTACCCTACAGCCTACATCACTACCCTACAGTCTACACCACTACCCTACAGTCTACACCACTACCCTACAGCCTACATCACTATCCTACAGCCTACATCACTACCCTACAGTCTACACCACTACCCTACAGTCTACACCACTACCCTACAGCCTACATCACTATCCTACAGCCTCCATCACTACCCTACAGCCTACATCACTACCCTACAGTCTACACCACTACCCTACAGTCTACACCACTACCCTACAGCCTACATCACTATCCTACAGCCTCCATCACTATCCTACAGCCTCCATCACTACCCTACAGCCTACATCACTACCCTACAGTCTACACCACTACCCTACAGTCTACACCACTACCCTACAGCCTACATCACTATCCTACAGCCTCCATCACTACCCTACAGTCTACACCACTACCCTACAGTCTACACCACTACCCTACAGCCTACATCACTACCCTAAAGCCTTCATCACTACCCTACAGCCTACATCACTACCCTACAGTCTACACCACTACCCTACAGCCTACATCACTATCCTACAGCCTCCATCACTACCCTAAAGCCTTCATCACTACCCTACAGCCTACATCACTACCCCACAGCCTACATCACTACCCCACAGCCTACATCACTACCCCACAGCCTACATCACTACCCCACAGTCTACATCACTACCCCACAGTCTACATCACTACCCCACAGCCTACATCACTACCCCACAGCCTACATCACTACCCCACAGCCTACATCACTACCATACAGCCTACATCACTACCATACAGCCTACATCACTACCTCCCATCCCTCCCCTCTGATATACAACATACGGGATGCACTGAATCGTTATTGGCCAACATGTTTCACCCATGTGCAAGCCATAACTGAAATTTTTAAAGATAAAATGAGTGAATACCACGAATACTTTTTCAATTAACTTCTTTTTTAATATGTTGCATAATGGTGATTGAAACCTTTTTGAAGCCATCTGAGAAGAGTTTGTTGCTTTAGATGTGATTAATAGAACAAGTGTGTGTAAGAGAACATCAGCACTTGAGTCCCTTTTACTATCATGAAGCTTTATCCAAGATGATAGCTTGACATTTTTCTGCCCTATAGTGTTTGAAAATACCTACTTTCACTTGAACAGTTTCAGGATTCATTTACCTAATGTGCTGAGTGGTTGGTATCTCATACAGATCTTGAAACAGAAATATAAAAAAAACTCTACACTACTTTGCCAAATCTAGATTCCTGAAAATGAATGGAGATTCTCTGGGGCCTTTTCAATTAGATTTCAAAGGCAATTTATAAAGACAAATTTTAAAATATACAACTCCACTTTAGAGAGGGATATTTGTTTTATCTATCCATGAGACAAAAAACTGATTCTCATGATGACATGTATAATTATCCCTATCTAAAGTTGAGTGGTATAGTTTAAAACCGAACTTTGATAACGGTGTAAGAATCTACATCAAAACGTTGCTACACGCAATAAACCACATGCTGTTATCCATAAAGATGTACGTTCTCATTGCTTAATTCCAAGACAAAACTTTAGTATAAAATTGTGTACCACTGATTCATTCTAACCGAAAAAGAGTAAATAAATATTTTTAAGTACCTCAGTTGATGGAATCCACAATATATCACCTAGAATCCCTCTGTGTTCATGGCTGCTGTTTTGTCTGCGAAGATATTTATTCCATTTTATCAAATTTATCCCTGAGAAACTGCAGCTCAGATTTTGTAAATCCATGTAAGGTGTCAGTTAAACAACACACAACTGGGCAAGCCGAGCAGAACTAGGACTCAATCCTTTTATCCACACAGTACCAATAAAAAAAGCAAATTTCTATCACCATGTTCATTCTTCAAAAAATATAATACTTCAGAATGGTTTTGCTGAATGTACATATTTGGTGAATAAACGATCAGGATGGGTTTGCCAGCTCAATCTAATCTTAGGAAAACACAATTTCAAAGAGACAAAAAAGTCGAAATTCGACCCCTTCAAGGAAACTCTCCAGGGCCCACTTGCACGAAGCGATCTTAGCGCTAAGACTATTGTAAGCCTATGTTAAAGTATGGGAGTTACGATCATCTTAGCGCTAAGATCTCTTTGTGCGAGTGGGCCCAGATGTTAATGCAACTAGAGACACAGGAAACAAACTCAGGACATACAGGGTTGTTAAGAATGAAATAAAATTAGAACCTTATCTCAGACACAGTAAAATAAGAAAATACCGATCGCACTTTCTAAAATAAGATTAAGTAACCATAAATTATGTATAGAACATACAAAGCCGACCACCCACCCCACTCCATCAGAGGCTATGCTCTACATGTTGAATTGAAGCAACTTGGTGAGTTACTGCATAGGGATATAAAAGTTGGTATATTTTTACTGACTGACATTCTCATCATGAGTTTGAAACAAAAACGGCAGGCTTACAATGCTGCATTCAAACTGTGAGTCATCGTGCTAGCTGAGACATTTTCTCACGGGTTCATAATTCTATATACACCGATTCACAAAATGGCTCTTTGGAAAATTATCCACACAAAATGAAAATGTCCTAAATCATGAAAAGAAATGATTTCACTACATCCTCTTAAATAATGAAGTCATCAACATCAATTGCATTTGTTTAAATATCTATAATTACAAGCGATAAATACTTGTTGATCTTAATCAACCGATGACATTTTATGTATAATATCATCAAATATGTAATACTGACATTTTTAAATGTTATTTTCTGTGTGTGAGCGAGTGAGTGAGTGAGTGAGTGAGAGAGAGAGTGTGTGTGTGTGTGTGTGTGTGTGTGTGTGTGTGTGTGTGTGTGTGTGTGTGTGTGTGTGTGTGTGTGTGTGTGTGTGTGTGTTTGTGTCTGTGTGTCTGTGTGTGTGTCTGTGTGTGAATCATCATGTTTTTGTCATTTAAGATTTTGTAATGATCCGTAATGGATTACTTTGTGCAATAAATATTATACTACTCAACGTTTGATAAGGACACTGAGATACGTCATACTACATCAACATGTTATGAGTATTGACATACTTAGTGGGGTCAATCAAGACATAATAAAACATATCCCTACCAAAACTTGAGTCGAGTCCCATTTCCCCATACAATGAGTGGGTGAGCAGGTACACAGACATTACCAGGACAAACTACAGGCTTGTTATCCTGTTAAACATAGGTCTAATCCTGCCATCTGTATGTGTCAACATAGATCAGAGTTTCAATACATCCCCATTTAGTTACGCAGAAGTAAATGATAACACTCAACACCTCCTGGTCGTCCCGGATGAGAAGTGTCCCCCTATCTCAGGCCGTGATCACTTCCCATTTGTCTTCATTACAGAGCCCTCCATTAGATACCATAACACACAGCCTTGGACAAGTCAGGGGGCACCTGCTTCTGTAGACTTGCACAAGTCCCTTATGCTATAATTATAAGTTTAAATCATAGTTCTAGATTATGTAAATGATAAGAACAAGATGCCCCTAACAGACTGGAGTCCACATATCTAGACTTGCTATTAGGAGCATAGAACTACCAAACATCCATGGACTTTTCTTTCAGTACAGCCTTGGAGCAAGGCTACTGCTTCTAATACGGGGATGGGTTTGGCTAGGCTGTGATGCTAGCTGTGCAAACACATTATATATAATGTAGGGTTAATTCAGGTAGTTATATGGCCTTTGTGGACTAATTGGGATGAGCTGATGTTGGGATGGAGCGTGGTAAGACAGCATTTTGACAAGTAGAGAAGCAGATAAAGTTCGGACTTCAAATGTTTCAAATGTCCAATGTTCTAAACTCGAGGACAAGTAAGGAAATTACGGGAATCGAACCCACAACCTCCTGATCAGTAGTCGTGGACTATAAGACCCTAGAACTGGATGAAGATATATGGTTCATTTGAAGGTCACATGTTTAGAAAATATTTCCAAGCCAGATATATTTTATGAGCATAACACACTTTTATACATTATAGTATGTATAAAACAAATGTATTAAACAAATACATTATAACCAGGGAATACGAACATTTGTTCTGAGAATGGTTGGCAGTGGCGTTATAACCATTTTGGCATTATATCCAGGGAAATTTAAAGGTGGGAAATCCGTTCTGGCCACCTTGGGCAATATAACCAGTGTGGCGTTACAACAAGGGTAGACTGTACTGTCTTCACTTTGTTTGGGTGCTCATAAAATTGAAATGGAAATATTTTTTTAATAGAACAGAAACCATACATTTCATTATGTCTGAAACACCAAATGTTTAGAGATTAGAGAAAGATAGATTAACGATTCATTTACTTGTAGTGAGTGAGTGAGTGAGTATGGTTTTACGCCGCTTTTAGCAATATTCCAGCAATATCACGGCGGGGGACACCAGAAATGGGGCTTCACACATTGTACCCATGTCGGGAATCGAACCCGGATCTTCGGCGTGACGAGCGAACGCTTTAACCACTAGGCTACCCGACCGCCCCTCATTTACTTGTAAGTCACAGAGGTAGATATATTGATTAAGTTGATATATTTAGCTCAGATAATGTCTAAAAAAATGTTTCTTTATTATTCATAGTAAATCAAAACGGGGTCAGACTTGACACATAATGCTCATCTTTTGTATATACTGACATACTGTCACAACTAAATAACTGTGGAGTCACGTTCATGTGAATAATTTCAATAATCATATTAAGACACTGTATCCCACAGTCCTGCCACTTACATTTTACTGTGCTGCTTAAGATGCCGCTAGGCTTGGAAGAGTGGTCTCCCTTGACCCACTGACTACTTACCTCAATTAGGGTACAGTACATAAATAGTTCAAAGTCTTGTCCTTTCATAATCCATTACACAGTTACTTCATTATTATGAACATAATGACGACAACACATATTATAATCCATATTAATACATATCTTTTTCTTAACAGACTTACTTTCAACCAACTAACGCAAAAAAAACTCTGCAAACCTTTTTTCTTATTTCTTATGACTTGATTTTTCATTTTTCATGGTTCAGTGAAAACGTACATGTTAATTTTACAAGTAAACAGTGTGTTCTGATCATCCTTTATCACAATAAAATCTTTGAAAAACGTATGAATGTCAAAATTGTGTCGTTCATACACTTATGAACGTCTATTTCGCAGTCTCGTCCAATGGAAAAGCTGTATATCATGTAAACTTCAATTTTAAAAATTATGAATGTCTATTTCGCAGTCATGTGATCAACTTCTCGTCCAATGGAAAAGCTGTATATCATGTAAACTTCAATTTAAAAAATTATACATGTATGAACTGTATGTTCCAGGCATGTCCAACTACAGCCTGATTGGCTGGGTGAGGAGGATGCGAGTCACTCACGTCAAGAGTCTCCAGCAACCATCATGGGATCGCTGCGGACGTCCCAAAAATGGATTTGTTGTCATGGAGGATGGGACAACTATGTGTGCCCGATACCGCCACCCCCACGACACACTTGTGTTAGGTGAGTAATACCACTTCATAATGCATGGCAGCTAGGTTAGAAATTGGACTTATTAACCCATGTGTGCCTGATACCACCACCCCCACGACACACTTGTGTTAGGTGAGTAATACCACTTCATAATGCATGGCAGCTTGGTTAGAAATTGGACTTATTAACCCATGTGTGCCTGATACCACCACCCCCACGACACACTTGTGTTAGGTGAGTAATCCCACCTTATAATGCATGGCAGCTAGGTTAGAGTGACCTGTGTCACACCTGCCTTCTAACGAACCTGCTTCCCTCCTACAGGTGAGGTCCTCTCCTTCTACCTGTCGATGTTGTTGGGGATGGACAACGTTCCAGCGGTGCTACTGTCCCAGGTCAACGACTCGTCGATCCACTGGCGGAGTCAAGACACTGAAGCCCTGGGGTGGGGCAACAACCAATATGTGGCCCTGATTCAGTGGATCGACAATATGAATTCCCGCAGGTGAGCGTAATACAGGATGGGTTCCAATCAACATGGGAGGAACATAAATCTGACGACTAATGCATCCTTTTTTCACAAAAATGTAATATATTATATGAATGTCAAAAGGTTTATAGTTCTTAATAATCACATCACCATTTTGGTGTTTTTCACTGAGCAGCAACAATCAAATCATGTATTGTGTTGACCAAGAGTTTGGAAAAAGAATTATTTTTATTTCTGCAAAGACGAACTTGAACCAAATTGATGTCAATAAATATGCCGGCTGCGTCATACGAAAAGATGTTGAAAGATGGTACTTGTTGTTACCCTGTCTTGCGCTCGGCATTAAGGGGCTAAAACAAGGACTGGTCGACTCGGAGTCAGTATACTGTGTCTGAGTGGGGTATTCATGTTAAACTGCGGCATTCTATCTCAGTGAGCTAGTACTATAAAATCAGGATCAGTACAAGCAGCCACACACAGACACACACAGACACACACACAGGCACACAGACAGGCACACAGACACAGACACAGACACACACACACACACACACACACACACACACACACACACACACACACACACACCACACACCACACACACACACACACACACGCGTATATAATATGCAGATTTAAAAAGTTGATAAGTTGCATAGATCTACTCCCAAGTCTTGCACTACAGTAAAAGAAGCTAGGACACTTGATATATCACAAGGTAAAGGAATGTTTTAAATGTAATATGCACCCTGCTGAAATAACATGTAAAATGCTCTTTCCTTAGTTTTATTATGTACCTTAACATAGATGTAGTTACAGTTACAGAAACTACTACAGTACCTTGGAATATTTTCATTCACCATGATAACAACCATTTTTTTTTGGACAATTGTGAAAAATAAAAGGTATTCTCACACGTACTGTATTATTTTCCAACAATGTGACTCAATTCTCCCTCCCTGTTTGGCAGAGCTCATGTGCAGATGCCGCAAACGATCCTGGAGGCATATCGTGCCGGGGACATCGTCAACTCCGACACCATAGCAGAGAAGAAGTTAAGTGCTGAGGCACTGTCGGACATCGTCCAGTGGGGCGCCATGGTCATCTTCGACTACCTCACTGGCAACTATGATAGGTAGGTCCAGGACTCATAAGGATATCATGGCAGGATTCAAGCCCACGATCATAGGATCCTGGTGTGCCTAAGGCATGCAACTCTGCCCTCAAATGTGTTAAGTAATCACAAGATGTTGTATTGTGAAATGTGCAAATGTGATGAAATCAGGCTGCTGTCGGTGAAGTAGTCAGTGCTGTGATATGTGAAAGTTAAAACAATGAAGTAATCAGCTGATACGTCCCTCAAAAATTACCTGGTTTATGAATGAGATCAACATAGCTGTAGCTGTCAAATCAGCAGTTTTAATCAGAGGTTGTTAATGTGATTTGATACCTCTGATCGGCCAATAAGAAATATGAATGGGATCAACATTGCTGTAGCTTTCAGATCAGCAGTTTTAATCGGAGGTGGTTATTGTGATTTGATACCTCTGATCGGGAAATAAGAAATATGAATGAGATCAACATTGCTGTAGCTTTCAGATCAGCAGTTTTTATCAGAGATGTGATTTGATACCTCTGATCAGCCAATAAGAAATATGAATGAGATCAACATTGCTGTAGCTGTCAGATCAGCAGTTTTAATCAGAGGTTGGTATTGTGATTTGATACCTCTGGTCGGCCAATAAGAAATATGAATGAGATGTAGCTGTCAGATCACAGTCAGATGTTATTTGATGTTATTTGAATCAAAACATGTAAATTTAAAATATTCACTGAGCAAATCATCATAACAACCTCTAATTTAAAGTACTTTCAATCGATCTAGTAAGCTATATTTCCAAGATTGTTCCTGAAAATATCAAACTCCTCCATGCCATTCGTTAATATCTGGCAGAATATCATCAGTAAAACAGTGGTAGCAGGAACATAATAAGCATTATCGCCTACCTGCAGTCAGACGTTTCCTCCATGAGTCCTGTAACTGTATTGCAAACCCGCTTCCAAAGTGTCCGCATTTAGCGAGCTCCATCTACCTCCTCAGGGACGTCCAGCTCATTCATCATCACACAATTAGCAACCTACGAGCTACCAGCGTACATCTGCCAATAACTGCCATCCCCTCACCTCGGCGGAGTAGATCTAGTATGTCAATACATTCATGTGATTGGAGTTGTCCACAACCTCGGACAAAGATGATGTATAGATGGCTAGCACGCCTGAAATAGAAGAAAAGAGTCATGTATTATCTCCATGTATGAGGTGCCTGGAGGATCGAAGCTCCCCAGTCAAAGTAGGGTCAACCACTTGGATTAATAGGGTCTTGTGTGAAAGTGTCACTTTGGCCCAATGTGATAAGATTAAGTGTTTTATTAGTAATGACTTGTGTGTTTGATCAAAAGGAACAGATTATCAAACTTATGCTGCTTGGTAGGACTGACATCGAACTGAACCATGTGATCATGCGAGGCAACAACAGAGGGTCTAGCATTGCAGAGTGCATCCAAATTAGTACCCTCTTCGCTGCGGACTCAGTGTAATGCCAGTGGCACACTAACATCGATTACGGTATTATCATCTGTGGAAGCTACTAATTTGGTGAGACAGTAATATCATCATTTTGGTAGATAATGTTGTTACTACACACAGATTATCCTGAAAGGCTTCAGAGTGATCAATTTGAACAATGGGAAAGTGAGTGACAGGTCCTATTATATGCGGACATTTGGAATGGACATGGAAGGGGAGGTCGACCTTCAAAACAAGGACAGGATGTTAGGTGGTGGTCCAGTGCTTAGTGCTCTTCTTATCATGCTGGGGTCTGAGTTTGAGCGCTTATGGTCATATATTTGGTTAAATGGTTCAGTTTAGGATCAATCAGTCATTAAATATTCTTGGAGGTGGAGGGTAAGGATGGTGGTAGGTAGGAATGGCGATTGGGTTGTGGAAGGTTGGCCTTTAAATGTTGTTAAGAGGCAGAATAGCTTGTCAGTCACTGCTTCAAGACATTTTTCCAGGATATGCAGCATGTTCAGAGAAAAATGTTTATATTTTTTTAAAAACCTGAGCCCAAATTATGTAATTCCATTTTTTTATGAAACAAATTAATTCAAAAACACAATAACATTATGCATGTTTTATAATTGTCCCCAAACATTCTGTGTTTCAGAGTGGCCAGTATGCAGGATGCAGCAGAAAAAGAGAAATCACCAAAGATAATTCAAGATGACATCCGTAACCTTCGTAAATCTACAACAACAGGAAAACTCTGGTTGATAGATAACGAGAGCGGTCTCCTTGATGCGTACGACCTCCTGTACCATAGCGGCAGCAACGGCGACAACTTCCTCCATTTCCACAAGGAGATGCTGCAGGCAATGTGCATCTTTCAGAAGTCCCTCGTCGACGCTCTGTACCAGCTCCACGGAAGCATCAGCCCCCACGAGGTGCTCGAGCACTACGCCAGGACGTACGAGCCTCTCATTGATGCCGTTCAGAAAGACGCTACCTATAATTTATTTAAGACAATGTTTTCTAAAAGACTTGGTGAGGTCATTCAATGGATCAAGTTCTGCAAGGATTCTCACAGGAGGTGACGAACATGGATTTTTAATTGTTCCTTCTGTATATTTTGTTTCATTTAACGTAAACAGTCCCAAATTGTGCTTGTGGTGTGCTGAAGACGAGAATGTGATTCAGTGACCTAAATGTTATTCAGTTCATTCACCGATTTGAATGTGATTCCTTGCATCCAGTGACCAGAAGATGATTCAATGAATCCAGTGACCAGAAGATGATTCAGTGAATCCAGTGACCAGAAGATGATTCAGTGAATCCAGGGACTTGAAATGGATCCCATGTTGACAGCAACCCACTTTTTCAGACTTTGTCACGTGGGAATTTTGTGCACCTGAATCGAACTAAATGCTAACCTTGGTCTGAATGTGACTGGAAAAAATAGAAAGACTGACATTCCTAAAGACATAACTTATTTTGTTGGATATTGTCCTTCAGTGAATTTGGGTTGATTTGTCAGACAAGTGCTTTGGACGTGGTTCAAGATGGAGCTATGGTTCAGTCCGAGACAGGAATATGTGGTGTGTGGTGGAATACTTTCACTGCTGATGAGTAAACTCAAGTGAATCTCCTGGGTCGTTTACTTGTTTCACTAACTGCTGCCTAATTTTTTCACATGATGAATAAAATTAATATTATAAGAAATCTGTTTCATCCCTCCGAGTCTTCAAATATATTTCAGTAATTAAATATCCATCAACATGTTCAATAATTTATAAAGGAAGGAAAATACTCTCTCACAAATGAAATGTTACAAGGGTAAACAAAAATATATCAGTTCAAATTATAAAAAAACGAAATGATTTTTTTTTTTAAATTCGATTACCTACCCTATTGCTATAAAATGTCATCAAACAAGTAAACAATGCCCGTATATATATGTTGATCGGAAATCCATTGTCAATGTATGAAGAAGCATGGTTCTATGTCTCTCATCTGTATATCGTGGGTGTTATTGTAAATTATTTGTCATGTGTTTTTTTCTGTCATGTATTAAAACGGTCCAAACCTTCACCGTGTTGTTGTGAGAGGTCACGATATGTAAACGGTCCCTACCTCAATCTTGAAGAATACCTAGTGGAACATTCGTGACCAACTCGTGTTATTCCGGGACAAGCACGGAAAGGGGCGAGTGGGGACGAATGCTGGTGGGATCGACAACTGGACCAATCAGCGTGAAATACACATCTTTTCACACCGCCCACCTCGGTGGAATTATAGCACGAGCTGCACGTGCAAGAGCAGTTGCCCATGACGACAATACGATCAGCTTACAACGCGTTGTAATGAATGGATGGCGGCCCATTTAAACTGCATTTGTTTGTTTCTTTAACGGCACACTCAACATTATTCCCGCTATGTGTCAGCGGTCTGTAAATAATGAGTCGGGACCAGACAATCCAGTTATAGACATCATGAGACATCATAGGTCTTCAGCAACCCATGCTTGCCATAAAAGGCGACTACGGGATCGGGTGGTCAGGCTCGCTGACTTAGTTGATACATGTCATCGATCCCAATTGCGTGGATCGATGCTCATGATATCAATCACTGGATTGTCTGGTCCAGACTCGATTATTTACAGACCACCGTCATATAGCTAGAATATCTCTGAGTGCGGCGTAAAACAACAAGCCAACCAACCAATCATCCACGCAGTTGGGATACGATGGCATGCATGAACCAAGTCAGCGAGTCTGACCACCCGATCCCGTTAGTCGCCTCTTACGACAAGTATTTTCGCCTGTTACGGCAAACATGGGTTGCGGAAGACCCATTCTTCCCTGGATCTTCACGGGTGGATTTAAGCAGGTGTTACAACGAAAGCTACGAAAGCTCTCCCGTTTCTTTCAAGTTACTTCATTTCTACCCAGAATGTTAACAAAAGTACCTTGTCTGTCAACTAATTTAAGTTTCGAAAATACAGACTTACTTCAAAGTTGACCAAAATAAGCAGACAAGTCACCATTCGACAGGGCTTTTTGTGCAATTGCTTCAAAGCGTCATCTGTTCTTCGGGTATTTTATTTGGAGGTAAAATATTTTTTCAGTCAATGTTTCAAAGTATAGCGTATTTTTTCTCTGAAAGGGGATGCCTAACAATTTTTTATTTTCAAACAACACGTTCTGACATGTCCAATCAACAGTGTTTAGCTCACCTGACTGTTATTTTCTGGAACGCAAAACTCCACATTAGAACGGTAATCATCCAGTGATAACCAAAACCTCCCTCCAACACTTGTGCTCCCCGAAAGCCATAAACTTTGTCCGAGGAGTCTGTATAACACCCGTATTATGTTCATATGTCTCTATAAAACTCGCGTTATGTAAATCTATTCCAAAAAGTATCATACTTTATTCTGTTTGTTTGTTTGTTTGTTTGTTTGTTTGACGCCGCACTCAACACTATTCCAGCTATATGACAGCGGTCTGTAAAAATTCCAGTCTGGACCAGACAATCTACTGATTGACATCATGACCATCGATTTACGCAATTGGGATACGATGACATACATCAACCAACTCAGCGAGCCTAACCACCTGATCCCGTTAGTCGCCACTTTCGACAAGCATTGTCGTCATTTACGGCAAGCATAGTCGCCATTTACGGCAAGCATTGGTTGCTGAAGACCTATTCTACCCCGGATATTTATAGGTCTATTCTGTTTGAAATGGCTTATCTCGCCGGAGTATTTTAGGGAAAAGTTTTTGGATCAGTTGAAGACTATAATAAAAAATGAAAATAAAAGCAAGCTTTGTCGCAGTGCGAATGTAGGTACCACAAGAAGCGATTATAAAATCTTCAACGTCCGCCAGTCATTTACACTCCGACACACACACACACACACACACTGTAATGCTTCTCGCTGACTTCCGAAATGAGTGTCAGTGTTCCTCAAATATCTACCTTATACTTACAATGTTTGCCATGTGCTTGTTAATCAAAAATCGTTGTAAGATAATTGAAAAAAGAGAAATACAATGAATGTGAACGAATTAACTTTTCACGCCCTGCGTATATTTGTATGTTGTTTATTATTCCAGCTATGTGACGGCGGTCTGTAAATAATCGAGTGATTAACAACCTGAGCATCGACCCACGCATTTGGAATACGATTTGGAAGTCACTGAGCCCGGCCATCCGGTCCTGTTAGTCGCCACTTACGACTAACAAGCATGGGTTCATGAAGATCAATTCTTACTTTGGCGCTCGACATCAGGGGATAAAACAAAGACTGCATGGTCGACTCGGAGTGAGTAAATTGTGTCCGAGTCGGTATCCATGTTAAACTGCGGCATGGAATTTCAGTTGGCGACACTATGAAACCGGCATTAGTCATGTGCACACGCACACGCGCACACACACACACACGCTATATAGAGGTCCGATGCGGCTATACACATTTCACCTTACCTCACTTATTTTCAAGGAAACGGTATAGTTTTCATGAGAACTGTAATTCAAGGACTCACATACTAATAATTACAAGCACGTTTTTTCCATACTTTAATAAAAAATATGTAAGCTTATTTGTGACGAACAAAACCATTACAAAACCACACACGCGTGTTGGTTTGTAAATGTGCACCATAAATCCGTAACTAAACGCCTAAATGTTATATCACGGTCTAACCATGTGCCATTTGAAAACCCACCGTCTGCCTGCACTGACTACACGCCTGGGGACCCTCGGACACGAATACACTCAGCGTTTATTCCAGGATTTACCACATGTAAAGTCTGTCGAGACAGTGGAACAATGTATTACTATTCTGGTAATTTAAAAGAATCTGTTCTTAAAAATAGTGGAAAAAATGTGATTTGTTCTCACGTATACATTTTTAAAGAATCGTCCCCTAAAAAGCTGGATGTTCTGAAAAACGAGTTCTTGGTTAAAAGATAATTGTTTGTTTCCTTTGTGAACTTGAAGTACAGAATGAAACTACTAATCTGTCTCTACTCTTAAAGAAACAGGCCTACATTGATGTAGTTTTCAAGAGAGGTTATACCATTCAGAACACAATTAAAGCCACAGGGAAACCACCATCCAGCCACAAGCTAGAACCATCAGGAGCAGTGTACCACATTCCGTGCAGTTGTGAACAAGCTTACATAGGAGAAACATCCAGGCCCCTCAAAACCTGAATTAACCCGAACATCAAAGTTCAGTCTCGAAAGATGACTCTAAATCAGCTCTATCAGACCACATCCGTGACAACCCAAGACACAGTATTCAGTGGGAGAGAGTCACAACCCTCGCCACCAACCTCAAAGACTTCAAAATGAGAAAACTCCACGAAGGCCATCAACATCAAAAGACTCCAACCGTCAATCGGGGGCACGGGTGGCCCAGTCGTCTAAGGCGCCGCGATTCGCTGTGCAGAGTTGTGTTCCTTTGCCATGCCAGAAACCTATGATTGTGGGTTCGAATCCCGATTCGCCCCGATTATGTTTCTAGGTTTGTCAGCACCATACCCGTGCTCGTGGGTTTCACCGAAGTGGTAAACGTCTGAGACTTGCATAACTTCGGGTTTTCCTCCCACATTAAGCTGACACGCCTTGATATAACTGGAATACTGTTAAAAGCGGCGTTAAACCCAACTCACTCACTCCAACCGTCAATCAACCGTGACCAAGGCTATTACATACCCCCGGCGTACCATCAACTCATCAAAGGCCCCGATCAGCCATAATCCTGTTGTTTATATTACTGGCTTCATCCTTTGTTTATGTCACTGACTTCACCGATGGGTGTCATCACTACCCTTGTGTGTATACATAACAGGCTTCTCCAGTATGACTACATCTGATATCTCCCCCACTGCATAAACACTGCCTCCTACCTGTATATACACTTGCCAACCATACTCTGCACATCACATGCTTGATAACGGTGTTAGAAACTCCCTGCCCACGTTGGAGTGTTTGGCAACGACCACGCAGACAAAGCAGCCAAATCAGCACTAAAATTAGAAGAAGTAAGCATCAACCTACCAATAAAAAAACGAAATTAAAAGTATCACAAAGGAAAAAATCTTCCAAAAGTGGCAAAATAACTATCAGAAATCTGATTGCAAACTAAAACACCTGCTACAAAAATACATCATAAAACCAAGAATTTGACAGAGTAATAACTTAACTATAAACAGGCCACACTAAGTTAAACTCCCATTTGCACCAAATTAAAAAAAAACACCAAACCGGTAAATGAAGTAAAAGAAGTTAAGCATAGCCGCCTTTTACGACAAGCACGGGTTGCTGAATGCTTATTCTACTCCGGGTCTTCACGGGTCACGAGATAACTGATTGATGTTTTAATCACTGATAATATTTGAGTTTGGGGTAGAATGAAACCTATTAAATATCATTCCATACTTTCTTCATGTTAAGACTAATATCTTCTGTATGCAAACAATTATCATTTTACTTGGTGGAATAATTACAAATATATTTTAAATAAAGCTTCATTTCTTTAGAAATTACAAGGTTGAGTATTCTTTTAAAATAAAATGGTTAAGAGCGAAAGATTTATGCGAAAGAATTACCGAGAAATATGATATAGAAAGTACAAACAGATAGTATGCGGATAACACAGGCTTAGTCGACGCCGATATGTACTAATTGCCCCGTATGAGCAACTATTAAAATCTGATCATATATACAACTCCCGCCAAGAAGTAAATAAATAGTTAAAACTCACAAAAGGACTGAATCTGAAACAGTGTCGTTACAAACATGTCGTTAACTTAGTGAAGATCCTGGGTAGATATAGGTCTTCAGCAATCCATGTTTGCCGTAAAAGGCGACTGTGCTTGTCGTAAGAGGACACTAACGGGATCGGGTGGGCAGGCTCGCTGACTTGGTTGATGCATGTCATCGTATCCCGATTGCATAGATAGAGGCTCATGATATCAATCACTGGAAAAAAATAACACAACCAAGAAAATAAAGACTTTAGGGTAAATAAACATATTATCTTTGGTTTGCAGAATCTGTTTCTCTTCTTACCTTTTTTATAGTAATCAATCATACTTTTTTAAATATATCTAGAATTGCATGCAGCCCATTTAAATTGTTGAATTGTTGAATGATCTTGCTACTGGCCAATGCGACATCGTTTTCTGTTGGTTACCCAGCCATGTTGGAATCACTGGGAACACAATGGCCGATGCTCCTGCAAAAGCAGCACTCAACAAATCTGTGACACCACTTCATATCCCATACACCGTTATCAAACCTCTCATCAGAAGTTACATCCGAGATCTGATACAAAAGAAGCGGGACACCCAGGTAGGTATCAATAAATTACATGAAATTAAACCAAATATCGGTTACACCTACTTGGGCTGTCAGTCAAGATTTGAAGAGGTCATTATGCAACGATGTCGCAGTGGCCATAGCAGATATACACACGAATATATACTGAAAGGTGAGGATCCTCCATTTTGTATCCCTTGTGTTGAGAGAATCACAGTCAAGCATGTTCTGTTTGACTGTATTGATTTTTCTATCACAAGGGATAGATATTTCAAATCATCATCTCTTAAGGATCTTTTTAATAGTATTAGTTGTCATTTAATTATAGGATTTTTAAAAGAAATAGAACTTATTGATACATTTTGAATTGTGTAGATAGTTATTTTTTATAATATTGGTAGTGTTTATTCTGTAACTTTGGTGGTTAGTGGCTATATCCTCAAGGGGGGTTGAAGTAGTGTAAAATTATTGTCCCCCTGAGAGGATACGTAAGACCACATCCTGAAAGTATGTATATTCGAACCACTTTTTTAAACGTAGTATATTCATTTCTTTACTGATGGCTAAATTGGGTACAATCGCCAGCCACTGAAGGGATGGTGTAAATCCTGCTGGGGTCCATGCACGTAGCAAAGGTACTGTAGTCCCCATGGCCCCCAGTATGGTGATATACATTCAGAGGATGTCGATATCTAACCCGTTTTTATTATGTTATTGCTATGTATAGTGCTATACTTTTTAAACAATTACATACTAGTTTTATATCTTTTTCTGTGATGGGTCTAGTTGTTTTACTGTCCTTTGTTGGCAGGTTTTTATATAAGTTTCAAAATATTTACCACTTAATAGTTACGATATGGCTGCACTATTGTCGATGTGAGTTAAATTTAAACTCACCCAAACTCACCATTTGAGACAAAAGTTATGTGTTTTTATATATGTTCATAACCAGTTTAAAAATTCAGGATATAAAGTTGTTTTAAAACGGCTTTCATGCAGACAAACTACAAAGACACAACACAACTTTTTCATATATTTTGCCATTAACACCAACATCAAAGCACAACGACATAGTCTATAAATGCTCCGCATTCACGCACAACGGTCACAGAGTATACTAAAATTTGTTCGGACGTTCCGATTGTCAAGGATATTTGCCGAACTGTGGAACCGGAAGTCGTCTGAAGAGCACCGAGGGCGAAGTTCAAGTGGTACGCATTACATTCAGTGAAATCATACAGTAAGACAGGTATGACAAATTAACGTGAATTGTATTGTGAAGTGTCCGGCTCATACTGAAGGTCTTACCTGTAGTCTAATATGGTAGAAGAAAGAAAAAACAGAGCAAGAACACAGAAGCAGGCCTTACAGATCGTTTTCAAGTGAATCAACTGGATGTAGTGACTCAGTATCGATATTATTGCTGCACCATGCGTTATGCGTTATTTAGATTTTAAGAGAACTGATATTGTTTTGCCGGTCTCTCCCCTTTCTGAACAAAATTGCATTCTACGTTTGGTATTCAACAATGTACGGACACAGCATGAATAAATAATTGTATTGTGTATCGTAGGTGTCAGTATGTTTTGTAGTCAATAGGCAATGTACTGGACTGTATCATTATCAACTTACGATTATGCAAATAATATTATTTTTAAGGTCAATGATCGTGGAAGAATAGTTTTGGATTGACAGATGCAGAAAAACAGACTATTTTTTACACAAATGATATCAAGTGAAAAGTTAGGACCAGTAGACTCAAATTTCTTTTTCTCAGACTGAAGACATCTCTATTGTTTGTGTTTTTATTTGTATTGATCTTCCGATTGTACAGTGGTGCCAAAATTGCATGAAGAGGTGAACAGATTATGTTTATTGTGTATCCTCGTGTCATGGAAGTTCGATCACTTACTAAAAGTCCCTGAATATTCATCATGTTCATAGTAACATTCATATAATCTTTTTTTCAAATATCTTACCTGTGAACTCGTTTATTTTTTGACAAACATTTCCCAAATCCACGTATTTCCATTGAAATTGACACTCGCGGCATGGCCGTCCTCTCACTGTCAACAGAAGTGATCAGAGCAGAGCAGAGTATGCTTGGGGGTTATCGGCTATTCTTTGCAAACAGTGCTTCAGAACAGTCGACATCCTGGCACTTTTAATCAATGGATCCCCTAAATGTTCAACTTTCAACATAAGGGTTATGACAAGGACTTCTTGAGGCTTAATTTTGAGCACTATACATGCAAAATCTTCATGAAGAGACAGATATCCAACTATTATTGTGCTGACTATTGGGCTTTTTTAATAGTTAGCAAATCAAATATATTTGGACATGAACTCGAAGGCAAGATGATACATGTACTCCTCTCGTCCAGGAAGTCTGATTTTTGTGGGGAATAGAATCTGTAGCTAGAAACAAATGGCATCAGGACATTTTCATGATTTTATCAAATTTTGATAAGACATTCTTCTTTGTCATGACCAAATTAAAAAAAAGTCCATTTGAAAGTATTGATTATGATGAATCAATGTCCGAGAAAATTAGTCCATCTGAAACCCTGCTGCATGTTTTAGTGTTGGTCAAGTATGTTTTGTGTTTTGCTTGTCCATTGTCAGATTCAAAGTTCTCTTGAATATCAAGAGAATAAATGTTCATCACTGTGCAATATTTTGGTCAGCTTATAATGTCATTCACTGGTTTGCCTCATCCAGATTTTATTATTCAGGTTGCTGTCAAATAGATAAATTATTGCTGATAGGCATTAGAATAGTAGCTAGAGAGTCCAGAAATGGAAACTCTCAAAAAAAAAACCTTGACCATATGTACATGCATTAACATGTTGTTTGATTATTAGGCCCTTGAAAATCAGACTTGTTTTGCAATAGGATTCTGTATTCAAATATATCAATGTATCCTCACACTATTAGTAACGATGACGTAATTGATGACTGGACAAACCACATTGATGTAGTAAAAAGCAGCTGATAGTTTACACCTGTTCTATATTTACAGAGATACATTCCACAAGAAGCAGATGGACACTTGATGTAATTGTGCAGACATGGCAGGTAAGCATAGTAAGGTCACATACTTAGGCCTCACTTCAGGTTTAAGTATTAAGAGAAATACTGCAAAATAGAAGGAATGTTTTTCTCTCAGTTATTGTTAATGAACATACTGATCACTGGACAATGCTACCTGTGAAAATCCGGGGTAGAATAGGTCTTCAGCAAACCCATGCTTGCCATAAAAGGTGACTATGCTTGTTGTAAGAGGCGACTAACGGGATGGGGTGGTCAGGCTCGCTGACTTGGTTGATGCATGTCATTGTATCCCATTTGCATGGATCAACGCTCATGATATCAATCACTGAATTGTCTAGTCCATTCACAGACCACTGTCATGTAACTGGAATATTAACAGCGTTAAACAACAAACAAACAAACTTGACAATGCTGGACCACTCAGGGATACATATCAACACATGCCATCGAGCCCAACCCAGTTTCCCTCATGTAAAAGGTATCCTAAGGGCTGGAATAAATTTCAAACATTTTATGTTCCTATTTTTATATCTCAGCAATTTGTTCTTGAAACTGAAAAGTTCCTGTGGTTCCCATCTTATTACAATTGAGGCTAAAAGATTTTCTTGGTGAATTTCCTATCCCTGCCGCTATCAATTACAAATATTTATCGAACACTTATAACCCTGTACATGGACTTGGGGACGTGGCAATATATATAAAAAACCTGACTTTTGTAACTTGACTTCTTTGTTTCAGAAATAAGATCTGATATTGATGTGGTTCTGGAGTGTGTGAAATGTCAGTTGAAAAGTCCCACTGCTCTTCATCAGTCACTTATGACCTTGTCAGGTCTCTTTTCATCAGGTACATACACTGTATTACAGTCCAAATTCTGAACAACATGATGCGTAGAACATTGTCTTTATCATGGAATAACGGGACCTAAATATTGACATTAACATTTAGAAAAATTTGTCTGTTGCTGAATGGGCTGAAAAAGGCATTAACAGAGCAACAGTGATTTCCTGTTGTCAACCCAACATGCCCAAACAGTATTCTCAACAAAGGCATTTTGTCATCTATTTTACATGAATGTATTAATATGTGGTGTAAATAAAAGTGAAAATCCTCCATTGACTGATGCAAGCTTCAACATGTTTAAGATTCATCTTATTGGAACCACAATTATTTTTCTTGCCTTTGTTACATCATGTTATGAGATCCATTTTCAGATTCTGATATTTTGTGTGATTAAAAAGGGCTGTGGCACTCTGCAGCAATGACTGATTTCCTTCACACTTGCTGATATTTTAGATGAAGCTAAGGACTATGTCCGTGAGAGTGGAGGTCTGCTCTATCTATACGACCTACTACGGAGAACTGACTTCCCAAATATCAAGATTGCTACTCTGTTCTCTCTGGCATCAGCTACAGAAAAAAATGGTATGATAACTTTAGCATTTAGCAATAATGACAAACTTCAGTTTCCCCAGGGACCGTAGGTGCCCCAGTCATCTAAGGCACTGCAATGAGTTGTATCCTGTATTCGTACCAGAATCCAATGATTGTACTCCCTGATTTGCTCAGATTATGAATCAGTAAGCGTCTAAGACCTGCATCATTTTGGGCTTTCTTCCCACGTTAAGCTAGCATGTTGTGATAAAAGTGAAAAACTGGTTGAAGCGCTTCACTGACTGAATGTAAAAGCTGTTGATTCATATGTCTACACATGTAGGTGACACATTTCAGGTTGTTTTTAGTCAGCCAGTAAGAGGCAACTTAACGGGATCGAGTGGTCAGGCTTACTGACTTTGTTGATGCATGTCATCGTATCCCAACTGCGTGGATAGATGCTCATGATATCAGACACTGGATTGTCTGGTCCAGACTCTAATGATTTACAGACAGCCATCCTATAGCTGGAATACTGCTAAGTGAAGCTTTAAACAACAAAGAAACAAACTAGATATATGTCCCAAACATGAAGTGAATTTTGGAATTATTTTGGTGGGGAATGTTTCCGTATACTTGTCAGGTGAGTTATGGAGCCTTTACATGACTCGGTCAAGGCTTGATCAGAGTTGAAGAAGACATTGTCTTTACAAAAATATTCTGTTACAGTTCCATCTCAATTTCAGGGGTTTCAGATTGGGTCATTTTCTAGCACACTGACATATTGTAATAAAAATTAGAAAATTTGTAAAGACCCTTATGAAAAACAGAAATTGAAATGGGTTCCGTGCGTGCATTGCATTGCGTTGCATCTACCAGGCACATACTGAACTGGTGCCTTTGCTCTTTTGCTATTTAGGAATTTTATAAATTTTTATTTTTAATGTTTCCATGGCAACAAGTTCGACTTAGGTTCTATAAGGGTGTTTTTTGTTTCCGGAGCATAACTCAAAAACTGTTAAATACCTACTTACAATTTTTTGCGTGTCTACCAGGCACATACTGAACTGGTGCCTTTTGCTATTTAGGAATTTTAGAAATATTTATTTTTTATGTTTCCATGGCAACAAGTTGGATTTAAGTTTTAATATAGGGTAGGTTCACTTATGGAGTATAACAAATAAACTGTTAAATATTTCCTTGCCAAACATTGCATGTCTATATATAAAGCACTTACTGAACTGGTGCCATTTGATATTAAGGAGTTTTAGAAATGTATATTTTATATTCCATTGCAGCTTTTTTGACATGGGCTAAGAGAAATGTTGGGTCAGTTACCTGGTTTGGGACCATAACGTGTTAAAATGGGCAGGGGATATAGATGACTTCGTCGACTATACGCTTGTTCCTTTATGTGGTGGATCACAGATGGAAGCTTCAAATGCACTTATTCTTCACTGGACTGATTCTGTTTCAGTATTTTCCCAGACACTTCTAACCCAGCATGGTGTGTTCCGTGTCATCCATGACAGTCTACACAGTGTCATATCCTCAGAAAAACTTCGACAGGCTGCTGTCTTTCTTCTGCTGTGTCTTGTTGCTAACAATAGTAGGTCATGTTTTTTAATCAGTATCAGGATAGCTTAAATATCTACAGGCAATTTCCTCCATGTGTAAATGGTTGGTGTAAAGTGAAGTGATCATTGGATTTCGTCATCTTCCATCTGCACATGTATTGACAACCAGGGAAGATATTGGACACCTGCACAAATATCTGAACCTTAATTTCTTTTCAAGGTGAAGATCCAGGGTAGAATAGGTCTTCAGCAACTCTTACTTGCCGTAAAAGGCGACTATGCTTGTTGTAAGAGGAGACTAACAGGATCGAGTGGTTGATGCATGTCATAATATCCCAACTGCGTGGATTGATTCTCATGATGTCAATCACTGGATTGTCTGGTCCAGACACTATTATTTACAGACCGCCATCATATAGCTGGAATATTGCCGAGTGCGGCGTTTAACAACAAACAAACAAATCTTGATGGAGTCATCATGCCAAATTCAACTTCTCAGTATCTGTAAATGTTTTTGCTAATGGCAGCATCGGTACAACATATTAGAATACATAAAAGAGCTCCACCTAATCTGCGTATTTGCATGAAATATCATAATAGATCGCCATTACCCAAATAATTTTGTCTTTCGTATATTTATACATAAAATTTTTTAAGAGTATAATGACACCCAGATGTAAATACCCAAATGTTGCCTTTCCAGCTAGCGTGCCAGAATGTCTGACTGTACATATCATCATTTGTTGATTGAATGCAGGGATAACATATACATGAAGTTTCCTGCAGTGAATAATATACAAAAGTTCTAAGTCTTGCTTCTTGTAACTCAGACTTGTGACATATTTGGAGCAGCACATGAACAGATGCAAATTAGTTGTACCGTATTTGACGTAATAAGCTCCCCACTCTAATAAGCACCCAAATCGAGATTTGCTAATATATTGGCTAGTGAACAATCCCCTTCCGACCCCTATTCGCAAATAATACACACTGCTTCCTTCCCCTATTCGCATACAAGACGCACCCGTGTGTTATATGCACCCTTTATTATTGGCAATTATATTCTGGAAAAATATATCTGTCGTACATAAATATTTCAGGCTGTCAGCATAAACCACAAAATTTATCTTTCAACTCTGTTTTTTTTCACCAAAATAATATTCTAATAAGAGCCCCCTGTGTCTAATTTTGAGAGCGCCCTGGGCGCTTATTACATCGAATACGGTAATCTGAGTAAAGGTGTGAGGTATTACCGGTATATCAGTAAATTGAGGTTCATTCTTTCCAAGGTACGCATCACAATATCACTGTTTCATGCTCAATATGTATGTGATTTCAAATTGGGATTTTTGTCATGTGTTTAATATTATATACTTGCCAAATGCCTCCTTTGCGCAGGAGTGAGCATCCGGGGCCCCAAGATGTCTGCATATTTATTGAATGAGTAAACATTATGTTGTACTGGCATCTTATTTTGTTCCATTTATGAACTTCGGTTCACACCTTAATTTATCAGATTGCTTCTGATTTAAAAAATTGGAATTATGATACGTATCGCAATACGGCCAAGATATTGTGATATACTTTAAACCCCCAATACCCATCCCTGAACCTGAGTAAACAGAATTGCTCAAAAAAGGGTTTTCTGATTGATAGTAGTCTAGACACAAGTGACATATATATATATATGCCTGAAGAAAACTATCAATACCCAATGTGGATGGTAATCGGAGTAAAGACTCTATGGCTGAAAACATTATCTGGAGCCCTGACTCAGTAATAGTGAGCTTCTGTACCCACAAATGTACTGTGCATGCTGATAAGAGAAACTGTGTGTGTTGCAGGTCAATCCCAGAATGAAGCGAGGGAGTCTGGTTGTCTGGCAGACCTCATGGGCATGTTCAGGTACAGTAGCTCTGGCACACAGTCTAGCTACTTTTTCCAGAAATGCAATCAACCCTTGGTTGAAAGTGTAAATGGGTTCTTTTTCCTCAATACTTCCAGTGTTTTGCACTAGACATGACATGACAACCTGTTGCTGCCTGTTGTATATTTGTGAATTTATGGAATTAATATTGCCAGTGATAAATGTATTGTGTTTCACAAATGTGATATACAGTTTGTAATTATATTCAAGGATACATGGCACAAATATTCCATACTGGGATGCAGTTTAGTGCTGTTTCATGAACTGGTACCATGGTGTTTTGTAGGAGTGTTTGTTCTATGGTGATCAGTTTCCGCTAGTTGTCATTGGAGGTGTATGGCTTAGGCCTGGAAATAACAAGAAAATTTCAGTTTTGACAAATTTCAGCAAATTACCCTGGATGAATATATAAATAATCCTTGGAGAATATACATGTCTACCATATTTTTATTTTGAAAGGTTTAGGTGTTTCCTGTCAAAGGTCAAGATGAGCAGGGGCATATATGTAAACATGGCATGAACCTATTATGAGGGCTGGTCAAAACTTTCTAAGCCTAACAAACAAAACCAACAGCTGTGAAAGTGTTTTTAATTTTATTTTTCGACATAATCTACCTGCTTTTCAATGGACTTCTCATATCGTTGGTGCAAGGCCTGGCGAGTATGGAGGGTGAGAAAGCTCTTCGAACCCTCATGCTCGCACAACAACCTTTGCAAGTCGAGAGGTGTGAGTTGAAGCATTGTCATGAAGTGGTAGAACTCCAGCAGTCAGCAGTCCTTGCCACTTTTCTTTGATAGAATCTCCCAGGTGATGAAGCAAATCAGCATAGTAGTCACCAGTAAGCGTCTACTGACTTTCTAAGTAAGCAACAAGGATCACACCCTTTGCACCCCAGAAAACAGTTGCCATAACATTCTTCACTGATCTTGAAGACTTGGATTTCTATGGTGCCGTAGAAGTAGAATGGTGTCATTCCATGGATTGACTGTTTTACTCAGGATCATAGCGGTGGACCCATGTTTCATCAGCCGTTACTGACCCGTGAAGATTCCGGTGTAGAATAGGTCTTCAGCAACCCATTCTTGCCGTAAAAGGTGACTTTGCTTGTCGAAAAATGCAACTAACGGGATCGGGTGGTCAGACTCGCTGACTTGGTTGATGCATGTCATCGATCCCAATTGCGTGGATCGAAGCTCATGATATCAATCACTGGATTGTCCGGTCCAGACTCAATTATTTACAGACCGCCTATAGCTGGAATATTGCTGAGTGAGGCGTTAAACAACAAACCAACCATCAGCCGTTACTAATCTCGTTTTGAATCTGACAAAATCCTCCTCAATTAGCTCTAAATGAGTAGATTTCTTGTCCATCTGTAAATGTTCATGAATAATAGATTCAGTGGATCCATGGCTTAGACCTGTGTCTTCTTTAAGTTCAGCAATGATAATTGATTGATGGAAGTTGAGGGACGTCTGGACCTAGGGTCATCACGAAGGCTTGGAATAGCTAGGGCACTTATCCCTGTATGTTTGTGACATGCTGTCCTGAATTTCTTGGGGAGTTCTTTTCTCCAAAGTAAAAAACTTGATGACTGTTCGGTACCCTTTCTTTTCCATTTCTGTGTCCATTTTGAGCCCTATCACGTTCAACTGGCTGTCACCAATATACAAATGGTCTCAACAGACTAAATACACTTGCAATGAACAACTCAAACAATGTACAACATTGACTAGTTCACTTTGTTCTTGGCCAATAGTTGAAAATTAGTTAGGTTTCAACAGAAGTGTCGAAGGAATGTGTTGAAGGAATTCTTGATGTCTTTTAGGAAATAGTTGCAGTATAGTGTTGATATACAATAGAGTCTTATCACTGACACGCCGGAAAGAATATTTGTATTATCTTACAAATTACTTAAAAGTCAGGCGAGGAAATGATAAAAGCCTGCTATTCTAGGAACATATTCTTACATATTTCTTGTTATTTAAGGTAAATATTGAAAGAAGAAAAAAAATAGAATATTGCAATACACAGCAAGATCACATAGCAATTGAAACGCAAGTCTTTATTCTTTTTCAAGACATGCAGTATGGTTGTGCAAGTTGAACTGAGTTTGGGCTATATCTGAAGATAAGTTTGCAGGGCTCCATCTATCTACAGTAAACTACGGTTATAACGAACACGCTTATAACGGACTAACGGATATAACGAACACACTTTTAGTCCCGACTATATGCTGTAGTTATTCTGTATATATGCTTATAACGAATTACGGTTATAATGAACTAAAATAAGTAGTCCCTTTGAGTTCGTTATAACCGTAGTTTACTGTATATAAAACAGCACAAGTGCAATCTATTATCGAAAAATGCAACCTAATGTTTATGTCTACATGCTCCAAGTGCCTGCCTATAAATTTGAAGTGTCTGACTAACCCTTTCTGGTCCACACAAAATCGATCTTTGAACACACATAATACCTCAAAAGTTTACTATCACACTACATTTCTAATCCCTACATTATGTGTAATTTGTCATGCTTTCTAAGGTTTGACGTCATCACACTGTCGGTACTTCAAGATTATATGCACATGTTCCTATTTTGTTTTACAGCAATGTGCTATTAATTTGTGACACCGGCAGGTGACCGGCCTAGGTTTTCAACTTTAATTAATTTATGAGCCTATGTTAAAGTATGGGAGTTACAATCTGGTCTTGTTTTAGGCAGCTTAATTTTCATGTCACGATGCAAGTTCAATCAAGTTCTTTAAGTCAAGCCCTGGTTTGGTTGTAAAGAAAAGTTGGAACATTGAAAGTTTAAGTTAGCCTTTGATCATTCTTTATAGAATGAGGTTCTTTCATGCCTGTGGACTCATATGGCCTTGCTGTGGAAAAATGATCTTTGTAAGCCATTGCTGAAAATAGGATTATGGACTGTATGTATTTCAATAAGTAAAGAAAAGGTGCCTCTGTGGCAGTAGCAATTAAAAATCAAGTTCAATTTATCATGCCAACAATAGTACATAATGATATTCACAACATCTTGCTGGTATTCTTTGTGATGTTTCAGGAAATTGGTGAGCAGTGGCAGCAGTGTCATCAGTGAGGCCCGGCAGTTTGGTCTCGTCACCAGTGCCCTCAGTGTGAGCATCAACAACCCGCAGAATGGTGAGCATTTCCTTCAGTGTGATCATCGCCATCACCAAACCTGGCCATTTCAACTCGCATTAACAATTTCATTGCAGAAAAAAACAAGACGACCAGTCAGGAATAAAAATTAATACCATCAGTTTGCATCATTCTTTCTCCTGTGAAGAAATACCTGGTACAATGCTTGGCTTACCTGACTGAAAGTTTCTTTTTAGTTCTCTTTTCTTCATTTTCGCTAACTGTCCATATGTTTAAAGAATCTCTTCAGTGACTTATGTGGTTAATTTTTTTCTAATGAATAACGCTAAGGCTAAAAAAAAGTCTTGATTCTCAGGCCCTGCTCGCATCATCATGTCGCACATTTCGGGGGTTTTTTTCATTTAATTTTTTTTTTTAATCTTTAAATATTCTGCTTCTCAAACACATGGCCCTGGCATAGAAATGCAACAATACTTGAGAACAACATGATTTCGCCGAAATTATTGTAATCAAAATTTGGTTACATGCTAGCTTGAACAATATTTTCAAAAGCCATTGCCTGAGAACAAATTCTTTTATTTTTTTAAGCCTAATGGTTGTTTTTTTTAATAGATATTTTAATGAAACAAAGGGCTTGTGGAAGCACATGAAGTGTTTGGATCATGTGATGTCCTGGCCATGCAAGCATATGTGACATTGCATCATTAATAATGTGTCTTGGGTCAAGGTTTGCATTGAGGTCGCATGATGTTTCCTTATAAGCATGTTTAAATGCCTTTAGTATCATCTCATTGATGAGTTGCTTCCCCCATCAACAGAGGAGAACCAGCGCTTATGCTCCACGCTGCTGCCCCAAATCTTCAGCCTCATGATGCGAGTCTCGGAGCCCCAGGCCCTCTGTCCTGTGCTGTCCTTGGTGGGAGTCATGGTGGCCAACAATGGTAGAACAAGCCATATGGGATGCTGAATCCTACCCACGGGCACACTAAACGTCCTGAAACTCATACTTAATACCAAAAACATAGAACACATTGCTAAATTTCACATGTGCCAATGGTAAAAATGCATCCTGAATTAGTTTGAATTTAACATCAATGTAACTTTGGTTGGGCATCTGTTGGATACTCTCTTAGTTATTCAATCTCTGTGAATCATAATATTTGGGATGTAGAAACCATCCAATGAGCTCACTACACACAGACTACAAATAGAAAACTAGAAGCCATGACTGTTAAAAGCAACTCAGTTTTCTGTTTATTGGAGTAGTACGTGTATGTGTAGATGTGTTTGCCTCGCAGTGTTTAACCAGGACCGGGTGAAGAAGTGTGGGGGGCTGGACACCCTGGGGTCTCTGCTGTGTAACCTGACCAACAGGAGCACGGAGGAAGACTGTCTCACGACAGCGGTGCAGGTGGTCGGTGCACTAGACTCATGTCTCACGGATAATGGTAAATTTGGGAAAGAAATAATGCAAATTACTGTTTTCTTATGGCCAGACACGTCACCTTAAATTGACATTGTTGCTTCAATAAGTCAAAATGAAGATTTTGATTTTCTTAGTATATATGACACATGTAAGTTGTGATACAACATTTTTTTTCAATGTCTAGTACGGTTACATCATAAAAACCTTTAATAGAATCATAATGTGTGAGATAATATTTAAATTTATTCGTAATCAACGTGGAAAAACCTGAACTTCCACCCTTGACAACGCCCCCACAGCTGTGACGAACCCTTTCATGTTATACATTGATAGAATCCTGATCGTGTGCGCCATGTTTCTGCACAAATGCATTCTAAACAGATATTCCATGTAAGGATATCTTCGCTTTTTCCCGCTAGTCATTCTGTCATTAGAAAACTTCCTTGTAAGGAGAAATATCCCATAATGCAACAATCTCCGTCCGTTATATGGAAATAAAGTCAAACTTATCCCACAATGCACCATTCGGCTTAGCAACAAAACTTTGGCCTTTTCTGTTAGGTATACAAAATAGCGTCTGCCTAACGAAAAGATTGACATGTTAACATCGTTTTTGTAATTTCTTGACTGAAAATGACTCAAAACACAGGTCAAAACACACCTATGTAAGAATATGAGCGCAGGGAAAGTCAGTTGAAGCAGGTTGATAGGGTGATAGAGTTAGACACATGTTGACAACATGATCAACCCTGTGTTAGATTCTGATAGCTTAGATATTTTTGATGCATCGGAATCATCCGGGGACCGCGCTGTTGAGGAAAACATCACCACTGGAGACAATGAAGGTGAGAATTTGTTTTCATTGAATGGAGCTTCACATATGACATAAAATTCAAAATGTAAAGCTGCTGAAAATCGCAGAATGCATATGCTTGACAAGGATGAACCTAAACCTCAGTGGAGGCTGATTGATTTGAGGCAAATGAATTTACTGTTTCAAGAGTTTGAGTGCCCGTCATATCATAAACAGGGGTCTTTGATGTTGGAAAAGAGTGACAATTTGATAGATTTGGATTTGCGCTAAAAATTATGTTTTCATGTCAAAACTGTCAGATGTGTGTACTCAAAAATTACACCTCACAAAGGTCAAGTAATCAACCTGGTTACAACCCCTTTCAAGTCAATGATATTTTTATGCTTTTTTTTTTGTCAGAGGTAGGACTTGATCATGCTGCAATGAAAACATTTTGTCTGGTTTTTGGAATGGAAGGTCTCCATGTGAAGACATTTCAGCACAAGCAAACCATTCTTTCAAAGGTTATAGAAAATACTGAGGAAGTGAGAGTGTAGAAATCATCAAACATGCCTATGGTGAGCAGACTGTTTCAAATGACGTACCATTCGACATAATTATGACGGATCATGGCAGAAGAAAGCCCACACTTCAACTGTGTTGGGGCAATTATCAATGTTTTGACAGGTCTGATGATTGATTATGAAGCACTGTCAAAATACTGTCACTCATGTGCCCTTCACATGACCAGTCTGGGATAGGGCACTGCAGAGTTCAGACAGTGGTATGAAGAACATGCTGGACAGTGTTGCCAAAACTATGAAGGTAGCCCCAATGCCATGGAACTGGAAGCTGCTAAGAGGCTATGGTCTCGTTCATTGGAGAAGCAAAATGTATGTTATACATGTATGCTTTCAGAAGGTGACAGCATAGCCCACAAGGCAGTCAACGACCTTCAACCCTATGGACCAGCCATTAATATTGACAAGGAATACTGCAATAACCCTGCTCATAAAAGAATGGGCACTGCTCTTCTGAATTTGTCAACAGAGTTTAGAATGGGTGGTAGGGGCAGAGGAAAGCTCACTGAAGACAAGGCTTTGATATTTCAGCATTATTACTGCTTTGCCATCACTAACATTGTTGGTAACATCGATGGTACAAGAAATGTGATCTGGGCAAGTTTGTTTTGTTGTATGTCCACTGATGAGGTCCATCACACTAGATGTCCCACTGGTCACTCAAGTTGGTGTTTTTACAGTAGAGCACTGGCTGTCTCGAGCCTCCTGCTCTTGATGCAGATGTAGCAGAACAGATGGTACCTGTGTATCAAAGAATGTCTGATAAAAACCTCCTTGAGAGGATGGTGAAAGATTTTCCATCTTTTTCAGGCTTGTGTTGGACATCTTGGATGTTTCCATGGCATCACCTGGAAAAGACTCAATTTCAATTGTTAACATGTATGCCTCCAAGTTGTTACGAATAAAAACTAAGAAATACTTGTGAAGCATTTTGTTATTTGTTAGGTGCAGTGTCTGGCCTTATGGATGGAAATTTTTATTTTCACTTAGGGGCAACATTCAAGCACCATTTACAGTAAGATTAGAGACTGTGCTGAAAGTTCTTTCTTTCTAGCAATCCCTGCATGACAAAAAGTGGATCTGACTCTTGACAGCACACATTTTCACATCTTCAGCAATGTTTACACTTGATTCCTTGTTATTACATTCACAAATTCTATCTGCATTTTCATTGGTTGAGACAGGGTCACATAAAACATGTTATTCAAATTTGGTATTGCCCTGAGTGATTAAGCCAATGGACTCGAAGGAGAGCAATATTTTCAGCCAATCTAGCGAGAGCATAACACAAGGCATGTTGTGCACCATCTTCTGTGACTTCCCATGACATCTTATTTAGTTTTTGTGTTATTTAATTTACAATATTCTTGTTTTTTTATATCTTGTAATAAAACAATAATTGACCACAATTCAGGCGATACTATGTTTTATGGCCCAAAGTAACTGATTCTGACCTCGGCCACTGGCCTCGTTCAATGTCAGTTTCTTTCATCCATAAAATGTAATTTTGCCTTATAAGTTGTCAGTAATTGATCATTTATTCATTCTTTAGTGAATGTGATATAATCTGGTGAAAAAATATTGGTTTGAAGAACTATAACCTTAGAGGCTGCCTGTTTTATATGGTACAACAAGTTACTACTACAACTCTGTGATAATTTTAAATGTACATAATTTTGGATGGAAAGGAAAGCTACAAATGAAGGAAAATCAAGAATGGCCTTTTGACCATCTTCAGGGCATTCTTTTGTAGAGATCACTTTTGTTTGTGACAGAGGTGAACATCAACAAGCTGGGGGAACTGTGTGGGTTTGGTCCACTCTTCTCGCTCCTCACACCAGGGCTACTGAGTCAGCAGGAACAGTTGCAGGTGGTGGTGACACTCTCTCACGTGTTGCAGGACAACTCAGGTAGGTGACTCTCTCACGTGTTGCAGGACAACTCGGGTAGGTGACTCTCTCACGTGTTGCAGGACAACTCAGGTAGGTGACTCTCTCACGTGTTGCAGGACAACTCAGGTAGGTGACTCTCTCACGTGTTGCAGGACAACTCAGGTAGGTGACTCTCTCACGTGTTGCAGGACAACTCAGGTAGGTGACTCTCTCCCGTGTTGCAGGACAACTCAGGTAGGTGACTCTCTCCCGTGTTGCAGGACAACTCAGGTAGGTGACTCTCTCACATGTTGCAGGACAACTCAGGTAGGTGACTCTCTCACGTGTTGCAGGACAACTCAGGTAGGTGACTCTCTCCCGTGTTGCAGGACAACTCAGGTAGGTGACTCTCTCACGTGTTGCGGGACAACTCAGGTAGGTGACTCTCTCAAGTGTTGCAGGACAACTCAGGTAGGTGACTCTCTCACGTGTTGCAGGACAACTCAGGTAGGTGACTCTCTCACGTGTTGCAGGACAACTCGGGTAGGTGACTCTCTCACGTGTTGCAGGACAACTCAGGTAGGTGACTCTCTCACGTGTTGCAGGACAACTCAGGTAGGTGACTCTCTCACGTGTTGCAGGACAACTCAGGTAGGTGACTCTCTCACGTGTTGCAGGACAACTCAGGTAGGTGACTCTCTCCCGTGTTGCAGGACAACTCAGGTAGGTGACTCTCTCCCGTGTTGCAGGACAACTCAGGTAGGTGACTCTCTCACATGTTGCAGGACAACTCAGGTAGGTGACTCTCTCACGTGTTGCAGGACAACTCAGGTAGGTGACTCTCTCCCGTGTTGCAGGACAACTCAGGTAGGTGACTCTCTCACGTGTTGCGGGACAACTCAGGTAGGTGACTCTCTCAAGTGTTGCAGGACAACTCAGGTAGGTGACTCTCTCACTTGTGGCAGGACAACTCAGGTAGGTGACTCTCTCACATGTTCTACGGGACAACTCAGGTAGGGTACAGTAATTTATGCACGGAGAACTGTAAAACTGTAACATTTGAAACTGAAAAAATATCTCATAACATTGTATGTTGAATTGTCATGGGTGTAGAACTTTCATTCATTAGCATCTATATCATCATAGATACTGTCTTGTTGGGTATACGATGAATGATGCTGAGAAAAGCATCATCATCCAAGTTTTAAGACATCAAATTGTGGAAATATGTGAAATCTGCCCTTTATTAGTATTGTCTATTCAACAATATTATGCAAGCTTTAAAGATTTTTTTATGTTATGTCAGATAGGTTTTGTTTGTTTGTTATTGTTGTTTAACGCCACACTCAGCAGTATTGCAGCTATATGACGGCGGTCTGTAAATCATCAAGCCTGGACAAGGACGTCCAGAGATTGACATCATGAGCATCAATCTACGCAACTGGAATACAATGACATGCATCAACCAACTCACCATGCCTGACCACCCGATCCCATTAGTCACCTCTTAGGACAAGCATCGGTTACTGAAGAGCAGTTCTAACACAGATCTTCACGGGTTAGGTCAGTTTGGGTTAGATCATACATGGATTAGATCCTGTCATGAAGACATGCTGTCAGCATGTCGGTGGTGGTTTGGTGATGTACTGATGTATGTCTACATCCGCTCTGAATTCCTCCAGGTGCATTGGCCGGTGTGTCAGCAGAGAACTACCAACAGCTGGTGTGCCTCCTCACCCAGGCACAGGATGAGGAACTCGTCAAGGCCCTCAAATATGTCCTACACATCATACAGGATTCTGGTACGTTCAGCCTCATCACTTGTTCATTCAACAGAAACAATTCTCGTCTATTTAGTTACGTTATCGTATTGTCAGCTCTTTTATTATTTCTCATGAAAAATTTTGATTGATGGTGAAAGCAACCTAACTTTAAGCCAAAATCTCCCTGCTTCTGCATGAGCAAAATAAGAAACAGATCTAGCCTTGGCCAAAATCTCTGGAATAGAAAAATTATTGATATGAAAGAAATGGCTTTAATCTCTTGTTTTATGAATGAGAACATAGATGTGGCTTAGCTGATCAGGCCAAAATTTTCCACTTTTGCTTGAAAGGTTTTACTAAAGGTATTCTTTGCTTGAATTGATTGAGGAAAGGCAAAGTTTTTATAAAGTCAGTGGAACTGACATGTCTTTGTCAAATAGCTTTGCATTTCTCGGGAAAGTGTTTATGCCAGTTCTAAAGCTTCCTCAGAAAAAGATTTGACTGAGGTAATAATATCTCCATTTGGTAACCTAGGGCTTAATCTAGGATTGACGATGCGTTTTTCAATTGATCATTGAAAGTGTGTGGTATGGAAAATGAAAGCCCTGAAGATGAATGAGTCTATACAATCTCCCCACTGTGTTGGCATGGCATTTGTCAAATCAATATGTTGTTCCAAGGATAGGTAAGTTTCATGCTTAGATCTAGAGAAATACAATGAGTGTTGGAAGGTTTGGCTTAGAAAGACAAGAACATACTCAAACACACTGACGATGACCACCACTCTACTTAACAGCTCCACACAATTGTCTGTATTTGTGTCCGGTTTTTGCTATTTCCAATCATGATCAGTCATTAATAAATCATCATTTTGTATGATACCAAACATGAATCTAGATATATTTACTAATTCCCATCAAAAGTAGTCAGTAGATCAGTATCACCTTTTCAGGATTTATGCAGAAGTGAAAGCATTTCAAGATTTATACAGAAGTGGAAGACATTGTAAGCTTTGATGCTGTTTGGCACTTGACAGTTTCTATACAATATGCCTTAGCCCCAGCATGATAGAGATGAGTGACAGAAACCATGAGATCACTGGGGAGCTGTCAAATCAGATTTTTTATGAGTTAAATGAAATTTGAAACCTGTAATTGACCAATCAGCATCAAATATTCAAATAGGCTATTACACTGTCACAAACTGATGGAAAGACTCCAGATAATTGTCTGAGCCATTGAGTATTTGCTAACATGTTATCATTCACATTGGCTATTTGATATTTTTCTTTGAGTAATTGATATGTTTTCATTTCCTTGGATCCATTAAATTGGGCATTTCAAACCAATAAGTAGACATTTTAAAAATAATTCTCTCATTGTCTTCTGTTTATGTGCTTCCCCAAGTGTGTCAAATGTGGCATGAGCTCACAACAGTGATTCATGCAGGAGTTGCAGTAATCGAGATGTGGCCATTTGTATAGGCTTGCACAAGTCTCTAAGGCAATAATTATAAGTTTAAAAACATAAGTTCTAGATTATGGAAATAATTAGAACAATTTGTCCCTAGAAGAGACTGGCGTCCCCTGTACTGTCCACATAGCTAGATGTGCCTATTAGGAGGAATGAACTTTTCTTTCAGTGCAGCCTTGGAGCAAGGCAACCATTTGTGCATTATTATCCCACCGGCATATAATGCGGGGGATATATAGCGATCAGCCAGTCTGTCTGTCCGTCCGTCCGTCTGTCTGTCCGTCCGTCATCATTTCCTTTTCCAGGGCAGAATTTGAAAACCATTCAGTGTATTTGATGGAAACTTGGCAAATCTATCAGGCACATACTGAAGTGGTGCCTTTTGATATTTTGGGATTTTTCTAATTTTTATTTTTTAAATTTTTTTATGGAATGAAGTTAGACATAGACTCAATTGGGGATGGGGTTCGTTTCCGGGGCAGAATTCGAAAACCATTCAGTGTATTTGATGGAAACTTGGCAAATCTATCAGGCACATACTGAAGTGGTGCCTTTTGATATTTTGGGATTTTTCTAATTTTTATTTTTTAAATTTTTTTATGGAATGAAGTTAGACATAGACTCAATTGGGGATGGGGTTCGTTTCCGGGGCAGAATTCGAAAACCATTCAGTGTATTTGATGGAAACTTGGCAAATCTATCAGGCACATACTGAAGTGGTGCCTTTTGATATTTTGGGATTTTTCTAATTTTTATTTTTTAAAATTTTTATTGAATGAAGTTGGACATAGACTCAATTGGGGATGGGGTTTGTTTCCGGGACAGAATTCGAAAACCATTCAGTGTATTTGATGGAAACTTGGCAAATCTATCAGGCACATACTGAAGTGGTGCCTTTTGATATTTTGGGATTTTTCTAATTTTTATTTTTTAAAATTTTTATTGAATGAAGTTGGACATAGACTCAATTGGGGATAGGGTTCATTTCCGGGACAGAATTCGAAAACCATTCAGTGTATTTGATGGAAACTTGGCAAATCTATCAGGGACATACTGAAGTGATGCCTTTTGATATTTTTTTTTTACGAATTTTTTTTTTTTACAATTTTTATGGAAAGTTGTAATGGTATTTTAATGCATTGATCCCTGAACACTTATTTTTGATGTTTGGGTTAATGACAAAAGCTTATTTACATTACTTTTTCTTTTCGAGCACTGCCATATAACCTATATTTTACAATGAATTGTTGAGTTTCATTTCAGAATGTGACAAACAGAAGGCTCAACCTGAAGTGAAACCAAATTTGAAGTAAGTTAAGATTCCTGTCATTGAACATGATTGTTTTCCTAAGCAGTAGATTCCCTCCCAGTTACTTTAGTATGGGCATCAATAGAGGCATGGGACGGATATATCTGTGTCGGCTGTTTGCTGATGACGAGAGTAGACTTGCAGGGAGCAGGTGTTGAGAAAGCTTGGATCAGCCTCCATGTGGGCAGTAGCAGCAGCAGCAGAAACAGCACGTCTATTTCAGGGAGCCGTAGGGAGAGTGCAGCAATTTGTACAAGCTATTATATTGATTCTGATTTGACTTTGGTCAAGGGGGCAATCTTTGATATTTGTCTGACACTTTCAATACTTGTGTATTAATATCTGGTCAACATGATATGCTGTTGGATTATTAATGTCAGGTGAATGTAAGAATCTGTTGCTGTATCAGCTATTGATCATGATCATCATGGCAACTAAGGCTAATGTTATTTCTTACTGTCTGGAAACATCCGATATTAATTGTTCTCATGCTACTTCATCCATTGAAAATGATGCTAAGTTTCAGGCTGGAAGACAAATTAATTTGCACACACGGAAATTATAAAGCTCACAGTTGATGTATCAAGATCAGATAACTCCATAAGTCAACACTCCCTTTGGGACAATGTGATCCAATGATTTTTATGTGATTCTTTGTTGCATTCCAAATGTACGCACATTTTTTAACACAAGCAATCATAGGATACAAGTTCTTCAAAGAACATGGTACATGATTAATCTGATATATCTTTTGTAACATTAGAAAATCATGTTATTTGAGTTAAGGCTGGGACGAGTCCAAATCTACTACCCTGGTACCCATCCCCCGATTACCCGACCCTACCCAGGTACCCTGAGTAGGTCTCACGAGATAGGTACAAAATGTTCGATTAGGAAACGTTTGACCAGACTCCTGGCAAAATGTATTTATAAACATGTATAAACCGATCTTGTCATGCATACACAGCGATAGAAACTAACAGTTTTAGTCCACTAGTCCTTATATTGATAACATATAGCAAAACCATTAAAAATGGCAAATTTCTATTAGTCCTTATAATACCGTAACTATTGGGGAGTTCGGCAAGGACTACAGAAAAAGTGCCAATTTCTAATGCTGCATACACTGAAGTTGACTGAAGTTTTATCTTTATGCAAACATATAAAGTCATAAGAAATGTGTGCATAGTCTGAAAGAAATGTGAATATTTGACACTTATAGAGTAACCATAGAGCTCAGATAATTTTTGCAATTTAACAATATAATCAAGGGACTAACCATGGTTCAGGTTAGTCCTGTGGGGACCTGGGTCTTACTCACTAACCACCCCACCCGAGTACCCGAGTTACCGTTTCCAGCCCTATTTTGAGTCTGTTATATTCTCACAGTAGAGGTTGCATTCATTATCATTGAATTAGTTTTAAGTGAAGCAGTTGTAAAATATTAGCAAAGGTCCAGGGTGAAGCAGATTGGAAGCCAAGCATGCACTGACATCTCTTTGATACTCAGTTTAATCATGGAAGTCTAAACAGTTTGCTATAACAGTTATTAATAAGAAACTTTACTTAGGCATTGTGTGTATGCTTGGTGATGAAGTCTTTGATGAGCATTTAGAAGATGGGAGAACATGAATACATGACACTTTTTTTTGGATAGCAACTTCTTTTATTCTTTGTGTGATGTTTCAGAGCTACTTTTTGCTCCTTCATAAGGTGAATGCCCAGTAAGTGCATATTATGTTGTTATCATTGTACATTAATCCCATGTTATGTAAACATCATGACTTATGTATATATGGGACTCTATGCACCTACTCGGCATTCACCTGATGAAGGAGCAAGAAGTAGCTCTGAAACGTTGTAGTATTGGAGAAAACACGCTCACGAGAGGGCGAAGCCCCTGCGGTTTTTCCCGCCCCCCAGGGCATGTTCTGTCTACCAAAACCGAGGGAAAGTGTTTTTCCATGCTTATAAACCGAAAAAAGAAACTTACCGGTAAAACAACATTTATCAACATTTTTATGTTTCGAACATACTTTCCATGAACCTTAGGAAACGTGAGTAAAATATCTGTTGAAAAGGACATTCTGAAAACCAGTGAGTCTTATCAACACCTCTGTAGCCTCGTGGTACACTCACTGGGCTACAGATAGGAAGGTTGCGAGTTTAATCCTCGGGAATATAAAGAAAACATTTGTCATTTGATTTTACATTTCATTTCATGTTACAATCTGAATGGAAGTTATATTAATAAAATACCTAGGACATTATATAAAATCCCTGGGATATTATATAAAATCCCAGGGACATTACAACGTCCCTGTTAACGAGATTTAACCCGACTGGAAAGTAAAACCTCACAATAGGCCTTAATGCCTATAGAAAGAAGTCTCTTACTTAATAGCGATCCCAATGAATAGGTTTATAACAAAGAATAAAAGTGAGTGAGTGAGTAAGGTTTTACGCCGCGTTTAGCAATATTTCAGCAATATCACGGCGGGTGACACCAGAAATGGGCTTAACACATTGTACCCATGTCGGGAATCAAACCCGGTTGACGAGTGAACGCTTTAACCACTAGGCTACCCAACCGCCCACAAAGAATAAAAGAAGTTGCTATCCATAAAAAAGTGTCTTGGTGATGGAGTGTGATTCCAATATTGGACAGGAAGAGCAGTCAGCTGATCTTGGAGAAGATTGAGGAGCTGGCATCAAGACTTGAAACATATCAGGAGGAGTCCAACCAAACCAGCGCCATGGACCAGAACAACTCCTGCACTATACTACCACCTGCAAGAGGCCAACATGTAAGTACATGTCCCAACACCAGCATCTAAATTGACTGCTGGTGGACACAGTAATGCTGAACCTTCACCTGACTTTTGACCCCAACGAATATACTCTACGTTCTGAGGGTCGTATTGTTTTATAGGCATTACTTAGAAGTTGATGGATGACAAAGTAGACATAATTTATTGATAAGAACTTCTTTAGTACTGCAAAGGTGACGTTTTGGTATTGATCCGACAGTCTTTCTTGACAACGGTATAAGGATCAATACCGGAACATCGCCTTTACAGTATTAAAGAAGTTCTTATCCATAAATTGAGTCTACTTTGTTTATAGATTAGTACGTCAGTCACATGATAGCTTTCTGTGTATTAACATGTCACTCACATAGTAATTTGTATAACAGCAAACAACGCGCACGGCCTTGAATACATTTCACCGTTTAGTTGGAATATCATAATATTTAGTAGCGTTTCTCATTTAAGATCAGCATTGTCATAAGTATTTCATGCTTGTGTATGTCAACCAACTCAAAATTCTTCAGTGATCTAGGCCATGTCGGGCTTTACACCTATGAGTTTAAACTCGGCTCTCTTACAGGTTGAACACTTCTGTGTTCACCAGTACTTTATGTCATTTCTCTATGGTTAAAGTGTGGATGATACACCAATTGCTACATAGAAAATGTAATAATTTTCTGACCCGTGAAGATTCCGGGGTAGAATAGGTCTTCAGCAACTCATGCTTGCCGATAAAAGGGACTATGCTTGTCGTAAAAGGCGACTAACGGGATCGGGTGGTTAGGCTCGCTGACTTGGTTGATGCATGTCATCAATCCCAATTGGGTGGATTGATGCTCATGATATCAATCACTGGATTGTCTGGTCCAGAGTCGATTATTTACAGACCGCCGTCATATAGCTGGAATATTGCTGAGTGCGGCGTTAAACAACAAACCCACCAACCAAACAATAATGTTCTAATCATTCTCTACGGTAACATCTGTAACAGACTTTTCAGGTGGCCGATAATCTACCAGCTCCTCAGACTGGTTTCAGTCACTTCCTGGATGCAAGGAGTGGGTGCAATCCTACTGAACAAGTCAAGCACATTCACGACAGACAACAGACCGTATTGCTGCCTCACCTCAACCAGAATGACATGTCACAGTCTTACGTCATGAACCATCACACGCCTATCCAAGCAGTGACAAGACTTGATTCAGACACGGAAAGGAATAGATCAAAAGGTTCTCCTCACTTGCTGAATTGGCTCAGACATCTCATTCCAGAGAATCTATTAAGAAGAGGAGATCAAGCCCCAGAGAGTTCCCATGACTACAGGAGTCCAGGCAAACCTGCAACGTGGCAACCAATGTCCGTGGTGGACTACGAGCACCGATGTAGAAGTGACTCCAGGATTGCTGACGGTGGTCACAGGCAAGATAGGGTGACACACCGTGATGGTGATATGAGCTTTAGCCGTGCCCGAGTCAGGTCTGCAGCTGCATCTGGTGATCATGGTTACAGCAGTGTACAACACACACCATTACAGTGTGGGCCATTTGATGAACGTGGACACAGGTGGTTACTTGGAAAATATGGACAGAATTTGAATGGAAGTTGTAACTCACCACATACTGCAGACAGGAAACATTATGTTTGTAGTCCAGTTGAGAGGGGCGATTGGTGTGATATTGAGGTAACCAAATCAGAGGAATATGTACATGATGAAAATCAAATATACAGAAGTTTGTCAAATGATCCAGAAGAATGTTTTCGGTGGAGTTGCAAGACGGTTGACTGTAAAAAAGATGTGAGAGACCGAAAGTGTGATGTCAGTCCATATGTGTCCCAGAAAGGAAGTGCCATGGATGGTATCTATATGAACACTTACAGAGGATGTGGAAAAGATTGTAGAAACCTGGCCACTCGGGCTGAAAGTCAATGTCAATGTGCTGGCTCTCCTCGGAATACCAGCACTGAAAACTCTCATGTTGAACAATCACTACTCCATTCACAGAAACGAAATGATCAAAGTTCTTTCACATGTTCTTGTGCAACAGACAATGATTCCTTGACAAAACAGACGTCAGCAGTAATGGAAAGGCCTAATACTGCCTGTGTCGACAGTGATAAACCCAACAGAGGGGTAAGAAGCCTCAATATAAATGGTCCAGCTAGCTCAAATACACCACAGAGGAATGGAAAGATGGTTCCTACCCCTACTTCCTGTCAATCTGCTGTGTTTAAGACTCCAGCACCTGTCACTGCACCATCACAGTTTGCCTCAGTCAAGGGACAGTTCCTGAAGCCATTGAATACACCTCTCAAGAGGAGAACCAAGGCTCCATCCAGCTCTGGGTCGTCCTCATCCAGCAGCAGACGGAACGTCCGAGTTCTGGCCCGGCGGTCTTTCGTGGGGATTCAAGAGAGTGCTTCAGTGAGGCACTCACCACTGCGGGGTCCGTCCACTCCACGGGTCATCCCTGCAGCATCACCAGCACACTCAGAGTTCGACCTGGCTCTGCTCTCCTCTGCCAAGAGAGTCAACAGACACAGAGAGGCAGACCTCACTGAACTCTCTGGACCTTGCACGCCAACAGTGAGGAAGCTAAGTTCCCACCAGCTGAGATGTTGGACGGATGTCCGGCGGCCAACTGCATGTCCGTCGCCGGCCTACTCCAAGCCCCTGTCGGTGATGGGGTGGTCCCAGCTGTCTGACACAGATTCAGAATCGGTGTACACACACTCCGAGGATGACAGCAGTAGCAGGAGCAGTGAGGCAGGAGAAGGTAATGGCAGACAGCAATTATTGTTGTCCACTATATCTAGGATTTTATGTCTGTAGCAGGAAAATTGGTGTGAATGATATGGATTTTTGTAAAGTCCTTATGTTTGGGTGTTTTACCATTTTGTGGAATGCATTAATGTAAAAACAAAGTTTTTAAGACTATTTTCTCTGTATGGGGCTGTGGTATTAGTGGATACTAATCTGCTTTGAAAAAATAGAACTTTACATAAAGGTATTATTAATTCTTATAACATGAATTAGTAAATATTTCATTCAGTCTGGGGTAGAAGATATGGCCTTGCGAATTCCTTAATTAGTTCCTGACTTTATCCACTACATACTCATTCAAAGCATGTTTCCTACGATGAGTGTGCTTATGAACTGTAAACAACCTGCTGTATGTAACCCCTTGAACACCAATCAGTTCAGGGGGCACGGGTGGCCCAGTCGTCTAAGGCGCCGCGATTCGCTGTGCAGAGTTGCGTCCCTTGGGCACGCCAGAAACCTATGATTGTGGGTTCGAATCCCGGTTCGCCCCGATTATGTTTCTAGGTTTGTCAGCACCAAACCCGTGCTCGTGGGTTTCATCGAAGTGGTAAACGTCTGAGACCTGCATCACTTTGGGCTTTCCTCCCACATTAAGCTGACACGCCGCGATATAACTGGAATACTGTTAAAAGCAGCGTTAAACCCAACTCACTCACTTACCCAATCAGTTCAAGATTTCAGCACTGGTACTTGTGTATGGTGGAATCTGGCTCAGCAGGTCTAGGTTGTAGTTCATCATCAAGACAGATTTGAGAGTTTCATGTTTTGATAAGAGTCACTTAATACAGCAACATATAAAATAGTAAACATTGCTGAAATGTTATCTTTCTATGATAATCTCAAAGGAAAATAGAACAAACCTAAAATATTTAGTATGTATAGGGATACCTGACAGAGAAATCATGCCTAATCTTTCTAAGTGGTAAAGACATTTTGAAGATGATTTGCATGGACTGACTAAAGGGAATGTTCACTTGGTAAGATCTACTTACAAAAAAACTGATATATTCTCTCTGATGAATAATATATTGCATTATATAATAGTGTTATTTTTTATGTAGCTGCTCAGTGGGGCTACTCATACTTCATTTAGAGTTAGCCACATAAGTACATCAACTTAATCACTCCATATATTGATAAACATTTTCTTCATCATCATTGCATTTCAGTTCATTAGATGCTGTCTTTGTAGTTGAATGTCAGCCCCCTTATGACTAACTTTCATACCCATGTCACTGATGTCACTACTTTGTCACTGGAATTCCCCTATCTATTTTTAGATACATCACCACCTTTCTCAATTAGTGTTAACCATCTTCACTTCCTGTCACACCTGTATGTCAGATGTTACCTATCTTCTGATTGGTTGTTAGTCCTTTTTCCAAGCTTCCTTTCTCTCCCTCTGCATGCATTATGTATGATCTTGTGAGGTATGGTTGTCTCTTTCAGGGAAGGAGTATTTCATCAACATCCAGTTCCCATCCTGCTGTAGGAATAGATCAAAATCACTGTCATTCATTAGAGTAAAGTTACAGTACATTTCATATATCCTTTCAAAATATTTACAAGCTTTATCTATTAACATTGTGTGAGCACATGGCCTTCAACCAGGACATGCTGTGTGAAGGTTCTTCATGTTAAGTACACACAAAAATCTAGTAATACGTGATTTGTGAATTTTTTTGCTGTTTATAGCTCATCATTTGTTTATAAGCATGTATGTATTTTGACTTATCTGACGTCAGATAGTGTTGTTGTGAAATATTCAATAATTTTTTGAAGTAGACCTAGTTGTGAAATGAATTCTAATTATTCTAAAAATGAAAATTTCAAGTAAAATGTTTGATATTTGTTTCCGTCAGATCTTTGTCAGAAAAGAAAGTTTAATTAGAAATCTGACACTTTGCATGAATGATACTGAAGACCAACAGCAGTTAAAAATTTGCTTGCTGCATCATAGGTGCTATATGATATTAGACAAGTGAAGCTCTTCACAATCCTTATGTAGTCTTATAAAAGGATATAGTCACAAAGTAAGTATTATGATAGGATTAGATGTTGGAACGTTTTCATCCTATTGTGTGATAGGTACTTCATATGATATTGAATGAACTTGTTTGTCATCAGGTTATAAAATAAATACAGTTTACTTTACCTTAGGTGGGTCCCAAGCTGAAGCCTACTGCTGAGAATACCTCTGATTGTACCTACAAATACCTGTAACCTGTTGTTTTTGTAATCTTTTGAAGTTTGTTGGCGTTTTCAGATGACCAAGAAAAGAGAACGGACAAAGTTTCTACAATGAAGGGTTTGTGTCCAGGTAAGTAGCTTGAAAAGTGTGGATATATAGTTTGTTTATTTCTTGTTTAACGTTGTTGATCTTTTCATTTGGGCTAGAATGACATGCATCAACCAGGTCAGCAAACCTGACCACCCAGTCCCGTTAGTTGCATCTTACGACAAGCATGGCTTGCTGAAGAACAGTCCTAACTCAGATCTTCACAGGGTTCTACATAGGTTCTCATGTTGACTGAATGTGCATGTATCAGTTTAAAAAAATTAAAAGTAACATCTTCATTAAAAAGTGCAGAGACTGTTGTCATGTTGGTTGATTCATGTCAAGACAATTATCATGTGATTCATGAAATATTTCCCTCATCAGGTTGTCACCCTCCTAGTCAGCTGCAGTGTGATCTCAACAGTCGTACCTACAACATCGCCATGGAGACCAGCAGCAGCACATGTGACCATCACCGTGAAATGCGGGAGGCAGAACGGGAGTTCATTCTCAGACAGAAATCCAACAAGGTTGTCAAACCGTCCCGTCCTATTCCTGCCCTTAGTGATGTGAATCTTTGCCGATCCTGCCCTTCTGCTAAAGGACTTGCTGCATATGACTTTCGTGTTTCCAGCAGTGAAACAGAAATTGGAAAAACAGTATGTTTCAGTTCTTTCTGTTGCTGTTCAATAGTTGTATAGTAGAGAAGAGTAACCGAAGAGCTGTATTCATCATGTGATGGTTAATGTGTATTTAAATTAATCTGATTGTTCATGCTTACTCAATTTTTACATGTTTAGTTTGCCAGAACTGATGGCTGATGTGAAGGTATTAATCAGGAAGCATTGTCATTTAATTGTCTGTTGTGAGAATGATCCAATGTTCCACTGAACAGGCAGACCCAGTCTGTGTAGATGACAACTTTAAGAAACTTACTTTTAAATATCAAATACCTAGATACATTGCAGTGGTATGTAAGTTTTTAGGATGGACGCTTATTTGCTTTTAATGAGATCCCAAGTTTTGAGAGCCTGTGTTGAGATGTCCAGGTGCAGTTCCCCCAAGTGTTTGAAGTAAAGCATGAAAGACGTGTGGGTTTAACCCAGTGTGCTGAGTACAGCATTAAACAAAGATACAAATATAACGCAATGGGTCCCTAGATTCAAACAGTAGAGCAGCAAGCCTCATGGGCCTCAGGACCCCTCTGAGTAACAAACGCTCTGCCTGTGTAGACATAGTGAGTGATTCAGGTTAACCTACAGTATTTTATATACAGTGTGTGTTAGCAGATTGCTGGAGGAAAGCCCATAACACAAGTTGGGTATGTTTACCATGTTGGTGAAACCTTTGAGCATGAGTTTGTTGTTGACGAACCAAAATTCATAATCGGTTGGAATCTGGGATTCGTACAGGTTAGGAATCTTCCTAAGGGTGGCAAGGGATTCAAAACCTAATGGCCAAGCCAAGAGCAGCAAATTCCATAGCCTAAAAGAACAATGGAAACAAAATTCCTGCATTGTGTAAACTTTTATGCAGGCAACTCTGAACAGTGAAATCCATCTCCTCAAAGTGTCCACTGGAGCTGCTATGCAGAATGTGATATAAGTAAACTAATCCACACCTCTATGCTGTTTCAGTTTGTATCGCCAATACGCCCAACTGATTTGAGAAACACACTGAATGTTGTGAGACTGCGTCGGACAAGGACCAGGAAGCACAAGCGCCAACGTGTAGCATACAGTCAGGAGGAGCTGGACAACCTGTCACACGGGGTGGAGACGCTGGGGACCAAGTGGAACCAGATCCTTGTCACCTACAAGTTCCACCCCTCCCGCACAGCAGTGGACCTCATGGAAAAGCACAAGAGAATGGTACTTATAATCATGTGACAACTTCCACAAATCTTTAATTACAGAAGGGAAGGAATATTATTAATTTGTTAACTTGTCCTGCATTACTCCTTAATGCTCTGACAGGAAATAACAAAGCTGTTAGAGGTCCACCTGCAGAAGAAGTTGTTCAAACTAGGTGTGTGGCTAATACTATTGCACAGAGCCAACGTGACCAAACAAGTAATGACATCACATATCATCACATTACTGTTTGTCATCAAATGGACAGGACGTGTTCGAGGTTTCTGGGAAAGTTCCCGCCAATTCTCCCCATCTCCACGGTGATAGTGATAGTACTCTCAAAGAATTTGTTTCATGTGGCGCTGGTAGACATGATCTGTATCAAAACTTGAAGATCATCACAGATTCACAGTCGATAAGACATTTGACAGAATCATCATATGCTCTCAGGATCATCGTTCACTGGACAGTCTAAGTCGTCACAAATATCATGGAGGTCAACTTGCGCTTACACCGGCCATGCACACATCCTACACAGAACTCAGAAACACCCCTTGTCTGTCTACCTCACAGTTCACAGTGTATTGTCTGTGTGTGGAGCTTGAACCTTGTCTCCCACAAAATACGGGATTCAAGGTTACTGCGCAGGGTGAATTACATGTCACGTGTCAAGAGCTCTTTGACTGTAAACATATCCCACTTTGCCGGAAGTAGGTCAACTAACCTAATGCTAGCTGTGCAGTGTATTTGTACAAGATTGGTTTGCATGTTTCCTTGCACGTAATGCTGCCACCGCTCGATCAGACACCTATCGCTGTATGTCAATGTCACCGAGTCACTAACTTTAGTAGACCTCCGATGCCAACTTGCGCAGTAACGAGGCACCAGACTTCATCGTCACCTTGATATAAGAAACAGGAGCGCTTATATGATCACCAGGGGTTGGAAACGATCACCTTTCTTGTACGGTACTTTCTTTTCAAACCATATATTCATTTAATCAACTAAGTACAGTGTTATACATAATTCTTCCCACAACCATTACGTTGACCTCCGACAAAAACACAGTGGAGTAACGAGGCACCTCCCTTCTTCATCACCTTGTCAAAAAATGGGAGTGCTTTTATGACGCCCAGGGGATGTGAATGATCGTAGGGTACGATCTTTCGGACAATAGATTTATAAAAATTCAGCCTTATCTTCCGGATACAGATTTGACTTTATCTTCTTTCCATGACAGGGTCGGTCGGTCGGGTAGCCTAGTGGTTAGAGCGTTCGCTTGTAATACTGAAGACCTGGTTTCGACTTCCCACATGGGTACAATGTGTGAAGCCCATTTCTGGTCTCCCGATCCGTGATCTTGTTGGATTATTGCTTAAAGTGGTGTAACAGTAAAACCATATTCACTCACTCTTTCAATGTCCGTTTTGTCAATGCTTTGGCGATCGTTTGGGGAGTACTTTTATTTTTAGTCTCCATGGGATCTGGCATTGGTTCGCAGACAAACACCATTTTCCATGTCTCGTCGAGGCATGACGCAACCAGAATCCCTCCTGTAGTTGATTTTTCAACTTTACAGCCTTGCAGACAGGCCAATCTGCTACCCGCTCTTCACCAGCCACCTACACTCTGTCAGTGGCAAGTGTTCCTGGGATTGCTCACGTCAGCCCAGGGTTTGACGAGCAAAGGTCGACTCCACCTGTGTCCGATCCAACAGTTCCTGGCGCCTTACGTCAGATGTCAGGACCCCTGTGTATCCGTTGCTCTCCCGCCTCACCTGAGTCATCTCAGCTGGTGGACAGGGATTTGAATGTCATATTTCGGTGTTTTACGTGCTCCCCTGTTGAGCCTCTTCATGAAACATCGTTTTATAGATGTCCGACATTATCTTCATAAGCCATTACATGAGGAATGTGACCTTGGAAGATGTTGATGGCATTCATAGTTTTGGCCCTCTGGTTGTAGCAAAGACAGGCCACCAATCATCATCACCCTTCTAGTGCTCCTGTCCAGAACCAACCTTACCTGACTCGCGTAGTGTTCGCATACCCAATACTGGGGTTATTTTGCTAACCAGTAGTTTTGCTTGGCAAAAATATTGAGATCTTACTAATTTTCAGTGAATGTATGCATCTCTTGACGGATCAGGGATTGTTCTTTTGTGAATGAAGTGACGGCTAGTTGTCATGTGACGATTTCACCAACCTTGAAAGATTTACTTTACTGCACACAGCCTTTATGATGTCAGAACATTCCTCAGCAGGGACTGAAAGTAGCTGGGGGATCTGGGGTACTAAATATTTTTTACTTACATGATGATAGCATGTATCACAAAAGTGACCCTTGTAACAGAATTCTCTAAATTCTGTGGATCCACTGAATATTTTCATACTTGCCTCAGACATGTGAAGTGAAGTGATAACGTTCAAGCTGGTGTCCATAACACACCTCACACCCTCTTTACCGATTTAAATCATGTTTTCTGAGAAATTAATAATGTTACACCATCTTTGAATGTTGCAGGAACATCAGATCTGCATTTAATAACCTACTCCTGCTATTATGATTATTTGCCTTGCTTCAATCAGAAAGAACTTCTCTGCAGAGATGCATTTGCATCAAATAGTCAGTTTTAATCACAGTGGCATGATTGTCATTTGAATCCCCAACTTCTCAGATTGAAGTTCTTTCCAAGGTCATTATCAAAGCACAGATCACATTTGATGGTTAATAAATATGTCTGTAGTAAGGTTTAAAATAAGAATTGGTTCTCAGGCAATGGCTTATGAAAATAAAGTGTGGGCAGGCGGTGTCTTGTTGTTGTTGTTATTGTTGTTGTTCAAACTAGTATGTAACCAAATAAACAGTTGTGTACAGTCAACCATGGGCCTCCCTACATAAATGCAGAGCTCCAGATAAGCTGCGTATCTGCGTAAAATACACCTCAGAAATGCAGGAATACACAGTAAAATAAAATCCAAGCATATCAAATACGCAACGAACATTACAGATACGCTACAAAAATAAAACTTGTGCGTATCATCAAATTATTGTGAAGTAACCCTGCGTATTCGATTAGCAAATCTACAACTTATTTTGAAATTATAAACGGGCATTCCGTCAACCATGCCAAACTCCACAATGACAGTTACATCATGAACATTTGCCATCACACTTTCTTGTGGAAGTATCGTGGTATTTTTGAGTCCTATAAAGCTCTCGAACCCAAACTACACCAGTTTGCAGGGACTAGATGAATAGTGTTTTTAAATATTTAACTTACATACCCACATGTGTAAAAACTAGTGGGTAACAGAAATTTGAATACCCAGATAGAATTACTGATACCCAATGATTTTAAAATGCATGGGTAAAATACCCCCAACACCAAAAGCTTATCTGGAGCTCTGTACATGTATTCCTTGATAAGTAGAATGCTGGAATACAGTATTTTACTACCAAGGGCCTCCCTACATAAATGTATTCATTGAAAGTATAATACTGGAATACAGTATTTTACTACCAAGGGCCTCCCTACATAAATGTATTCATTGAGAGTAGAATACTGGAATACAGTATTTTAATTCCGTTGTACTTGGAAATCCCGATATTAAAGGATTTTAATTAAATTTTTTTTAATGGAAATAAAACGAAATGTGTGGCAAACTTTATGATGATGTGGGGAGTGCCTGAGAACCAAGACTATTATTTTTGTTCTCCTAAGTCTTTTACGGTCTCAGAGGCACGTTACTGAAGAACTTCTGAAAAGTGGACTTCTTAGTGTGTGATAATAGTTTGGTTTAGTTAGATATGTAGACAAGTTATTTAGACAGTTTCCTTTACTTCAGGTAAAGTCCAGCAATGGTTTAAAGAAAAGAGCGAGAGACAGCAAGCCATTCTCCATGTGTGAAGAACGCCGCTTGCGCCGTGGGGTGAAGACTTTAGGCTACAACTGGAAGGGCATACTGAATATGTTCCGGTTTTCACGGGGACGCAGGGCCGAGGAACTCCGAAGCAGATGGAGGACTCTCATGAAGAGAGCTTCACCATAACAACTTTCACATGCTCTTGGATTCTGAAACAAATAATGTGATACACAGATATAACTTTGGGCTGGCAAAAGAGTAGAACATTGATATTTATATATTTGCTTAATTTATTATTACTTTTTTGAATATACATAAGAAGTGTTGTGTTAACCTTGAATGGGTTCTGCATGCTGCTGAATTGTTGATGTAATATTGACCTTTAGACATTTATTTGAGATATACACATGATGGACTTCTCATGTTGATCTGTATTCTTGTTAACAAGTTGCAAACTTTTTGTCAAATGTCATTGCCTGTATATATACTGGTAACTGTGTTGCCATTTGTTGATATAACTTATATCCAGTATTGTTGAAGAAATTAATAAATTTCATGTGAAAATGAATCATGGTACTTGTTGGTATGTTAGAAGTTGAAGAGAACTTCTAAGGACTACTGCTGTGCGGCGTCAGGCAAACAATACTTATTTTTTATGCATATTGTGTGTGTGGCGGGTGCTATCGGTAGAGCAGGATGAACAGCTGGTGTCATCACTGATTTTCAGTGGTCAATTGATATCCTTTTCACAGCTATTTTGTGGAACAACGCACCTTTACGCCTTAAGTGAGGTTTCCTTGCTGTTTATGCTTGATACTTTCAGCAGTTCCCTGAGCAGATCAGCACAATATTGTCCATTAATTGTCTTACCTTTAAGGGAGGTTGTCCACCAGTAGGATTCCATTTTGATCTCAGATCAAAGCCATTTCTAGTAGACAGAACCAATTTTGCCTTCTTTGTCAGAAGAGACATTACATGTTTCTTCTGCTTTGAGTGTTTTAGTCTCTGCTTGTTAGTGGTTACAAATTGCTCCACAGAATCGACTGGGCCTGCATTAGACATAAAAATTATCATATGATATACCTGGAGCGGTTTTGATCAGGGATCAGAGACTGTGGAATCCAGTGTCATGCCCACATCATTCCTCAGAATGTTTTAAAGTCTCTAAGGAGAGATGCCTACTGTTATGGGTTTGTGACCTGACATTGTGGTGATTCATGGACCATCCATAAACATATTTCTTACCTATAAGTGAGTGAGTTTAACGCCACTTTTAACATTATTCCAGTTATACCATTAACACCTGAGTCAAGTAACTCCACACTCTAGTGAGTGAATAACCTTGGCAGAGTAAAATAACGGGAAATAAACACCGAGGACTGATTCCTAAGATAAGTCACTTGGACCACAAAAATAGACGATTAGGTCTGAATATCAACTAGTCTTAATCGTCTAAAGATTCCGTCACTTTGACTAAACAAGGAAATACTGAAGTTCCCAAATAGCTAGTTAATCACGAGAAGGTTGGTTTTCCGCGCATTACTTGCAAAACTAAGTATTACAAACCCTAGTAACTAAGTTTAGTTCAGACTAAGTCAGAATCTAGATCGACATAGCCCCTAACCCACTTACTGACGAAACCTGAGTTTCGACCGTAACCACTCCAGAAGCGAGACAATCGTGAACGATTTAACGAAGTCTGGGGGGTGAAGGAACAAAATCTGGAAAGTCGTTTACAAATATGGCGCCGGCGGGGACATTAAAAATATATTATTTTTTTTTTTAATTTTGTAAAATCTAAATATTTTTTTGTCCTGGACCGCCGGGGAATACAACAGACTGAGGGCCCAGATAACGCCTGTTTCTAAACACGGGGAAAACAAGAATAGCAAATTAAGTACCATATCTACACTGAAGATGTAAGTATCAAAAACTGCTGAACGTACGCTACCAAACGATACCAGTTAAAGATTCACAACAAGTCATGTACAATTATTGATGAGGCAAAAATTATCATAAATACATGAGAAATATCTGTATGTAGATAGAAATGATCCTAATGTTTGCAAATCATAAATACAAAAAACATTTTCAATACAAGAATATGATAGCGAACATATGAGATAACATACATCCAGCCAATTGACGCCAGAGGACTCTGTTAAGGTGCTACCGCACGCGCATGCACGACACTATGATCGTAATTTAACATATCTGGATAGCCAATGTAACCCTTTCAAGACTATTAACACTAAATCCGACACACCTTTGCGTTCCAACAAGTAAAGAGAAACTAAAGTATACATGTATCTTGATATAGAATACCTGATAGAGAACTGGCACCCTAGGGGTACAATCTGTCCACCCTTTCTTTCCGATGTGTGCCTCTATGAACGTGAATAAGGGGAGTTAGATGGGGCTTAACGTCGCGTTCAAGACCATCGCACTTTTTTAGCGACGTACATGCACTCGTGTTTGGCTGCTTGTACTGGTCCGAACTAATGCCGGTTTTATAGTGTCAGCCCACCCTGCCGCTGTTTAACATGAATACCCAACTCAGCCACAGTATACTGAGTCCGAGCCAACAGTCATTGTTTTTCCCCATTAATGCAGAGCATAATGAGCATAATAGCGCTTTGAAGATCAGAAGGCCAAGTTTTGTCCAAGGGATTTGAATGTCACATTTCAGGGTTTTGCATCCTCCCCAGTTGAGCCTCTTCACGCTACATCGTTTTATAATCTCAACCAAGAAATTATTTCTTTTGCTCTGTCAACGGCAAGGGTTAGTGAGCTTCACACTCTCGATATTACCCATGTACGCTCTCAGTGTGTTACGCACAGAGTCATTCAACTTGGACTGTCCCGGGATTTCATTGCTATGAATCCTATATTACCAAGACAGCCTGACCAGTCTTTCTCCATCCCATCTTTATCATCAATTGCGGGAGCCGAAGATAAGAGAGAATTTTTATTATGCCCCGTGGGCACGTTATAAGTTATAACCGTCGCTCCTCGACTTTGTATAGTGCTTGGAAACCCGCATGATTGCGAACTGTCATCCTTCAGGCTTCTGATTTTGCAAACCTTGATCCACAGAGAGCTGATAACCCTCATGAGATTCGAGCGGTTGCCTCCAGGTTGGCTCTATTTAGTAATTGCTCTATTAGAGCCATCATGGTGGTGTGTTTTGTAAGCCATTACATGAGGATTGTGACCTTGGAAGATGTTGATGGCATTGATAGTTTTGGCACTTACGTACATGCACTCGTGTTTGGCTGCTTGTACTGGTCCGAACTAATGCCGGTTTTATAGTGTCAGCCCACCCTGCCGCTGTTTAACATGAATACCCAACTCAGCCACAGTATACTGAGTCCAAGCCAACAGTCATTGTTTTTCCCCATTAATGCAGGGTGCAAGGCAGGGTAACATTAAGTACCATCTTCAAATATATTTTGGTATAGGACTCGCACGGGATCGAACCACCGACGCCTTTTCCCACCGCACAAAGGGTTAAACACACAATTTAATTAAAACAATATAACTCAAACCTTGCTCAAATAAACTACATTTAATGTTACAAAGTGACATATTACAGCACAACAGTTTTCCTTTTACACAACTGCTTTACCTGGAAGTGAGTGAGTGAGTGAGTTAACATTTAACGTCGCCTCGGCATTATTTCAGCCATATGGCGACGTCTTTACATCGACGGCATCGCAGGTATTTATTCTAGGAAAAGAAAATATCTGTGAAATTGCTGTTAGTAGAATATTCAGTATAAACTATGACACTCCTAGTTCCTGTTCGACTCCGTTTAGCCGGGTTTGTCATGGTCACAGTGTTTTAGCAGTGTCAACACGTCTCTGTTCAGCGTCACAATCAGCCTCTCCAGCCTCTGTTGCTGGGCAACGTCATCAATAGATACCTGAAATAGAAACCTGAAACTTAATCAGATGATGATGATGATTAACAGGAGATAAACATAACCTATTCTATAATGTAGAATAAAAAAATGGATTGAACATACAGCACTACACACGGGTTGGGTAAGACTGTGCAGCACAACACACGGGTAGGATATCACAGTGCAACACTACACATGGGTAGGATATCACTACAGCACTACACATGGGTAGGATATCACTGTACAGCACTACACACAGATAGGATATCACTGTACAGCACTCCACACGTGTAGGATATCACTGTACAGGACTACACATGGGTAGGATATCACTGCAAAGAACTACACACGGGTAGGATATAACTGTACAGCACTACACATGGGCAGGATATCACTGTACAGGACTACACATGGGTAGGATATCACTGTACAGGACTACACACGGGTAGGATATAACTGTACAGCACTACACATGGGCAGGATATCACTGTACAGGACTACACACGGGTAGGATATCACTGTACAGGACTACACATGGGTAGGATATCACTGTACAGCACTACACATGGGGAGGATATCACTACAACACTAAACATGAGTAACATATCACTGTACAGCACTACAAACGGGGAGGATATCACTGTACAGCACTACACACAGGTAGGATATCACTATACAGCACTACACACGGGTAGGATATCACTGTACAGTACGACACACGGGTAGAACATCACTGTAAACCACTAGAACGGGTAAAATATCCCTTACTGTATAGTGATGTACAGTGATACCATATGCGTGTGTGGTGCTGTACAGTGATACCATATCCGTGTGTAGTGCTGTACAGTGATACCATATCCGTGTGTAGTGCTGTACAGTGATACCATATCCGTGTGTAGTGCTGTACAGTGATACCATATCCGTGTGTACCGCTGTAAAGTCATATTCTATCAGAGTTTTGTCTTCTCAATACTCAGGTTCCACCACCATATCGAACCGCCCATCAACTTTTGCCCTGGCTACGGCAGCTTCTTTTTCTTTTGCGTCTTTGTCTTTCTGTATAACCTTTCTCTTAGCGAGTTCTAAGGAACCTTCTCCACATCCAGTACTAGTTCAATCTTTTAGAAAAAAAACACACCTTGTATTAAACAAACAAACAAACAAGTATGCTTTGTAGAACGAATAAAACACTTGAACGAAAATAGGAATCGATATACAATGTTAATTGCTTGACTATTTATCTTAAAGGCTCCACACAGAACACGTATGTTTGGTTTTTGTGTCTGTTGATTACGGGGATTCGGGTGGCCCAGTCGCCTGAGGCAAATTCGCTGTGCAGAGTTATGTCCCTTAGTCGTACCAGAAACATTTCATCGTGGGTTCGATCACAGATTCGCCAGAATTTATTTTGAGGTTTGTCAGTACCAATCCCTAATCTTGGACACCAAAGTAGTTAACGTTTATAATATGGCGTAGCTTCAAAACCATGCTCTATCTAAGGTCTGCAAGTCAATCCAATGACACCTAATATGCCACGTTATGGCGGCTCACACGTGTGAGCCATGAAGAACGCCATGTTTGTTTATGACTTCAGTCTTTTCCACAGATAATGTACGTGGATATTGATCCTGGCTACATTTTGTTCATAACAGATACTATCACATCAGGGACATAACGTATCGGTGCGCGTGTCGTTGCTCAGTCAATCTAGTATTTGATTGGTGTTTGTGAACCCTGACCATTATTTCACCAGTTTCGCTGTGTTCATATTTCGTTCAGGAGAACATGTATATGGATTATGTTTTAAATGCACAGAGGAGAAAAACCTTACTTCTGTTATTGTAATATTATATGCAGAAATATTTTAGCACCAAAAAGACCCTCATTTAAGATGTCAATATTTTCTATTTTGTTGAACGAACGTTTGCCAGGTCAGAAGTTGGGACAACGTTACTCAGTGGGACTAGCCACTCTCAACTGATGTAGAACAAATTATAAAGTTACTGCAAAGTCAGGAAGTTATTTCCCTATAGTATTCCGTGGAGCAGAAAAGGGCAACAAGTGCTTTTTAACATTCATGGAGGTAGGCAAACTTTTTGCATTTTGCATGGGGGATTGTTCCGATAGTGCCACGCTAAAAACTGTCGCCTTCATGTGCTTCCCTTCTCTTGGAAAGACATTAACTGTGAACACAGCATGTATGGCCTCACATTACCATAGACTGATGTACGTGGTACACCATGTAGCTGGCCATTCCACAATGACCAAATAGAAACGTTTTGTCCTTCACTTGCATCTTGATGTATCTCATCATTTTCACTTGTTTGTTTGTTTCAAGATGATGTGGTTCCAATTTCTGATAATGTAGTAATAGGTCCTCAAAGCTGCATTAATACATTTCAGGAATGATTTAATGAATATAACCATCGCGTTAATCCAGATAAACTAAGATTGTTCTTTACAAAAAGGGAGGAGTCGTTTCTAAATGTGAAAAGCGGTATTTTAGGAAAATGCTTATTGAATGTGTTACCTCATATACGTATTTAGGCATAAACGTCTCAAGAAATATGTCTTGGAATAAGCACTTTGATAAACTATTTTGCAATCCAAAAGGTCTTTATTCGGTATCTCTTCACCAAGCAAATGTTATAAAATGTTGGACCTGTTTCATTGTAAAAATATTTGGTCTTTAAAACGACTGAATGTAAATATGACTAAATGTTTATGAACAAGACCGGCATGCCCCATTTACAGGTCGTTCTAAAACATTGTTCTATTCACTAATTATTTCTACGTGGAGCGTTACATTAAATATATTAATACAGTTAATACATGTTGTTGAACGTTAGCCCAGTTTCCCATTAATTAAACATAGAAACAGGTCGATAAAGTATAAATAACCAAGAGAAGAAAGAATATGTAAAGTATGTCAATATGGGTCTGTAGAAAATGAATATCACTTGTTTATCAGGCTTCTGATATGCGTCAAATGTATCTTCGCAAGAAATACTTTGTACGTCCCACTTTACAGTGAGTGAGTGAGTGAGTTGGGTTTTACGCCGCTTTTAACAGTATTACAGTTATATCGCGGCGTGTCAGCTTAATGTGGGAGGAAAGCCCGAAGTGATGAAGGTCTCAGACGTTAACCACTTCGGTGAAACCCATGAGCACGGGTACGGTGCTGACAAACCTAGAAACATAATTGGGGCGAACCGGGATTCGAACCCACAATCATAGGTTTCTGGCGTGCCCAAGGGACGCAACTCTGCACAGAGGACTCCAGACATACAGACTTTATACATTGTACTAATGTGGGAATCGAACCTGTGTATTTGGCGTGGCGAGCGAACGCTTTAACCTCTAGGCTTCTCAACCGCCCTCTTCCTAAATGTTTACCCTTTCATAAACTTCTCAGTTTTCATTTTCGTGACCTTAAATATGAGGCTGTCATGCAGACCCTGAAACAAATATATCTGATAGAGCCCATGCAAGTCTAGATTACTGCAGTATTAAGAGATTCTCTGGGCTCCTTTTTATTACTATTATTTAACAACTGTTTTCAGATGTAAATTTCAGAGACTAGATGTTAGTCTACATAAATATCAAATACGCGAAACAAATAACCATATACATGTAATGTGATTGAAGCGACACCAGTAGGGATTTCGGGAAAGAATACAGGTCCCAAGCAACTTGTGATTGTCGAAACAGGCGTCTAAATGGATCGGTAGGTCAGGCTCGCTGACTTGGTTGATGCATGTCATCGTATCCCAATTGCGTCGGTCGAGGCTCATAATATTAATCACAGGATTGTCCGGTCCATGCGCGATTATTTACCAGCCGTCGTCACACCGCTCGAATATTGCAGATTGAGGCACAAACCATGAAATGAATCGTCAATAAAGACAACATTGTGTTGCCTTGTGTATGCCCGACCTCTGGGACCTGGTGGGATGAGTCTGTTGTTCCTCTAGCTCTCCATCCGTCTCATCCGAGGACGACGACGACATATCCGTCGACATCTTTCAATGTGCACGTTGCCGTACCTGTCGTCCCCGAGACCCAAGTAATTGCTCTGTTCTGACCCTGCTCTCAGATACTCCAACACTCTGCATAAACTCCCTTACCGCCGCTGTGCAAACACATCGAGGCCTGGTTACACCTTTTCTAGGAATACCACTAAGTATGCAAATAAAGCGACAAATTATTCATGCCAAGAAATATCGACAGGTCCTGCATAACAGAATATTTATAGCTGAGTGAGGTGTTCAGGCAATCAAACCATGCTTTCATATACCGATTCACTCTTATTGATTCATCTCATGAATGCGTATCGTTTTCCCGTAACATGCACCTGTACCTGTCAGAGTCCCTGGAGAGAAAATATGATTTATCCGCATACTGTTGCTGTCGCGGGACGTAACCTTCAACCAATAGCGCAGCACGGGAAATGCATTAGAGGTGAGCATCAATAAGGTAGTGAGGAAGGCAGTGGAGTACAGTTGGCACCCCAGACGATATGAAAAGGAAGGCTTCGAGTGATCAAACAGCATGTCAGCAGTACAAAAGGTAATGCGCTTTTCCAGCTACATGCAGCATTCCATCTCCATCACGGCGTCTCAGCTTGGTGTTGGGGGAAAGCCTAAAGTCTGAGACATTTACCATTTTGGTAAAACCCACATGACCTGCACAGACGGGAAGGCCTACATGACCTGCACCAGACGAGAAAGCCTGCATGACCTGCACAGACGAGAAGGCCTACATGATCTGCACAAACGAGAAGGCCTACATGACCTGCACAGACGAGAAGGCCTACATAACCTGCACAGACGAGAAGGCCTACATGACCTGCACAGACGAGATGGCCTACATGACCTGCACAGACGAGATGGCCTACATGACCTGCACAGACGAGATGGCCTACATGACCTGCACAGACGAGATGGCCTACATGATCTGCACAGACGAGAAGACCTAATTGACCCGCACAGACGAGAAGGCCTACATGATCTGCACAGACGAGAAGGCCTACATGATCTGCACAGACGAGGTCGAGTCGGATATCTCGAACCCAGGATAAGTCTGCCTATTTCTTTAGTCCCCAGGAGTTCTGTTGATGGCGAGGCCACATGGTGATAAGGTCGAGTCGGATATCTCGAACCCAGGATAAGTCTGCCTATTTCTTTAGTCCCCAGGAGTTCTGTTGATGGCTAGGCCAGATGGTAATAAAGTCGAGTCGGATATCTCGAACCCAGGATAAGTCTGCCTATTTCTTTAGTCTTGTCTGAGTTCGAGACAACGTGGTTCAACTATATGTCCAACAAAGGAAATGTATTCAGTAGACATGATCAAATCGTGTGTGGCGGAAGGACAGGCACGCAAGTCCTCGTTGTTGACGCTACCACGCTTCTATATTGCATGTGTCACTGTCTGTATAACGTAGATGTCCAAGTTCAAGCCATATCACAACGTTTGATGTATTTATTTTCCATGGAAATGTACAAAATACTTTTGTAATGATTCTATGTTGCACAGGGAATACAAAACACGCAGTGGAACCAGTCTTCAGTGACAACACTCAGTGACATGTCACTCCTAGTGTTGGAACAGTCAGAGATGTGTTTGTATCACGGTAATATTGAACCTCTCGTTTATGTGACAAAGATACAATAAGTCTAGGTTATCCAACACTCAAGTTATCATGTTTGAAGCAGGATCAACAGTCGTAACGTGGTGATATCATGTGTGATTAGTTACAAAGGTTGGCCTAGAGACGACATACCACGTGATCAGGGTCATAGGTCACATATTCAAAAAGCCTTATCTAAAGCATAGTCTAATTTGTATTGTGTTCACTTACAGAAGAAGAATGTCGCTATCTTGGTCCTGTATATTTACGCCAACTTGGTTGAAATGACATTACTTTTGAAAACTCTCTGATGACCAGAGCGACCAAGATGTTTATTAACATCATTCATGTTGGGGTACTTGACAAGGAAGTATTGAAACCTGTCATTTTATGTGTTATTTAGCCTCTGCTCCTCAAGAGATAAATTTAGGCTTCAAAAGTTAAATAAAGTATTAATAAGCAAAACAAACAAGTAACTGTAGCAAGCATTAAGTTCGCATGGAGGAAACATACATGCCCGAAAACACTATATAGCTGGACGGTACAGAGAAAGGACAGGAATCTATCGTACCTGCATGAATATCTCAATATTAAAGATAAGACAAACAATGCATAACATAGGACATAGATGACGGCTAAAAGAATGCACAACCAAGATGGCAGCTAAAAGAATACATGATCAAGATGGCGGCTAAAAGAATGCAAGGTCAGGATGGTTGTTACAAGAATGCAGGATGAAGTTGGCAGCTAAAAGAATGCAGGATCAAGATGGCGGCTAACAGAATGCAAGATCAAGATGGCGGCTACAAGAATGCAGGATCAAGATGGCGGCTACAAGAATGCAGGATGAAGTTGGCAGCTAAAAGAATGCAAGATCAAGATGGCGGCTACAAGAATGCAGGATGAAGTTGGCAGCTAAAAGAATGCAGGACCAAGATGGCGGCTACAAGAATGCAAGATCAAGATGGCGGCTACAAGAATGCAGGATGAAGTTGGCAGCTAAAAGAATGCAGGATCAAGATGGCGGCTACAAGAATGCAGGATGAAGTTGGCAGCTAAAAGAATGCAGGACCAAGATGGCGCTACATTAATGCAAGATCAACATGGCGGCTACAAGAATGCAGGATCAAGATGGCGGCTAAAAGAATGCAGGATCAAGTTGGCAGCTCAAAACAATACAGGACAAGGATGGCGGCTACAAGAAAGCAAGATCAAGATGGCGGCATTTCACATGATATCAAAGCTGCATCGGATACATCCGCTGATCCGTAGTAAGTGCTTCCCATGTTATTCTTGAGCAAACAGAACTGCAATGCATTAAAATGCTGATGGTGGTTTTTAGTACAAAAAATATTCACAAGTTCTTAATTAAACAGCGATTTCATTGACAGCATTGTTAATACAACTACTTTCAACATTATTCAAAATATTGTTATCGACGATTTAATTCTTCAAAATATTGTTATCGACCATTTAACTCCCATCAAAACAAAGCAAAATTTACAAGTACTTAGTCATAATGATTATCCACAGTTTCACTTAGGATGCAGCAATCACTCACTCCCGGTAAACTGCTAACGTGAGTATGGGTGTGAATATAGTTGAAAACCACAGTAAGCTAATACAAGTCAATAATGCAATTACGTGTATTGTGTTTTGATTTATCCAAGATGGCGGACGTTTGCGCACGAAAACGTGTAAAACGAACAACGGATATTACGAACTGAATTCTCTGCTCCCTTGTAGTTCGTTATATCCATGTTCTACTGTATTTTGTCATAATGATTATCCACAGTTTCACTTAGAATGCAGCAGTCACTCACTCATGGAAAACGAAACTGCTAACGTGAGTAAGGGTGTGAATATGGTTGTACACCACTGTGAGCATTATTCCATGCATAAGGCGGGGGAGGGAGGGGGGACACCAGAAATGGATTTCAAACATTGGCACGAACATTCCAGTATCAACGAGTAAATGGGTAAGTGCGGCTCTACAGTTATATCGCAGCGGGTCAGTTGTATGGAGGATCGAACCCTCGATCAGCTGAGGTTGGCACGACTGAAGGCAGCAACTCTACACAGCAAATTACGATGCCTGAGACAACGGGGACACTCAGGCCCTCCCAGTCTCTATGCGTGGTGCAAAGTGAGGCTGTTGGCCTCCTTCTCCAATTCGGCGTTATGACTGCTCTCCGCCTTCCCGGCATCCCCCTTGACCTGTAGGAACTTCTCCATCCGGCGGTTCTGAGCCAGCAGCTCCTTGTTCATCCCCAATAGCAGCTCATGCAGCTCTTCTTGACGCTTTATGAGTTCGGGGATACATTTCTGAAAAACAACATTCCGTGGATCAAAGGCTGCCTCAGATCGGAATACATTTCTAGAATACATGAGTCAGTGAATTTGAAGTCATGTGCATATGTAAAGAGTTGAGATTGTGAAAATACTTTTAAGAACAGCGTTTTATGAATTTCATCTTGTTTAAATCCACAATAAACAAGTTGACACCCACAAAACGTTCTCCTCACAAACATTAAGTTCCCATACAAAGCATTACTGATAAGATCTATGGCAGAACACGTCAACAGTTTGAGAGGACCGGAGAGATACAACATACTGACAGAATGATTCATAGGCATCTATAGTTGTGGAAAACACTGGAGCATATTGAAATACTTTAGTTCGTTCATAAGTTAACCAATGAAGGAAAGTTGTCCACCATTAACTACATATATATTTACTCTCGCCAGTATAAATTTCTTCTTCTATATAAGTAATATCTTTTATTCTCAAAAGTATATCTCAGTGTATCTTTGGAGAAGGTAGTTCATCTTATTGCTTGTGGGATCACCCTATTTGATTGGATAGTCAGTCAGGTGTACTAACCAGAATAGCATTTTCATCTGTCTCCACCTGTTGATTCCACCACCAGATGGGCAGATGTTTCAACCACTGCCAGAACCCGCGCTGTTTGACTTTATCCTTGGCCACACATTTCCTCCGCTTACGGTAACACTTCTCGCGGTGGGATTTATAGAGAACTGTCTCTACATCTAAAACCATGTCAACCTGCCAATAAATATCAACACATGCTCTTTAATAAAATGCTAAAAAAATAAAGTACGATAAAAGGACCAGGAACGCTAAAACACAGCTACTCTTAAAGATATATTTTCCTCAATATGTTTTGCGTGATTACTTTGTTTGTGAGGAATATATATTTCTCGTGATTAACGAAAAAGGGTTTGTTGTCGAAAGGTATATCGTTTCTTCCTAGTAGTGTTTGGTAATGCCATCACTCCCAATCAAATGACATCACTTCTATTCTAATGACATCTTTTCAGGTTTGGGAAATGGCCAGTGCAGACTCAGAAAGTTCAATTCCTCTAATAACAAAGTTATAACCACTTCTGGTTCATTGATTTCACTTCTTGTTGATGAAAATATGTCATATGCAATGTAGCTTAAAACAGGAAGTACCACGCACCTAGTAACGTTATTAACACGTTTCTTGGACATACAGTAAATTCTTCGCGAGGTTTTATACGACAATGACCTTGATGATGACCTTGACCCTTGACATACGATATCAATGTGTCAAAACAATTACCAATGGCTGTAAAGGACATACTTCTTAATAATGTAATACATTAACTTGTCTAGGTGTGTCAAGTTGTTATAATTAGGTGAGTATCCGGCAGTTGTTTTACCCGAGAGATCAGCATCAAAGAAGTACAACACATACTTAACTTATTTTACTCACATGCATTGACGTCCTCTTGAATGTCGCCTCTCGAGTAATGCCTTTGATGTCATCTACTGCCAGTCCAACCTGCAAACAAGTATGATAGTGTCATTCCTTGCTGTAGTTTCAATCTGCAAACAAGTATGATATTGTCATTCCTTGCTGTAGTTTCAACCTGCAAACAAGTATGATAGTGTCATTTCTTGCTGTAGTTTTAACATGCAAACAATTATGATTGTGTCATTTCTTGCTGTAGTTTTAACCTGTAAACAAGTATGATAGTGTCATTCCTTGCTCTAGTTTTAACCTGTAAACAAGTATGATATTGTCATTCCTTGCTCTAGTTTTAACCTGCAAACAAGTATGATATTGTCATTCCTTGCTGTAGTTTTAACCTGCAAACAAGTATGATATTGTCATTCCTTGCTGTAGTTTCAACCTGCAAACAAGTATGATAGTGTCATTTCTTGCTGTAGTTTTAACATGCAAACAATTATGATTGTGTCATTTCTTGCTGTAGTTTTAACCTGTAAACAAGTATGATAGTGTCATTCCTTGCTCTAGTTTTAACCTGTAAACAAGTATGATATTGTCATTCCTTGCTCTAGTTTTAACCTGCAAACAAGTATGATAGTGTCATTCCTTGCTGTAGTTTTAACCTGTAAACAAGTATGATAGTGTCATTCCTTGCTGTAGTTTTAACCTGTAAACAAGTATGATAGTGTCATTCCTTGCTGTAGTTTTAACCTGTAAACAAGTATGATATTGTCATTCCTTGCTCTAGTTTTAACCTGTAAACAAGTATGATATTGTCATTCCTTGCTGTAGTTTTAACCTGCAAACAAGTATGATAGTGTCATTCCTTGCTGTAGTTTTAATCTGCAAACAAGTATGACAGTGTCATTCCTTGCTGTAGTTTTAACCTGCAAACAAGTATGATAGTGTCATTCCTTGCTGTAGTTTCAATCTGCAAACAAGTATGATAGTGTCATTCCTTGCTGTTGTTTCAATCTGCAAACAAGTATGATAGTGTCATCCCTTGCTGTAGTTTCAATCTGCAAACAAGTATGATAGTGTCATTCCTTGCTGTAGTTTTAACCTGCAAACAAGTATGATAGTGTCATTCCTTGCTGTAGTTTCAACCTGCAATCAAATATGATATATAGTGTCATTTCTTGCTGTAGATTCAATCTGCAAACACGTATGATTGTGTCATTCCTTGCTGTAGTTTAAATCTGCAAACAGATATGATAGTGTCATTTGTTGCTGTAGTTTTAACCTGCAAACAAGTATGATAGTGTCATTCCTTGCTGTAGTTTCAACCGGCAAACAAGTACGATAGTGACATTCCTTGCTGTAGTTTTAACCTGGAAACAAGCATAATTGTGTCATTCCTTGCTGTAGTTTTAACCTGGAAACAATTATGATTGTGTCATTCCTTGCTGTTGTTTTAACCTGTGAACAAGCATGATAGTGTCATTCCTTGCTGTAGTTTCAATCTGCAAACAAGTATGATAGTGTCATTCCTTGCTGTAGTTTCAATCTGCAAACAAGTATGATAGTGTCATTCCTTGCTGTAGTTTCAATCTGCAAACAAGTATGATAGTGTCATTCCTTGCTGTAGTTTCAACCTGTGAACAAGCATGATAGTGTCATTCCTTGCTGTAGTTTTAACCTGCAAACAAGCATGATAGTGACATTCCTTGCTGTAGTTTTAACCTGGAAACAAGCATAATTGTGTCATTCCTTGCTGTAGTTTTAACCTGGAAACAATTATGATTGTGTCATTCCTTGCTGTTGTTTTAACCTGTGAACAAGCATGATAGTGTCATTCCTTGCTGTAGTTTCAATCTGCAAACAAGTATGATAGTGTCATTCCTTGCTGTAGTTTCAATCTGCAAACAAGTATGATAGTGTCATTCCTTGCTGTAGTTTCAATCTGCAAACAAGCATGATAGTGTCATTCCTTGCTGTTGTTTTAACCTGTGAACAAGCATGATAGTGTCATTCCTTGCTGTAGTTTCAATCTGCAAACAAGTATGATAGTGTCATTCCTTGCTGTAGTTTCAACCTGCAAACAAGTATGATTGTGTCATTCCTTGCTGTAGTTTTAACCTGGAAACAAGTATGATAGTGTCATTCCTTGCTGTAGTTTTAACCTGGAAACAAGTATTATTGTGTCATTCCTTGCTCTAGTTTTAACCTGTAAACAAGTATGATAGTGTCATTCCTTGCTATAGTTTTAACCTGCAAACAAGTATGATAGTGTCATTCCTTGCTGTAGTTTCAATCTGCAAACAAGTATGATAGTGTCATTCCTTGCTGTAGTTTCAATCTGCAAACAAGTATGATAGTGTCATTCCTTGCTGTAGTTTCAATCTGCAAACAAGTATGATAGTGTCATTTCTTGCTGTAGTTTCAACCTGCAAACAAGTATGATAGTGTCATTTCTTGCTGTAGTTTCAACCTGCAAACAAGTATGATAGTGTCATTCCTTGCTGTTGTTTCAATCTGCAAACAAGTATGATAGTGTCATTCCTTGCTGTAGTTTTAACCTGTGAACAAGCATGATAGTGTCATTCCTTGCTGTTGTTTCAATCTGCAAACAAGTATGATAGTGTCATTCCTTGCTGTTGTTTTAACCTGTGAACAAGCATGATAGTGTCATTCCTTGCTGTAGTTTCAATCTGCAAACAAGTATGATAGTGTCATTCCTTGCTGTTGTTTCAATCTGCAAACAAGTATGATAGTGTCATTCCTTGCTGTAGTTTCAATCTGCAAACAAGTATGATAGTGTCATTCCTTGCTGTTGTTTCAATCTGCAAACAAGTATGATAGTGTCATTCCTTGCTGTAGTTTTAACCTGGAAACAAGTATGATTGTGTCATTCCTTGCTCTAGTTTTAACCTGTAAACAAGTATGATATTGTCATTCCTTGCTGTAGTTTTAACCTGCAAACAAGTATGATAGTGTCATTCCTTGTTGTAGTTTCAACCTGCAAACAAGTATGATAGTGTCATTCCTTGCTGTATTTTTAACCTGCAAACCAGTATGATAGTGTCATTCCTTGCTGTAGTTTCAACCTGCAATCAAATATGATATATAGTGTCATTTCTTGCTGTAGATTCAATCTGCAAACACGTATGATTGTGTCATTCCTTGCTGTAGTTTCAATCTGCAAACAGATATGAAAGTGTCATTTGTTGTTGTAGTTTTAACCTGCAAACAAGTATGATAGTGTCATTCCTTGCTGTAGTTTCAACCGGCAAACAAGTATGATAGTGTCATTTCTTGCTGTAGTTTCAACCTGCAAACAAGTATGATAGTGTCATTCCTTGCTGTAGTTTTAACCTGGAAACAAGTATGATTGTGTCATTCCTTGCTCTAGTTTTAACCTGTAAACAAGTATGATATTGTCATTCCTTGCTGTAGTTTTAACCTGCAAACAAGTATGATAGTGTCATTCCTTGCTGTAGTTTTAACCTGGAAACAAGTATGATTGTGTCATTCCTTGCTCTAGTTTTAACCTGTAAACAAGTATGATATTGTCATTCCTTGCTGTAGTTTTAACCTGCAAACAAGTATGATAGTGTCATTCCTTGTTGTAGTTTCAACCTGCAAACAAGTATGATAGTGTCATTCCTTGCTGTATTTTTAACCTGCAAACCAGTATGATAGTGTCATTCCTTGCTGTAGTTTCAACCTGCAATCAAATATGATATATAGTGTCATTTCTTGCTGTAGATTCAATCTGCAAACACGTATGATTGTGTCATTCCTTGCTGTAGTTTCAATCTGCAAACAGATATGAAAGTGTCATTTGTTGTTGTAGTTTTAACCTGCAAACAAGTATGATAGTGTCATTCCTTGCTGTAGTTTCAACCGGCAAACAAGTATGATAGTGTCATTTCTTGCTGTAGTTTCAACCTGCAAACAAGTATGATAGTGTCATTCCTTGCTGTAGTTTTAACCTGGAAACAAGTATGATTGTGTCATTCCTTGCTGTAGTTTTAACCTGGAAACAAGTATGATTGTGTCATTCCTTGCTGTAGTTTTAACCTGGAAACAAGTATGATTGTGTCATTCCTTGCTGTAGTTTTAACCTGGAATCAAGTATGATTGTGTCATTCCTTGCTGTAGTTTTAACCTGCAAACAAGTATGATAGTGTCATTCCTTGCTGTAGTTTCAATCTGCAAACAAGTATGATTGTGTCATTCCTTGCTGTTGTTTTAACCTGTGAACAAGCATGATAATGTCATTCCTTGCTGTAGTTTCAATCTGCAAACAAGTATGATAGTGTCATTCCTTGCTGTTGTTTCAATCTGCAAACAAGTATGATAGTGTCATTCCTTGCTGTTGTTTTAACCTGTGAACAAGCATGATAGTGTCATTCCTTGCTGTAGTTTCAATCTGCAAACAAGTATGATAGTGTCATTCCTTGCTGTAGTTTCAATCTGCAAACAAGTATGATAGTGTCATTCCTTGCTGTAGTTTCAACCTGCAAACAAGTATGATAGTGTCATTCCTTGCTGTAGTTTTAACCTGCAAACAAGTATGATAGTGTCATTCCTTGCTGTAGTTTCAATCTGTAAACAAGTATGATAGTGTCATTCCTTGCTGTAGTTTCAATCTGCAAACAAGTATGATAGTGTCATTCCTTGCTGTAGTTTTAACCTGCAAACCAGTATGATAGTGTCATTCCTTGCTGTAGTTTCAACCTGCAATCAAATATGATATATAGTGTCATTTCTTGCTGTAGATTCAATCTGCAAACACGTATGATTGTGTCATTCCTTGCTGTAGTTTCAATCCGCAAACAGATATGATAGTGTCATTTGTTGCTGTAGTTTTAACCTGCAAACAAGTATGATAGTGTCATTCCTTGCTGTAGTTTCAACCGGCAAACAAGTATGATTGTGTCATTCCTTGCTGTTGTTTTAACCTGGAAACAATTATGATTGTGTCATTCCTTGCTGTTGTTTTAACCTGTGAACAAGCATGATAGTGTCATTCCTTGCTGTAGTTTCAATCTGCAAACAAGTATGATAGTGTCATTCCTTGCTGTTGTTTCAATCTGCAAACAAGTATGATAGTGTCATTCCTTGCTGTTGTTTTAACCTGTGAACAAGCATGATAGTGTCATTCCTTGCTGTAGTTTCAATCTGCAAACAAGTATGATAGTGTCATTCCTTGCTGTTGTTTCAATCTGCAAACAAGTATGATAGTGTCATTCCTTGCTGTAGTTTCAATCTGCAAACAAGTATGATAGTGTCATTCCTTGCTGTAGTTTCAATCTGCAAACAGATATGATAGTGTCATTCCTTGCTGTAGTTTTAACCTGCAAACAAGTATGATAATGTCATTCCTTGCTGTAGTTTCAATCTGTAAACAAGTATGATAGTGTCATTCCTTGCTGTAGTTTCAATCTGCAAACAAGTATGATAGTGTCATTCCTTGCTGTATTTTTAACCTGCAAACCAGTATGATAGTGTCATTTCTTGCTGTAGTTTCAACCTGCAATCAAATATGATATATAGTGTCATTTCTTGCTGTAGATTCAATCTGCAAACACGTATGATTGTGTCATTCCTTGCTGTAGTTTCAATCTGCAAACAGATATGATAGTGTCATTTTTTGCTGTAGTTTTAACCTGCAAACAAGTATGATAGTGTCATTCCTTGCTGTAGTTTCAACCGGCAAACAAGTATGATAGTGTCATTTCTTGCTGTAGTTTCAACCTGCAAACAAGTATGATTGTGTCATTCCTTGCTGTAGTTTTAACCTGGAAACAAGTATGATTGTGTCATTCCTTGCTGTAGTTTTAACCTGGAAACAAGTATGATTGTGTCATTCCTTGCTGTTGTTTCAATCTGCAAACAAGTATGATAGTGTCATTCCTTGCTGTAGTTTTAACCTGGAAACAAGTATGATAGTGTCATTCCTTGCTGTAGTTTTAACCTGCAAACAAGTATGATAGTGTCATTCCTTGCTGTAGTTTCAATCTGCAAACAAGTATAATAGTGTCATTCCTTGCTGTAGTTTAAAATACAAACACATATTCGGCTATGTCATCCAGACCAACTGTTGATGTGAGTAGGGCAATGAGATGCTGACCAAGAGTGCGTGAGTGAGTGATTGAATTGGGTTTAACGCCCCTATTAACAGTATTCCAGTTATATCACGATGTATCAGCTTAATGTGGTAGGGAAGCCCGAAGTGATGAAGGTCTCAGATGTTTACCACGGGTATTACTAACCAAGAGGTTCATCAGTCCTATACAGGCCAATAAGATGAAGGTGGAGAACATGACACGAGCAACGGTATTACTAACCAAGAGGTTCATCAGTACTATACAGGCCAGTAGGATGAAGGTGGAGAACATGACAAGAGCAACGGTATTACTAACCAAGAGGTTCATCAGTACTATACAGGCCAGTAGGATGAAGGTGGAGAACATGACATGAGCACCGGTATTACTAACCAAGAGGTTCATCAGTACTATACAGGCCAGTAGGATGAAGGTGGAGAACATGACACGAGCAACGGTATTACTAGCCAAGAGGTTCATCAGTACTATACAGGCCAGTAGGATGAAGGTGGAGAACATGACAAGAGCAGCGGTATTACTAACCAAGAGGTTCATCAGTACTATACAGGCCAGTAGGATGAAGGTGGAGAACATGACACGAGCACCGGTATTTCTAACCAAGAGGTTCATCAGTACTATACAGGCCAGTAGGATGAAGGTGGAGAACATGACACGAGCACCGGTATTACTAGCCAAGAGGTTCATCAGTACTATACAGGCCAGTAGGATGAAGGTGGAGAACATGACAAGAGCAGCGGTATTACTAACCAAGAGGTTCATCAGTACTATACAGGCCAGTAGGATGAAGGTGGAGAACATGACAAGAGCAGCGGTATTACTAACCAAGAGGTTCATCAGTACTATACAGGCCAGTAGGATGAAGGTGGAGAACATGACAAGAGCAGCGGTATTACTAACCAAGAGGTTCATCAGTACTATACAGGCCAGTAGGATGAAGGTGGAGAACATGACAGATGTTGCTGTCGGGTAGATAAGGTTGTTGTCCTTCCCATATGCATCGCCAGTAGCGTTGACACCAGCATTGAATATGTCATTATAGTCTATTTCCCCGATGAACATTACCGATGTTCGGAGGATGGAGTTGGCAACGTCCCGAAATGGAATCTGTAACAAATACAAATATTGCGAAACCCACTGTATATCGACATTTGTCAAAACGGATTACTGCAAATTGTACTATAGATTATGTACACACAATCAATGACTTAACTAGGCGTTACACTAAAAGCGAGGTTACTTCACAGCAAGAAGTGAGCTCACATGACATGCAGTTTGAAGACCAGCTACACATTGACTGACACAATGTGTCACAGCAAGGGGGGCGGTTGGGGGCAGAAGAACAGAAACACATATTGGCACTACCGATTACTGGTTGCAATCAGGAGTAAATAATAAATAAGTGGCGCATGTCACAGGTGGGACGCCCAGTACCATCACTATTTGATAGTGATTCCGAAACATATGCTTATCATATAGTCGGAATTATACAGTAGTGTGACTAAGGAAATTCACTTTGTTCTGATGGGAAAGTGTTTACCCATTTCTGAAATTATACATGTGTACCTGGTCTGAGAGAATAGGTAAGTACCTGGTTTTGCAACAGTGTATGGAAACCGAGCGCAAATGCTCCTAGCAGGCAGAAGAAGACCACAAACACCTTGAGAAACGTCCAACAGACGAGCTGGAACATGATGACATACAAGCCTAGGGACGTGAAGGCCTTGAGGTATAGCACCAGGTCAATCCAGGAGAAGAAGAGAGCGAAAGCGCCCAGAGACCACTGCCATTCCTGGAATTAATGTGTAATGTACAGGTTTGTGTGTCTCCCACCCATCTCGAAGGAAAGAGCTCTTGTGGGAATGAAGGACAAAATTAGCATTGCTGTTCCGGAACATTCAACAATAACACAATGAGGGGAATACCTGCTCTGACATCACATGAACAACGATGAAGGGAGTTTACATGAGGTGTGTAATTGAAATAAAAAATATAGGCTACAGGTATCTCTCTGAAACCTCTTTAAGCGTAGCAGTAATGAAAATAGATATAGGCTACACATATCTCTCTGAAACCGTTTCGTGCGTAGCGGTAATTAAAATAGATATAGGCTACACGTACCAATCTGAAACCTCTTTGTGCGTAGCAGTAATGAAAATAGATATAGGCTACACTTACCTCTCTGAAACCTCTTTGTGCGTAGCAGTAATGAAAATAGATATAGGCTACACATACCTCTCTGAAACCGTTTCGTGCGTAACAGTAAGTGAAATATATATACAGGCTGCACATACCTCTCTGAATCCGGTATATGCGTAGCAAAGGTTGAAATCGAGAAGGAAAAGGAAGGAAAGGATGAAGACAACCCACTCAACATAATTCTCCAGGCTGGTGAAGTAGGCGGATCTTGAGGTGTAAATCTGTAGGATCTGTAGTTGCAAAACAACCCGTTATGATCAATCGATGAATCTCTAACACAATACTGTTAATGTGAAAGTATCCCTGTTAAACTAACAACAATACTGTCATTGTGAAAGTATCTCTGTTAAACTAACAACAATACTGTGAATGTGAAAGTATATCTGATAAACTAAGAAAACTGTCAATGTGAAAGCTTCTCTGTTAAACTAACAACAATACTGTCAATGTGAAAGTATCAAGTTTGAGATGAATCCACTAAATAGTTTAAGAGAAATCGCGAGGACAAAGTTTTCGGACACGGACAGACGGACGGACGGACGGACGGAACCTTGGTATAACTATTTACCCCCGACATTTTGTTGGCGGTATAATAGCAACAATACTGTCAATGTGAAAGTATCTCTGTTAAACTAACAACAATGCTGTCAACGTGAAAGTATCTCTGTTGAACGAACAATAATACTGTCAATGTGAAAGTATCTGTGTTAAACTAACAACAATACTGTCAATATGAAAGTGTCTCTGTTAAACTAATAACAATACTGTCAATGTGAAAGTGTATCTGTTAAACTAATAACAATACTGTCAATATGAAAGTATCTCTGTTAAGCTAACAACAATACTGTCAATGTAAAAGTGTCTCTGTTAAACTTACAACAATACTGTCAATGTGAAAGTATCTCTGTTAAGCTAACAACAATACTGTCAATGTGAAAGTATCTCTGTTAAACTAACAACAATACTGTCAATATGAAAGTGTCTCTGTTAAGCTAAAAATACTGTCAATGTAAAAGTGTCTCTGTTAAACTTACAACAATACTGGCAATGTGAAAGTATCTCTGTTAAGCTAACAACAATACTGTCAATGTGAAAGTGTCTCTGTTAAACTAAGATCAAAATTGTAAATGCGAAAGTTTCTCTGTTAAACTGACAACAATGCTGTCAATGTGAAAGTGTCTCTGATAAACTAAGAATACTGTCAATGTGAAAGTGTCTCTGTTAAACTAACAACAATACTGCCAGTGTGAAAGTGTCTCTGTTAAAACAAGTGCAAAAGTGAGCGTGGCTCACTAATATCCCCGACCCGCCTAGTGTGTCAGTAGTTACAAATTAAATAGCTGGGATAGGGTTAGGGTTTGAAAAATTTATAAAAAAATGGAAAATTAATAAAAACATTTTTTTTCTTTTCACTGCACCCCTCCATATGACACGGATTATATGTACTAAGTTTGAGATGAATCCACTAAATAGTTTAAGAGAAATCGCGAGGACAAAGTTTTCGGACACGGACAGACGGACGGACGGACGGAACCTTGGTATAACTATTTACCCCCGACATTTTGTTGGCGGTATAATAGCAACAATACTGTCAATGTGAAAGTATCTCTGTTAAACTAACAACAATGCTGTCAACGTGAAAGTAACTATCTCTGTTGAACGAACAATAATACTGTCAGTGTGAAAATATCTCTGTTAAACTAACAACAATACTGTCACTGTCAAAGTATCTCTGTTAAACTAACAACAATACTGTCAATGTGAAAGTATCTGTGTTAAACTAACAACAATACTGTCAATATGAAAGTGTCTCTGTTAAACTAGTAACAATACTGTCAACGTGAAAGTGTATCTGTTAAACTAATAACAATACTGTCAATATGAAAGTATCTCTGTTAAGCTAACAACAATACTGTCAATGTAAAAGTGTCTCTGTTAATCTTACAACAATACTGTCAATGTGAAAGTATCTCTGTTAAGCTAACAACAATACTGTCAATGTGAAAGTATATCTGTTAAACTAACAGCAATACTGTCAATATGAAAGTGTCTCTATTAAGCTAACAATACTGTCAATGTAAAAGTGTCTCTGTTAAACTTACAACAATACTGGCAATGTGAAAGTATCTCTGTTAAGCTAACAACAATACTGTCAATGTGAAAGTATCTCTGTTAAACTAACAACAATACTGTCAATGAGAAAGTGTATCTGTTAAACTAATAACAATACTGTCAATATGGGGGTATCTCTGTTAAGCTAACAACAATACTGTCAATGTGAAAGTGTCTCTGTTAAACTAAGATCAAAATTGTAAATGCGAAAGTATCACTGTTAAACTGACAACAATGCTGTCAATGTGAAAGTATCTCAGATAAACTAAGAATACTGTCAATGTGAAAGTATCTCTGTTAAACTAACAACAATACTGCCAGTGTGAAAGTATCTGTTAAACTAACAGCAATACTGCCAATGTGAAAGTATCTCTGTCAAACTAACAACAATACTGTTAATGTGAAGGTAGCTATTCTGAACTTACAATACTGTAGACGATGGGGCAAGGGGTTGAAGCGTTCGAAAGTCATTCCTATGCCTCCGCTATGATTCCCAACACGGGTATAGTGACGTTATTAATGGATGTGACTGATAAGCTAACAATTGTTTGTTAAAACAATCATAGTACCAACTCTAAACGAAACACTGTCTTGTTGGTAGCTTTGTATTGGTAATGGATTAAAAACAATACAGAGGAACATAGTAAACATTATGTCTATTGTAAAAATTTTGGGATAACACTTTCTTTGTAAAGTACATATTCTTGAGCTTTTTGGGTTGAGTCCCGTCAGGGATTCGTACCCACACTGACAGAGTGAGGCACCTTATCGCCAGCACACGAAGTCTCAACCAAAAGGTACAAGAATCTGTACTTTACAAAGGAAGTATTATCCCAAATATAACATTTGTTACATTTGACCACTTTCGAAATGGCATTGTGTGTTCATTATGTCTCGTGTTATAGTGCGCTACGAAGAGTATGATACAGTGGCACTGCTGATTGTCTTGTACAATGTCGAGTGGTATTGCACGTGGAGCTTACTTCAAAGATAACGCCGATCAACATCAGGGCGTACATGATGCCCTTCTCTATAACCAGCCAGTCGCTGAGGTCTGTCTGGTCGATTACCGATCTACACGAGTCGCTTCGTACACTCTCAATCTCATAGGAAGGACTGCAAGGGAAAGGCAGTGAGTACGTCAGTGAAAGCAGATGTCACAATACTCATGACAGATCGAACAGATGGACTCAAACACTAGCGCTTGAATTTATTGTACACTTAAAATACAACTTACTCCAAATATTTTAAAATATGTGCGTGTAGCATTTATGATGTCATTATATACATTATCCTTCCACGCATGTAAGTTTCAGTTGTATCAATGTGAGGTTTTTAAGATTTAAGAGAGGCATCCCAACTGATGGTCTTAAAACCACTTATATATATGTACTAGCAAATGTGTGTCTTTCATGTAAGATTTCATCCGCAATGTCTGAAAGTCAAGGTCACAAAACCGGCGAAAACACTCTATGTCAGTTTTAGTCAATGAAGTAGACAGTGCCTTACTATGCATGCGGTGGCTTGCTCATCAGGACGACTCTCGAGAGAAGGATGAGGAAGAAGGTGTGAAAGAGAGCCGTCGCCAGATAGTAGTACAACCCGAACTGCCACCACATCGTCGTGATCAGATTCCTCACCACCGGATGTTGCAGCAGCTCGTCTCGGCCATATTTCACCTGCGAAAATTGAGTACAGGAGGGCTGCTTGTAGGGGCCCATATACCAATGTCAGTGTCAGGTGTGGCAGATAATTATGTAGCGTCCCGCCATGACACACAATAATGCCTCTCCCGTCTCATGTAACATTCTGCCATGACAGACAATTATACCTCTCCTGCCTCATGTAACATTCTGTCATGACACACAATAATGCCTCTCCTGTCTCATGTAACATTCTGCCATGACAGACAATTATACCTCTCCTGTCTCATGTAATATTCTGCCATGAGAGAAAATTATACCTCTCCTGTCTCATGTAACATTCTGTCATGACACACAATAATGCCTCTCCTGTCTCATGTAACATTCTGCCATGACAGACAATAATACCTCTCCTGCCTCACGTAACATTCTGCCATGACACACAAAAATGCCTCTCCTGTCTCATGTAACATTCTGTCATGACAGACAATAATGCCTCTCCTGCCTCACGTAACATTCTGCCATGACACACAATAATGCCTCTCCTGTCTCATGTAACATTCTGCCATGACAGACAATAATACCTCTCCTGCCTCACGTAACATTCTGCCATGACACACAATAATGCCTCTCCTGTCTCATGTAACATTCTGCCATGACAGACAATTATACCTCTCCTGTCTCATGTAACATTCTGCCATGACAGACAATTATACCTCTCCTGTCTCATGTAACATTCTGCCATGAGAGAAAATTATACCTCTCCTGTCTCATGTAACATTCTGCCATGAGAGAAAGTTATACCTCTCCTGTCTCATGTAACATTCTGTCATGACACACAATAATGCCTCTCCTGTCTCATGTAACATTCTGTCATGACACACAATAATGCCTCTCCTGTCTCATGTAACATTCTGTCATGACAGACAATAATGCCTCTCCTGTCTCATGTAACATTCTGTCATGACACACAATAATGCCTCTCCTGTCTCATGTAACATTCTGTCGTGACACACAATAATGCCTCTCCTGTCTCATGTAACATTCTGTCATGAGAGACAATAATGCCTCTCCTGCCTCATGTAACATTCTGCCATGACAGACAATTATGCCTCTCCTGTCTCATGTAACATTCTGCCATGACTGACAATTATTATTCTCCTATCTCATGTAATATTCTGCTTCCATTAGAATGTCACCTCTCCTCCATTGTGTAACATCATGCCATGACAGACAATTATACCTCTCCTGTCTCATGTAACATTCTGCCATGACAATTATACCTCTCCTCCCTTATGTAACATCATGCCATGACAGAAAATTATACCTCTCCTGTCTCATGTAACATTCTGCCATGGCAGACAATTATACCTCTCCTGTAACATTCTGTCATGGCAGACAATAATGCCTCTCCTGTCTCATGTAACATTCTGCCATGGCAGACAATTATACCTCTGTCTCATGTAACATTCTGCCATGACAGAAAATTATACCTCTCCTCCCCTTTGTAACATCCTCATGTTGTAACAGAGAAGAACTCCATAGTACACCAGCACATCCCGTCTCCTGTGTGCATATTCAGCTACTGGACATGAGTAGGGTTGGCACTCTTATAGTGATGGTGCAAAGAGTGGTGTGTACGACCAACTCTAGGACAATATAACATAAAACTAAGGCATTACCATGATCTTCAGGGGGTGGTTCTTCTTGATGGTGCGAGTTTTCTTTGTATAAGGGGTCAGATCTTTGTTTTCTTTCTTTTTTTGTTTTTCCTTGGACATTTTGCCATCGCTGTTTTTTGGATTATCTGAATCAAAAACCAGTACGTATAGAATGTCAACCCTCGGGATAGCGTTCAGTTTGTCAATATAATACACATTATATAATCAAAAGATTGACAATGTGATTGACAATGACATATATTATAGCTCATTTATCTGCATCTCTTGGCATGTACATTTTTAAAAGTAATTAAATGTTCCAGAATGTACATTTGTACCACAGGAAATTCATTCCTGCATGATATTTCGATTCTTGGACAGTAGATCATTTTGGTTTAAATTCCAAGTTTATACAGTTATCAGATATAATTCATTTGTCATCACTGAGACATAAGCCAAGAAATAATCACAGGGAAATTAGACCCAAATTCTGTTTAAAAGTTCAGTGTATGTATATTTGCAAGTTGTGCTCGTTGAAAGCGTGACGTCTAATCGTGTTGGCAGAGGACAATGGACACATGTGCTGTGTGTGTGAACATTGTGTGGTGGTCATTCCTAATATTTGGCTTCTTTCTTCATTTCACCATAATGAAATGAGTTTAGTTTACAAAGACTTTCTGAATGTTACAATGCACCAGCATCGCACAACTTTGGAGTGATTGTATTTGCATGGTACTGAGACATTTATTTGGCTTCCATAGCTACATAGAAAAACTGGAAATGGGATAATTAAGAGAGTGGTGGTTGTTTGGCAAAACGGAATACCTGTAGAAATCCAGGACTCGTACAGATCATCAATAAACTGATAGTCATACAGGGGCTGCTTGGACGTCGATGTGGAGTCGATACATTTGTCCAGAACCTCATAGGCAACATCTACAAACACAAATAATGAGAGACGACGTCATTCTACATCTTGCACGTTGTAATAGCTAGACGGTCACTAGAGCACAGACAAATACCTAACCATACAACTCCTCCAATGAATCCCGGGACTAGGGGGAGATAATCCCAGAACAGTCACTGTGCACGCATCTGTCTCGGAAGCCTCGAAACAAGCATAAGATAATTATTTATCATGGGATCACCACGACAAACATTATATATCTCTCAAAGAATATGTGCACCTCTGTTTCTGAATCCTAACGATGAGAATTTTAACATAATATTTTTGCTCCAAGATTCTGACTGGTCAATCAGAGGCTATTAATTCACAATAAACTCCTCTGATTGAAACAGCTGGTTTGACGGTCGCCTCACCGCGGAAGCTAGTATTCACAGAATAGTGCCTTTATTCAGTCATTGTCGGTAGGTATATTTAAATAATTATATATAATACAGGTTACAAAACGCAAAGTTGCGGTTACTACAATATTCAAAGGATGTGTGGCAATATGTTTCGTACAGAAAACACAATAGAAATCTACAAAGAGAATGTATTTTAAGTTTTGGGGGCTACAGAGAGCTTAGAATTTGGCGTTTTTCTATATACGACCGTGACGTCATATCTTTTGCGTCACAATGAGCGATATGACATCATAATGGTGACCCGCGCTGTAGAACGAAAACTTTGCAAAGCTTGCTCCGTTTTCTTAGGGATGCCTACCTCATATATGTAAGCTTACCAAGTTGTCGTGCTTATATGCTTTCAATGCCTGTCATATGTTCGAGTAAAAAATTACGGTGTAAACACACTGTTTGACAGCGCCATATTTTGTTTAAAGCTGTTGTCGGTGATTCCGTAATTCAGATCGACAGCCCACTCAAAACACTGGACTCAACCAATGCTGCTTCAATGCTGCTAACACCAACGAGTTCGCGTTTTATTCATGGTAGTCATGGTAGAATGGCGATAAACATACTCTGCTGCGCGTTCGGTTCCAAATTCAATTTAACGCGGTTAAATATACAGGTAACCCAGCTCTACATTGAAAACACATTTTTTATCTCCTTAATATATCCCGGAACTCCACGACAAACAGGGTGGCCCAGTCGTCTAAGGCGCCGCGATTCGCAGTGCAGCGATGCGTCCCTTGGGCACGCCAGAAACCTATGATTGTGGGTTCGAATCCCGGTTCGCCCCGATTATGTTTGTAGGTTTGTCAGCACCATACCCGTGCTCGTGGGTTTCACCGAAGTGGTAAACTTCTGAGACCTGCATCACTCCGGGCTTTCCTCCCACATTTAGCTGACACGCCGCGATATAACTGTAATACTGTTAAAAGCGGCGTTAATCCAAACTCACTCAATCGCTGACTCCACGACAAACATTCCTTTTTATTCATTTTTTTCCGGTTTTGTCGAACCTCGGATAGCTCAAAGTATTTACGTTAGTCCCCTTACTTCGACATAAAGGTGTTTGACTATGTTCAACGTTGTCAAGAGTACAATGTTCTTTTTCGTCGACGTACTCCGACCTAGGTTATGTGGTCAGGATTCGCAAATCATGTGAGTGTATGCATCAAAATATGCAATCAGATACCTGGCATTTTTTTTATGAGTCGACGCATGGGTGTGTCAACTCTGTTCTTGGACTTTTTAACACACGCGCAAGACAACTCGCAGGTGCAGCTACTCTTTGATGCTTTAACGCTGTTTTTAAGAGCATCTTTCCATTGGGTGGACCGGATGATGTGGCGAGCGACGTCTCTAGAAACATAAACATAATTTTAACACCAACAAGCACGGAAGACTCAAATATCTTACCACAGAAGCTGCCATAGCCCTGTTCCACAACATTTTATCAAGAAACTGTCGGAAACTGAACGGTTTTCATTATTGCGCCAGAAACAAAAGTGACCTATGGAAGGACGGCGCGACAAAATCCATGATTCATATATCCCCCTCACCCTTTGTGGCGGGGCATAATGATGCAGATTAACAGGATTAAACAGGATTAATATAGATTATTACATGAGTGTGTGTTACTAATTTTGCAACACTAATGTCAGAATTGACGGAATAAATACATGGCTCCTGACACGAATGTCATAATCTCTCTATTATCAACACTTCATGATATCACTGTAGTGTCGCGATATTATCTTCTGTATTTCAAATCGTATCCTGAAGCTGAGATGGTTAACATTAGGTCAACAATGATACTATTTGGCGTCATTTACATTGTGACGTCATTAAACATGACGTCAACAGGGGTTTCTACATCACAATGCTATAGAGGACGTGAATTTATGTCCTCCTAATGGATTCGTCGTAACTACCTTACTTGAACAAGATGGATAATACAAAGGTGTGTGTGTGAGGTTGTATTTTGAGCGCTTCTCGATCCCGTGTCCTTAATCTTTTTAACGATAACGCCCACGTTGGATGCATTCAGTTTACCTGTGTTTATTGTCCACAGCAAGGTCAAGGCAATTCAGTCCACTTTCGTCCTTAACATTGACGTCGCCATCGTTCTCTAACAGCAGTTTGACCACTCGAAGGTGTCCATTTTTGCACGCCAAGTTCAGAGGGCTGGTCTGTCAACAAAACAAATTACCGTCACTAGACGTCAGCATTGGGTATTACTGCAGCCCGTGGGGAGTACGGGTTAGATCAGTGAGTCGGGTGGTCGGGTGGTCGGGTGGTCAGGTGGTCAGGCATTGTGGCTTGGTTGGTGGCGTGCCATCGTACCCGAAAGCGTGGTTCGTTTTTTATAATACCAATCACTGGATTGTCTGGTCCAGACTCGATAATTTACAGGCCCACGTAAAAGATCAGGATTATTGCCGAGTGCGGCGTTATACAAAAAAATCACACATAGTACACAGTATACCACACAGGGACAGTCTCCGTGGTGTAGATGATAGAGCGTCTGTCTGGAGAGCGGGAGGTCGGTGGTTCGATCCCCGTCCGTGTCATGGGCTGCGACATTAAGGGTCTAAATCTCGGCTCGGAGTATACTGTGTCTGAGGCATGGTATCTTAGTGGGCTGGCTGTGTAAAACCGGCATTCGTGCCCCGTCCAGTGAGTCGAGGTGAAATGAGGTTTAAATCGTGTTCAACATTACACATAGATATAGTGCCAGCCTAGTGAGATTCCATACCGCAGGTTAACATGAATATCCCATTCAGACACAGTAAACCGACTCCGAGCCGACCAGTCCTTGTTTTATCCCCTTAATGCCGCGTCATAATGTATGACGCGGTATCTCTTGATCTTGGTATGACCCGGCCGGAGATCAAACCCCCGACATTACACTCTTTGAGCAGACGCTCTATCATCAGACAACGGTCCCATTAATGTCTGCTACTGGGGATCAGATGTCTGACCTGGCTGTTTGCGTGTCATCGTACTTAGCCAACGTGGATAGTGGATAGATTATTTACAGACCGTCGGGAAATGGCTGGAGTGTCACTGACTATCAAGTGACACAACACTGATTGACTCACTGTATGCTGTAGATCTTCCTTGGCGTGGGAGTCGAACCGGATCAATATGTTACAGGTCTCTTCACACCCGCTTGAGGCGGCCAAGTCCAATACATTGTGGCCTGGTGCATTCCTGAAAACATTCAAACCTTCCTGTGATAACGAATAAAAAAGTGAAGTTTCCGGCCAGTTACAAAGTCCTAATGTTTTGCGACTGGTTAACGACTGCCTCACATGTGTTCTTGTATCTGCTACAAGCCTTACTTGTGTTTTTGCTCTGTAACAAGCGTTGCTTGCCTTTCGTGTCAGTAACAAGCCGTGCTTGCATTTGTGTCTGTTACAAGCGTTACTTGCCTTTGTGTCTGTTACAAGCCATTACTTGCCTTTGTGTCTGTAACAAGCCATTACTTGCCTTTGTGTCAGTTACAAGCCATTACTTGCCTTTGTGTCTGTTACAAGCCATTACTTGCCTTTGTGTCTGTAACAAGCCATTACTTGCCTTTCGTGTCAGTTACAAGCCATTACTTGCCTTTGTGTCTGTAACAAGCCATTACTTGCCTTTGTGTCTGTTACAAGCCATTACTTGCCTTTATGTCTGTTACAAGCCATTACTTGCCTTTGTGTCTGTTACAAGCCATTACTTGCCTTTGTGTCTGTTACAAGCCATTACTTGCCTTTGTATCTGTTACAAGCCATTACTTGCCTTTGTGTCTGTAACAAGCCATTACTTGCCTTTGTGTCTGTTACAAGCCTTGTTTGCCTTTCGTGTCAGTTACAAGCCTTGTTTGCCTTTCGTGTCAGTTACAAGCCATTACTTGCCTTTGTGTCTGTTACAAGCCATTACTTGCCTTTGTGTCTGTTACAAGCCATTACTTGCTTTTGTGTCAGTTACAAGCCATTTCTTGCCTTTGTATCTGTTACAAGCCATTACTTGCCATTGTGTCTGTTACAAGCCATTACTTGCCATTGTGTCTGTTACAAGCCATTACTTGCCATTGTGTCTGTTACAAGCCTTGTTTGCCTTTCGTGTCAGTTACAAGCCTTGTTTGCCTTTCGTGTCAGTTACAAGCCTTACTTGCCTGTGTGTCTGTTACAAGCCATTACTTGCCTTTGTGTCAGTTACAAGCCATTACTTGCCTGTGTGTCTGTTACAAGCCATTACTTGTCTTTGTGTCAGTTACAAGCCTTGTTTGCCTGTGTGTCAGTTACAAGCCTTGTTTGCCTTTCGTGTCTGTTACAAGCCATTACTTGCCTTTGTGTCTGTTACAAGTCATTACTTGCCTTTGTGTCAGTTACAAGCCATTATTTGCCTTTCGAGTCAGTTACAAGCCTTGCTTGCCTTTCGTGAAAATTACAAGCCTTGCTTGCCTTTCGTGTAAGTTACAAGCCTTGCTTGCCTTTCGTGTATGTTTTAGTGCCTGTTACAATCCTTAGTTGTGTTTTAGTGCCTGTTACAATCCTTACTTGTGTTTTAGTGCCTGTTACAATCCTTACTTGTGTTTTAGTGCCTGTTACAATCCTTACTTGTGTTTTAGTGCCTGTTACAATCCTTACATGTGTTTTGTGCCTGTTACAATCCTTACTTGTGTTTTAGTGCTTGTTACAATCCTTAGTTGTGTTTTAGTGCATGTTACAATCCTTAGTTGTGCTTTAATGCCTGTTACAATCCTTACTTGTGTTTTAGTGCCTGTTACAATCCTTAGTTGTGTTTTAGTGCCTGTTACAATCCTTAGTTGTGTTTTAGTGCCTGTTACAATCCTCCCTTGTGTTTTAGTGCCTGTTACAATCCTTAGTTGTGTTTTAGTGCTTGTTACAATCCTTACATGTGTTTTAGTGTCTGTTGCAATCCTTACTTGTGTTTTAATGCCTGTTACAATCCTTACTTGTGCTTTGTGCCTGTTACAATCCTTACATGTGCTTTGTGCCTGTTACAATCCTTACTTGTGTTTTAATGCCTGTTACAATCCTTACTTGTGCTTTGTGCCTAATACAATCCTTACTTGTGCTTTGTGCCTGTTGCAATCCTTACATGTGTTTTGTGTCGGCTCCGTGGAGAAGAAGTAACTGTACGGTGTCCTTGTGTCTCCCCTGAGCGGCCAGGTGGAGGGGGGTGTTTCCGCCCTGATCCTCGGCAAACACGGCGTTCCCGCTCTCCTTCACTATTACCTCCGCGGACCTGTTCATCGACAACTTAGTGTTACAAATATCTGATAAGTTTAATGTTATATCAACTATTTCTGCTCATTCCACTTTCACAATCGCTGTCATTAAATATAGAAGGGACGAGGACCCTTTCTTGCCACCGGAGATGTTAAATCTTAAAAATACGATGAATTTGAAGTATTGGTATAATCCTCAATTGTATGAACACAGATAACTTTCAATACGAATTCTAATTGTTTTGCTCCTTCCTTAAAATAAAAGTCAGATTTTGTAAGCAAAATTGTTTGGCAACAATATGTTCGCTGATACACAGACATGTAACGTATGGTGCTACATACCTAGTGTTTCCCTTGATGGCAGCCAGATGTAGCGCTGTTCTCTCCGAATTATTCTTTCGGTTTGGGACCACTGAATAATTTCTCAAGATGCACTGAAGTATAAAACCAAGGTACAGCGTATCTAACAGGGCATGGTGTTCAACTCATACCGAACTACAACTACTCCAGTAGACAAAGCATCTGGTGGAAAGAACAGATGAAATATAACCAGCAACGCCGCCCCGTGAATGGATATAGATGGCTAAATATGCTTTAAAACAGCAACAGGGAAACCTACCAGACAGTTGTACAACAGAGGCAGTGTCTAGCTTCGAGAGCAACAGGTAAACATACCAGAAACGGTGTCTAGTTGTACAACAGGGGCAGTGTCTAGCTTAGAGAGCAACAGGTAAACCTACCAGACGCGGTGTCTAGTTGTACAACAGAGGCAGTGTCTAGCTTAGAGGGGAACTGTTACATCTACCAGACACGGTGTCTCGTAGAGCAGAGACATTGTCTATGGAGGTACAGTAATGAGTTTTTTAGCCACGTGGTGAAGATACTAAATCCGTACGTCACACGTGTGTCGTACAAGGTTGACCTCGTTTTATTCGTTTTGATTGGATAACCCTAACCTCTGTCATACTGGAACTACTTTTTTCATTCAAAAAAAAATCGCGAGACGTCATTCGCTTTCTCAACTACAAGGCAGAACTAAAGGAATCTCACGAAACCGAGAACATTTACACGCACTTTATTAAACCGAACAAGATCGTCACACGCATTAAATTCGCTTTGCTTTCTATATTAGTTATGCACAGAGCTACTGCAGACATAATAAAATCGAGCCATGCATATCCATATGCAATGTCTACCGATTGATCGAGGGTCCAAAATGAGCGTGACGCGCCCGACCACTTTCGCGACTTTCAATTTGTTATAACGTAAAGAGTTAAGCGTGGTGAAATGAAGTCAGCTTAAACTATCTGGACAGATATCTATCTTACGTTCGATGCTCCGGTTGTGCCATCAGTGTCGCCATTCGAAGCGGATTTTGTGACATTGCTTCCGGAGGTGTTTGTTCATGACTGAACATGCATGACCAGATCACTCAAAGTGAATATTTCCGATACAAATCATTCGAAAACTCCATAGAAGTGTGTAATCCAAAATATCCCCAATGTGGACAATAACATTCCCTATCTCTAGCGTAAAACGCTTTGAGTAGATCACGGTTGTCTTTTCTTATTCCGGTGGTGACCTTGCCCTTCGTTCGAAGCTGTCACTAACATGCAAGCAGACTTGAGTTTGTTAATTTTCACGTCTTCAGTATAGGGTGGTACAGTTAACATGAATGTCTTTGGCGAACACTCTGATTTCCCTCTTCACAAATGGTACGAACAGGATATAAATTCAGCTGATAGATTAAGAAAACTGAATCATTTTGATTGCACACCCCGGACCAAGGCAGTGCGAGCGACCGACCGTTGGTCCGATATTCATATGTGACTATAATTTGATTAACAACTATGCGCTTGAATTACCATAAGTTGAAGAAATTCTTCCAAAAGGATCTTTTGTGTCGGTGCTGTTATGTTTGCAGAAACATATTTTTAATGCGTATGCATAGAAATGTCAACAATGCCCATATTTGGGCATATATCAATATTAATGCGGAACCAGGTTTTGCAACCGGTTTCAATTTGGTCAGTCAACGAACGCAAGTTATTATTTATTTACACTTTAATATATCTTTAACATGGGTAATAAATATAATACGAAACTCTCGCTCAGTCATATACCATAGAAGTCCAGTCGTTTCGTAAAAATGGTTTCTAACGAGAATGAGTGTGGTATTGTCTATTTTCGCTCTAACCGTAACAATATCCTCTTGGCCACTGGACGCCGCCAGGTGTAGCGGTGTGTTCCCTTTCTGGTCCTCCGAGTTGATCCAGATGTGAGCGTGCAGCAGTCCCAGCAGCGACTGCAACAACGGTGATACGGTGACAACTACAGCAGTAACATCAACGACTGCAACAACGGTGATACGGTAACAACCACAACAGTAACATCAACGACTGTAACAACGGTGACGCGGTTAATATTACAACAGTAACATCAACGACTGTAACAACGGTGATGCGGTTAATATTACAACAGTAACATCAACGACTGTAACAACGGTGATGCGGTTAATATTACAACATTAACATCAACGACTATAACAATGGTGGTGCAGTTACAACCACAACAGTAACATCAACGACTGCAACTACTGTGATGCGGTTACAGCTACATCAATAACATCAACGACTGCAACAAATGCATTCACGCACAATAACTCTATACATAAATCAATCAGGTATCACAAGAGTTAACGTGAGAAACAAGTATACAGTCTACCTCATATGGTGCTGCTGGCGCACTCCCCCCTCTGCTGCCCCCATTCAGTGGCTGAAACCAAACCAAAGGACATCAATCAGTTAAGTAAACTACGGTTATTACGAACTCAAAGGGACCACTAAGTTTAGTTCGTTATAACCGTGGTTCATTATAAGCATATAAAGCATATGTACAGCAAATGGTCGGGACAAAAGAAATAAGTTATATCCGTCAGTTCGTTATAAGCGTGTTTGTTATAATCGTAGTTTACTGTAATGTGAAAATAACGGTCTAAACAATTCTAATGTCCGAAAACCGTGATTATCAAAGAGAAGCAAGGAGAGACTGATTGTCAGGGAAGTGCGTGCGTGAGGGGTGGGGGTAAGGGAGGGTGTGTGTGTGGTGTGTGCGTGAGGGGTGGGGGTATGGGTGGGTGGGTGGGTGGGTGGTTGGTTGTGGGCGGTGGTGGGGGTCTGACCACCCGATCCATGCAATCGCCTCGTATAAGCATAGATCACTGGACATCTATTCTGACCCGGAATCTCCACTTGGGAGTGGATAGCAGGCTTTGCCAATGGAAGACTGAGGTGTCTGAAACTACAACAACTTGAACTGAACGCAGTACCTGTCAAAAATACGTGGCAGACATTGTATCACCATGACTACGACACTATGCTTACGCGACAGTTACTGTGACAAAAGCACCAAGCGGTTAACAGGAGAATCACACGTACCCGTACAGAGTTAGTTCCCTTGCTTTGTCGTCTGACGTTTCTCTCGTTCTGTGGATTGTGATGAAGCTGTAGTTTACTATATGAATCAGTGTGACTGTTGTACATATGACCCTCTTGATCTTATTCACTTTGTATGTACTGTATTGTAAATACACATGTCTATACATACCGCTAGGTTGCTTCCAGACTGCACATTGTTGTCTTGTGGTGTTTTGGCCGCGCGGCTCTTCCATCTTTTCACATCCACAACCATCTACAGAAGAGAACAAAATGTACTTCCTGACCAATCAAATCACCTTTTGGGCGGTCAAATATTCCTAACCTGCTTAATATACCAGGAATGTTTGTGGAAAGTCAGCCTCGTGTTGATGCTGGTAACAGTGTTTAAGTAATTTACTTTTCTACCAACAGTAACAGAGCAATGGTGAATCAGAGGTTTGAATTAAAATTGACGTTCACAATGTGTGAGTTTATTGGCGTATGAACCTTCTCCAATGAGATCATTGGCGTATGAACTTTAACAGAGTGAGCTCAAACGTCCACACAGTTGGCCCTGACTCTATGAAGGTTCATACTCCCAATAAACTCTGACAAAGCGAAAGTCATTTTTTATGTTTTTATGTCACTATTTTATACCTCGAGGGATGTATTACACAATTGCATGTAGTGCGTGTGACTTCATGTTTACACTGACAGTCATTCAACAACCAACTGTAACGCGGAATAAAATAGATCACCAAAAGGAGAGGTAACATAACCAGATGTATGCTCAACTTGCTCAACAGGAACATTTTTTGTAGTTTTGTTACAACAAATAGGTCCAAATATGGAAAAGGTCTCTCAAGTACTACCACTGTCAATCACTTTGACAGCGCGTAGTAATACATAGGCATGAAATACGAGACGTCAAAATGGCCGACACTATGAGTCTGACGGCACAGATTTCCGAAGTTGTTTATGAAACTGTGGCGATTACAAGTGTTAGTCATCATTGAACAATTTGCCGATCATTTAAAGGCGATTATAATAATGTCTAAAATAGATACTAAGGTATATTTATAAATTGCTGTGGACTATCACTTGCCAATCTAGACACGGATTGAGTAGATAGTTGGATGCGCATTTCTTCGTTTTGTTCACTAGGACGGGGCGTAGTGAGGATATTCTTGAACGGACATTCGTTCAAACTCTCTGACCTATCCCAATGTACACAAAAACGCAGTGTTCAAGATTAAAGAGTCGAAATGATCAGAAAGAACGCTTTCGTAGGTATTCGTGCTAGGGAATTCTCAGGCGTTTCCCCGGGAATGTGGAAGTAGTCCCTCAGTGTTTACGTCATTTCAAGAATACAGTCTCGTGAAAAACGTGTGAACGTCAAAATGAAAAGTCAGTTTCGCGGTCATGTGACCGACCTCTCGTCCAACAGAATAATCGCATGTTGTGTAAACTTCACTTTAAAAATGATATAACAATTATTTCCTCTGGAAGGGAATCATCACTATAAATGGGAATACTTTGTAATTATTTCCAGATTTCGGGTCTCTAGTAATTACATACACTGACAGTACATATGCCAGTGCCATCTAATGCATTATGTTTCAAATCAATTTAGAGGTTTCAAATAAACGTCAAAAACTCAAAAATTAATAGCTCTAATCCAGAGGTGCTGCTTTTCAAATATATCACGATTCTCGACATGAACACCGCTGACTGTGGCGGAGACAGCATTCCCCACTCTCATCATCGTGAGATAAAAAGAGATATTTTCTAAGCTGCAGTTAATAAGATGCTCTATACGCAGTTCGTATCTGTATAAATACTGTGACTACCGTTACCTCTATAAACAGTTTGATGCAAGTCCCAATGATTATTGTCTGACAGTCAGTTGGTTTGTTGTTTAAGTCACCGAACCTGACTATCCGATCCGCCCAGTCACCTCGTATAACAAAACGACTTTGGGTACAGTTCTAACCCAGAATCAAAGCGGCAAAGTTACCGTGACAATATGCTGGAAGCGTTTCCCTGCGTCATCTTCATCAAGAGTCAAGACTCCGTGTGCTTCCTGAAATACATCATATCATTGAATAGGTAAGATGTATCCATAAACTTGTGTCTACCTTGTAATAGGTAAGATATATCCATAAACTTGTGTCTGCCTTGTAATAGGTAATATGTATCCATAAGCTTGTGTCTACCTTGTTATAGGTAAGATGTATCCATAAATTTGTGTCTACCTTGTAATAGGTAAGATGTATCCATAAACTTGTGTCTACCTTGTAATAGGTAAGATGCATCCAAAAACTTGTGTCTACCTTGTGATAGGTAAGATGTATTCATAAACTTGTGTCTACCTTGTAATAGGTAAGATGTATCCATAAACTTGTGTCTACCTTGTGATAGGTAAGATGTATCCATAAACTTGTGTCTACCTTGTAATAGGTAAGATGTATCCATAAACTTGTGTCTACCTTGTAATAGGTAAGATGTATCCATAAACTTGTTTCTACCTTGTAATAGGTAAGATGTATCCATAAACTTGTGTCTACCTTGTAATAGGTAAGATGTATCCAAAAACTTGTGTCTACCTTGTGATAGGTAAGATGTATCCATAAACTTGTGTCTACCTTGTAATAGGTAAGAAGTATCCATAAACTTGTGTCTACCTTGTAATAGGTAAGATGTATCCATAAACTTGTGTCTACCTTGTGATAGGTAAGATGTATCCATAAACTTGTGTCTACCTTGTAATAGGTAAGATGTATCCATAAACTTGTGTCTACCTTGTAATAGGTAAGATGTATCCATAAACTTGTGTCTACCTTGTAATAGGTAAGATGTATCCATAAACTTGTGTCTACCTTGTAATAGGTAAGATGCCTTGAACATTTCCCCTCACCGGTGAATTTTTAGGTTTCTTCTTTCGATGTTGAGACCCGCATCAATTTGAGCGTGCCACATGCATGACGGGCCGTACAAGGGCGGACCGACATGTTCTGAGCCCCACATAGAAAGAATTGCGTAATATTGAAATCTTTTGCTGTGGGCATTACATGATGTCATAGGGGTATATCTGCACAAACTCCAGCCAACTGTGCAAATTCTTTCGCTGTGACAAGTCGGTTAGCAGAGATATGTGACCTTTAGAAAATGACCACCCTTGAGGAACATGCATTGATCAAGTACATAAAGAAAAAGGTTCACCACCAAAAGTCAACCAAGAAGATATGAGTACTACACTAGGAAAAGATGTCCTTTCCCATTCTACCTTAGCGAGGTAGTCACAATACCTGAAGTCCCTCTGATATGCTCCCCCTTCCACGTCACCATACCCAAAGTCCCTCTGATATTCTCCCCCTTCCATGTCACCATACCTGAAGTACCTCTGATATTCTCCCCCTTTCACGTCACCATACCTGAAGTCCCTCTGATATGCTCCCCCTTCCACGTCACCATACCTGAAGTCCCTCTGATATTCTCCCCCTTCCATGTCACCATACCTAAAGTCCCTCTGATATTCTCCCCCTTCCATGTCACCATACCTGAAGTCCCTCTGATATTCTCCCCCTTCCATGTCTCCATACCTGAAGTCCCTCTGATATTCTCCCCCTTCCACGTCATCTTACCTGAAGTCCCTCTGATATTCTCCCCCTTCCATGTCACCATACCTGAAGTCCCTCTGATATTCTCCCCCTTCCACGTCACCATACCTGAAGTCCCTCTGATATTCTCCCCCTTCCATGTCACCATACCTGAAGTACCTCTGATATTGTCCCCCTTTCACGTCACCATACCTAAAGTCCCTCTGATATGCTCCCCCTTCCACGTCACCATACCTACAGTCCCTCTGATATGCTCCCCCTTCCATGTCACCATACCTGAAGTACCTCTGATATTCTCCCCCTTTCACGTCACCATACCTACAGTCCCTCTGATATTCTCCCCCTTCCATGTCACCATACCTGAAGTACCTCTGATATTCTCCCCCTTTCACGTCACCATACCTACAGTCCCTCTGATATTCTCCCCCTTCCTTGTCACCATACCTGAAGTCCCTCTGATATTCTCCCCCTTCCACGTCACCATACCTAAAGTCCCTCTGATATGCTCCCCTTTCCACGTCACCATACCTGAAGTCCCTCTGATATTCTCCCCCTTCCATGTCACCATACCTGAAGTACCTCTGATATTCTCCCCCTTTCACGTCACCATACCTACAGTCCCTCTGATATTCTCCCCCTTCCTTGTCACCATACCTGAAGTCCCTCTGATATGCTCCCCCTTCCACGTCACCATACCTAAAGTCCCTCTGATATGCTCCCCCTTCCACGTCACCATACCTGAAGTCCCTCTGATATTCTCCCCCTTCCATGTCACCATACCTGAAGTCCCTCTGATATTCTCCCCCTTCCACGTCACCATACCCAAAGTCCCTCTGATATGCTCCCCCTTCCACGTCACCATACCTAAAGTCCCTCTGATATGCTCCCCCTTCCACGTCACCATACCTGAAGTCCCTCTGATATGCTCCCCCTTCCACGTCACCATACCTGAAGTCCCTCTGATATGCTCCCCCTTCCACGTCACCATACCTGAAGTCCCTCTGATATTCTCCCCCTTCCACGTCACCATACCTGAAGTCCCTCTGATATTCTCCCCCTTCCATGTCACCATACCTGAAGTCCCTCTGATATTCTCCCCCTTCCATGTCACCATACCTGAAGTCCCTCTGATATTCTCCCCCTTCCACGTCACCATACCTGAAGTCCCTCTGATATTCTCCCCCTTCCATGTCACCATACCTGAAGTACCTCTGATATTGTCCCCCTTTCACGTCACCATACCTAAAGTCCCTCTGATATGCTCCCCCTTCCACGTCACCATACCTACAGTCCCTCTGATATGCTCCCCCTTCCATGTCACCATACCTGAAGTACCTCTGATATTCTCCCCCTTTCACGTCACCATACCTACAGTCCCTCTGATATTCTCCCCCTTCCATGTCACCATACCTGAAGTACCTCTGATATTCTCCCCCTTTCACGTCACCATACCTACAGTCCCTCTGATATTCTCCCCCTTCCTTGTCACCATACCTGAAGTCCCTCTGATATTCTCCCCCTTCCACGTCACCATACCTAAAGTCCCTCTGATATGCTCCCCTTTCCACGTCACCATACCTGAAGTCCCTCTGATATTCTCCCCCTTCCATGTCACCATACCTGAAGTACCTCTGATATTCTCCCCCTTTCACGTCACCATACCTACAGTCCCTCTGATATTCTCCCCCTTCCTTGTCACCATACCTGAAGTCCCTCTGATATGCTCCCCCTTCCACGTCACCATACCTAAAGTCCCTCTGATATGCTCCCCCTTCCACGTCACCATACCTGAAGTCCCTCTGATATTCTCCCCCTTCCATGTCACCATACCTGAAGTCCCTCTGATATTCTCCCCCTTCCACGTCACCATACCCAAAGTCCCTCTGATATGCTCCCCCTTCCACGTCACCATACCTAAAGTCCCTCTGATATGCTCCCCCTTCCACGTCACCATACCTAAAGTCCCTCTGATATTCTCCCCCTTCCATGTCACCATACCTGAAGTCCCTCTGATATTCTCCCCCTTCCACGTCACCATACCTAAAGTCCCTCTGATATTCTCCCCCTTCCACGTCACCATACCAGAAGTCCCTCTGATATTCTCCCCCTTCCATGTCACCATACCTGAAGTACCTCTGATATTCTCCCCCTTTCACGTCACCATACCTACAGTCCCTCTGATATTCTCCCCCTTCCTTGTCACCATACCCAAAGTCCCTCTGATATTCTCCCCCTTCCACGTCACCATACCCAAAGTCCCTCTGATATGCTCCCCCTTCCACGTCACCATACCTAAAGTCCCTCTGATATGCTCCCCCTTCCACGTCACCATACCTAAAGTCCCTCTGATATTCTCCCCCTTCCATGTCACCATACCTGAAGTCCCTCTGATATTCTCCCCCTTCCACGTCACCATACCTAAAGTCCCTCTGATATTCTCCCCCTTCCACGTCACCATACCTAAAGTCCCTCTGATATGCTCCCCCTTCCACGTCACCATACCTAAAGTCCCTCTGATATTCTCCCCCTTCCACGTCACCATACCTAAAGTCCCTCTGATATTCTCCCCCTTCCACGTCACCATACCTAAAGTCCCTCTGATATTCTCCCCCTTCCACGTCACCATACCTAAAGTCCCTCTGATATTCTCCCCCTTCCATGTCACCATACCTGAAGTCCCTCTGATATTCTCCCCCTTCCACGTCACCATACCTAAAGTCCCTCTGATATTCTCCCCCTTCCACGTCACCATACCTAAAGTCCCTCTGATATGCTCCCCCTTCCATGTCACCATACCTAAAGTCCCTCTGATATGCTCCCCCTTCCACGTCACCATACCTAAAGTCCCTCTGATATGCTCCCCCTTCCACGTCACCATACCTGAAGTCCCTCTGATATTCTCCCCCTTCCACGTCACCATACCTAAAGTCCCTCTGATATTCTCCCCCTTCCACGTCACCATACCTAAAGTCCCTCTGATATGCTCCCCCTTCCACGTCACCATACCTAAAGTCCCTCTGATATTCTCCCCCTTCCTTGTCACCATACCTGAAGTCCCTCTGATATGCTCCCCCTTCCACGTCACCATACCTAAAGTCCCTCTGATATGCTCCCCCTTCCACGTCACCATACCTAAAGTCCCTCTGATATTCTCCCCCTTCCACGTCACCATACCTAAAGTCCCTCTGATATTCTCCCCCTTCCACGTCACCATACCTAAAGTCCCTCTGATATTCTCCCCCTTCCACGTCACCATACCTAAAGTCCCTCTGATATTCTCCCCCTTCCATGTCACCATACCTGAAGTCCCTCTGATATTCTCCCCCTTCCACGTCACCATACCTAAAGTCCCTCTGATATTCTCCCCCTTCCACGTCACCATACCTAAAGTCCCTCTGATATGCTCCCCCTTCCACGTCACCATACCTAAAGTCCCTCTGATATTCTCCCCCTTCCACGTCACCATACCTAAAGTCCCTCTGATATTCTCCCCCTTCCACGTCACCATACCTAAAGTCCCTCTGATATTCTCCCCCTTCCACGTCACCATACCTAAAGTCCCTCTGATATGCTCCCCCTTCCACGTCACCATACCTAAAGTCCCTCTGATATTCTCCCCCTTCCACGTCACCATACCTAAAGTCCCTCTGATATTCTCCCCCTTCCACGTCACCATACCTAAAGTCCCTCTGATATGCTCCCCCTTCCACGTCACCATACCTAAAGTCCCTCTGATATTCTCCCCCTTCCACGTCATCTTACCCAAAGTCCCTCTGATATGCTCCCCTTCCACGTCACCATACCTAAAGTCCCTCTGATATTCTCCCCCTTCCACGTCACCATACCTAAAGTCCCTCTGATATTCTCCCCCTTCCACGTCACCATACCTAAAGTCCCTCTGATATGCTCCCCCTTCCATGTCACCATACCTAAAGTCCCTCTGATATGCTCCCCCTTCCACGTCACCATACCTAAAGTCCCTCTGATATGCTCCCCCTTCCACGTCACCATACCTGAAGTACCTCTGATATTCTCTTCATCAATCTTTCCTTCTCTTTGGTGTCGTTGACATCAACCAGAGTCTGCAGGAATAAATGGGAAACATGATTCTACTCAGTGTAGTTGTGACAGAAGGCTACATGTTGTTGATCTCAAAACATTACTCCTTCAGAGAGTAATGTTCAGCATCTGTGGTCAATTAGAAACGGGACTATATGTCGGTGAACATTTAACTCTGCACGCTCTATCTTACGACCTTAACCTACCTGTATCAGTTGTGCAGCCTTCTGTCGTGTAACGTCATTCACACCTGACTGTTTTTTAGAAGACAAAAGAATCTGGAAATGAAAGATCATTATGTATATTTTCTTTAGGTTTGCAAGATAAGATCATTTATAATGTATTTATCAGAGACAATAAAAAAGATACCCCACTCAAGTGCATTTAACACAATGTTCCGGAACTTCTTCCAGTCTGCCTCAGTGACACCATGGTTTACACAGCAACATCGTTAGAAAGACAATACATAATGAATAGAACGTATGTCCTCTCTTGTCCTGAACATGTTGACATTTTACTCGAAGCTGTTCATTCGGTCATTCGATAAGATAAACATGCCATTTGACCAAAAAGCCACATAGTGTCTATAATTCCTCAGATTGGTTTCCTAAACACCGTAGCTCACCTGCAGTACTTCTGAAATTGATCCTATGATTTTCTCCTTCTCTTGTGGGTCTCCTGCACCGACCAAAGACTGCAGGAACAGAACATACATGGACGTGTTGGTGGGAAGTGATACTTGTCTTTATATTTTATTTATATACGCAACTCCTTTAACTTACGTTTTGGGGATCCTTCCAACATTAAACGAAAACACAGTAATACATTTATTCATAACTTTTCAAAATCTTTAAATGTTTCTTTAAAACCCCAACATACCTCCAGGAGTTCAACAATTTTCTTTTTCGTCTCAATGTCCACTTTCAGAGATTCGCTTGAATTGGGGGAATTAGAAGGCGTCAAAAGCACCTGAAATAAAATGTGGCATTTTTACATGTAATGCCCTTTCCATAATTATGAGAAATTTATTGCGCGATTCCAACTATATAATAAGCAAGTGTGTATGAATCACTTTCAAACAGTGGTGGTTCCCTGAGAACATTTATCTCCCCTAAACACAGTGAGAACAGTCTCTCCAAACTCTCTTGAGAATACATGTCTCTCAAAACTCCCTAGAAAACACATGTCCTTCCAACCCCTCTCTAGAACACTTGTCTCTCCATCTCCTCCAGAGAACACATTTCTCTCCATCCCCTCTAGAGAACACATGTCTCTCCATCCCCTCTAGAGAACACATGTCTCTCCATCCCCTCTAGAGAACACATGTCTCTCCATCTCCTCTAGAGAACACATGTCTCTCCAAACTCCCCTGAGAACACATGTCTCTCTAACCCCTCTAGAGAACACATGTCTCTCCATCTCTTCTAGAGAACACATGTCTCTCCATCTCCTCTAGATAACACATGTCTCCCCATGTCCTCTAGAGAACACATGTCTCTCCATCTCCTCTAGAGAACACATGTCTCTCCATCCCCTCTAGAGAACACATGTCTCTCCATCCCCTCTAGAGAACACATGTCTCTCCATCTCCTCTAGAGAACACATGTCTCTCCATCTCCTCTAGAGAACACATGTCTCTTCAAACTCCCCTGAGAACACATATCTTCCCGAACCCCAGTGATAACACATGTCTCGCGAAACCCTCTAGAGAACACATGTCTCTCGTAACCCTCTAGAGAACACATGTCTCAACTGTCTCATCAAAGTCCCCGATCCTCGACAAGTGCTCCGACAAGTTCTTCAATGTTAACCAGTGGTAGCGCAAGGAAGCGTCTACTGCCTACACGTGCCACTTTACGTACGTTGAAGGTGTCCACGTGTCCGTGCTCTGCGGCAGCATGTAACGGTATCTGTCTCTGGACGTTGGTGGAGCTGATATCAGCCCCTCTGTCCATCAGACTTCTCACCAGCTTTGTGTGTCCATATCTGGCGGCTATATGAAGAGCCGTGTTCCCGTCCTTATCTTTTCTCCCGAGCGAGTCATCCCTTCAAATAATCAGTTAAAAAAGTATGTCTAAAAGTATACTCCACATTGTATGTAGTAGTTCAGACTACTAAGTTTGTACGCGTTTAAAATCAGACTATACCATTATATACAAAATGAAACCCCTCCATCATCTGACAAGCATCAAATTAGACAATTGAGTGAGTGAGTGAGTGAATACGGTTTTACGCCGCTTTTAGCAATATTCCAGCATATCACGGCGGGGTACACTAGAAATGGGCTTCACACATTGTACCCATGTCGGGAATCGAACCCGGGTCTTTGGCGTGACGAGCGAACGCTTTAACCACTAGGCTACCCGACCGCCCCAATTAGACAATTGGATTCTTACGCCAACATAATAAACACAAACGCCATGTTCCCATGATATCGAACTTCAGTTCAGGACAAGAGTTTTAGCGCTACGAGAGACGTATGACTATGTTAAAGAATCGGTTCCTGCAGTGGTAGTGTAAAGATCACTTCAGGGACAAGTCTCCGCTCACTTTTGTTGCAAGATGTAGTTGGCGATGTCGCAGCGGTTGTACTGGGCAGCGATGTGGAGTGCCGTGGAGTTTTGCCGGTTTGTCCTGTTGAAGTCTTCAGGTTGACTTGTCAGCTCCTCCACAATAGACAGTTTACCAGAGGCGGCCGCCAGGTGGACGGGCCACGAACCGTCATTCCTCGCCTGTGTCAACTTGACATCTGTTGGGAGGGAGTCAGTCAGTCAGTCGCATCATTCAACACTAGATCAGTTACTTTCGCCGATTTGAGCAGACGTTCAGTGACGTTGCCGCTACCAAACTATTTCAAACCGACAGAGAGGTAGTACGTTTCCCCCGATGTGCGAGTGTTATGTCATAAGACCAAAATATGTATATATTTTACAAGTAGAATAAGAAAAGTAAAAGGTACATACCTATACCTTTGCTGAGCAAGATATTTGCTACCTTCTCGTGTCCGTTCTCTGCAGAAAGGTGGAGTGCCGTGTTTCCCTCTTTGTCTTTTTGGTTCACGAGCTGTTGACAAATAGGTAGTCAGGTGTGAGACGCCAGACCGCACACACGAAACAAGTAGTTTGGAAATAAATCAACTGGCACACGAGTTCGGAAAATTCCAATGGATATAAACATGTATAGTATAATCACTGTATTATCCATCAGGGTCGACATGACGTAACAATGATACGCTGTAACGTCATTGTGTTTGTACCTATAGCTCTACATTGAAAACACAGCTATGTTTATCTCCATTCTACTACGACTAAATTAAACGCGAACTCTTTAGTGTTCGCAAATATATTGAGTGAAGCGGCATGGGTTGAGTCTAGTGTTTTGAGTTGGCTGTCGATCTGAATTACGGTGATATGAGGTGAAATTGGGTTTAACGTTGCGTCCAAGATTATTGCACTTATAAAGCGACGTGCATGCACGTGTGTGTGTGTGTGTGTGTGTGTGTGTGTGTGTGTGGCTGCTTGTACTAGTCCGGACTGATGCCGATTTATAGCGCTAGCCCACTGAGATACCATCCCGCAGTTTTACTGATTCAGAGCCGACAATTCCTTGTTTTAGCCCCTTAATCCCGAGCGCCAGACAGGGTAACAACAAGTACCATCTTTTAACGTCTTTTGGTATGACGCGGCCGGGGATCGAACCCCGGACCTTCCGCTCTCCGGGCGGACGCTCTACCACTAGACCACGGATCTGAATTACGGAATCACAGACAACAACACTGAGCCTTTGAACAAAATATGGCGCTCCACATGCTCAAACAGTTTGTTTACACTGTAATACTTCACTCAAACATATGACAAGCATTGAAAGCAACTTGGAAAGCTAACGTGAGGTAGACACCCCTGAAGAAAACTAATCAAGCTTTGCAAAACTTTCGTTCTTCGCCTCGCGTCATCATTATGACGTCATATCGCTCATTGTGTCGCCAAAAAATTGCCTTAATGATATATACACACCAAAAAGAAGAAGTTAAGCACACCCTAATTTCATTATTGTTCAGCTCCAATATTTGTAAGTCATGAAAGATATAATTCGTCGCCTGAGAACCATGGTGTTCTAACTCCTCAAAACCTTGTTTTAAGAAACTGAGCTGTAAAAGTTTGGATGTTAACTGTTTTATTATCATGATAGCTACCTTCATAAATGTTTACATAGATATGTATTTTGTATTGTTAGAGTACATAAACTACAAATTTTATCAAATGAATTGAAAATGTCAATTAAAATAACAAAATAATGTTTGGAGATAGAACAATTTTCTAAAATCTGAAGCCGTTTCCATTAGTTCCATATTGTTCTATGTGACTTATGCTGGATATTTTACGTCACTACCTGTAAATGTACGATGAAATTAGTATTGTAAAGTAATGTAAAACAGCATATAAACTATTTATAACATGTACATTCCTTGACCAAGGTGAAAAAAAGAAGAAAGGCGAAAGACGATTCATGAATTTAATGAAAATATCACCAAAACATCGTAAATCAAAATCTGATTAGAAACCAGATCCAAAATAACATCAAGTATTCAATTTGAATATATGACTAGAATGAATAACGAATGCAATCTATAAAACTAAGTCTTCATAATACAGTCTTCACTGTAACTATCAAATAAATTGCTTAGGAGAAACTGGTTAACTGCTGGAACAACTCTTGAACTGTTAACATTTCAAAACATTAAAACAACCTAACACAGACTGAAACATTTATTCAGTAATAACCTATGAAATAAGGCCACTCATAAATCGTTTGTCCGTCGGGGTCATGAATTTTAACATGGCTCTGATGTCTGCTGCTTTCTCTTTGGCCATTTTTGGAATCCCAGAAACTTGCTTGCTCAATGGCCATATCACTGAAGTAGGACTTCTTGGTGGTGACGACATTCTTTTCACTGACATTTCACGCTTACGAAGTGAAACATGTCCCCAAACAGCTTCGGGCTCAAATGATTTCTTGAACGCCAAGCCAAACAGATCTTTGTCGCTGTATTTCAATGACTTCACCTTGGAAAAAGGAACATGTTTGAAGTCTAAGTTTTGTGAAGCCTCTAGATACTTCTTGAATTGGTTGTCCTTCATCTGAATGATGCTAATTGGCTTCCTCATTGCCCTCTTGAAAGACTTCATCACTCCGAGAGGACTGAACACATCAGATGCACTTAGTTGTTTTTCAAGGTGGCTGTTGATGTTGTCTACTTCCTGAATGCTAGAATGTCCTGGCTCACAAAACTTCTGTTGTATGGAAGATACAGATGTTCGTTTAATGAAATCTATCATTGCAAATGCCATACCCGAATTCCTGTTTTGAGGCACACATGAATCGGACCACAATGTTATTGAGTCTGGGTGATGTTCAGCATCTATTCGCTCAAGAATAGCGACAAGAGCACTCGCTATCTCGTTGGCTCCTCGACCTGCCTGTTGTTCATGCCAAATGGCACAATAGCCTGCGGAGTTAAGATTACAATGAGCTGTGAGGTTGTAAACCGATAGCTTTCTCCTGTAAAAGAAGCTGGAGATGTTTGCCCGAGGACAGGTGATAACGTTTTGAAGATCGAAACAAACAGTAACATAATTACCCTGACGATCCTTGTCACGCTCTGTCTTGGTTGCTTGTTTTGATTCAATGTGTTGAGTGTGAGCAGCTTTCAAATTGTCATCTAACAAGTTGTATTTCTCCTTCATACGGAACTCCTCACATCTGTCACACCTATCCTTCTTCGGGGAGTGGAAGTCCAGGTTGAACTCAGTGTTAAATATTGTCCGGTAGAGATGTTCTTTGACTGGAGTTTGACTTTGAACTTCACACTTCTCAAGATAAAGTCTGTACATTTGAGTAATGGACAGACTCTGGTCGAGATACTTCTTTTGGCTGGACTGTCTACAGTAATGCGATTCAACTGTAGGGAAGGAGTTTATGTGATCTCTCACAAATTGCTTTTTTTCTATGCAAATTCTGTTCTTTGTCAGTTTTCCGCGCCTGTCACCTTCACAAGGTGTAACTGTGGAAGTGTTATGCTTCTTTTCAAAGTAGTAAGACACCCTGCGTTGAGATATGTTTAATGTGGTCATGTAGTAGTCCTTGCAGACACGGAGTTTCTCTTCTTTAAGAAAGAAGTGGTAAGCAAAGGAATAATGCCTCCTGCTCTTTTCTTTTTCCGTTCTTTTCCTCTTTTTCAAACATCTTTCGACCGTTTTATTATAAAAGTGGTACTTTTTGTCATCAGAAAGAGACCAAAATGATTCAAAAATGTTCTGTCTTTCAGAAGGGTCAATGTTTTGAGAGCATTTATACTTGCAGGTTCCATGGCAATCCTTTTTGTTCTTTGGACTCCGTTTTGGAACAGCCTGTCCCCGTGTTCCTTTGTAACTTTCACCTGCCTGCCTCCTGTTCTTTCTCTGGTTCTTGCTCCATGAATCAGGATCCCTCTTACGTTTTCTTCCTCTGACAGGAAGATCTGCAGTAACAGTGTTGTTGTTCACGTCCACGTCTTCACTTCCAGATGAGTTCTCAAGTTCAGGTTCTTGCAGCCCTACTGATAAGATGTTGTTTACAGGCTCCTCCACCATTGTTGCTATTTCCACTGTCTCTGCAATTTGCTCACAAGCTAATCCAGTTGATTCAACTTGGATGTTCAGATCTCCAGGTACACTTGATTCCATCTGGATAATAGGTTCAACCTCAAAGATTTCTTCGGGTCCTTCAGACTCCCCCACTTCATTAATCAAAGATATAACTGTTTCAAGATCCATTGTTCCATTCAAGATTTAGACTCTAATTCTATACCGGCAATCAACAAACTCTTCCTCTATATAAGAAACAAAGTCTGCTTCGGCAAAAGAATCTACCAGGCTGAGATCAAAGAAATGTAGAGAGGAGAAGTAAGCAACACTCAGGAAGTCAATACAGTTGTCAAGAGTGAATTCAATACCAAATGCCTCCAAGTTGAAACATTTCTTTGTGAAAGTGAATATTTCGGTTAAACTTGTCGGTGTGACCTTTGTGTAGTTCACGTTCAGGTGCTCAACCTTCGTGCAAGATTTGATAATCAAAAAGTCTTCATCACAAAGATGGATGCAGCTTTCAAGATTTAGCAGTTCCAGATTTGGCAAACTCACCAGAAAGGCAAGAGTTGATACCTTAATGCCACTAATATTAAGCCACTTTAGCCCTTCTGCTCTTAACAGGCCTGTCACAAATATGTAGTCAATTACTGATACTGGACCATCAACAACCGTTAATGGGATTTGAAGACTTTTGAAATACCTTGCTTTTGAAAAGAGTTTATGTAGCTGGGACGAGGTCAAATTTCTACCATGGAATTCAAAATCTTTCCAAAGTTTTGGTGATTGATGAGTGAGACAGTTGAAGTGTTTACATGTTCTGCACACATTTAGAAGTAGATCTGCCAGTGACAGGAAAGAGAATACATGAACTACGATCTCATCTGGCAATGTTTGAATCATCTCCTGCTGCTAGAACACCTGAAAACATGAAAAAAAATCATGTCATATTTTAAACAAATGTTCTATGTCCATTGTACAGTATGTATGAGGATTAATATTTTAATTTAGAACCAGACTATTCTATCTCCGAAATAAAAGTAAAAGGGAAATGTGAAAACGTTTGTACATCAATATTTACTGTGATAGTTTTATGTCAGTAACAATATGTAAACAAATTATATTTGCATCATCATGAAATGTTCAGAAGCTCATTAATATTATGAAACATGAAAAAAAGTCTCCTACCTTGTGCATGTGACTTCAATCCAACGTTGGAACCAGATTGTCCTATCTCCATACCACGTGGCAAATACGAATATAACCATTGGATGTTCACATAGAACACTTTAGAACTGAAAGGCTGTTGAATTTGTGGAGATAGAACTAAACCCATCTATGAAAAAACACATTTCCTGGCACAGTATCGCTTTGAAGCTTGATATGGAGATAGAATAAGCATTGAAAATAGCTCGAACACCATTAACTCAATTTTCACCAAAAGTGGAGATAGAACACTTTGGTTCTCAGGCGACGAATTAAGGGAAGAATTATGTTTTCTCGAGATGATGTAATCAGTCATGCTCAGACTGGTGATGTACAGGACCGTCCCAGACCCGGAAGACCTCCCGTGACGACACATCGCGAAGACAGGGACCTTCTTCGTCTCATACGCCGAGAACCCTTTTAACAAGTACTCGTCTGGAACAGCTGTGGTTGCCCAATGGTTGTTTCAGCACCAGAACTGTCAGGAACTGGCTGAAACCAGCAGGACGGAGGGCTAGACGAGTCATAAAGCGTCCCTTGTTGAGAGATCACCACAAAGCTCCTCGTTTAGCGTGGTGTATTGCGCGACAGAACTGGAATCTGAGAACTTGAAGACGGATCCATTGGTCAGACGAAAGTCGCTTTCTGCTACACGTCACTGATGGAAGAACGAGAGTTTGGAGGCCTACACCCCCAGGAATATTAAGCCGACGGTTGCATACGGCGGGGGCTCGGTATTGGTTTGGGGGTGTGATTGCATGTTGGACTTTGTCACCGGTACATCCGAGACGTGTTGAGGCCAGTCGTCGTTCCTCATTTTGTCAACCACCCTCTTGCTACTCAATTTCAGTACATGGATGAGAATGCGAGGCCTCATCGTTCGCTTGCAGTCTTGGATTACATGAGGGCCAATACTCTACCCTGGCCAGCAATGAGCCCAGATCTGAACCCCCTTGAACATGTTTGGGATATTCTGGGGCGGCGCATACAGGCAAGAGAGCCTCCTGTACAAGATTAATTGGAAGCAGCATTAAAACAGGAGTGGTTGTTGTTGACCCATCAACAGATCCAACGTCTCACTGGAGGCATGAGACGTAGGGTGGAATGTGTCATCCGGGCACGTTGCGGTTATACCCGCTACTGATCTATTTCACGTGTCATGTCAAGTAGAGACTTTAAGGAACATTTTCACATGAAATATCAAATGTAACTCGTTTACTTTATCCTGCAGCTCCATACGTTTTTTAGGTATTGTCTAAGGTCAAAAAAAGTACCTGTATTACCATGATGTTTTGGTCAGTAAATTTCAATCATAACTCCTAGCAACTGGGATACGATGCACTGCATCTACCAAGTCAGCGAGCCTGACCACCCGATCCCGTTAGTCGCCTCTTACTACAAGCATAGTCGCCTCTTACAAGCATGGGTTGCTGAAGACAGAAGCTGACATTACCAACATAGTCCTGTAGCAGATATATAACGTTATCCTACTGTATTCATTATATGTCCATTTGTTACATTAATTAAGTTTCGTGTGCACCAAGAGAGGCCTCGTTCTACCTGCCCTGACAAATGACCTACTTCAGTGATGTTTTCGGTCCTCTCCAGGAACAGGTTGGTCATGTCCAGGTTGCCGGCCGCGGCTGAATAGTGCAGGGGGGTGGAGTTGTCGCCGTCCAGGGACAGGCTGCTCGCTTTTCGGTCCAGCAGGTACGTGGCTATCGTCACCTGACCATATTTGGCAGCTACGTGGAGAGGGGTCATGCCATGGCGGTCTGCACTCTGGAACACGTGACATGCCCTCGGTAATATAATAGTTGTGACAGTACAGACAGTTCATCATGAGTTCTACCACACAGGGGGATCTCAGGTTAGAGTAGGTCCCCAGCAATCTATGCTTGTCGTGCTAGGCGTCATCGTACTGTGCAGATCTTTGCTAATAATATTCACATGATTAATAAATAGAGGTTATCACGCTTGTGTGTTTGAGGATTGTAAATATCCTGCATTAGGAATAAACATTGTATTTAGCGAGCCTTTAAATACATATTGTTTATTCCTAACACAGGATATTTACCATCCCTAAACACACAAGCGTGTCATATAATGTCATTCTTTAATTCTGTGCTTTCCCTCTCACAAACATTACCTAAACTTTGCGAGTTTTCCTGGATTGCGCACATTAATATATATTACGTCACAGGGTAAGTGATATGTCAGTCGGACAGTGACAGTAGCCAATATAGTTCCAACTGAAATCTGTTTCTTATACAGTGGTGAAGCAACTCTTTCGCAAAACAACAATTGTTTTCACTTGCATTTCGCGGCAATTCATCGGTCTGTCCGCTAGAGTAACTGCCCTTTGTCAGAAGGGAAGCTACTCTAACCCTAGTCTATGAGACGTCACGGTCACGCTCAGACGTTGTTGACAGTCGACCTGTCCTGTCAAAACGTGAAAAAGTGCAGTCAGATGTACACACAGCGACAAAACGAAACAAGGTAACAATTCGAACATATTTCGGCCAAATCCAACTATTTTAATTTGTGGAGAAGGTTTCAAGCCGCAGAGGTCGACAAGCACAGATATGGCTACTGATCCCACTTGGCTAGCTAGGTCTCGTGCCCTCGCAAAATTGTTTCGAAATATATATCTCCAACGTTGCCAAAACTTATAAAATGCCTTAGCTACGTCACAGTTAGACACTGATTTTCATTATATTAGACTGTTCGTTTGATAATGATAGCAATTATCCCTTTAGGTTATCCAGATTCCCGATGGTTAATTCTGACTCGATCGCCGAATGACGAGGGCGACGCCATGTTTGTTCATCAACAGTGAAAGTAGTCTCTACTTGACCTTTGATATTTGCATCACTATCCGCATATGACTCCAACGGATATTGTTTTTATCCGTTGGCTTTATCCTGCCGAGAAACCTAACCATTATATGATAAATGGATAGACTATTTACAGGCCGCCGTTACACAAGTAGAATATGGCTGAGTGCGGCGTTAAAAAACAAACAAATACAGCAAAACAGATCGGATACCATGATATCGTAGAAATCTTCGGACTGGTCTATTGGAACGAAAATACTTCTCTGAAAGCTCCTATTTCTTCAAAACACTTTTTTACAAATATGCAATGCAAAATGTTGCTGGGTCGTCCGGAAGGTATTTCAAAGAAGTGTTCTAAAATATTTTGGACAGAAAACATGACATAGAAGGATTAAAATAGGGTATAGTTAATTTCAGTCGGAGATATATTTAACATATTTACTTGTTCTTTCATCGTGAAGTAGTACACTGAGGACATGTGGGTTGTCATGAGTATCAATATAATGTGAAAACGAACTCGTTAGCTACATTTAACACACATCATATTAATTTCCATAGTGTCATGGGAGATTCGATACCACCTGTCTACAAATCAGAATGTAGGTGAGGTGAGGTGAGATGGGGTTTAACGCCGCGTCAAAGATTATTGCACTTATATAGCGACGTGCATGTACGTGTGTGTGTTTGTGTGGCTGCTTGTACTAGTCCGGACTGATGCAGATTTATAGTGCTAGCTCACTGAGATACCATGCCGCAGTTTAACATGAATACCCCCCTCAGACACAGGATACTGACTCCAAGCCGACCAGTCCTTGTTTTAGCCCCTTAATGCCGAGCACCAGACAGGGTAACAACAAGTACCATCTTTTAACGTCTTTTGGTATGACGCGGCCGGGGATCGAACCCCGGACCTTCCGCTCTCCGGAATGTAGGATGTAGGACACATCATAGAGGAAACCATACATTGCAGGGGTTGCTTCATGTCCTTGGGGGGATATGTAAATAATGGAACAACGACATCACTCTACATATTTTCTGGAATGTTACTCTACGTACATATATGAGTCTTTTCTTGTCATCTTGCCATTCTGCTGTTTTTTCATGTCTGCTGTCGGGGGCTGCGTTCGAGGTGTCGTCGTTGTGGTTCAGGAGATCAACGGCGTGTTTGTTCCCGGACATGACGGCGTAGTGCATAGGTGACTGACCCCCGAGATCTCGGCTATACATCAGCAGCTTCTCCTCCCGCTTCTCCACATCTTCCTCCAGGGTCAGCCTCTTGCGTCCGCTCTTCTTCCTCCATTTTCTTTTCTGTACTTTGTCACTGTCTATGATGACTTTCAGGCAAGACCTCCCCTGTTTTGAAGCATGTTTGATATACAGTCTATTCCCCTACCTTGTTGGGGGCACGGGTGGCCCAGTCGTCTAAGACGCCGCGATTAGCTGTGCAGAGTTTCGTCCCTTGGGCACGCCAGAAACCTATGATTGTGGGTTCGAATCCCAGTTCGCCCCGATTACGTTTCCAGGTTTGTCAGCACCATACCCTTGCTCTTGGGTTTCACCGAAGTGGTAAACGTCTGAGACCTGCATCACTTCGGGCTTTCCTCCCAAATTAAGCTGACACGCCGCGTTATAACTGTAATACTGTTAAGAGCGGCGTTAAACCCAACTCACTCACTCACTCACCCTACCTTGTTCATCCCACAGAATATCTACCTCCCAGCTGTAGCACATGTCATATGCATAAACATACATATAAACTCGCTGTTTCTCAGCTTAAATGAAGAATGTCAAACTCTCTCTTCCTCTTTCGAATGTTCAAACTTCAAAATAGAAAATGGAACTTCTTTTTGATAGCTTGAGATGAGGGCATTGATACAGTTTGGAAAGTTTTATTAATGTTTTACTTCAATGAACATTACAATGAATTATATCTCACCTCCTCGCCGCTGTCGCGACGGACGACGCTGCCGTCGATACAGATGCCGGGATTAATGTTCCCCCGAACAGTCTTGGCTGCATAGTGTGCCAGGGACAGACCCTCGCTGTCTCGCACCTGGCGGGCACTTTCTGATTAACACAATGAAGCAGATAAGAATAGCTTAGCGACTGATGTGATAATGCATCCTGTCTCTTACACAAATCCCCAAACTTCCACAGAATATTTAATGGAAGGTTCCTCACAAGACTGCGCAATATGGCAACACGATATTCAAACGTGGTAGACGTCCTGAGACACTCGGGTCAATTGAGATCAGACATACTTCTGGCACCATCGAAGTCACTTCCTCAATTATCCAGTGTATCGTATCTCCATTCAAAAATGATAAAACCCTGGACCAACTGCCCACGATAATTATTCTTTGGTGACCTCGTCTTCTCCATCTATCTTATCACTATCTTCGAACAGGATTTCTCTCGCTCATGAGTGTAATATGATTGGATGGCTATTTATTCGAATAGGGTTCAAAACAAAGCTATAGTAGCGAATGGGCCCAGACTATGAATGATAATATAACGGAGACATACTACTGGATAAACGAGGATGTCAAAGGCATATAACTCACTCGATGTCTCGCCTTGTTGACGTTTAATAATTCGAGTCAAAGGCTGAATTATACACATATACCTTATCTGTGCATCTATGCATGATCAACTAGATGATCATGACTATGCAGAACAAAGGTAAATGTTATTGTGTTCCCTGTTGCGATTTCGGGATGTGCATGTTCCTTCAGCATAATATAACCCTACGGCGTGCACCGACACACATGCCGCCTATCACTGATATATCTGGTCTTGATTCGATGTCAATGCAACCGCGTTTCTATTTTGTGGTGTAATGGACATGTGGGTTGTGGTGGCTACAGTCGGAGATATATGTAACATATTTACCTGTTTTTTTCAACGTGAAGTAGTACATTAAGGACATGTGGGTTGTCATGGCTACAGTTGGAGATATATGCAACACATTTACCTGTTCTTTCATCATGCAGTAGTACACTGAGGACATGTGGGTTGTCATGGCTACAGTCGGAGATATATGTAACACATTTACCTGTTCTTTCATCATGCAGTAGTACACTGAGGACATGTGGGTTGTCATGGCTACAGTCGGAGATATATGTAACACATTTACCTGTTCTTTCATCATGCAGTAGTACACTGAGGACATGTGGGTTGTCATGGCTACAGTCGGAGATATATGTAACACATTTACCTGTTCCTTCATCGTGAAGTAGTACATTAAGGGCATGTGGGTTGTCATGGCTACAGTTGGAGATATATGTAACACATTAGCTGTTCTTCCATTGTGAAGTAGTACATTGAGTACATGTGGGTTGTGGTGGCTACAGTCGGAGATATATGTAACACATTTACCTGTTTTTTTCATCGTGAAGTAGTACATTAAGGACATGTGGGTTGTCATGGCTACAGTCGGAGATATATGTAACACATTTACCTGTTCTTTCATCGTCAAGTAGTACACTAAGGACATGTGGCTTGTCCCAGATGACTGCACACTGCAAAGCTGTCAGGTTGTTTGAATCTCGAGTGTCGAAGTCCACGTAACTGTTCTCATGAAGCACGGCCTTCAGCGTCTTGTCGTCACCTTCTCTGGCGAGCTACAACATGAAAACTAACCTCTGTCATTTACCTTTGGAATGCCTTACTCTCTAATCTGAGAAAAATAAATACATTCTCATAATGTAAGGCTAGTCTGTGTACACACAATCATACAGCTTCATTTACTCTGCGAAAAATGAAACGCGAAAGTTCTTTTCCGCATGGGTTAAGATTGATTTCTGTAGAAAAAAAGGTCCTGCAGAAATTTGGTGAAAAGATGGAAACATCGCAAAAACATGTTAGAGCTACTAGAGGACAGGACAGCTTGATACTGTTACATTGCTTTTCTGAAAGAACCACCATGGGCCACCTCTACAACTACGGCAATACGAGGATTGCGTATGATATCAGTCAAGACTGATCGTGAAGAACCGTTTTCGCGCTGAAGTTATTCGCGCTATGTGACCAGTTCGAGGTGTTTTGTTGACGGATATGTATCGTCGGCTGCGAGGTCACAGAGTATGACCAAATCTGCGATGGAGAAAAGTCTGGTCTACTGACGAGTCACGTAATATGCCACGCCATGCGGATGGCAGACGTCGTTTTTACAGGCTATCTAAAAAAAGCTACCAGGAACTGACCCCTCCAAAACAGAAACCGTTCGTACATTCCCCCCTCCAAAGAACATCCATCATTCAGCTTCTTGGAATGTGCAGTTAATACAGAAAATTAATCGAATGTTATTCCGAATTTGCAACACCACGTAATGCCCTTTTACCAATGATATCCCCTTCAATTGCTCTGAGGATTGCCAAACTGCATTTGATCAATTGAAACAGTCTTGTTCAGGCTCCTGTTGTGGCCTATTGTGACATGAAGCAACCAATCATTCTCACCACAGATGCGGATCGGTGATTGGTTATGTCTTATGTCAAGGGACGAGCTATAGCAAAAGGGGAGATCTCTTAATTCATATGAAAGGTACTGGACTGTAAGGGAACAACTGAGAATGTTTAACAGTAGTAGAGGCAGTCAAGACCAACCGTATTTATCCTGCCAGCCAACCCTTCATAATCATCACAGACTATAATTCACTGATGTGGTAACAGAGCATCAAGCACATTACCAATCCATCAATGGGCCCTTGAACTGCAAAAGTACACCTGTTCCATTGTTGATAAACCCGGAAAAGCTAACACCAGTGCTGATGCACTATCTTGGGAAACCTCTTGGTTCATTTTTTCTACGACTACCCATCCCAATCTGTCCACCTGTTGATACCATTGTAGGACAAATCTCCACTCCCTCTTCTCCTGACAACAATTGCAACGCCAATTTCCTGATGTCAAAGGCAAAGTCAATTTCCCCGAAAATGCTTCCCTTCAACAAGATGTCAATCAGAAGAAAAGGATCCGACACACTGTTCATGAGTATGAGATGGTGTACCTTTCCAGTTCTATCATCCTCGTGCTAGCAGGATAGAGGCATCTGGTAAACTGATTCCTCAAATAGCCCTTCACATGAGCCTTTGCACTGATGCTCTTAGCTCATACCTTGATCCTGAAGCAGATGATGGTTACCTTGGCGCCGACAGGGTGTGTGGTTCTCGCAGACACAGGTACTATTGGATGTTCATGATTACATCAGGACCCGCTTGCACAATGCGATCTTAGCGCTAAGATGATCGTTACTTCCCTACTTTAACATAGACTTACGACAGTCTTAGCGCTAAGATCGCTTTGTGCAAGTGGGCCCTGGTCATGTCAGATATACCAAGTCTCTGCAGTTTCAAGCCATCACCAAAACGCACCCCTCCATCCATTACTCATTACTGAGACAAACCAGCGGTATCACACCTGGGGTTAGTGAGTGACTGAGTGAGTGAGTGTGGTTTTACGCCGCTTTTAGCAATATTCCAGCAATATCACGGCGGGGGACACCGGAAATGGGCTTCACACATTGTACCCATTTCGGGAATCGAACCCGGGTCTTCGGCGTTATTAGCGAACGCTTTAACCACTAGGCTACCCGACCGCCCCTTCCCACCTGGAGTTCCCCGGTTCCTTTGAAAGAAACGCCTGATGGAAACAAACACATTTGTCGCATCACAGATTCCTACATTCTGCATGACACCACGGGGACAGCCCGCGGAGTTGTCTCCCGTTCACTTACTCTTTGGCTAGGAAATGCAAGACAACATAATTTTTATTAAAGAATTCTTCGAGTAAAACATGCAATTGAACATGTTACACAGATGTTGGATAACTCGAGAATTGCAAAATGAGTGTCTGAAAGCGTAGCGGATTCTGACAAACGTTTGCACATCTGTTTTTCGATTCGTACCTCAATGAACCGAAACGAATACAGTCAATGTGTTATCTACAATAGATTAATCAAAAACAGTTATAGAAATCTGCTGATCAACAGAGAGTAGGATCAAATCAAAGTTCAGAAGACCTGTCAATCATGGCAAGAGGCGAGAACTGTTGTCGTCAGGCTGTAACAATCCGGAACAAATATGTCCGGGAGAAGGCGGCTGTTTTAAATGACACTCAAACATTAGTTCCCTGAGAACGGGATGACAGAGTTGGAAAAATGCTAGTTAGAAATGAAACCCGAAGACATGAAAGTTGTGGAACCAAGGCGAGCGGGGAAAAAACAGGCGAGCTAGCCCGCCACGTTTGCTGTTTCATTCCTGCCAGATTCAAACATTAGTTCCCTGAGAACGGGATGACACAGTTGGAACAATGCGGGTTAGAAGTAAAACCCAAAGACATGAAATTTGTGGAACCAAGAGCGCGCGATAAACAACAACTGTGACAGGCATCAAAGAGTGATATGGACCATAAATATGCATAACAAATCCTGTTCATGACGATACAGGTCAGCAGAATGGGAAGTCCCTCGACTGTAACAGAGGGGTTCCCCGATAATCCGTAATAAATAGTAGTCCGCTTCGGTGGGCGTGCTGAAATGTTTTACATTCATTGGGAAATGAATGCAATAACACGTGACTAATTCAGCTAGTCGGAATGCAGGAATTATAATGAACACAATGAAAGTTTAATTATTATACAATATCCATATGGCTTTTGAAGAGGTACATTACTATGCTACATGCATTTTATTATGAATTAGTTGTAAATGTATTGTAGTAATTTGCAGTGGCAGTAAATGATTTATTTTGCATAAATAGCAACAGGAGGTGAGACATGAGATATTGTGGAGCATTTGTAGCGGAACAAAATTAATGAAACAGAATATGGCTTTACTTCGGAACATGTTTAAATATGGAATAAGATTTACGATAGATATGGTAAATGTGGAATAAGATTTTCTACCGAACATGGTAAAGTGTGGATTAAAGTTTACTTCGGGGCATGGTAAAATGTAGCATAAGTTTTACTTCGGGACATGGTACGGGTAAAGTGTGGCATAAATTTACCTTCGGGACATGGTACGGGTAAAGTGTGGCATAAATTTTACTACGGGACAGGTACGGGTAAAGTGTGGCATAAATTTTACTTCGGGACATGGTACGGGTAAAGCGTGGCATAAGTTTTACTTCGGGACAGGTACGGGTAAAGCGTGGCATAAATTTACCTTCGGGACATGGTACGGGTAAAGTGTGGCATAAATTTTACTTCGGGACATGGTACGGGTAAAGTGTGGCATAAGTTTAACTTCGGGATATGGTACGGGTAAAGTGTGGCATAAGTTTTACTTCGGGACATGGTACGGGTAAAGTGTGGCATAAGTTTAACTTCGGGAGATGGTACCGATAAAGTGTGGCATAAGTTTTACTTCGGGACGTGGTACCGGTAAAGTGTGGCATAAGTTTACCTTCGGGAGATGGTACCGGTAAAGTGTGGCATAAGTTTTACTTCGGGACGTGGTACCGGTAAAGTGTGGCATAAGTTTTTTTTTATAGTGTTGGGTCTGTTAGGGTTTTCGTTTGCAGAGATTTAAATATCCGAATCGAGGTGTTAAAGAAGTGAAACCGATACGTATTAGAAATCTGATTGGTTAAAGGACTTGAGGCAACCTACCTTTTTATTTTCTGAAGTTGTAAAAAGTGATATTTTCATTGCAGTGAACATAACACTTTGACGGAACTATGGTCCTACAAGAGTTACTTCCCTTTTAATTGTCTCCCTTGTCGTAAGTGACAAGCCCGTACACAATTGTTGACGTTCTTTTTACGTTAGTTCCAGATTGACAAGGCAAAATAATGACGGATGGTCATTTAGGGAGTTAATATCACTTCTAGCCGTTGATTCTTCGCTCGAAAGTGTTTCGTTATAAACTGTAAATCTCTCATTTACCTCGTCATATCGAGACTGTTCGTTTCGCAAAGCGCCATTTTTGTTACTTCACCAGCGTGTATTCTTTCGCTTCTCTCAGCTTGTCTCCTAGTATTCAAGTTTTTTGTGTGTAAAAGTTGATTTTGTATACAATCATATCTAAATGTATGATTAAGAATTATCGTGAATCTAAATATTTTTTGATACTTTTGTTTATAAACTAAGCGGCAAAAGAAACTATACGTTGGCAATTTGTAATTTTCCTAAAAACAGCGATAACTAGTGGAAAGTGGGTATTGGGAATATGACTGCCCAGGAACACCCGAACGCGCCACCTTTGCCAAAAAAATGGTGAAACAGGAATCCCGCCTATCGCACAAACTGCACGTGCATGTTAGCTGTATAACTGCGTTCGTCTGCAGGGTATAACCACACGTGATGAAAGCACACAAAAGAAATGCCACGACTGTCACAGGAGAAGAGAGAGAGAGCCATCGGTATGGCCGAAATGGGGGCAACACGGGTCCAAATTGCCAGAAGGTTTGGTTGTACACCATTGACAGTAACCAGGCTGATTCAACGGTACAGGCAGACAGGGAGGACACAGGACAGGTCTAGAACCGGACGACCCGAGTTTCAACACCACTGGAGTGAGTGAGCGAGTATGGTTTTACGCCGCTTTTAGCAAAATTTCAGCAATATCACGGCGGAGGACACCAGAAATGGGCTTCACAAATTGTACCCATGTCGGGAATCGAACCCGGGTCTTTGGCGTGATGAGCGAACGCTTTAACCACTAGGCTACCCGACCGCCCCTAGCACCACTGGAAGACGGTCAGATACGGCTCATTCACCTGCGAAACAGATTCGTAACGGCGACTGCAGCAACAGCGTTGGCACATCCCATTAGCCAACGTACAGTACTACGACGACTTCGTACTGCTGGAATCCGAGCGTATCGTCCTTTCTGAGGAATGGTACTGACTGCTCAACATCGACGCCTGAGACTACGATGGGCGAGACAGGTTCGACGCTGGCAAGTCAGAAATTGGCGTCGAGTGCTGTTTACTCGTGTATTCGAGAGGTCCGTCAATTCGGCGGGGGAGGTGTCATGGTGTGGGGCGGTATTTGTGGAGATCAGAAGACCGATTTGGTGTTTATACAGGGAAACCTGAACGCTGTGCAGTACAGAGACCAAGTGTTGAAGCCAGTTCTTACCAAACCAACAGCAGGGGACATTGTTTCAACACGACAATGCCAGGCCCCATACTGCAAGACTGACTCGGAACTTTCTAAACCAGCAGAACGTTGACATTTTGCCCTGGCCTGCCCACTCACCCGATATGAATCCTATTGAACATCTGTGGGACCATCTTGACAGACAGATCAGAGCACGCCATCAGCCTCCCGTCAACAGATAAGAATTGCAGCAGGCCCTGAGAGACGAGTGGCAACGGATTCCAGAAGACTGACGTCATCGATGAGGCGGCGTATCACGGCATGCATTGAGGCAGTTGGAGGTCATACACGCAAGGCAACTGTGTCGACAATGAACTTGTAGTGTGTCTGACAATTATTTGGTGACATTTCAGACAACTTTTGAAAATGAAATTTCTTACCCCATCATTGTTTACCTTGAGCTAACATTACCAGTGATTGCACAATTTCATTCAAACTGTAGTTGATCAATTATTTGTTACCCTCCCTAGATTATATTATAATTCACAATAAAACCATTTCTTGTCATGTTTTATCGATCATGGTACTCGACCTATACTTTCTTTTGCCGCCCAGTTTAATTTTTATAAGATTTCGCAAACACGAAACTACTTTTAAATCGCAAATACAAGGGGTGGTGAACCGTACCCGTGTGTCAGAGAATTAATGAGAGAAACATGATATTTCACGAGGCACATGGAATATCCTCTATGGTATGGAGCAGTCAGTGTTCACTGTATGGTGAGTGAGACCATAATAAACTAATGTGACTGTCTTTGTATGAACGTATCTTTTTTTTTAGCAGCACAAAGCTTATCATTGCTGGGCGGTGAACACACTAAATACTCGTCTGCAGGAGCGTAACGTCTTCATATAACCTGTTTGATCTGATACCACTCGACAACAAACAACTGAAGCAGGTCAAGGCGGCATTACTGGTGTCAGTGTCACTGTGTTTTATCTCACTGTCGTAAAGTTCATAAAATGTGGTTGCTATTCCGTTCAAGAAATATCTTGACTGACACAAATAAATCAATTCATAGCAACACCCACATATGATGTTTTGAAGTATACTGAACCAAATTAAAAACTTCACAATCCTAAAATTTTAACATTTTGACCAGTTATCATAGTGGGCCCTTATTGTGTATTTAAACAGTAATGGCCATGTATTGTCTTCAGATAACTGTCGTTTTTGTGCAGGTGAAACGATGAAAATCATGTGCAATCAAGTGTTTTTTCACGTGCAACTGGTCATGTGGCCATAATACCGCACGTGTTTTCAGCCATACTTGTTAGCAGTCATTAACAAATAAAAAAGAAAAAGATAAAAAAAAGAAAAAACACCGTTAATTAAAATTCTTCTTTGGACATTTATGATGAAAAATTACCTTCTCTGATACATTTGTCCGTTGTATATCATATATGGGATTACTTTTAAAAATTTGAAGTATTTAATTTGACTCAGTATATATGAATTCTTATAATTCAAAGCATGATTAGTTCGTGGCAGTCAAACATTGGCAGGATTTCATATGAAATGTACACACATTAAGATAATAACCCATGAAATGATAGGATTTAAGGAAAGGTTACCTACCCATGGCGGAAAGACGTAGAAAAATATTAGTTTGAGTAGACACACTACCTCAAAGAATATGATATCATGAGCTAGGATGACGTTATGAACTATTTACTATCTTTTCAAGTATTAAAAAAACAATGGAACATAATTTGCTGTACACGATCAGAATAAATCAACAGTATGATGTTCACCGAGAAACACTGACGCAAGGCCGCCTATTTCCGCGCCTCTATGGGTAACAGAGAACATACGAGCTACGAGGAGCAGGTAACTTTGAACGTTAATTCACGGACAGATAATCCGTTATTAAGAGTTGTGAAAAGCCTATTCTCTATATTACCCATAGATGCACGGACGTCACATTAAATCGTTATGACGTCATGAACAATGGAAGGCGACAAAAAAGTATTTGCGACAATGCGTTTCTATGACGTCAGGTTGATATGGATCTATTCGCAAACAATGGAATAATTGTCATAATGTTCAGTGAGAACTTCTGAAAATAACTTCAGCTATTTCCGTTCCCTTATGAGTAATTTATTTTTTACCAACGGCCCTTTGAAATACAAGAACTAGTTGTATTGACTCACAGTTGATCTTCGAGCATAAGAGTCATTACATAGGTACATCCCCGTGAAGATCCGGTCTAGAATTGGTCTTCAGCAACCCATCCTGGTACGTAAGAAGCGTTTAACGGGATCGGGTGGTCAGGTGATTTGGTTGATGCATGTCATCGTACCCCAATAACATAGATCGATGCTCATTATCCATTTCTTTGCACATCTTAATAAAAGTCGCCATCGATCCATGAAGATCCGGGGTAGAATAGGTCTTCAGCAACCCATGCTTGCCATTAAAGGCGACTATGCTTGTGGTGAGAAGCGACTAACGGGATCGGGTGGTCAGGCTCACTGACTTGGTTGATGTATGTCGTGGTATCCCAATTGCATGGACCGATGCTCATGATGTCAATCACTGGATTGCCTGGACCAGATTCGATTATTTACAGACAGCTGTTATATACCTGGACTATTGATGAGTGCAGCTTGAAACAACAAACAAACAAACAAACATAGCTGTACAATCAACTTACGTTATGAAGGGTGAGTTTCTCCATGGTGCCGTGGACGTCACCTGCAGCTGTAGCAGGATGATAAGTGTCAACAAGGCGCTCGTGGTCCGATGTCAAACGTCATGTACAAATCACAGAGAGACAGGTTGAGAGGTTTTAACGAGACGCTCGTGGTCCGATTGCCAACGTCAAGTACATGTCACAGATATATACAGTGTGCACCATGGGTGGATATGTGTCGTGTCAGTAATCTATTTCAGCAATGCACACCCTGGTCGGTAGTCCCCGTTACCTTAATCGCTGGTATGTGACTGTCTGCACAACGCTCTTCCCCTAGATACCGGGTCTGTTATCCCGTTGTCATGTAACAAGATGACACATGCCGTTCTCTTCCTAGAAATGTATTGTTGGTGCCTATCGAGGTAATGTGCACTAATCAATAATTGCACAAATACAGACATATAGTCAATATGCGATTCTGTAAAATAAGAGAGACACGAATAGAGGGAATGAACAGATACAAAGTTATCGTAGCTTGATCATTTATTTTACTAAGTAACAATAACCTTTACCTCAACTGGCGGACAAGTACAAGTGGCTAGCTATGTATATGGAACAGTAAATAGTAACCAACATTCTATGAATGTCTCAGGATGGTTTGCCTGAGTTTGTTTTGTAATAGGTTAGGTTTACATTGGGCCCTGTGGCAGAGCGGATGGTCCGGGTGGATCGGTCACGTTAAACTAAAAGACGTTAAAAGATGGTACTTGTTGTTACCCTGTCTGGAGCTCAGCATTAAGGGCTAAAACAAGGACTGGTTTGCTCAGAGTCAGTATATTGTGTCTGAGAGGGGTATTCATGTTCAACTGCGGTATTGTATCTCAGTGGGCTAGCACTATAAAATAGGCATCAGTCCGGACTAGTACAAGCAGCCACACACACACACCACGGGTCCAGTCCTACTCAGTACCCTGCCAACCTGAGTACCATCCAGCTCCTGGACCCATGATGACCCGAGAAGGAAGAATCGTCGTGAGAGGCGACTGATGGGATCAGGTGGGTCAGGCTCACTGACTAGGTTGATGTATATCATCGTATTACAATGACGTAAATCGATGCTTATGATATCAATCACTGGATTGTCTGATCCAGACTCGATGATTTACCGACCGCCGTCATTGACTGGAATATTGCCGAGTGTGGCGTCAAACAACGAACCAAGAAACAAGTCAACCAGTCACGTTGCATACGTCATGCGTCATGCGTCATGCGTCTACCCTAACACGCAAGGCCGTAGTTAACCTTTTGTGACAGGGAGGGCAAATAAGATTATTCATTTCTTATTCAAGTCAATTTTCACAAGGAAAAATGTTTTCTATAAAAAATCCAGGGGGGGGGGCACTGACACGCCATGTTATGTTATTGGTCTACCATATAATATGCGGTTGATGGTAATGTCTCTGTTGTCACCTACAAGTATTAATATGAATAATCGTCGAACGTGTATTGGTTTAAGCATATTACAAGTCCTCTTTGTTCAGCCGTTACCCATTCACGTTGTTGGTAAAAGTTTGCATGTTGCCACCACATTCTCAATGCCCCTCGCATAACATAAACTATTACACACGGGTATACTTGTGTACTGTCAGTATTTACAAAGGGACATCGACATTCACTGCAGCTCTTCAAAAAGTATTTACGTAATCATGTACATGCGTGCATGTATTATATTTCATGGAGACTGTTCGTACTCGGCGTCTGACAGACAGCTGAGCAGACTGCGGGGACTGCCGGTACATGTTGCTTGCGTGATCGATTTCAACACTCCACACAACAATCGAAGCGCGACGTATTCCCGGTTAAGCTGTCTTTTCTTAGAAACTGTCTATACAGTTTTCCTGGAAACTGCCTCTCTAAAGTATTGTCTCATGGGTATTGATTAATGCCACTGTCGCCTATATGGGACAGTTACACCACAACGCGCAAAACTCAGAGGAACTGGTACTAACGCCGCTTAAAAACTGTAAAGGATTAAGTAAAATAAGCATTTGAAACGGTAGTTTATAAAAGATACATTTTGGTCCCTACAAACAGTAGTAGTGTTGGGAAATAAGCCATTAATATTTATATATACTGTCAATACAAGTAGAAGACGTTAGAAAATAAAAACAATCTCATTGAAATCAGGGTCCGGTTCCACAGATCGATCCTAGGTCTAAATTGATCTAACGTTTTTTGTTACGATCCACAAAGCAATCTTAACTAAGAGGGTTGTAAGTTAAGATCAAAATGCTAAGTTGCTCCATCCCAACTTAGGATCGCTAAAATCGATGTTAAATTGTCCATTAACAAAAAAAAAGACTTTTGTTTGTTTGTTTGTTGTTTACACTCAGCAATATTCCAGCTATATGACGGCGGTCTGTAAATAATCGAGTCTGTACCAGACAATCCAGTGATTGACATCATGAGCATCGGTCCATGCAATTGGGATAGCACGACATACATCAACCAAGTCAGTGAGCCTGACCACCCGATCCCGTTAGTCGCCTCTCACCACAAGCATAGTCGCCTTTTATGGCAAGCATGGGTTGCTGAAGACCTATTCTACCCCGGATCTTCTTGGGTCCATTGCGACTTTTATTAAGATGTGCAAGGAAATGGATCGTGTCTTACACAAAGAACGGGTGTTTAGAGACCGCGCCCGGCAAGTGGATACGTCATCTGACGATGAACTATGTGCGCGCTATCGTATGCCACGCAACGCCCTCTAGAAGCAGTCTCTCATCTATATTACACAAGTAACACATTCCCTATATCCAGAAACGAAGTTACTCCTGAGTTTGAGATATTTGAGCAAGGTGTTCTTAAAGGTGTTCAAGCAAGGTGTTTGTTCGTTGAGTTGGGCGACCTTTCACGGGACTATGTAGTCCAGGATGTCACAGGTGGTTCACCCGACCATTTGCCGCTCCACAACATCAGTTTTCACATTTTACTTGATGTAAAGCATCGGAGCCATAGACGGAACACTTTGACAGACCAGGAGACCACCTGCCGATGAGGAAGCAGCATACATGTGCCGAAAGGGCTTCCATGCCACTAATGTGCAAGCCATTTGCCATGCAAGCTAGGGGTAAATCATGCAGTGACCCCCCCCCCCCCCCCCCCACCACCATACCACAGAATAAAAAGAACAAGCAAGTGTATAACAATGAAGACATGTGTGGCGGTCAAGTCTTGGCCTATTTCTATTAATTTACTTCCTGTTTATATTAGATACGACTATCACATTACACCTGTCAGTACACCCGCCCGTGATATCTGTAAACCAATTGGTAATAAGCATTTTTTTAGAAGGGTACTTTTTTGGTTACTTAAAGATATCTTACGCGTTAAAGTCAAGCATAGTTTTTTAATACGGTTCATTGATTATAAGCACTGTTCATAATATTCAATAAAGGATTGACCTTGGTTTTTTTAGTTATGCTACCATCACACCAAAGCAGTTCTATCTCGTTCTATCCCTAACAAATACTAGAACGGGCTGTGATCACGGTAGAACGCGTAGTTTGGCGTAAAATACGATGCTAGTTTGTTCATAAGCAGTCCTCAATACGTCTCGTTCTTATCTCGTTCTTGGCCAGTCTGCAGTCCGTTTGTATCCAGTTCAGATCGTGTAAAAGAGCCCGTTCACCTCATCCCGACAACGTTTCGAAGCAGTTCGAGCACGTCCGTAGCCGTTCTCAACCCGTTCTTAACCAGTTCAACCTCGTTCTACCTCGTTCACAATATGTCCAAGCAAGTTCTATCTTATTCTTAACCCGACCAACTCGTTCGCAGTACGTCCTCATGTCGTCCCAAGTGCGTGTGTATTCGCGTCCTGGTCCATCCTGGCCCGACTCCTCTGGATACCGAGCGCGTTATAGCCAGTCTTCATTCGAGTTCAGGGCTCCGAGCTGTACACATCATGCCTCCAAAGAGAAGTCGATCCGGTGGGTGCGCACACGTACTGAAATTTATGTCCGACTGCACCACGTCGAACCACGTCCCTAGTAGGTTCGACGTACGGCAATTTCGTTCGTTACACGTCTTTCTCGTTTTAAGTACGTTGTCAATCCGACTAATTGCGGAACGGGATGGACGGGAATTCTTTTTTGAGCAGACTCAAAGTTCTAGAGCACCGTCCCCGTCCGAGCCCGTCCATGAAGTTCGTAAAAAGACTGTCAGTAGTTGCTACTACGTCCACTACGTTCATACGCAGTTGGAGCCCGTTCGACAACATTTTCACGAACGTATTGAGTTTGGTGTGATGGGGCTATTAGGTTCATTGAGGTATGAATCGAAAAAATACACAGGCAATACTTATAATTAAATTCGACAACGAAAACATGTTTTATCTACAATAGTTTAACCAAAGAAAGTCGTATATATCATAGCAGACAAAAATGCAGAGATTGATAAACATTCCAGGTGTAGGAATACATACTTTGGCGTGACATGATTCAGGTGATTGTTTAATTTATGCACTTAACTTGACACGCCTACAAAGTCAGCAGCTTATCAACAGAGAGTAAGATCAAAACAATGTTCATAGGACCTGTCAATCAAGCCAAGAGGCGAGAAGAACTGCAACAGACAGACTGTTACTAATCGGAACAAGTATGTCCGGGAGAAGGCGGCTGTTTCAAATGACATGGTCAGTTACCGACATATTCAAACATTAGTTCCCTGACACATTTGGAAAAATGCTATTTAGAAATGAAACCCGAAGATATGAAAATTGTGGAACCGAGGCGAGCGGGAAAAAAATCAGGCGAGCTCGCCCGCACGTTTGCTGTTTCATTTCTTCTCGGCCTTCGGCCTCAAAAGGTTGTTTGGACAATGAATATGAATGCTTTTCGCTAAATGTCCTGTGCATGACGATACAAGCAGAAAGGGAATTCCCTCGACTGTAATTTTGGTATTTCCCGACATTCCATAGTAATAAAAGTAGTCCGCTTCGGTGGGCGTGGCTTAGTTTTCTGCATTCACTGGGAAATGAATGCAATAACACGTGACCAGTTGAGCTAATCAGAATGCAGGAATTTCAATGAACACAACGATATATCAGCCTGGCAATGTTACACATCACATCACTTTAAAAATGATGTAACTACTTGTCCATAGTATACCTTTTATAACGTCAGTTTGATGAAAACTTGTCATCTGGGCTTTGCTATTTCTATTTTCAGATTTACTAATGTTGCAAAATGGCCAGGCTCAGCACATGATGCATCAATTCTAAGCAAAACCTCCATTGGTTCAACTGGAAGTGCCTGGATGAATTTCTTCTTGGAGACTCGGGTTAATGATGGTTAATGGCTTGTTGGTTTATGTGTATCATGAGGTATGTTGTGTCTAACAAATACTTTTCATGCAATTTTCTCATATGCTTACATGGTTCTTTTGGTGTTCACTACTATGCTTTTATATCACTGAGGCTACTTTTGTTTTTATCCCCCAAGATACTGTGCTGTTTGTATCACTGAGACAACTTTTGTTTATATCCCCGAGACTGTGCTGTTTGTAACACTGAGGCTACTTTTGTTTATATACGCCAGACTACTATGCTGTTTATATCAACGAGGCTACTATGCTGTTTGTTTCCTCTAGGCCACTATGCTGTTTGTATCACTGAGACTACTTTTGTTCATATCCCCCAGACTACTATGCTGTTCATATCCCCCAGACTACTATAATGTTTATATCACTGAGGCTACTGTTGTTTATATCCTCTAGGCTACTATCCAGTTTGTGGAACTGTCACACAGTAGCTACAGAGGCGGCGGAGAGAATCGGTGTGGATCATGTTGCTAGGATGTCTTCGTCTGACATTGGAGAAAGTTTTAAAAGTGCATTGCTCATTTCTACCCAATTCTGTTTTAGTAGATTATCAACGGTCAGAGACTTCCCTGTCTCTACGGAATGGTGATTAATAGAGGTTATTAGACGAGAGTGTTCGGGGATAGTACATATGCTGTATTATGAGTAAACATTGTATTTAGCCAGCCTTGGCTATCAGATGTCACGTTTGTTTAATCTGCCTGTCCTGTCATAACGTTACGAAGTGCAGTCCGACACAGAGACAAAACAAGGTAACAATTCGGACATATTTTGGCCAAATACAATTGTTTTGTTTTGGGAGTGAGTGTGAGTGAGTGAGTTTGGTTTAACGCCGCTTTAGTATTCCAGTCATATCGCGGCGTGTCAGCTTAATGTGGGAGGAAAGCCCGAAGTGATGCAGGTATCAGACATTTACCACTTCGGTGAAACCCACGAGCACGGGTATGGTGCTGTTTTGGGAAAATAACCAGCATGGTGTCGCGCATGCGCGTGCGGTAGCACCCTAACAGTGGCATCTGATGTCAATTTGGACACCTTCAAACGGTTGCATTTCCCTAACGACCCTTTGTTAGTTTGCTATTAACATTCTTAGAATTTGGAGAGCTTTCCAACGAGCCATCATGCTATAAAGTAACTAAATACGGTGTGTGTTTCACCTCTACAGCAAAAGTACATCAAAGTGAGCAAACAGAAAAGACACTGATCTACATTGTGTGTAAAAGAAACGTGCTAATTTTCGGTTTTGGCGGAAGTGTGCAGTTTTTTTAAGCACTTTGCATTAACCAAATCTCTTGACATTTTTCGGAAACATTGAAAGGGTTACATTGGCTATCCAGCTAGATGTATGTTAAAATACACACCATGGTGTCGCTGATGCGCGTTTGGTAACACCCTAACAGTGGCCTCCGATGTCAATTTGGACACCTTCAAACGGTTGTATTTTCCTAAGGACCCTTTGTTGGTGTGTTTAATTTGCTATCAAAATCCTGAGCATTAGGAGAGCTCTGCAACGAGCCATCATGCACTGTCTTTGGAAAGTTTTAACAGTTGAAAACAAGTCATTTCAGGTTCACAAAGTCAATTTATATGGCTCAAATCTGGTTCACTAGGATCATGATCAACACACGGGTGTTACATTGTGGCTGGCATATTGGATCTATAAAAGGTGGAATTAAATAGAAAATGGATTTAGAATGGGGTAATACAAAACAATGAATAGAATGAATTAGTAATTGAAGCCCTGGTAAAATATCTCCAAACTGCCCATGGAGGCCACATAAACAGCTATCACTTTATAACAACCGCCCCAAAATTAGGAACTAAATTTTAAACTAAAAATAAAGATCATATCAATGTTTCACAATAAATCAAAGTTAACGATTTCTTCAACCTAAAAGAAATACATTTGAAACAAAACATGGAATAAATGGATGTCAAAATGTCAATAATGCCATTAATTGTCAATTGGTTTAGACACATTGTCGTATTCAAACATATTTTGTCAACTTGCTCAGTTTTGACATAGGTCGGAGAGTCTTATTGTCATTGGTTTTCACTTTTGATGATCGTACTCTACGGTCCGATCCTGTATAGGTCTCTATCACTTGTCCATTCTTCCACCCCCTGCGAGTGTGAAGCGGGTCAATGATTAGCACAATATCGTCAGTTTGTACATTACGCCCTCCGTCAGTCCATTCGTAGGATACAAACTGTAAGTACTTGACTTTGACAAAATTGTTTCTTTGTTAGTCTTTCTTCATTCAGGTAGACAACCTGAGGAAGTCCTGGGTCTGATCTCCCGATCAGCAAGGTGTATGAAGTTACAGGATCGGTATCGGAGATGTTAGATGAGGTGTATCCCAGAGGTTTGGCGTTCATAGTGATGGAGGTCAGAGTCTTATTTCTTTATGAAGAGCTTTGTAACATTATGACTTGGATGGGCACGATGGGATGTTGACAGTTCATCACATCTTCTCAGTCTACCACCAACATGTTTCATGTGATGGTCTTTATCATATTCTGGACTGAGTTGTGAGAGCCTGCTGTTAGATGCTATTCTCATACCTCTGGATAATGCTTTCGTTTCATTTGGAAAGCATCTTCCTGAACTTGGCGATACAGTTGTATTTCAGCTTTCTCAGCTTCGGTAACATTGATGGAGGCCGCCACATTGGGACCCTTGACAATATTGATGGTGGAGTTTTTTCTATGATTGATGTCGAGATGTATCAGCTTTAGGTTGAACTGTGATGTGACTGCAGAAGGCTTTCTTTACTTCAACACTAGATGTCTCAGTTTCAGGTTTCGGTTTTGCATCACTGAGGGGCCATTCTATACTGAACAACAAAAGTTCCTGTGACATTAAATAAGATTTGATGCAAAGTAATTTCGGTTTGCAACAGATAAAAGAATCTTGTAAGTGTTCAAATGGTTTAATTTGCCATACTGACTTCAGAATATGCGTGATTTCATAAAAAAAACCATGAACATGCCAAAATGTCAATTTATAAATCAAAAGCGTGTGTGTCCACCTTTGATTGCGATGCAAGCAACACATCTTTGTCTCATGGAATGGACCAGGCGTCGCACAAAGTCCTGTGTGATATCTGTCCATATCTGCTGGAGCATGTTTCGAAGTTCCTGGAGTGTCTGTGGTTGACGTCGAAGGCGCCGATCAATCTCGTCCCACATGTGCTCGATTGGTGAGAGATCAGGGGAGCGAGCCGTCCAGGGGATGACATTCACGTTGTTTTGTTGAAGAGAATCCTGAACAAGTCGAGCAATATGAGGCCGGGCGTGGTCATGTTGAAAGGTAATGCCTGGGCCATGACGACGCAAAAACGGTAGAACAACATGGCCGATGATCTCATCGCGGTAGCGCTGTCCATTGAGATTTCCCTCTACCACTATTAAACGGGTCCTCTGTCTTGCTGTAATCCCACCCGATACCACAACGCTGCCGCCCCCATGCGGATCTTCTTCCATGATACAATGATTGAAGTAATGTTCACATCGACGTCGGTTGACTCAAATCCGTCCATCTCTGTGGCTGAGATGAATCGAACTTGTCCCCACTGCATGGCCGTCCAGCGTAGACGCTGTCTGCGCCACTGTACACGTGCTTGACGACGGTTTCCTGTCAAACTTTGGCGTCTGCCGGGTCTCCTTTGGACAGTCCCTCCACATCTGAGGCGGCGAAGATATTCGTCGAAGGCCAGGGATGCTTCTTGCAGTCACTGTTGCTGGCTGGAATCGATTTCGTAGGCGTGTTGTTCGAATCCAGTTGTCTTATCGATTATTGGTAACGCGTGGCCTGCCACTCCCAGGATGGTCGTTGACTGCATTCGTCTGTTGCCAACGTTGCCATAAACACCAAATGGTGTTTCTGAGGACGTTAAATTGTCTTGCAACATCACGTTGACTCGATCCTGCTTCAAGCATACCAATGGCTCCCAGGCGCTCATTTTCGGACAGGCGTGGCATTTCGTAATGTTGAATAATTGCGTAATTTTGTTGTTTTACTGAGTGGTTGTTGTCAGCATGATGTAAACAATGCACATGGAATCCCGTTAACGCACATGTTTTTATACCCATTCTTGGGGCTTGCATAAAGTCAACTTTTGCATGGAATGCATGCTTTTCTATAGCAGTTACGTTTTTTTACTTGATTCCATACATGTACTACAATATTGAAAACCAAACTTTACTTATTTGAAAAATACACTAAAATATATTGTTGAGTATATATCTGATAGGTTTAGAAATGCTTGGCCATTTCTCCATCGTGTCTCTACACACAAGTACTGCAGTGTCTTTCCTCTGGCGATATCATCAGCCGGGTTTTTCTCCGACTGGACATTTTCTGCTACTGGAGTTCCCACAAACACTTTGTAGGAACATGATTGGGACGTGAACCATGCTAGGGCAGTTGTTGAGACACTCCACATGATCCCTTTGTGAATGTCAATGGTCATGTTTTACTGGTGAGCATGTTGGCAAGCTGGGCTCCAGCTAACAGTTCATGGCGGGGCACTGAGAGGGCTTCCTTAGGAGCTTCTCTGCTTCGTGCTGCAACAAAGGAGACATGATATGATCCATCTTTGGTCTCTGACTTGAGGTATGCGACAGAACCATATACCTTTTTTGATGCATCACAGAGAATATGTAACTGTCTCTGATTGACTGGTTCAGGTGGATCAATGCATCATGGAAGTGAGACTTGGTTCATAAGTTTCAGTTCAGATTCCCACAGTTGCCATTCTGTGGGAAGTTCACATTCTGGAAGTGGTTATCCCCATTGAGGTTTGTGTTGCCACAGTTGCTGAACAATGACTTTGGCTCTTGCAAGATAAGGTGTGAGGAATCCAAGAGGACCATACTGACTGGCTAGTATCCTATATACTACATTCAGTGTCAGAGTAGAATATGCAATGGGTCTGTACTTGTAAGTTATACGATTCTTATCATGATATTTGTGATATTTGTAGATATTTGACCTTTGACACTTCAGACACAAATGCATCAACGTCTAATTTATCATCAATGTCAGTTTCAGTTTTGATTTGTAAAACAATGTCTTTATCATTTTCAGAAACATACCATAAATAACGGATGCCATTTCTAATTCGGCTTCTAATTGCCGCAGTTGACGATGTCTTTGCAGTGATGATTGAATTCTCTGCTTTTCTCTAAAGCATTCATCAAGTCTATCTTTCATTTTATCATGAAGAATTTCCTCTTCGTGTTGTTTTTTCAGTTCACGTAATTTCTGTGCTGGTTTAATTTTCTGAATTTCAGCTTGTTGTTTTCTGGCAAATTTGAGGAAGCTGTAGATAAAACATCAGAAAAAAACATGAAGTCACTGACCTCACATCATCCTGAATATGTTCACTTGGATCAGGTACACTATGCAGATAGTCCTGCAAATGTTGAGGAATTCAACGCTGTCTCTTTCTTTGTCGAGTGTCGCTCATTTTCAACTATTATCTAGCTCGCGGGACCATCTGTTGCATGGTTCTTTGGAAAGATTTAATAACAGTTGGAAACAAGTCATTTCAGGTTCACAAAGTCAGTATATATGGCTCAAATCTGGTTCACTAGGATCAGGATCAACACATGTGTTTTACATGGTGGCTGACACATTGGATCTATAAAAAGTTGTGGCGCTCGGTTCCAAATTAAAGGAAAGAGGTATCTATGCTACGTCAAATTTCAAAACACAGTAGGTTTATCACCTTATTGAAGCCCAGGTAAACTATCCCCAAACTGCCCATGGAGGCCACATAAACAGCCACCATACACTGAAATCGCTTGATATTTGAGAAAGATGTGTTTTTCACTTCTCCGGCAAAAGTACATCCAAGTGAGCCAACCAAAAAGGCAATGGTCTGCATTACCTGTTAGAGAAACGTGCCAATTGTCGTTTTTGGCGTAAATGTGCAGGTCTTTTGAAGCACTTTGCATTGGCCAAATCTCTTGAAATCATTTGGAAACATTGCAAGGGTTACATTGGCTATCCAGCTTTGTTAAATAATCAGCAAGGTGTGGCGCATGCGCCTGCGGTAGCACCCTAACAGTTACACTGTACAGTGATATCCTACCCGTGTGTAGCGCTGTACAGTGTTATCCTACCCGTGTGTAGTGCTGTATAGTGATATCCTTCCAGTGTGTAGTGCTGTACAGTGATATCTCACTCATGTGTAGTGCTGTACAGTTATTTCCTACCCGTGTAGTGCGGTACACTGATGTCCTACCCATGTGTAGCGTTGTAGTGATATCCTACCCGTGTATAGTGCTGTATAGTGATATCCTTCCCGTGTACAGTGCTGTACAATTATATGCTACCCGTGTGTAGTGCTGTACAGTGATGTCCTACACGTGTGTAGTGCTGTACAGTGATATCCTACCCGTGTGTAGTCCTGTACCGCGATATCCTACCCGTGTTTAGTGTTGTACCGTGATATCCTACCCGGGTTCAGTGTTGTACAGTGATATCCTACCCATGTGTAGTGCTGTACAGTGATATCATACCCATGTGTAGTCCTGTACTGTTATATCCTACCCGTGTTTAGTGTTGTATAGTGATATCCTACCCGTGTGTAGTTCTTTACAGTGATGTCCTACCCGAGTGTACTTTTGTGCAGTGATATCCTACCCGTGTGTCGTCCTGTTCAATGATATCCTACCCGTTTTTAGTGATGTACAGTGATATCCTACCCGTGTTTAATGTTGTACAGTGATATCCTACCCGTGTGTAGTGCTGTACAGTAATATCCTACCCGTGTGTAGTGCTGTACAGTGATATCCTACCCGTGTTTAGTTCTGTACAGTGATACCCTACCCGTGTGAAGTTCTTAACAGTGATGTCCTACCCGTGTTTAGTGTTGTACGGTGATATCCTACCTGTGTTTAGTGTTGTACAGTGATATCCTACCCGTGTGTAGTGCTGTACAGTGATATCCTACCCGTGTGTAGTGGTGTACAGTGATATCCTACCCGTGTTTAGTTCTTTACAGTGATATCCTACCCGTGTGTAGTTCTTAAGTGATGTCCTACCCGTGTGTAGTTTTGTACAGCGATATCCTACCTGTGTGTAGTGCTGTACAGCGATATCCTACTCATGTGTAGTGCTGCACAGTGATATCCTACCCATGTTTAGTTCTGTACAGTGATATCCTACCCGTGTGTAGTTCTTAACAGTGATGTCCTACCCGTGTGTAGTTTTGTACAGTGATATCCTACCCGTGTGTCGTTCTGTTTAATGATATCCTACCCGTGTATAGTGTTGTACAGTGATATCCCACACGTGTGTAGTGCTGTACAGTGATATCCTACCCGTGTGTCGTCCTGTTCAATGATATCCTACCCGTGTGTAGTGTTGTACTGTGATATCCCACCCGGGATTTAGTGTTGTACAGTGATATCCTACTTGTGTGTAGTGCTGCACAGTGATATCCTACCCATGTGTAGTCCTGTACCGTGATACCCTACCTGTGTTTAGTTCTGCACAGTGATATCCTACCCGTGTGAAGTGTTGTACCATGATATCCTCCTCCTGTGTAGTGCTGTTTAGTGATATCCTACCAGTGTGAAGTGTTGTACCGTGATATCCTCCTCCTGTGTAGTGCTGTTCAATGATATCCTACCTGTGTGAAGTGTTGTACCATGATATCCTCCTCCTGTGTATTGCTGTTCAGGGATATCCAACCTGTGTGTAGTGCTGTAGTGATATCCTACCTGTGTGAAGTGTTGTACCATGATATCCTCCTCCTGTGTAGTGCTGTTCAGTGATATCCTACCTGTATGTAGTGTTGTACCATGATATCCTCCCCCTGTGTATTGCTGTTCAGTGATATCCTACCTGTGTGAAGTGTTGTACCATGATATCCTCCTCCTGTGTAGTGCTGTTCAGTGATATCCTACCTGTGTGAAGTGTTGTACCATGATATCCTCCTCCTGTGTATTGCTGTTCAGTGATATCCTACTTATGTGAAGTGTTGTACCATGATTTATTACCCACGTGGTGAAGATACAGGTGGTAAGATACTAAATCCGTACGTTAAGTCTGATTTCCCTCTTTCAAAATGGTACGGACATGCTATAAATTCAAATGATAGATCAAGGAAACCGAACCATCTTGAATGCACAGACCCGGCAGTGCAAGTGACCGACTAATGGTCCGATATTCAAAGCGCGGCGCTAATGTGACTTTTCAAATTTTCTTATAGGTGTACTGCGTACTAACAACATGGCGCTTGAATTCTCCAAAGTTGAAGAAATACTTCCAAAAGGATCTTGTGCGTCGGTGCTGTTATGTTTGCAAACACAACTGCATGCGCATGTCGTTAATGCGTATGCATAGGAATGTAAACAATGCCCATATTTGGGCATATATCAATATTCATGCTCAACCAGATTTTGCAACCGGTTTCAATTTGGTCCGTCAACGAACAAAAGTTTTTTTTGCACTTACATGCATATTTAAAGTGGGTAATAAATAAAATACCACACTCATTCTCGTTAGATACCATTTTTACGTAACTCGTAAACTTTCTTAATGAGTTTAGTATTCTCTTAACGAGAATGAGTGTAGTATTCTCTATTTCTTACACACTTGTGGGTGAGAAACCCATTTGAGATAACTGGTATCAAACATATGTGTGAGATCGAATTCCAGGCCCGTCATTGGCTACCCCATGGTGATGACCTGGGGTCAGATGATGACGGACTACTTTCCTGAGCGTAAGTCATTCATAAGTTGCTCGTGCTTCAGTCGAATGTTCACCTACGTCTGTATTGAACAACAGGACCGTGTAATTGATAATGAAAATAAACAAACTCGTCCTCGTCTGCGAGTTTGTTTGTTATTATTATCAGTTACATTATCTGTTGTTATGTCGACATTATCGTGTTTTTCAGAGTGTAAACCCCCTGGATGCCACAGCGACACATATGTCCCCTCTCTTCAACCCTCACTTCGAAATCGAATAAAATTCAAAACACATCACGAAGACACTTCACAGTTTTGAATTCCCCCTTGTTTCTTATTTACTGTCATTTTAGGCAATTCAAAATAACTGAAAGTGACTGAAAGTTAGGTACATTGTAAATCTCGCCAAATCACAATTCACGGCGTTATTATAAATATTTACTGTGTGTTTAGAAATCTAAATATCGGATATTTACTCGAATAATTAAAGTAGAAAAATAGCGATCACGGGTATCACATCACTATTGATAATTCTGAAACGTCGCTGATAAGCCTAGAATCGTTTAGAATGTTTTGGAAAATACGCATACACGAACGCCGAAGGGTTACGTTCCGCCATATTGGATTGTGTTTACAAAATGCCTGTTATGAGACGCCTATTCGATCAGGTATATTTCAAACTCAGCTGCTATACATGCATCCCTGAATTCCTCATACCTTTTCGAAACAATGGATAAGTGGTCTTTGTCACCAATGCAAATTATTTAGATAAAATCATGCGAAATAAATTAGGTATGGAAACGAAAACTGTGCTCGGAAAACTGTATTTGCAGAAATGTAAACAAAGCAAAATTCAGATTTTACACGTTGTAGCATTTTTAGAGGTACTTTCGTCTAATTGTTGCATACATTGGCTCGATCACGCGTTTGAGAATATTCATGGGAGGAGTATCGTTGCACTAATTATGGAATTACACATATATACATTACAATGATATGGTAAATTCAACAGAAGCCGTAAAAGTTTCTGTCCTGTGTGACGCCATGACTGACGCTAAATCACGCACAACGATGACGGTAGTTATCTGCATTTCTGACTAATTCTCTTTGTTACATTGGAAAACATGGTAAACAAATAACAGTACGCAGATTGTCAGAATGTTTCTGATTACTTACGTGACACATTTATGTGTATACGATCCTTCAATCAACGAAAACCTCCTCTGGAAATCCTGCGTACTGTTGTCAGTGAACACGCCATTTTGCAAAAGTCGGTCACCGGTAGTAATGTCATACGGAAGTAAACATTGTTGTACATATTTGGTAACTTCTTTGAGGTGTAAACATTCAACTTGGCACCCAGCGTGTTCTTGGTTTTTGTTCAGTTTGCATTTTCATCATCGCCTTGATAATCCACAGATATGACGGAAACATTTTTGTGTAGGGTCACATTATTTATGAGTAGTAAGCAGCACATAGGATGACGTCACTTATGACAGTGGTGTTATGTATTAATGCGCTACTGCAATCATGAGAATAGACAAAATTCATCGGTTCGATGCTAAAATGGTACGATTTTAGGGTGTGTAAGAAACAGATTACTGCACTCGTGCCTGTCCGATACCATTGATCTTACAACTCGTTGTTACAAAGCGTATCTAACTCGCTTTCGCTCGTTAGATACGTTTTGTAACAACTCGTTGTAAGATGGTATCTGACAGACACTCGTGTAGTTATCTCTAATTTACACCGCTTTTAACAGTTTTCCAGTTATATCACGTGGCGTTTCAGCTTAATGTGGGAGGAAAGCCCCAAGTGATGCAGGTCTCAGACGTTTTCCACTTCAGTGAAACCCATGAGCATGGGTAAAGTGATGACAAACCTAGAAACATAATCGGGGGGAAACGGGATCCCACAATCATAGGTTTCTGGGGGGCCGAAGGGAAGCAACTCTGGACAACGAATCGCGGTAACACTAACATGATAAAATCACAGTATAACTTATTGGCATATTTTATAGAAAACATGAGTTTGATAATGACGATATTGAACAAATCGTGATTCAACGACTTTTCTGAAATCATCATTTTGAATCTTCATATAGTATATAGCTTTGGTTTCATCATGTAATTCATTTTATTCGAGATATTTGGAATGAAGTTTTGCAAATTTTATTTTCAGATTTAAAATAAAATGAACAATTATGGACTATCAAAAGTTTTTGAACATAGTTCCTAAGGCTTGCGAAAATGTAATTACATCACTAAACATTTTGGGCAACTGAGCGGCAACAAAGTTTTTCCAAATAGTGTCTGCTACTAAGGTTCAGCCATTTTGACAGCTGGCAGGCGACGCAAACGAACCGAGTTAATGTCCGTTACCCAATGCAATGCAATAAACATCGGCTCATTGCAGCTCAACGATACTGATGCGAGATAAGCATGTCACCTACTGTGTGTTCCGACTGACTTCTGAACGGAGTACATGAGCGGGATACAAGGAAAATAATTGTCCGCTCCTTAACCAATCAGAAGCTAGTAATTTGATGTAAGGTGAGAGAAACAACCATGTGGTTGTAGTTGTCCGTTCCTTAACCAATCAGAAGCAAGTATTTCAATGTAAGGTGAGAGAAACGACCATGTGGTTGTAGTTGTCCGCTCCTTAACCAATCAGAAGCAAGTATTTTAATGTAACGTGAGAGAAACAACCATATTCTGGTCTCGCAGAAAAATTAATTGATCAAGTGTTAGAAACATAGATAAGTATATTGCAAACAAAACCAACACTCCATTGTTATCAAAGGAAATGCAAGCGACAACTGCCCCGTCCACATAATGACAGGTAACATAAATTTTTTTGTCGTTGTGCCAGTCTCCCGACTGTATCCTTCAAACGTTGTAGTCTTCCACCATTGAGCGAGTGAGTGGGTTTGGTTTTACGCCGCTTTAAGCAATATTCAGCAACATTACGGCGGGGGACGCCAGAAAGGTGCTTCACACATTGAACCCATGTAGGGATTCGAAACCTGGTCTTCGACGTGACGAGCGAACGCTTGAACCACTAGGCTACCCGACCGCCCCCTTCCACCATTGGTTTTATTATGTTTTCGATCATGAGCTTTATGTACTTGCCCACATTATGTATTTATTAACATGTTCTTTGAAATTATCTGTACCTGTCAGTATTCTTTGACTTTCTATCTAGATATACCACATTCACCCAACTTATTCCTCGTCACGTGCTTCCCTCTTAAACACCTATTCCGACTTTTTGTTGATTTGAGCTTTTATATCGTTTTGACGTGATGGTTATGTGTGTCGGTGTATTTAACATAAATCACGAACCTGTTACTTCTTTCTCAAGGCTTTTGCAACGTAACCAAATTTGGTGTCTACATTTCACAACTTGAGGTAAAATTAAGCCTGGTCCTTCAAAGAAGATTTCAAAGAGCGTCATATGACTCTAGTCTTGTTCAAAAGTTATCTTATCAAAGTTACAACTTTTAAGACTTCAGTAAAGCTTTCAAAACGTTTCATTGTAGATATTTGGAGGACATTTCCAAATTTGACGCATCAATTATGTCCGATACAATAAACTATTTGACTTTAACCACGTGTCCCCGTTCTTGTTCAGGTAAACAATTGACTTGCCATTGCACGTGCTACCTGTGGGGCAGGAAACGCGCACCTTTTTAATTCATAAACACATGCTCATGATACAGTCGGAATCGTATAGTCGACTCTGCATTTAGCAGAGATTTCTTGTGACAATGGGAGGTGTTTTGTCGCTTTCATTTCCAGGCAGACAATGTGTGTGACCAGAATCACGTGTGATAGGTCTACCTTTGAAGCTATCTGTCATGCAGAAGTGGATATAAAGTACTGTCAGAAATGCTAGAAAACTGCTTTTCTGGCTTCATGTAATAAATACATGAGTCATAGGACTATAAAAAGAATATATAACGCGAATTGACCTAATCTAGCCTGTCCTAACTGACATTGTGATTGCCCTTAAAATGTACTTTTACAAGTAAAATGTTGATAAACTTAGAAAATATTCGTGTGTTGTCATGCATGTATGGAATGGCCTATAACCTCAGGTAATTACCTAACACTTGTCCCGAGGTGATGACCTCACACCGAGCCGTACATTCAGGTGCAAATGTCAAAAGATTGCTGTTATTATACTTAATTGACATGCGTTGATGAGGTAGCAATTTAGGATATGTATTGCATTATATTTGCTTGGAAACACGATGGACTAGGTAAGAGCTATGAAATGGGATGAGTATTGGAAGGTTGCGGTTTTGGAATCTGGAAGTATTTGTTGTTCAAACAGATGGTTTCTTGAAGAAGCATTTATCTCCGCTGGTGACGTATATGAATCTGTACTTTTGAATGTTGTGTTATGTCTTGCTACGAACCCGTTACACTTAGTCAAGATTGGCACAACAGGGTTGAGCTCACAATGTCTGACTGGCGCACGTGAGACAACTTGACCGTGTTATGCCGTCAGCACATATGTCTTGTACTTTACTGGTTTCTTATTCAGCCGAATTTTCTCCACGAGTTGAACTTTTGTTTCATATGGTCTGAAGCCGACAATGTCATATATTCATGGATTGGGCGACAGTATCTGATTCTCGGACGTTATATTAACTGGCGTTATCCATGACAATAACACTGGTGTTGTTTAAAATGGGCAATAGCTAAAGTTCCGACCAGTCTATGAACATATCATCTCCTATATATAAGTTCATTATGAAAATCATCAGTTTTCTTTTTCGCCTCGAAAACTAGCACACGTCCATCAATAAGCCCCATATCAAGGGTTGCAGCGTGAAAACAATGACACGATTACCTTTACCTGATGGTACCATGGGCGCTTTTTGTCCATCTGCCGACAGCCACATGCAGTCAGTGGAATGATTCATCAAGGTCCGTTATCTGGACGCCCTGACTGTGATAGTTATGAATGGTTCGGAGATAATGTGACAGCATGGAATATTTTCCCCTGAAAGGTGCTCGGTCATCGCCAGGCGCAGTGTATCGAAATCCCATCTCTAGGAGAGCAATTATAGTTACTGCAGTCCGGGAAACATTAATTGTATCTTTAATTACACCCCACTCCCCTCATAAAGCTTGTACACTATACACCTAATCTAATCCCCCTGTATCAAAGCTGTCTGATATCCTTTAACTTCCCAGTTTTGTTTTTGAGACCATCCCTATACCTGTATTGTTTTCTTATCATACCGTAGACTCGATGGTATGAATTGAAAACCCTATAGCTTGGGCAGTTCGGTAATTCACCCTATTAAATTAATACATGTTTTCCCCTCTATCTCTCTAAAGTGTAAAGAACTTGTATACATTTCCGAGTACCGACTCCATATTGTGTACCATAGTTATGGCTGTGAAAGTGTAATGTAACATGCATCATGGGATCAATGTTAACAAAAAAACGAAGCGTCATTTTGTCATTTTATAGGATGCACATCTAGAATTTTCTCAAAACAATTTTTGTGTGTTATTAGATGTTTTATGAAGACTACATAATTATCATTATAACGGATTCACGTGCGCATATTTCTATATGTCATTATTGGACTTAGAATAAATGTGAACTTCCTGTTTTCGTTCGAATTTGTCTCATGTAAATTTGTGTGATAGGACTCCTTGTGACTGAAATACTTCAAACCACAGGTAGGCGATCGGTAGTTACTCGATACTTCAATAACAACAGTCTGTGAAAAAATACATCCTTTTTTAACAGGCAAAAAGCAGTTTTCTAGCATTTCCGACAGTACTTTAGGAAAGTTCCGTGGTTGTCCAGTGCAATTTTAGCGATGTTGTTGGCGAGGAAGGGGCTTGGAAAGTGTTGCTGGAGGGAGGACATGGATGGTTTGTGATGATGGAGGTGAAAGTGTTGCTGGCTGGAGGACATGGATAGTTTGTGATGATGGAGGTGAAAGTGTTGCTGGAGGGAGAACATGGATAGTTTGTGATGACGGAGGTGATAGTGTTGGTGGAGAGAGAACATGGATAGTTTGTGATGATGGAAGTGATAAGGTGTTGCCGGAGAGAGTACATGGAGAGTTTGTGATGAAGGAGATGATAGTGTTGGTGGAGAGAGGATATGGATAGTTTGTGATGACGGAGGTGATGGTGTTGCTGGAGAGAGGACATGGATAGTTTGTGATGAAGGAGATGATAGTGTTGGTGGAGAGAGGATATGGATAGTTTGTGATGAAGGAGATGATAGTGTTGGTGGAGAGAGGATATGGATAGTTTGTGATGACGGAGGTGATGGTGTTGCTGGAGAGAGGACATGGATAGAACAACTGACGACGGTAATAGCAAGTGGTGTAGTGCACTGGGCTCAGCTTTAACTTGGTGAATGGAATCTGGCGCAATATTCACAGATTTATCATTATCCTAATCTCTAAATTTGAGCCATTATAGAGAGTTACAGAAACCGATCTAAGTAAAGAACAGGTTGAGATTGGTATGATTTATTAGTCATGATTAGTGTGCAATGTTAATGTGGCAGAATGTGAATGTGTCTTATCTGTGAAGACGTTCTAGGTTTTCCCTGGCCCATTGCTAACACTAGCAGCACCATGTACACCAGGGTCATTGTGTGTGAGAAGGACCAGCATGTCACTGTTCATCGCCCCAATCATACTTTCCAACCGCTTTTGTTGACGGGTCAACTCTTCAATGGATTCCTGAAAGAAACATCAGCCTGACTGACATTCATCTTAATATGCTTCAGTGTCATTCATCAGAAATATGCATTATTGTGAGCTGTCGGAAATATGCGTGAGTGACATTTTTCATCCGACGGAGATTTCGTTTAGCCGAGTGCTACATCTCCTAGGAAATATCACACTGAAACTGCAGCACAATAATTTCAAGAACATTGTGACGTCATCAGTTACAACGACGTCACAATAAAATGACATCACACTCTCTGCAATTGAAGCTGGTTTGCTGTACTTGTTACACTCAAGGCACTGTTTACTGTTACTGTTCGAAACTGATAAAGTTGGACAAATCATTTTAGAAGATAAATGGAATCTCACCCTCGTGTTTAAAAGTGTTATCGACTCCTGTTGATACATTTGATATCAGAAACATTCGGTTGAGATTTTCTATTTATCAAATATGCATTAGTGGGATCTGTCAAATATGTGCAAAAGTGACATTTATCACAAAAATGCGGAATTTGTCACAAATATGCATGGGTGAATTGATTAAATTGTGCATTTTGAAAATGTATGCATGAGTAAGGTCTGTCAGATACATGGAGCTGCGAACGGCAATAGGCATAGAATGTGTCGGAAATATGTGAGTGAGTGAGTGATGTTTTACGCCGCTTTTAGCAATATTCCAGCAATCGGAGATATGTATGAGTCGTATTTGTAATAAATGATAAACGCTTTTGAAATATGTGCTCTTTCGACGGGATGGATATCATTCGTTCTCGTTCCTCAAAACAATCCTTTTTTTCCGTTCTCAGTACATGTGAGAACATATGCACAACTATTTTTCAACAAAAGTCATTCTTGAAAAATATAGAACTGTATAATGTAATAATATAGAACTGTATAATATAATAATATAGAACTGTGATTATTGCATGTGCAATGCCAGTGTTCCCAGTTTTAAATGCCTGATACTCACCAAAACATTATACACAGCAGTAGAAGCCTGATGCTCACCAACACAGTGTTCTCCGTTGTAGAAGCCTGATACTCACCAACACGGTGTTCCCTGTAGTAGAAGCCTGATACTCACCAACACAGTGTTCCCTGCAGTAGAAGCCTGATACTCACCAACACAGTGTCCTCTACAGTAGAAGCCTGATACTCACCAACACGATGTTCCCTGTAGTAGAAGCCTGATACTCACCAACACAGTGTCCTCTACAGTAGAAGCCTGATACTCACCAACACAGTGTTCCCTGCAGTAGAAGCTTGATACTCACCAACACAGTGTTCCCTGCAGTAGAAGCCTGATACTCACCAACACAGTGTCCTCTACAGTAGAAGCCTGATACTCACCAACACAGTGTCCTCTACAGTAGAAGCCTGATACTCACCAACACAGTGTTCCCTGTAGTAGAAGCCTGATACTCACCAACACAGTGTCCCCTGCAGTAGAAGCCTGATACTCGCCAACACAGTGTTCTCTACAGTAGAAGCCTGATACTCACCAACACAGTGTCCTCTACAGTAGAAGCCTGATACTCACCAACACAGTGTTCTCTACAGTAAAAGCCTGATACTCACCAACACAGTGTTCCCTGCAGTAGAAGCCTGATACTCACCAACACAGTGTCCTCTACAGTAGAAGCCTGATACTCACCAACACAGTGTTCCCTGTAGTAGAAGCCTGATACTCACCAACACAGTGTTCCCTGTAGTAGAAGCCTGATACTCACCAACACAGTGTCCTCTACAGTAGAAGCCTGATACTCACCAACACGGTGTCCTCTGTAGTAGAAGCCTGATACTCACCAACACGGTGTTCCCTGTAGTAGAAGCCTGATACTCACCAACACGGTGTCCACTACAGTAGAAGCCTGATACTCACCAACACGGTGTTCCCTGTAGTAGAAGCCTGATACTCACCAACACAGTGTCCTCTACAGTAGAAGCCTGATACTCACCAACACAGTGTTCTCCGTTGTAGAAGCCTGATACTCACCAACACGGTGTTCCCTGAAGTAGAAGCCTGATACTCACCAACATAGTGTTCCCTGCAGTAGAAGCCTGATACTCACCAACACAGTGTTCCCTGCAGTAGAAGCCTGATACTCACCAACACAGTGTTCCCTGCAGTAAAAGCCTGATACTCACCAACACAGTGTTCCCTGCAGTAGAAGCCTGATACTCACCAACACAGTGTCCTCTACAGTAGAAGCCTGATACTCACCAACACAGTGTTCCCTGTAGTAGAAGCCTGATACTCACCAACACAGTGTCCCCTGCAGTAGAAGCCTGATACTCACCAACACAGTGTTCTCCGTTGTAGAAGCCTGATACTCACCAACACGGTGTTCCCTGAAGTAGAAGCCTGATACTCACCAACATAGTGTTCCCTGTAGTAGAAGCCTGATACTCACCAACACAGTGTTCCCTGCAGTAGAAGCCTGATACTCACCAACACAGTGTTCCCTGCAGTAGAAACCTGATACTCACCAACACAGTGTCCTCTACAGTAGAAGCCTGATACTCACCAACACAGTGTTCCCTGCAGTAGAAGCCTGATACTCACCAACACAGTGTTCCCTGCAGTAGAAGCCTGATACTCACCAACACAGTGATCTCTACAGTAGAAGCCTGATACTCACCAACACAGTGTCCTCTACAGTAGAAGCCTGATACTCACCAACACAGTGTTCCCTGCAGTAGAAGCCTGATACTCACCAACACAGTGTTCCCTGCAGTAGAAGCCTGATACTCACCAACACAGTGTCCTCTGCAGTAGAAGCCTGATACTCACCAACACAGTGTTCCCTGCAGTAGAAGCATTATACTCACCAACACAGTGTCCTCTACAGTAGAAGCCTGATACTCACCAACACAGTGTTCCCTGCAGTAGAAGCATTATACTCACCAACACAGTGTTCCCTGCAGTAGAGCCTAATACTCACCAACACAGTGTTCTCTGCAGTAGATGCATTATACTCACCAACACAGTGTCCTCTACAGTAGAAGCCTGATGCTCACCAACAAAGTGTTCTCTGTTGTAGAAGCCTGATACTCACCAACACATTATACACAGCAGAAGAAGCCTGATGCTCACCAACAAAGTGTTCTCTGCAGTAGAAGCCTAATACTCACCAACACAGTGTTCTCTGTTGTAGAAGCCTGGTACTCACCAACACGGTTTTCTCTGTTGTAGAAGCCTGATACTCACCAACACGGTTTTCTCTGCAGTAGAAGCCTGATACTCACCAACACGGTTTTCCCTGCAGTAGAAGCCTAATACTCACCAACACAGTGTTCTCTACAGTAGAAGCCTGATACTCACCAACACAGTGTTCTCTACAGTAGAAGCCTGATACTCACCAACACAGTGTTCTCTACAGTAGAAGCCTGATACTCACCAACACAGTGTTCTCTACAGTAGAAGCCTGATACTCACCTACACAGTTTTCTCTGCAGTAGAAGCCTGATACTCACCAACACAGTGTTCTCTGCAGTAGAAGCCTGATACTCACCAACACGGTTTTCTCTGCAGTAGAAGCCTGATACTCACCAACACGGTTTTCTCTGTTGTAGAAGCCTGATACTCACCAACTCGGTTTTCTCTGTTGTAGAAACCTGATACTCACCAACTCGGTTTTCTCTGTTGTAGAAGCCTGATACTCACCAACACGGTTTTCTCTGTTGTAGAAGCCTGATACTCACAGCACACGTCCAGAACTAATTCTACCTGTTGTGGTGATCAAGGAAAAGGATTGTTTCCGTTAACAACAGCACCCATTTCAATAAAGAAAAGCAGTAAACTAAATAAAATTATTCAAATACATTTATTTTCGAAAATACTTATATCCATTTCAGAACTACAAACATGGCTTTCATCATGCCATTCGACGTCGGTTGTGTTGCTACATGTAACCCCTAGTATATACCAGCTGTTTGGGAGCCTGATGGTAAAAGTATCACGCGGAAGCCAGAGTGAAATGTGTGACACCTATGTCTGGTATCCCCTGCCCTGATAATGCTGTAATATTGGTAAAAGCGGCGTAGAAACTCACTATGATAACAGAAGAAGACTCGTATTAACGACAGAATCCCATCAACTATTTCTCACTTACATGCATTGCCGTCTACTTGAAGACTGCTCGTCGTAGGATACTCTGAATATCAACAGCCAGACCGACCTGGACAATTCAACACATTTAAACAGTGCAAGGCCAAGCCTGGAGTACATAAAACACCAATTTATGCTATTATTAATATCCAACAAACATGGAACCATTCTTCCTTTGTTTACAAAACACAGACTGCTTAATTTGACAGCCTACACACACGAGTTCGATATATGTTTGTTTATATTATTGCCGGGAGGTTCTACGGAATTATACGCCTATTCTGAAAGACATGATGCTTGTTTTGATTTTGATGTTTCTAAACATATAGTTCTGTAGGATAACTATGTTCCTTACACACCTGTGTGCGAAAAATCCATTTGAGATAACTGCAGCTTTTCTCAAACATATTTGTGTTCGAGTTCCCAGCCCGTGATTGGCTACGCCATGGAGATGACCTTAGGTGACAGATTATGACGGACTACTTCCCTGATTATAATTCATTGATAAGTTTTTTCATGTCTGTTTCAAAACTTGCATGGTGTTATAGTGTTTGATCCCTTTAATGTTATTTGTTCTTATGTAGTATGCATCAATTCGATTTCAAAGTCACAGACACCTTTTCCATGCTCACCACGACCAAATTTTCCGAAAAGATGTTTACACTTTTGAAATTGGGCTTTGACGTAAACCTGTAAAGTCTTTCCTCGGTCGCAATTAATTCAATTTGTTTGTAATTTCGTACATTTTGCAACTGTTTCCCATACACGGCATTTGAGAGCAGTTTAAACAAATCTTTCGAAAAGTCATCCGTGGCTTCTTTTCGTTTCTGAGTGTTAAAGTCAATGTAGGGCTTCATCCATTTGGACTGAGTAAATTTCAAAACTTTGTGGACTTTCTTCAGTTTCAAACCAAATCGCAAGTATTGCTGCAAAGTGGCGAAATAAATGACATAATTTTGTTTGTCTTTCAGGGTCGAAAACAGTTTCGACCCCGTGGGCGGCTTCCTCCTGTTCTTCTTCCCCAAGAGACCTAACTCTGCGAGCAATTCTCTGTGATAGGGTGACAAGTCTTCGAAGGGAATGCTTTCTTTGTTGGGGGCGAGGGGCAAGGACTGATGGACAGAGTGGACATCACGTGGGTATTCTAAATCGCATTCTAAAATGTACCCCACCTCACCTTCAGGGTCGAGTTGCAACCAATCGATAGCATCTATTTGTGTTTCATCTACCCACTCAAATTGACGTTGAGGTAAAGGACAACTCATGGCTGCACCATACAAATTGTTAATGTCAAAGTACATCAGGTGCGATTCGGGTTTGGACGGGTCGAAATCGGACATGTGTTTGTTATTGGCTTGAGCGTGGCGATGATTGATACTCGCCACGCCTCCTCTTACTGCGTTTGAGACAAAGTTGTACATATCGGGATCGGTCATAAGATCTAAGCTCACCCCCGTCATCAAAAGACAAGCACCCATGTCCATCCACGGGAGAGTAAAGTACTGACACGGGTCCAATCTGTAGTAGCTCAGACACATGTCACGGAATGCTTCGAACACATCGGTCAAAATCAAAGTGTCTACGGCAACGTACAATTCCATGAACTGTCTCACCGATGTGATTTTGAAAGTCTCCCAAATGTGACGGGCGAAGGCATAGTCTTGTTCAGAAATGGTGTCTTCCGATAAGGAAGAATAAAAGTCTTCATGACTCGGAAATTCTGTTCGATCTAATTTTTCAAAACTGTCCACATATTCATAAAAGTAGGGTAACTTTCGAGTCAGCAAATCCACATGTTCGGGAAAGTTCTTTGCCAAACAGACAAATTCTTCTTGGCCTTTGCTTCTCAAATTGTTTGCCAAATTTTGTAAGCTGGTGTTTAAAAATTTGAAACTGTCCAAGAAACGAAGTTGATCTATTTGAAACATGATGAAGTGTTCCGAATTTTGACCTATGCACGTCAACTTTCGATCGCCAAACAGTTCTGCTGCTTGAAGAATCAAATGATTGTCATACCTCGAAGCATTGTGACAAATGACATTGACAAATTTGGCTTCGTTGTAGTTGACGTTGCAGTAATTGTGACACAGACCCCTGACTCGACCTGTCAAATGATCGTGATCGATATGTCGATCTTTCTGGTGTACTTTCTCCCCGCAAAGATAGCAATGGGTTTCTGAAGCTAAAGTCAACCTTTCCTCATCTGTTAATTTCATGGGCACAGGATGATTTAAAATGTCCATGATTTGATCGTAATCCTCCAAAAGGTGTGTCATGAAATGCTCTGAGGCCCGTTCCCCGCTATAGGTTCTCAATGGAAATGTGTACATGTCAGGTTCTCGACATACAATTTGATAACTGTAACCACAGGGAATGTGCTCATGGACGTGGTGACTTCTCCTCTCCGATGTCTCATTATGTTCTAAAGGTGACAACACAGATTCAAAATCGCAGTAGATCACAAAGGGGACTTTGACTGTTTTGGCATAGTGACCCAATCCAAACCTTCTAAAGGCTTTGTTTGGTTCAGGCATTTAAATTCGCTGAGCTTTGTGATAACAGTAAGAGGTGTGCTTTTGTAATCTATCATCAGATGTAAACGTCCACAAACATTTTCGACAAATGTATTTGCTGTGACAGTCTCCAGTTTTTCTGATCAAAGCTGGCAAACTGGAGATCAGAACATAATGAGACAGTGGGGGTTCGTCTTCCTCCTCTACTTCTTGAGTTAACAGGAGGAGATCGATGTGACGATCTTTGGGTACTTCGGAGGTTACTGAACTGATTCGTAAAGGAAAGATGACATGCTGTTGATTATCATCTTCGTCAAAACCATAGACATTGATACTTACATTGTTTGTTTTTTCAAATTTTGAAATATGACTCATGCTCATAGGAAATTCACACCCTTTCAAATCTAACTGGTGTAGTTTGTCCTTGTAGTGATTCACTTGTTCTCCGACCAGATCAGACTGAACGGGGAACAGATGAGCCAAAATGCAATAGGCAAAACAGAGGTCATCGTCCACGTTTTTAATGTTTAACAGACAGCGCTTGTTCTCTAGCGAAGGAGGGAGGGGGAGATATGAACTTCCGCGAAAGGGTTGATATTTAACCACGGATAATTTCACGCTCAACACAGTTTCAAAGTTTAAGTTTGAACTATCTCCTTCGTAATTGTCCATCAGTTTCATGATAGTGTTTGTGTCTTCAGTGTACAATGCATCCAAATCATCGGCTTGGGTGGCTGGAGACATTTTGGTTCGAAAGAAAGGTTCAGTAAATGAATTCAGACCGTCCGAGTTGGTTTTGCTGAATCTAAATTGAATACAAAGTCCCCACTTGATACTATGTTTTGTTTCAAGTTCTGTTTTCAAGTGATGAATCATGTCAGGTTGAATTTTCACAAAATAATAGTAGGGATCATTTCACCCTTGGCCCTGAGGAATAAAATCAAATTCCCCGACATTTCCATTTATTGCGTGTCTGGAACATGACTGTTGATTATCTACATTAGTTTTCCTACGTTTAGCTACAGCCCCGCCACCACTTTGTTGATTTGAATGGGTTTGTCTCCTATGTTTGCCAAGAGCTTTTACTGAAGGAAAAGTCTTTGAACATGTGTGACAAGTAAAAGTAAAAGTAGAAGTAGATGGTTGTGGATCTTTGTGTTGACTTTTCATGTGTCTTTGTAATATATCACTACGCAAGAATGAAGTGGAACATATTTCACAATCAAAATGTCTGGTAGATGGACCACAATTTCTTTGATGTCTAATGAGGGAACGTTTATGACCATAAGTTTTTTTACAAAACTCGCTGGTATAAACAGGTGTTGTAAAAGGAGAAGACATTAAAAAAAAAATGAAGTCTAGCAAACAATGGTCTGGGAACACTTCTGTTTTCTGAAATAAATAGATAGATAATAAATAGAATAGTTTGTCTTTCAGACTATGAAAGTCAACAAGACAATTTAAAGGAGTTCGAAGTGTTCTTCATAATCACAACTATGATAGATCTTGGGATAAAATTTATACTGTTTTAAAATTGATGCAAGGATGTAATACTTGTGATATACTGAAATTATAATTATTATTAGAAGACCTTTTTAATACAACTGTTTATGAAATTTGAAACATAAAACTCTTACCATTTTTTATGAAGAATAAATCTATCCAATTTGAAAAACAAACTCCTGTGTCACCTTTTGGTAGGGAGAAAAATAAATGCCACAGATAGGCACAATGTTCATTTATGAACCAAGAGAGACAGAATGTGAGGTTTAGATGACAACTCTGCTATTTAAAGGGTAATTTTGACACATATTCAACACCCCCTGTTGTGTTGACACAGGTGTTTTCATTCGTGAGACCTGTTTGTTCAGTCAACAGACGTGTCCGCTTCAACCCAATATTCCTAACACGCCTCTGTTGACACAGCTGTTTCCGTTCAACACAGTTGTTTGCTCAGTCAACAGGCGTGTCCGTTACAACCCAATATTCCTAACACGCCCCTGTTGACACAGCTGTTTCCGTTCAACACAGTTGTTTGCTCAGTCAACAGGCGTGTCCGCTACAATCGAATATTCCTAACACGCCCCTGTTGACACAGCTGTTTTCGTTCAACACAGTTGTTTGCTCAGTCAACAGGCGTGTCCGCTTCAACCCATTACACCTAACTCCTAACACGTCACCCCTGTTGACACAGCTGTTTTCATTTACGAGATTTGTTTGTTAAGTAAACAGGCGTGTCCGCTTTAGCCAATTACACCTTACTCCTAACACGCCACTCCTGTTGACACAGCTGTTTCCATTCAACACAGTTGTTTGCTCAGTCAACAGGCGTGTCCGCTACAACCCAATACTCCTAAACGTGAGACATGATTTATTTTCATTGAAAAATGTTGACATGTGATAGGATATCGTATAAAATTTCTTGAAACTACGTTGTTTCACTCTATTGTTTCTCATGAAAATGATTCTGGGTATGGGTTAAACAAGTATTTTTCAATTGAAATAGGAAACTGAACCGGCATTTTGAACTCAAACATCTTTTAGAAAAAGAATAGAATTTTACAGTATCAAAACGTCTTATACCAGACTGGCATACGTTACAGTCTTCAACACACGGGTTTCGCGATACCGACTCTATATTTCTCCGAGCTGACCTCTAGCTAGGAGTCAAGACTGTTAACCCTTATTTTTTTATAAAGTTGTCATGGCAACTGTTTGTTAAAAGGAACTTATAATAGGTAACACTAGAAGAGTTAAGAAGTGGACATGTGGTTTCTATGGAAATTCAACTCACACCCTTCTTTGCCACATGTGACAGTCATTACTACGCGAAATACATGCATCAATGGAATATGTCTAACAATGACATTCCTTTCCCCCCGTGAATCACATTTGAACCTCGTAGTAGCCACTTCCATATAGGAACACTCATTACTACCCTTTGTTCTCACTTAATGAAGGACTCATTAACACATTTCCTTCGTGCATTGGAACAACAGACCTCTTATTGCACTTACAGATCAACTTAGCCTAAGATGTGGAATGGGGTCCCATAGAACTGACTTGTAGGTCAGGCGCGAGATACAAACCGAGGACACGTGACGCCCGTGAGCGTTCATGGCAACGTCCACCATCTTGTTTTTAGACACGTGTTGTTCTACGTTTAACGAATGGTCAAGTAATTAATTGCATGATTGCATCCAATCAGTTGACCGTTAATGAACGTAATTGAATATCGGGAGATCTTTCCACATGAACCTGTTCCTGGGCTTTTAAATATTACCACACATAGCCCCGCCACTGAATGTGCACAGAGAAATGTCTTCAATGCAAAAGGTTCAAATGTTCACCACATGTTCTCGCGCCAAAATGGTCTCACAATGACATTCCATTCCGCGTGAGTCAAGACCCAACCCAACCCCGGTCGTAGTAACATGTCCATATAGGGACATTCATTACTATCCCGTGTTGTACGGTTAACGAATGGTCAAGTCATTAATTGCATGATTGCATCTGGTCAGTTGACCCTTTATTAACCTAATTGACCTATAACGTCATGCATACATTTGCATATTAATGAGTTATTCTGCATATTAATGAGACACTGACAGTCACGTGACCTTGATGACGTCAGAGCACCACCTAAGTGGTGCTCTGGTTATCAAAAGTTATCTACTCACGACCCAGGACCAGCTTACCTCTAGGGATCGTCCGGGTCATCGGACCCCAGGAACGGCTTATCCCTCCCATAGCTACACAGTCCGGGTCCTTAAGACCCCAGGACATTGTCATCTTACCCGGGTCTCCATGACCCCAGGGTGTCAACCCGGGTCACCTCGACCCAAGGGTCGCTTAGGCAACCGAGGCAGCCCCCACGTTGTGCCATGCACAGCCGACAAGTCCTCTATTCACGTGTATCTATTGTCAGTTTATTACACGACTACTGTGCACAAACTATGATAGCGTTCCTTTCACTGTAATGTATAAGAGACACCAAAAAAGACTGTCATGCTATTGGAAGGACAATGGCTATTTAATATATTGTCAACGTACATGCACTCGTGTGGTGCTGCCTGTAATAGTCCGGATTTATAGTGCTAGCCCATTGAGATACCATGCGGCAGTTTTACATGGATACCCCATTCAGACACAGTAAACTGACTCCGAGCCAACAGTCATTGTTTTATCCCATAAATGCAGAGTTCCTAGCAGGGTAACAACAAGCACCATCTTCAAATATATTTTGGTATGAGGCGGACACAGGATCGAACCACGGACGCACTGTCCACTACACCAAGGAGGAGGTGTTAATCGGCATCTAATTAAAACATTATAACTCAAACCTTGCTCAAATAAACTACATTTAATGTTTCAAAGTGACATATTTCAGCACAACAGTTTTCCTTTTACACAACTGCTTAACATAGAAGTGAGTGAGTGAGTGAGTTAACATTAAACGTCGCATCGGCATCATTTCAGCAATATAGCGACGACTTTACATAGACGGCATCGCAGGTATTTATTCTAGGAAAAGAAAATATCTGTGAGATTTTTTTAATTTTTTTTAAAGGATATTCAGTATAAATTATGACACTCTTAGTTCGACTCCATTTAGCCGGGTTTGTCATGGTCACAGTGTTTCAGCAGTGTCAACACGTCTCTGTTCAGCGTCACAATCAGCCTCTCCAGCCGCCACTGTTGCTGGACAACGCCATCAATAGATACCTGAATCATAATCAGATGATGATTACCCAAAAGAAACCAGGAGATAAACATCAAATATTCTATAATGTAGAATGTGGAAAGTAGGCATTGTAAACGACGACACTAATCACAGAACGGATTCAATGTACAGCACTACATGTACACACGTGTAGGATATCACTGAACAGCACTACACAGGAGGAGGATATCATAGTACAACCCTTCACACTGGTAGGATATCACTGAACAGCACTACACAGTAGGAGGATATCACGGTACAGCACTACACAGGAGGATGATATCATGGTACAACACTACACAGGGTGAGGATATCTCGGTACAGCACTACACAGGAGGAGGATATCATGGTACAACACTACACAGGAAGAGGATATCAAGGTACAGCACTACACAGGAGGAGGATATCATGGTACAACACTACACAATGTGAGGATATCACGGTACAACACTACACAGGAGGAGGATATCACGGTACAACGCTACACAGGAGGAGGATATCATGGTACAACACTACACAGGAGGAGGATATCACGGTACAACACTACACAGGAGGAGGACATCATGGTACAACGCTACACACGTATAGGATATCACTGAGCAGCAATACACAGGAGGAGGATATCATGGTCCATCACTTCACACAGGTAGGATATCACTAAACAGCACTACACAGGAGGAGGATATCACGGTACAACACTTCACACAGGTAGGATATCATTGAACAGCAATACACAGGGGGAGGATATCATGGTACAACACTGCACACAGGTACGGCATCACTGTGCAGGACTACAAAAGGGTAGGATATCACTATACAGGACTACACACGGGTAGGATATCACTGAACAGTACTACACACGGGTAGGATATCACTGTACAGAACTACGCACGGGTAGGATATCACTGTACAGAACTACACACGGGTTAGATATCACTGTATAGAACTACACACGGGTAGAAAATCACGGTACCGAACTATACGTGGGTAGGATATCACTGTACAGAACTACACACGGGTAGGATATCACTGTACAGAACTACACACGGGGAGGATATCACTATACAGAACTAAACACGGGTTAGATATCACTGTATAGAACTACACAAGGGTAGGAAATCACGGTACCGAACTGTACATGGGTAGGATATCACTGTACAGAACTACACCCGGGTAGGATATCACTGTTCAGAACTACACACGGGTAGGATATCACTATACAGAACTACACACGGGTAGGATATCACTGTACAGAGCTACACACGGGTAGGACATCACTGTACAGAACTACACACGGGTAAAACATTTCTATTCAGAACTACACACAGGTAGGATATCACTGTACAGAACTACACACGGGTAAGATATAACTTTCAGCACTACACATGAGTAGGATATCATTGTGCAGCACTACACACGGGTAGGAAATAACTGTACAGCACTACACACGGGTATGATATCACTGTACAGCACTACACACGCGTAAGATATCACTTTACAGAACTACACACGGGTAGGATATCACTGTACAGCACTACACACGGGTAGGATATCACTATACAGAACTACACACGGGTAGGATATCACTGTACAGAACTACACACGGGTAGGACATCACTGTACAGAACTAGACACGGGTAAAACATTTCTATTCAGAACTACACACGGGTAGGATATCACTGTACAGCACTACACACGGGTAGGATGTAACTTCCAGCACTACACATGAGTAGGATATCACTGTTCAGCACTACACACGGGTAGAAAATAACTGTACAGCACTACACATGAGTAGGATATCACTGTACAGCACTACACACGGGAAGGATATCACTATACAGAACTACACACGGGTAGGATATCACTGTACAGAACTACACACGGGTAGGATATAACTTTCAGCACTACACATGAGTAGGATATCACTGTACAGAACTACACACGGGAAGGATATCACTGTACAGCACTACACACAGGTAGGATATCGCTGTACAGAACTACACACGGGTAGGATATAACTTTCAGCACTACACATGAGTAGGATACCCCTGTACAACACTACACACGGGTAGGAAATAACTCTACAGCACTACACACGGGTTAGATATCACTGTACAGAATTACACACGGGTTAGATATCACTGTATAGAACTACACATGGGTAGGGCATCACGGTGCAGAACTACACACGGGTTAGATATCACTGTATAGAACTACACACGGGTAGGACAACACGGTACCGAACTATACATGGGTAGGATATCACTGTACAGAACTACACACGGGTAGGATATCACTGTACAGAACTACACACGGGTAGGTTATCACTATACAGAACTACACACGGGTAGGATATCACGGTACAGAACTACACACGGGTAGGACAACACGGTACCGAACTATACATGGGTAGGATATCACTGTACAGAACTAGACACGGGTAGGATATCACTGTACAGAACTACACACGGGTAGGATATCACTATACAGAACTACACACGGGTAGGATATCACTGTACAGAACTAGACACGGGTAGGATATCACTGTACAGAACTAGACACGGGTAGGATATCACTGTACAGAACTACACACGGGGAGGATATCACTGTATAGAACTACACACGGGTAGGATAACACTGTACAGAACTAGACACGTGTAGGATATCACTGTACAGAACTACATACGGGTAAAACATTTCTATTCAGAACTACACACGGGTAGGACATCACGGTACAGAACTACACACGGGTAGGACATCACTGTACAGAACTACACACGGGGAGGATATCACTATACAGAACTACACAAGGGTAGGATATCACTGTACAGAGCTACACACGGGTAGGACATCACGGTACAGAACTACACACGTGTAGGATAACACTGTACAGAACTAGACACGGGTAGGATATCTCTGTACAGAACTACACACGGGTTAAATATCACTGTACAGAACTACACACGGGCAGGGCATCACGGTACAGAACTACACACGGGTAGGATAACACTGTACAGAACTAGACACGTGTAGGACATCACGGTACCGAACTATACACGGGTTAGATATCACTGTACAGAACTACACACGGGTAGGACATCACGGTACCGAACTATACATGGGTAGGATATCACTGCACAGAACTACACACGGGTTAGATATCACTGTATAGAACTACACATGGGTAGGACATCACGGTACCGAACTATACATGGGTAGGATATCACTGTACAGAACTACACACGGGTAGGATATCACTATACAGAACTACACACGGGTAGGATATCACTGTACAGAACTTGACACGGGTAGGATATCACTGTACAGAACTAGACACGGGTAGGATATCACTGTACAGAACTACACACGGGGAGGATATCACTGTATAGAACTACACACGGGTAGGATAACACTGTACAGAACTAGACACGTGTAGGGCATCACGGTGCAGAACTACACACGGGTTAGATATCACTGTATAGAACTACACACGGGTAGGACATCACGGTACCGAACTATACATGGGTAGGATATCACTGTACAGAACTACACACGGGTAGGATATCACTATACAGAACTACACACGGGTAGGATATCACTGTACAGAACTTGACACGGGTAGGATATCACTGTACAGAACTAGACACGGGTAGGATATCACTGTACAGAACTACACACGGGAGGATATCACTGTATAGAACTACACACGGGTAGGATAACACTGTACAGAACTAGACACGTGTAGGATATCACTGTACAGAACTACACACGGGTAAAACATTTCTATTCAGAACTACACACGGGTAGGACATCACGGTACAGAACTACACTCGGGTAGGATATCACTGTACAGAACTACACACGGGGAGGATATCACTATACAGAACTACACACGTGTAGGATAACACTGTACAGAACTAGACACGGGTAGGATATCTCTGTACAGAACTACACACGGGTAAAACATTTCTATTCAGAACTACACAAGGGTAGGATATCACGGTACAGAACTACACACGTGTAGGATAACACTGTACAGAACTAGACACGGGTAGGATATCTCTGTACAGAACTACACACGGGTTAGATATCACTGTATAGAACTACACAAGGGTAGGGCATCACGGTAAGAACTACACACGGGTAGGATAACACTGTACAGAACTACACACGGGTAGGATAACACTGTACAGAACTACACACGGGTAGGATATCACTATACAGAACTACACACGGGTAGGATATCACTGTACAGAACTACACATGGGTAGGACATCACTGTACAGAACTACACACGGGTAAAACATTTCTATTCAGAACTACACAAGGGTAGAATATCACTGTACAGCACTACACACGGGTAGGATATAACTTTCAGCACTACACATGAGTAGGATATCACTGTACAGAACTACACACGGGAAGGATATCACTGTACAGCACTACACACAGGTAGGATATCGCTGTACAGAACTACACACGGGTAGGATATAACTTTCAGCACTACACATGAGTAGGATACCCCTGTACAACACTACACACGGGAAGGATATCCCTATACAGGACTACACACGGTTAATGCAAAGTGCAAAGTTCTTCAAAAGACCTGCACATTTACTCCAAAACGACAATTGGCACGTTTCTCTAACAGGTAATGCAGACCATTGTCTTTTTGGTTTTCTCACTTGGGTGTACTTTTGCCGGAGAAGTGAAAAACACATTTTTCTCAAATATCAAGCGATTTCAGTACATGATGCTGTTTATGTGGCCTCCATGGGCAGTTTGGAGATAATTACCTGGGCTTCAATAAGGAGATAAACCTACTGTGTTTTGAAATTTGATGTAGTCCCACTGTAGAGTAGACACCTCTTTCCTTTAATTTGGAACCGAGCGCTATAACTTTTTATAGATCCAATATGTCAGCCACCATGTAAAACACATGTGTTGATCCTGATCCTAGTGAACCAGATTTGAGCCATATAAATTGACTTTGTGAACCTGAAATGACTTGTTTTCAACTGTTATTAAAACTTTCCAAAGAACCATGCAACAGTTGGTCCCGCGAGCCAGATAATAGTTGAAAATGAGCGACACTCGACAAAGTCAGAGACAGCGTTGAATTCCTCAATATTTACAGTACTTTCTGCATAGTGTACCTGATCCATGTGAACATATTCAGGATGATGTGAGGTCAGTGATCTCTATAATTCCTTCCCGCTCATGTTTTTTTCTGATTTTTCATCTACAGCTTCCTCAAATTTGTCAGAAAAACAACAAGCTGAAATTCAGAAAATTAAACCAGCACAGAAATTATGTGAACTGCAAAAACAACACGAAGAAGAAATTCTTCATGATAAAATGAAAGATAGACTTGATGAATGCTTGAGAGAAAAGCAGAGAATTCAGTCATCACTGCAAAGACATTGTCAAATGAGGCAAGTAGAAGCCGAATTAGAAATGGCATCCATTATTCATGGTATGGTTTCTGAAAATGATAAAGACATTGTTTTACCAATTAAAACTGAAACATTGATGATAAATTTTGTCTGAAGTGTCACTGGTGCTACAAATATCACTGACAGTATCAGTGCCAGTGTTTCACCCGGTCTGGTATCAGGTCTTAATGACAATGTAAAAGAATTAACCGTACCCTTTGATGTGCCAATTTCTTCTCTGAATGTTGAGTGAGTGAGTGAGTGAGTGAGTATGGTTTTACGCCGCTTTTAGCAATATTCCAGCAATATCACGGCGAAATGGGCTTCACATCTGAATGTTGAAGTTTCATTACATGACATTACTTCATTGAACTTGAACTCAAATGTTACAGCTTCCAAAGTGTCAACTATGCCTGTTACCATGACAACAGTCTCAACATCTGAAGCCTCAGGGACAGCATCCTGTTCTAGTACCAAGACAACTGAGCCAACCACATCTGTGTTCACATTTGCAGAGCCAATCTCTGTAACGTCAGAGGTAATTTCATCTCACAATTCAAGTGCTGCCATTCCAGTGTTATCATGAAACAGAAATATGACATAAACCTGCAAAACCTCAACATGTGTCAAATGTCACATATCCACGTCACATGATTAGTCTAGACTTTCCAAATGTCTAATCAAACAAGCCAGTGATTTCATAATATGACCCAATTATGCCTCCATATCAGACAGGGATGTCTACATTTCATACATATACAACATACACAAGTGGTATAAATCCAATGCCAAGTATTCCACAAATAATACCTCAATCAAATGTCATGCCACAAGCCTGTAGTTACTATCATAACAACAACAGCTAATTGCTTATGCACCAAATTATGAATTATTTCTATGAGCATATGGGGTGACAAAACCAAGATTACCCATGATTATCAGAGGTTAAGAGAAAGACTTTGCTGTTTTGCAGATAGCACTCGAAAGTCTCCTTGATATTCACTCACAGCTCAATGAAAGATATAAGTATAGAGTGCTCCTAGACCTTTTAGGCGGTAAACCAGTCACCCTCGCTACAAGCTTTCTCCGTCATCCCACACCTTACACCAAGGCTGTTGAAGCATTGAAGGAGAATTATGGGCAAGATCAAAACCTAGCTAGAAGTGAGATCAATCGCATGTTAACTCTCCCCACTGTCAAACCTGGTGATTACGAAGCTTTTGACAACTTTGCCTTTTCAATTCAGTCCCTTGTCAGATTGTTGACATCTGTAGATGGTAATGACTGCTATGATCTGAAAACTGCCTCACACGTTGACATACTTCTTAAGAAGTTGCCAGGCTTCTTACGTGACAATTGTGTCGAGTACTGTTTGAATAAAGGGGTGATCTTGCATCCTTTTCACAAGACAAACACCCGTAAATCAGATTCAAAACCAAAACAAGCTACAGCAATGCTCATCACGCCAACCGGGTCCAAAACTCATGGTACGTCTTACGAATCTTACTGTGCCTATTGTAACAGCAAGGACCATCACGTGAATGCATCTTAAAGTTTCCGCAAGTTGGAAACAAAGGATGTACTTCAATGGATAAAGGACAAAAACAGGTGCATCCGTTGTGGCAGGAATCATAAAGAGCAAGACTGCAGCCTTAAGAAACCATGCAGAGCGTGCAAAGGTCAACATCTAACCATACGTCATGCTCTCCATGAACTGAACAATAACACAGTGAAGAAGAACTTCATTCTATCTGGACAATCCAACCAATGTGATGTTGAAAATTGTTACATTACATAGCGAATATGACATTGAAACTTTCACCTTGATGGATGATGGGTCCATGCGAAGCATGATATTGTCATCTGCGGTGAATGACCTTGAACTGTCAATAAAACCTGATTCCATATTGTTGACAACAATCCAATCTGAAACTTTTCCTTGTGATGTTCACAGAGTGGACCTCTCTATTTCATCACCCTTTGATCCAGATACAAACTTTCACTGAACAAGCAGTTACTTCCAGGACCGACACTAGGTGCATCCTTACTCGGGGTGTTTTTGAGATTTCGCCAATATGCCATAGCTGTGTCAGGAGACATCAAAACTATGTTTCATCAGATGTTATTGATAGAAATCCTGAAGACAGAAACCTGCTTCGTTTCATTTGGTGGGAAATGGATACAAAGAGGGATGTCTCAACATGGTAAACACAGACTGGTATTCAATTGCTCATACGAATATCAGAAACTTTCACTGAACAAGCAGTTACTTCCAGGACCGACACTAGGTGCATCCTTACTCGGGGTGTTTTTGAGATTTCGCCAATATGCCATAGCTGTGTCAGGAGACATCAAAACTATGTTTCATCACATCCTATAGATAGAAATACTGAAGACAGATACCTGCTTCGTTTCATTTGGAGGGAAATGAATACAAAGAGGGATGTCTCAACATATGAATGGTAAGTATTACCATTCGGTACAACCTGTTCACCATGTTGTGCCACATATGCAATTCAGACACTGGGCAAAGAAAACAAAGATGATGTCCTGATGTGCCCCAAGCAGTTCAAGATTCCTTCTGTGTTGACAACTGCTTGTCTGAATTCCTTGATGAGGCCAGAGTTTATCTGTAGACAATGTCATGTTATGAAGTCTAGTGTATTCAATATCCGACAATGGATAAGCAATGGTCCTGACGTTGTTAAGGACTTGCCCAGTGAAGCAAAATCTGAAACTTGTGAATTGTGGCTCATGCAAGGCAACACTGAACCACACAAAGGAACTTCAGTGGAAATGGGATAAAGTTCTTGTCACTTACAAGTACAGACCCATTGCATATTCTACTCTGACACTGAATTTAGTATATGGGATACTAGCCAGTCAGTACGATCCTCTTGGATTCCTCACACCTTATCTTGCAAGAGCCAAAGTCATTTCTTCCGCAACTGTGGCACCACAAACCTCAATGGGGAGAACCACTTCCAGAATGTGAACTTCTCACAGAATGGCAACTGTGGGAATCTGAACTGAAACCAAGTGTCACTTCCAAGATGCACGGATCCACCTGAACCAGTCAACCAGAGACAGTTACATGTTTTCTGTGATCAGAAAAGGTATATGGTTCTGTTGCATACCTCAAGTCAGAGACCAAAGATTGATCATCTCATGTCTCCCTTGTTGCAGCACGAAGCAGAGTAGCTCCTTAGAAAGTAATCTCAATGCCCCGCCTTGAACTGTCAGCTGCTCTAACAGGAGACCACGTTGCCAACACGCTCACCAGTAAAAAATGACAATTGACATTCACAAGGTGATCATGTGGAGTGACTCATCGACTGTTCTAGCATGGTTGACGTCCGAATCATGTTGCTACAAAGTGTTTGTAGGAACTCGAGTAGCAGAAATTCAAACACTTACTGAGATTCATGACTGGACATATCTCCCGTTGGAGGAAAACCTGGCTGATGATATCACCAGAGGAAAGACACTGCAGGACTTGTGTGCCTAGACAAGATGGAAAAATGGCCAAGCATTTCTAAACCTATCAGATATCGAATGGCCCCTCAGTGATGCCAAACCGAAGCCTTCTGCAGTCACATCACAGAACAACCCAAAGCTGATACATCTCTACATCAATCATGGAAAAAACTCCACAATCAATATTGTCAAGGATCCCAATGAGGTGGCCTCCATCACTGTTACCGATGTTGAGAAAGCTGAACTACAACTGTATCGCCAAGTTCAGGAAGAATGCTTTCCAGATGAAATGAAAGCATTATCCAAAGGTATGAGTATAGCATCTACTTAGTAACAGCAGGCTCTCACAACTCAGTCCAGAATATGATAATGACCATCACATCATACGTGTTGGTGGTAGACTGAGAAGATGTGATGAACTGTCAATCGATGTGAAACATCCCATCGTGCTAGATCCAAGTCATAATGTTACAAAACTCCTCATAAAGAAATATGACTCTGACCTCAATCACTATGGTGCTGAAAGACTTCACGGTGAAATCAGAAGGAAATTCTGGTTTCTCCGAGGCTGTGAAGCTGTTAAAGAATACCAGAGATAATGCCATGATTGTCAGAAATGGAGAGCAAATCCAGAGATCCCATTGATGGCCGACCAACCAGAGGCTCGGCTAAGACTGTTCAAACCACCCTTCTATTCGACAGGAATAGACTGTCAATAAACAAAAGTATTCTCAGTGGTACAAACAGCACAGTGGCCCAGAGGAAACAAATAACATAGTAGTCTCGGTAATATAAACAGCATAGTAGTCTGGCGCATTTAAACAAAAGTAGCCTCAGTGATACAAACATCATAGTGGCCTAGAGGAAACAAACAGCATAGTACCTCAGTGATATAAACAACATAGTAGTCTGGGGGATATAAACAAAAAGTAGTCTCAGTGGTACAAACAGGACAGTAGCTTGGGGGATATAAACACAAGTAGCCTCGGTGATATAAATAGCATAGTAGACTAGAGGATATAAACAAAAGTAGTCAAGGGGATATAATAAACAGCTGAGGTTGCAACTCAGAAGTCTCAGAAATGTCGGTGTACCGTGACATCCAGTTGAACACCAAATGAACCATGTAAGCATATGAGAAACTTGCATGAAAAGTATTTGTTAGGCAATATTTTCAAATGGCACACACAATTCTAATACGATTGGTTTGGTTGGCACTGTATAGATAAAAACATTTTCTTTCCTTTTTTCTATTAATTATGGTGATATACATCGTCCTGAATGTTCTGACACTTCAGATTGACAGGTGACATGCCCTACAGAAGTTTGTTTCAGTCACGGTGAGGTGAAGAAGTAGAAATTAGGATGAGTATTACCTCTCTATTTACAAGATCTATCACAGACTCATAGATGGACACCGGTAACTGAAACACAACATACCTCATGATACACATAAACCAACAAGCCATTAACCATCATTTACCCGAGCCTTCAAGAAGAAATTCATCCAGGCACTTCCAGTTGAACCAATGGAGGTTTTGCTTAGAATTGATGCATCATGTGCTGAGCCTGGCCATTTTGCAACATAAGTAAATCTGAAAATAGAAACAGCAAAGCCCAGATGACAAGTTTTCAACAAACTGACGTTATAAAAGGTTTATACTATGAACACTTATCCACGCCCACCGAAGCGGACTACTTTTATTACTATGGAATGTCGGGAAATACCAAAATTACAGTCGAGGGAATTCCCTTTCTGCTTGTATCGTCATGCACATGACATTTAGCGAAATGCATTCATATTCATTGTCCAAACAATCTTTTGAGCCCGAATGCCGAGAAGGAATGAAATCGTGCGGGCTAGCTCGCCTGTTTTTTTCCCGCTCGCCTCGGTTCCACAATTTTCATGTCTTCGGGTTTCATTTCTAACTAGCATTTTTCCAACTGTGTCAGGTAACTTATCTTTGAATATGTCGGCAACTGACCATGTCATTTGAAACAGATGCCTTCACACGGACATATTTGTTCCGATTCGTAAAAGCCTGACCTTGGCAGTTCTTCTCGCCTCTTCACTTGATTGACAGGTCCTATGAACATTGTTTTGATCTTACTCTCTGTTGATAAGCTGCTGACTTTGTAGGCGTGTCAAGTTAAGTGCATAAATTAAACAATCACCTGAATCATGTCACGCCACAGTATGTATTCCTACACCTTGAATGTTTATCAATCTCTGCATTTTTGTCTGCTTTGATATATACAACTTCTTTAGGTTAAATTATTGTAGATAAAACATGTTAATTATAAGTATTGCCTGTGTATCTTTTTCGATCCATACCTCAATGAACCTAATAGCCCCATCACACCAAACTAGTTCTCAATACGTTCGTGAAAATGTTGTGGAACGGGCTCCAACTGCGTATGAACGTAGTGGACGTAGTAGCAAATATTGACAGTCTTTTTACGAACTTCATGGACGGGCTCGGACGGGGTGGGTGCCCTAGAACTTTGAGTCTGCTCAAAATTGTATCCGGTCCATCCCGTTCTGCAATTAGTCGGATTGACAACGTACTTAAAACGAGAAAGACATAACGAACGGAATTGCCGTACGTCGAACCTACTAGGGACGTGGTTCGACGTGGTACAGTCACTGCATGATTTACGTGGCAAATGGCTTGCACATTAATGACATGGAAGCCCTTTCGGCACACGCATGCTGCTTCCTCATCGGCAGGTGGTCTCCTGATCTGTCAAAGTGTTCCGTCTATGGCTCCGATGCTTTACATGACGTAAAATGTCAAAACTGATGTTGAAGAGCGGCAAATGGTCGGGTGAACCACCCGTGACATCCTGGACTACATAGTCCCGTGAAGGTCTCCCAACTCAACGAACAAAGACCTTGCTTGAACACCTTTAAAAACACCTTGCTCAAATATCTCAAACTCAGGAGTAACTTCGTTTCTGGAGATAGGGAATGTGTTACTTGTGTAATATAGATGAGAGATTGCTTCTAGAGGGCGTTGCGTGGCATACGATATCGCGCACATAGTTCATCGTCAGATGACGTATCCACTTGCCGGGCGCGGTCTCTAAACACCCGTAAGACACGATCCATTTCCTTGCACATCTTAATAAAAGTCGCCATGGACCCATGAAGATCCGGGGTAGAATAGGTCTTCAGCAACCCATGCTTGCCATAAAAGGCGACTATACTTGTGGTGAGAGGCGACTAACGGGATCGGGCGGTCAGGCTCACTGACTTAGTTGATGTATGTCGTGGTATCCCAATTGCATGGACCGATGCTCATGATGTCAATCACTGGATTGTCTGGTACAGACTCGATTATTTACAGACCGCCGTCATATGGCTGGAATATTGCTGAGTGTGGCGTTAAACAACAAACAAACAAACAAAAACAAACAAAAGTCTTTTTTTTGGTTATGGAACAATTTAACATCGATTTTAGCGATCCTAAGTTGGAATGGAGCAACTTAGCATTTTGATCTTAACTTACAACACTCTTAGTTAAGATTGCTTTGTGGATCGTAACAAAAACGTAAGATCAATTTAGATCTAAGATCGATTTGTGGAACCTGACCCCGATTTCAATGAGATTGTTTTATATTCTAACGTTTTCTACTTGTATTGACAGTATATATAAATATTAATGGCTTATTTCCCAACACTACTACTGTTTGTAGGGACCAAAATGTATCTTTTATAAACTACCGTTTTAAATGCTTATTTTACTTAATCCTTTACAGTTTTTAAGCGGCGTTGGTACCAGTTCCTCTGAGTTTTGCGCGTTGTGGTGTAACCGTCCTATATAGGCGATAGTGGCATTAATCAATACCCATGAGACAATTCTTTAGAGAGGCAGTTTCCAGGAAAACTGTATAAACAGTTTCAAAGAAAAGACATCTTCCCGAGGCAAGGTTGTTAACTGACATTTAAAGTCCAGTTTCCACCATTGCCGAACTTGGCTGGAATTCCTGGGCTCGATCGTATCGCCAACAGTGGCTGTTACAAATTAAGTCCCTTCTATGTCTCTCCTATGGACCAATCAGATTCCACCTCTCGTATCACTTGCATTTGCTTCAAACAAAATGGAGGCGCCCAGTCAAGGCGATCTGCTCGATAATCAAGATCTATATTGTGAGACAACGGGTCTTACATCGCGAAGTACATCAAATCACGTGAGCACCTTGATTAAAAACTTGAAAAGATTCCGAAAATATCTGTTGACAACGAGTTGGCAGTGCACATGCTGTGCAAATTCTGCAATCGACCGAAATCTGCGCGACAGTTTATGAACCGGATTTCGATTTCGGTGCGCGATTTTGATTGGACTATGCATAGACTCGTTAGTCCGGCCAAAATCTAACTCCATAATACCAGCCTAGTTCGGCAAGGGTGGAAACTGGATTTGTATAGTCAGTTAACTCTCTTGTCTAGGGAAGATGAGAAAAGACAGCTTAACCGAGAATACGTCGCGCATCGATTGTTGTATGGAGTGTTGAAATCGATCACGCAAGCAACACGATCCCGAAGTCTGCTCAGCTGTCTGTCAGACGCCGAGTACGAACAGTCTTCATGAAATATAATACATGTACGCATGTACATAATTATGCAAATACATTTTTGAAGAACTGCAGTGGATGTCGATGTCCCTTTGTAAATACTGACAGTAAACCAATGCATGTACCCGTGTGTAAGTAGTTTATGTTATGCGAGGGGCATTGAGAATGTGGTGGCAACATGCAAACTTTTATCAACAACGTGAATGGGTAACGGCTGAACAAAGAGGACTTGTAATATGCTTAAACCAATACACGTTCGACGATTATTCATATTATATAGGTGACAACAGAGACATTACGATCAACCGCATATCGTATGGTAGGCCAATAACATAACATGGCGTGTTAGGGTAGACGCATGACGCATGACGCATGCAACGTGACTGGTTGACTTGTTTCTTGGTTCGTTGTTTGACGCCACACTCGGCAATATTCCAGTCAATGACGGCGGTCGGTAAATCATCGAGTCTGGATCAGAAAATCCAGTGATTGATATCATAAGCATCGATTTACGTCATTGTAATACGATGATATGCATCAACTTAGTCAGTGAGCCTGACCACCTGATCCAATCAGTCGCCTCTCACGACGATTCTTCCTTCTCGGGTCATCATGGGTCCAGGCGCTGGATGGTACTCGGGTTGGGTGGGTACTGAGTAGGACTGGACCCGTGGTGTGTGTGTGTGTGTGTGTGTGTGTGTGTGTGGCTGCTTGTACTAATCCGGACTGATGCCTATTTTATAGTGCTAACCCACTGAGATACAATACCGGAGTTGAACATGAATACCCCTCTCAGACACAATATACTGATTCTCTGAGCAGACCAGTCCTTGGTTTAGCCCTTAATGCTGAGCTCCAGACAGGGTGACAACATGTACTTTTAACGTCTTTTAGTTTAACGTGACCGATCCACCCGGACCATCCGCTCTGCCACAGGGCCCAATGTAAACCTAACCAATTACAAAACAAACTCAGGCAAACCATCCTGAGACATTCATAGAATGTTGGTTACTATTTATTGTTCCATATACATAGCTAGCCAATTTGTCCCTCACTTGTCCGCCAGTTGAGGTAAAGGTTATTGTCACTTAGTAAAATAAATTATCAAGCTACGATAACTTTGTAGCTGTTCATTCCCTCTGTTCGTGTCACTCTTATTTTACAGAATCGCATATTGACTATATATCTGTCAAAGTGCAGCTATTGATTTGTGCACATTACCTCGATAGGCACCAACAATACATTTCTAGAAAGAGAACGGCATGTGTCAACTTGTTACATAAAAACGGGATAACAGACCCGGTATCTAGGGGAAGAGCGTTGTGCAGACAGTCACATACCAGCGATTAAGGTAACGGGGATTGCATTGCTGAAATAAACTACTGACACGACACATATGCACCCATGGTGCACACTGTTTGTCTGTGACATGTACTTGACGTTGGCAATCGGACCACGAGCGTCTCGTTAAAACCTCTCAACCTGTCTCTCTGTGATATGTACTTGACGTTGGCCATCAGACCACGAGCGCCTTGTTGACACTTATCAACCTGCTACAGCTGCAGGTGACTTCCACGGCACAATGGAAAAACTTACTCTTCATAACGTAAGTTGATTGTACAGCTATGTTTGTTTGTTTGTTTGTTGTTTCAAGCCGCACTCAGCAATAGTCCAGGTATATCACAGCTGTCTGTAAATAATCGAATCTGGACCAGGCAATCCAGTGATTGACATCATGAGCAACGATCTATGCTATGACATGCATCAACGTAATCAATCACCTGACCACTCGATCCCGTTAATCGCTTCTTACGTACCAGGCTGAAGACCAATTCTAGCCCGGATCTTTACGGGGATGTACCTATATAACACGCCTACAATGAAATGATTCTTATGCTCGAAGATCTACTGTGAGTCAATATAACTAGTTCCTGTATTTCAAAGGGCCGTTGGTAAAAAATAAATTACTCATAAGGGAACGGAAATAGCTGAAGTTATTTTCAGAATTTCTCACAGAACATTATGACAATTATTCCATTGTTTGCGAATAGATCCATATCAACCTGACGTCATATGAACGCATTGTTGCAAATACTTTTTGTCGCCTTCTATTGTTCATGACGTCATAACGATTTAATGTGACTTCCGTGCATCTATGGGTAATATAGAGAATAGGCTTTTCGCAACTCTTAATAACGGATTATCTGTCCGTGAATTAACGTTACTCAGCTGCTCATCGTAGCTCGCATGTTCTCTGTTACCCATAGAGGCGCGGATATAGGCGGCCCTACGTCAGTATTTCTCGGTGAACATCATACTGTTGTTTTATGCTGATTGTGTGCAGCATTGTTTTTTGAATACTTGAAAAGATAGTAAATAGTGGATAACGTCATCCTAGTTCATGATATCATATTCTTTCTGAGCTAGTGTGTCTACTCAAAATAATATTTTTCTACGTCTTTCCGCCATGGGTAGGTAACCTTTCCTTAAATCCTATCATTTCATGCATTATTATCTAAATGTGTGTACATTTCATATGAAATCCTGCCAATATTTGACTGCCACGAACTAATCATGCTTTGAATTATAAGAATCCACATATACTGAGTCAAATTAAAAACTTCACATTTTTAAAAGTAATCCCATATATGATATACAACGGACAAATGTATCAGAGAAGGTAATTTTTCATCATTAATGTCCAAAGAAGGATTTTTATTAACGGTGGTAACCATAATTTATTCCAAGCACCTACGGTATTCGGTAATAACATCAACAGTTTAAATCATACGTCCCAAGCACGAGAATCTGATGGCACACAAGTTCAGTAGTGTGTATGGCCACCATTTCACTTGACAACTGCCACACAACGCCGTAAATACTTTTATTTTCTTGTGTTTTTCTTTTTTTTGTTAATGACGGCTAACAAGTATGGCTGAAAACACGTGCGGTATTATGGCCACGTGACCAGTTGTACTTGAAAAAACACTTTTGCCACGAAAGTGCCCATTACTGTTTAAATACACGATAAGGGCCCACAATGATAACTGGTCAAAATGTTAAAATTTTAGGATTTTGAAGTTTTTAATTTGGTTCAGTATACTTCAAAACATCATATGTGGGTGTTGCTATGAATTGATTTATTTGTGTCAGTCAAGATATTTCTTGAACGGAATAGCAACCACATTTTATGAACTTTACGACAGTGAGATAAAACACAGTGACACTGACACCAGAAATGCCGCCTTGACCTGCTACAGTTGTTTGTTGTCGACTGGTATCAAATCAAACAGGTTATATGAAGACGTTACGCTCCGATAGACGAATATTTAGTGTTTTCACCGCCCAGCAATGATAAGCTTTGTGCTGCTAAAAAAAGATACGTTCATACAAAGACAGTCACATTAGTTTATTATGGTCTCACTCACCATACAGTGAACACTGACTGCTCAATACCATAGAGGATATTCCATGTGTCTCGTAAAATATCATGTTTCTCTCATTAATTTTCCCTATCTGACACACGGGGACGGTTAACCACCCCTTGTATTTGCGACTTAAAAAGTAGTTTCGTGTTTGCAAAATCTTATAAAAACTAAGCTGGGCGGCAAAAGAAAGTATAGGTCGAGTTCCATGATCGATAAAAAAACAACAAGAAGAGCGTTTTGTTGTGAACTATAATATAATCTAGGGAGGGTAACAAATGATTGATCAACCACAGTTTGAATGAAATTGTGCAATCACTGGTAATGTAAGCTCAAGATAAACAATGATGGGGTAAGAAATTTCATTTTCAAAAGTTGTCTGAAATGTCACCAAATAATTGTCAGACACACTGCAAGTTCATTATCGACACAGTTGCCTTCAATAGAGTGTATGACCTCAATGCTGTGATACGCCGCCTCATCGATGACGTCAGTCTTCTGATGACGTGGACTGGAATCCGTTGCCACTCGTCTCTCAGGGCCTGCTGCAATTCTTGTCTGTTGACGGGAGGCTGATGACGTGCTCTAATCTGTCTGTCAAGATGGTCCCACAGATGTTCAATAGGTTTCATATCGGGTGAGTGGGCAGGCCAGGGCAAAACGTCAACGTTCTGCTGGTTTAGAAAGTTACGAGTCAGTCTAGCAGTATGGGGCCTGGCATTGTCGTGTTGAAACAATGTCCCCTGCTGTTGGTTTTGTAAGAACGGAAGCACAACTGGCTTCAACACTTGGTCTCTGTACTGCACAACGTTCAGGTTTTTCTGTATAATCACCAAATCAGTCTTCTGATCTCCACAAATACCGCCCCACACCATGACACCTCCCCCGCCGAAAGGACAGACCCCTCGAATACACGCCGGAGCCAAACGTTCCCCTTTACGTCGATAAACTCGTTTTCTGCCGTCATTTCGAAACAGGTTAAACCGACTTTCATCAGTATACAGCACTCGACGCCAATTTCTCACTTGCCAGCGTCGAACCTGCCTCGTCCATCGCAGTCGTCGATGTTGAGCAGTCAGTACCATTCTTCGGAAAGGACGATACGCTCGGATTCCAGCAGCACGAAGTCGTCGTAGTACTGTACATTGGCTAATGGGATGTCCCAACGCTGTTGCTGTCGTCACCGTCGCCTTTATGAATCTGTTTCGCAGGTGAATGAGCCGTATCTAACCGTCTTCCAGTGGTGTTGTAACTCGGGGTGGTCCGGTTCTAGGCCTGTCCTGTGTCCTCCCTGTCTGTCTGTACCGTTGAATCAGCCTGGCTACTGTCAATGGTGTACAGCCAAACCTTCTGGCAATTTGGACCTGTGTTGCCCCCATTTCGGCCATACCGATGGCTCTCTCTCTGCTCCTGTGACAGTCGTGGCATTTCTTTTTTGTGCTTTCATCACGTGTGGTTATACCCTGCAGACGAACGCATTTATACAGCTAACATCCACGTGCAGTTTATGCCATAGGCGGGAAACCCGTTTCACCATTTTTTTGGCACCGCACGAGCACAGTCAAAGGTGGCGCGTTCGGGTGAGGTGTTTTTGGTACCTGTACCTGGGCAGTCATATTCCTAATATTCACTTTCCACTAGTTTTCGCTGTTTTGAGGAAAATTACAAATTGCCAACCTATCCTTTCTTTTGCCGCTTAGTTTATAAACGAAAATATCAAAAAATATTTAGGGTCACGATAATTCTTTGTCATACATTTAACAAAAATGGCACTTTACGAAACGAAAAGTCTCGATATGACGAAGTAAATGAGAGATTTACAGTTTATAATGAAACACTTTCGAGCGAAGAATCTACGGCTAAAAGTGATATTAACTCACTAAATGACCATCCGTCATTATTTTGCCTTGTCAATGTGGAACTAACGTAAAAAGAACGTCAACAATAATTATTGTGTACGGGCTAGTCACTTACGACAAAGGGAGACAATTAAAAGGGAAGTTACTCAAGTAAAAATCAAGTGTTGTGTTCACTGCAGTGAAATATCAAGTGTTATGTTCACTGCAATGAAAATATCACTTTTTACAACTTCAGAAAACTCAGTCTTTCACGCAGATGTATAAAATAAAAAGGTAGGTTGCCTCAAGTACCATGTCCCGAAGTAAACCTTATGTCACACTTTACCGGTACCATTTCCCGAAGTAAAACTTGTGACTCTACTACTGTTAAACATTTTCAGTTGTTCCCTTACAGTCCAGTACCTTTCATATGAATTAAGAGATCTCCCCCTTTGCTTTAGCATAATACATAACCAACCGCCGATCCGCATCTGTGGTGAGAATGAATGGTTGCTTCATGTCACAATAGGCCACAGCTGGAGCCTGAACAAGACTGTTTCAATTGATCAAATGCAGTTTGGCAATCCTCAGAGCAATTGAAGGGGATATCTTTGGTAAAAGGACATTATCATGTCACAATAGGCCACAACAGGAGCCTGAACAAGACTGTTTCAATTGATCAAATGCAGTTTGGCAATCCTCAGAGCAATTGAAGGGGATATCTTTGGTAAAAGGACATTATCATGTCACAATAGGCCACAACAGGAGCCTGAACAAGACTGTTTCAATTGATCAAATGCAGTTTGGCAATCCTCAGAGCAATTGAAGGGGATATCTTTGGTAAAAGGGCATTACGTGGTGTTGCAAATTCGGAATAACATTCGATTAATTTTCTGTATTAACTGCACAGTCCAAGAAAGCTGAATGATGGATGTTCTTTGGAGGGGGGAATGTACGAACGGTTTTTTGTTTTGGAGGGGTCAGTCTCTGCTAGCTTTTTTGAGACAGCCTGCAAAAACGACGTCTGTCATCCGCATGGCGAGGCATATTACGTAACTCGTCAGTAGACCAGACTTTTCTCCATCGCAGATTTGGCAATACTCTGTTACCTTGACACCACTGACGTCGCAGCCGACGATACATATCCGTCAACAAAACACCTCGAGCTGGTCACATAGCGCGAATAACTTCCGCGCGTAAACGGTTGTTCAGTCTTGACTGATATCACACGCAATCCTCGTATTGCCGTAGTTGTAGAAGTGGCCATGGTGGTTCTTTCAGAAAAGTGATGTAACAGTATCAAGCTGTCCTGTCCTCTAGTAGTGACACTTGGTCGACCGGATCTAGGAAGGTCCCGTGTTGTCCCGAGTGTCTGATAACATTTCCACAGTCTTTAATGGTGCTTAGTGCTACGTGGAAACACCTGGCTACATCTGAAGATGATTCTCCTGTTTGCAGCCGGCAGATGGCGTTGTTGCGTTGGCTTCTGTCAGTTTTAGGGGCATGCAAATTGAAACCCAACGCGTTCATAGCCAAACAAATGATGTATCACGTGCATGTCATGGTCTGTTTCGGTGTCAGGCTCTAACATGGTTATGTTTTGGCGATGTTTCCATCTTTTCACCGAATTTCTGCAGGACCTTATTTTTTCTACAGAAATCAATCTTAACCCATGCAGAAAAGAACTTTTGCGTTTCTTTTTTGGCAGACTATATGAAGCTGTATGACTGTGTGTACACAGACTAGCCTTACATTTTGAGAATGTATTTATGTTTCTCTGATCAGAGAGTATGGCATTCCAAAGGTAAATGACAGAGGTTAGTTTTCATGTTGTAGCTCGCCAGAGAAGGTGACGACATGACGCTGAAGGCCATGCTTGACAATCCTGAGAACAACAGTTACGTGGACTTCGACACTCGAGATTCAAACAAACTGACAGCTTTGCAGTGTGCAGTCATCTGGGACAACCAACATGTCCTCAGTGTACTACTTCACGATGAAAGAACAGGTAAATGTGTTACATATATCTCCGACTGTAGCCATGACAACCCACATGTCCTCAATGTACTACTTCACGATGAAAGAACAGGTAAATGTGTTACATATATCGCCGACTGTAGCCATGACAACCCACACGTCCTTAGTGTACTACTTCACGATGAAAGAACAGGTAAATGTGTTACATATATCTCCGACTGTAGCCATGACAACCCACATGTCCTCAATGTACTACTTCACGATGAAAGAACAGGTAAATATGTTACATATATCTCCGACTGTAGCCACCACAACCCACATGTCCATTACGCTCGAAATAGAAACGCGATTGCGTTGACATCGAATCAAGACCAGATATATCAGTGATAGGCGGCATGTGTGTCGGTGCACGCTGTAGGGTTATATTATGCTGAAGGAACATGCACATCCCGAAATCGCAACAGGAAACACAATAACAGTTACCTTTGTTCTGCATACCTTGCATAGTCATGATCATCTAGTTGATCATGCATTGATGCACAGATAAGGTATATGTGTATTATTCAGCCTTTGACTCGAATTATTACACATCAACAAGGCGAGACATCGAGTGAGTTATATGCCTTTGACATCCTCGTTTATCCAGTAGTATGTCTCCGTTATATTATCATTCATAGTCTGGGCCCATTCGCTACTATAGCTTTGTTTTGAACCCTATTCGAATAAATATCCGTCCAATCATATTACACTCATGAGCGAGAGAAATCCTGTGCGAAGTTGGTGATGAGATAGATGTGGAAGACGAGGTCACTTTCCAAAGAATAATTATCGTGGGCAGTTGGTCCAGGGTTTTATCATTTTTGAATGGAGATACGATACACTGGATAATTGAGGAAGTGACTTCGATGGTGCCAGAAGTATGTCTGATCTCAATTGACCCGAGTGTCTCAGGACGTCTACCACATTTGAATATCGTGTTGCCATATTGCACAGTCTTGTGAGGAACCTTCCATTAAATATTCTGTGGAGGTTTGGGGATTTGTGTAAGAGACAGAATGCATTATCACATCAGTCCCTAAGGTATTCTTATCTGCTTCATTGTGTTAATCAGAAAGTGCCCGCCAGGTGCGAGACAGCGAGGGTCTGTCCCTGGCACACTATGCAGCCAAGACTGTCCGGGGGAACATTAATCCCGGCATCTGTATCGACGGCAGCGTCGTCCGTCGCGACAGCGGCGAGGAGGTGAGATATAGTTCATTGTAATGTTCATCGAAGTAAAACAGAAATAAAACTTTCTCAACTGTATCAATGCCCTCATCTCAAGCTATCAAAAAGAAGTTCCATTTTCTATTTTGAAGATTGAACATTCGAAATGACTTGTGTTTGAGGTCAACTTCGAGGAAGAGATAGTTTGACATTCTACATTTAAGCTGAGAAACAGCGAGTTTATATATGTATGTTTATGCATATGACATGTGCTGCAGATGGGAGGTAGATATTCTGTGGGATGGACAAGATAGGGTGAGTGAGTGAGTGAGTGAGTTGGGTTTAACGCCGCTTTTAACAGCTTTCCAGTTATATCGCGGCATGTCAGCTTAATGTGGGAGGAAAGCCCGAAGCGATGCAGGTCTCAGACGTTTACCACTTCGGTGAAACCCACGAGCACGGGTATGGTGCTGACAAACCTAGAAAAGTAATCAGGGCGAACTGGGATTCGAACCCATAATCATAGGTTTCTGGCGTGGCCAAGGGACGAAACTCTGCACAGCGAATCGCGGCGCCTTAGACGACTGGGCCACCCGTGCCTCCGACAAGGTAGGGGAATAGACTGTATATCAAACATGCTTCAAAACAGGGGAGGTCTTGCCTGAAAGTCATCATAGACAGTGACAAAGTACAGAAAAGAAAATGGAGGAAGAAGAGCGGACGCAAGAGGCTGACCCTGGAGGAAGATGCGGAGAAGCGGGAGGAGAAGCTGCTGATGTATAGCCGAGATCTCGGGGGACAGTCACCCATGCACTACGCCGTCATGTCCGGGAACAAACACGCCGTTGAACTCCTGAACGACAACGACGACACCTCGTACGCAGCCCCCGACAGCAGACATGAAAAGACAGCAGAATGGCAAGATGACAAGAAAAAACTCATATATGTACGTAGAGCAACATTCCAGAAAATGTGTAGAGTGATGTCCTTGTTCAATTATTTACACATCCCCCCAAGGACATGAAGCAACCTCTGCAATGTATGGTTCCACTATGATGTGTCCTACATTCTGATTTGTAGACAGGTGGTATCGAATCTCCCATGACACTATGGAAATTAATATGATGTAAATGTAGCTAACGAGTTCGTTTTCACATTATATTGATACTCATGACAACCCACATGTCCTCAGTGTACTACTTCACGATGAAAGAACAGGTAAATATGTTACATATATCTCCGACTGTAGCCATGACAACCCACATGTCCTCAGTGTACTACTTCACGATGAAAGAACAGGTAAATGTGTTACATATATCTCCGACTGTAGCCATGACAACCCACATGTCCTAAGTGTACTACTTCACGATGAAAGAACAGGTAAATATGTTACATTTATCTCCGACTGAATTTTACTATACCCTATTTTAATCCTTCTGTGTCATGTTTTCTGTCCAAAATATTTTACAACACTTCTTTAAAGTACCTTCCGGACGACCCAGCAACATTTTGCATTGCATATTTTGTGAAAAAGTGTTTTGAAGAAATAGGAGCTTTCAGAGAAGTATTTTCGTTCCAATAGTTAATATTCCACTGAGGGACCAGTCCGAAGATTTCTATGATATCATGGTATCTGATCTGTTTTGCTGTATTTGTTTGTTTTTTAACGCCACACTCAGCCATATTCTACTTGTGAAACGACGGCCTGTAAATAGTCGGGTCTATCCATTTATCATATAATGGGTAGGTTTCTCGGCAGGATAAAGCCAACGGATAAAAACGATATCCGTTTGGGTGATATGAGGGTAGAGATGCAAATATCAAAGGTCAAGTAGGGACTACTTTCACTGTTTTTTTAACAAACATGGTGTCGCCCTCGTCATTCGGCGATCGAGTCAGAATTAACCATCGGGAATCTGGATAAACTTCAGGGATAATTGCTATCTTTATCAAACGAACAGTCTAATATAATCAAAATCAGTGTCTAACTGAGACGTAGCTAAGGCATTTTATAAGTTTGGGCAACTTTGGAGATATAAATTTCGAAACAATTTTGCGAGGGCACGAGACCTAGCTAGCCAAGCGGGATCAGTAGCCATATCTGTGCTTATAGACCTCTGCGGCTTGAATCCTTCTCCACAAATTAAAATAGTTGGATTTGGCCGAAATATGTTCGAATTGTTACCATGTTTCGTTTTGTCGCTGTGTGTACATCTGATTGCACTTCTTAACGTTATGACAGGACAGGCCGTCTGTCAACAACGTCTGACCGTGGCCGCGACGTCTCATAGACTAGGGTTAGAGTAGCTTCCCTTTGACAAAGGGCAGTTACTCTAGCGGACAGACCGATGAATTGCCGCGAAATGCAAGTGAAAACAATTGTTGTTTTGCGTATATGTTGCTTCGCCACTGTTTAAGAAACAGATTTCAGTTGGAACTATATTGGCTACTGTCACTGTCCGAATGACACATCACTTACCCTGTGACGTAATAAATATTAATGCGCGCATTCCAGGAAAACTCGCAAAGTTTAGGTAATGTTTGTGAGAGAGTGAAAGCGATTTTCAAGCACAGAATTAAAGAATGACATTATATGATAAAGAGGTTATCACGCTTGTGTGTTTGCGGATGGTAAATATCCTGCATTAGGAATAAACATTGCATTTAGCGAGCCTTGGCGAGCTAAATACATAGTGTTTATTCCTAATACAGGATATTTAGCATCCCCAAACACATTCGCGTGATAACCTCTATTTATTAATCATGTAAATATTATTACCAATGATCTGCACAGTACGATGAGATCCCCCATGTGGTAGAACTCATGATGTCTGTACTGTCACAACTCCCAGAATTACCGAGAGCAAATGTACGCCTTACCCGAGAACCGCTCCTGGCTTCTGATTGGTCGAGAGGATCACGTGACCTCTGTGACGTCATATCCGGTCACGTGACCTGCGCATGCGCGCGGGGCATGATGGGACTTGCGTGCGCATCCAAGATGGCGGCACATCCGTTCCGGTGGCGCGCGCATCCAAGATGGCGTCGCATCCGTTTCCGGTGGCGTCCGCCTCCAAGATGGCGTCGCATCCGTTTCCGGTGGGGTGCGCATTCAAGGTGACGTCGCATCCGTTTCCGGTGGCGTACGCATTCAAGATGGCGGCGCATCCGTTTCCGGGGAGGATGGGGAAAACCCGGAGAAGCGGTCGTACAAGGTGAACAAGATCGACATGGTTGTTGTTCTTGTGTTGTTCTAAAAATAGAAATAGAAAAGGCGGTGGTGGTGAAGGGAGGGAGGAGGGAGGAAGGCGGGAAGGGAGTCGGGTTCTTTGTTTTGTTTTGTTTTGGTGGGTGGATGGCGATGGCATGTGGAGATGATAGCTCACTGAGACGAGCTTATCATACACAGTCGACGACTCTGCCACTTTGTTGCTAGGTTGACGTCATATCGGCGAAGGATCTTGCAACAACATGTCACAAATCATGTCATCGGGTATGGTGATGCGTTTGTCAACTTTGAGGTGTAAGGTTTCGTTCCACAAGGCGATCGTGTATTGTAGCCCACGATGACAGCCGTTCGTCTAAGTTAAAAGTCGGTCAGTGGCAATCACCTCAGCGCTACGATCATGGTGTGGAATTCTAAAGGTGTTGGCTGAATTCTAAAGGTGAATCGACAGGCACAGACATGAACGTGATGTAGGTATATGCCAACGTACTGTCATTCGTGTCTCCATGGTGCCACGCGTGACTACAAACACACGTTTATCCATAGGATGATGCATTGTCACTCGTTTATTTATACCGAGGTGCTGGCACTCGTGTATGTTGACATGTGTACTGTCACGCGTGTCTTCATGTACACGTACTGTTATTCGTGTCTCTATGCAAACATGGTGCCACGCGTGACGACAAACACACGTTTATCCATAGGATGATGACGTTGTCACTCGTTCATTTATACCGAAGTGCTGACACTCGTGTAGGTTTACATGTGTACTGCCACGCGTGTCTCTATGCACACGTGATGTACTTCATGTCTTCAAACACACATGGTGTACTACGTCTCTCCATGTAAACGTGATGTACTTCATGTCTTCATGCAAAACGTAGTGTCATGTGTGTCTTCAAAAAGACATTGATCCATAGGATGATGACGTTGTCACTCGTTCATTTATACCGAGGAGTTGGCTCTCGTGTAGGTCTACATACGTACGGTCACGCGTGTCTCCATGCAAACGTCATGTACTTCGTGTTGCCATGCAAACGTGGTGTCACGTGACAACAAACGCATGTTTATCCATAGGATGATGGCGTTGTCATTCGTTCATCCACGCCGAGGAGTTGGCACTCGTGTATGTTAACGTGTCTGTTTCCATTTGTGTCTCCATGCAAACGTCATGTACTACGTGTTTCCATGCAAACGTGGTGCCATGCGTGTCTAGAAACAGACGTTTATCCATAAGATTATTATTTATACCGAGGAGTTGGCACTCGTGTATGTTTGCATGTGTACTGTCACACGTGTCTTCAAACAGACGTGGTGTACTACGCGTCTCCATGCAAACGTGATGTACTACGTCTCTCCGTGTAAACGTGGTGCCACGCGTGTCTTCAAACAGACGTTTATCCATACGATGATGACGTTGTCACTCGCTCATCCATGCCGAGGAGTTGGCACTCGTGTATGTTTACATGCGAACGGTCACGCGTGTCTCCATGCAAAACGTTGTGCCACGCGTGACTACAAACAGACGTTACTAGAAGTTTAGATCAATACACATGCATGTCGTTTGCAAACGTAGTGTACTTCGTGTCTCCATGCAAACGTAGTGTCACGCAAACCATGCAAACCTGGTGTCGTGCGTGTCTTCAAACAGACGTTTATTAATATTATTATTTATAACATTTATATTTATAAGGATAGAGATCGAGAGATCAATAGACATACGTGGTGTTTGATTCGTGTCTCCATGCAAACGTGATACCACTCGTGTACACAACCATACATACAACCATACAAACATACATAGAGGCGTGGTGTCACTCGTAGGCGTGTACCTCCAAGAGGACTGGGGAGGGTGTGGATTCTTTTGGATTGTTGTTTGTACTGGGAAAGCAAAGGATGAAAGCGTTCTTTTGGGAGAGATGGGTGGCCCTGAAAAGGGCCGTTGGAAACAAACTGGAAACAAGCTGGACGAGGCTTGTCTCTGTTTTACATTACTTTCCTTGATCTCGATACTAGATAATAATACGGACCACCCCAACAGTCGGGGACGTCAACTCCGCGTTGTATAGCTTGTTGTAAAGCTGCAATAGCCTCAGACCTGTTCTTAAACCAGTGTGGGCTCTGCGATAGGATCGTCTCCGATTCACCAGGTGGGTAGGTCACTATTGTCCACGAATAGACTTAACTCATCAACGGACATTGTTGACTGTTGGTCTGACACTTCAGATAGCTGCATCCAGACGACATGGTTGATCTCTCATTCAGTGCTTGGACTGTGACGGTGTGCGTGGCTTCGCTCTTTTTTAATTTTTTATAGGAGAGGCACTGAAACCCTGCTTCCTGATTGGTCGAAAACGCAGCACGTCGATGGTTCCGTTCCGGCGCCGGGTCTGACATTCGGTTTTTCCAAACCGGACACAGACCCTTGTGATGGGTGTACAGGCAGTCTTATATGGGTGTACAGGCAGCCTTACATGAGTGTACAGGCAGCCTTACATGAGTGTACAGTCAGCCTTACATGAGTGCACAGTCAGCCTGACAGGGATGTACAGTGAGTCTTATATGGGTGTACAGACACTCTAAAGGGGTGAACAGTCAGCCTTACAGGGATGTAAGTCAGTCTTATATGGGTGTACAGTCAGCCTTACAGGGTTGTACAGTCAGTCTTATATAGGTGTACATGGTTCACGTGGCATCTATACCAGTGATGTATGTTAAACGGAATCTGGTGGTGGTTCCTGTGGCATCTGCTAATGATGTACGTTACTAACAGACTCTGGTGGTGGTGCCTGTGACATATACTAATGATGTAGGTTGCTGACAGACTCTGGTGGTGGTGACTGTGACATCTACTAATGATGTAGGTTGCTGACAGACTCTGGTGGTGGTGCCTGTGGCATCTACTAATGATGAAGGTTGCTGACAGACTCTGGTGGTGGTGGTGGTTCATGTGACATCTACTAATGATGTAGGTTGCTGACAGACTCTGGTGGTGGTGCCTGTGGCATCTGTTAATGATGTAGGTTGCTGACAGACTCTGGTGGTGGTGCCTGTGGCATCTACTAATGATGAAGGTTGCTGACAGACTCTGGTGGTGGTGGTGGTCCCTGTGGCATCTACTACTGATGTACGTTACTAACAGACTCTGGTGGTGGTTCATGTGACATCTACTAATGGTGTATGTTACTAGCAGACTCTGACGGTGGTCCATCAGGCATCTACTACTGATGTACGTTACTAACAGACGCTGGTTGTGGTTCATGTGACATCTACTAAAGATGTACGTTACAAACAGACTCTGATGGTGGGTCATGAGGCATCTGCTAATGATGTTGGTTGCTGACAGGCTCTGGTGGTGGTGCATCAGGCATCTACTACTGAGGGTAGAGGCTGAGTTATGATGTAAACGCTGTCTGTCATGTCTGTGATCAAGTAAGTACAACACGTGTTCAAGTACAACAGCACGTACAACTAAGAACGTTTTTACTTAGACTTTTTACAAGACTGACTGTACAACCCTGTAAGGCTGACTGTACACCCATATAAGACTGACTTACATCCCTGTAAGGCTGACTGTTCACCCCTTTAGAGTGTCTGTACACCCATATAAGACTCACTGTACATCCCTGTCAGGCTGACTGTGCACTCATGTAAGGCTGACTGTACACTCATGTAAGGCTGCCTGTACACTCATGTAAGGCTGCCTGTACACCCATATAAGACTGCCTGTACACCCATCACAAGGGTCTGTGTCCGGTTTGGAAAAACCGAATGTCAGACCCGGCGCCGGAACGGAACCATCGACGTGCTGCGTTTTCGACCAATCAGGAAGCAGGGTTTCAGTGCCTCTCCTATAAAAAATTAAAAAAGAGCGAAGCCACGCACACCGTCACAGTCCAAGCACTGAATGAGAGATCAACCATGTCGTCTGGATGCAGCTATCTGAAGTGTCAGACCAACAGTCAACAATGTCCGTTGATGAGTTAAGTCTATTCGTGGACAATAGTGACCTACCCACCTGGTGAATCGGAGACGATCCTATCGCAGAGCCCACACTGGTTTAAGAACAGGTCTGAGGCTATTGCAGCTTTACAACAAGCTATACAACGCGGAGTTGACGTCCCCGACTGTTGGGGTGGTCCGTATTATTATCTAGTATCGAGATCAAGGAAAGTAATGTAAAACAGAGACAAGCCTCGTCCAGCTTGTTTCCAGTTTGTTTCCAACGGCCCTTTTCAGGGCCACCCATCTCTCCCAAAAGAACGCTTTCATCCTTTGCTTTCCCAGTACAAACAACAATCCAAAAGAATCCACACCCTCCCCAGTCCTCTTGGAGGTACACGCCTACGAGTGACACCACGCCTCTATGTATGTTTGTATGGTTGTATGTATGGTTGTGTACACGAGTGGTATCACGTTTGCATGGAGACACGAATCAAACACCACGTATGTCTATTGATCTCTCGATCTCTATCCTTATAAATATAAATGTTATAAATAATAATATTAATAAACGTCTGTTTGAAGACACGCACGACACCACGTTTGCATGGAGACACGCGTGACACTACGTTTGCATGGAGACACGAAGTACACTACGTTTGCAAACGACATGCATGTGTATTGATCTAAACTTCTGGTAACGTGTTTGTAGTCACGCGTGGCACAACGTTTTGCATGGAGACACACGTGACCGTTCGCATGTAAACATACACGAGTGCCAACTCCTCGGCATGGATGAGCGAGTGACAACGTCATCATCGTATGGATAAACGTCTGTTTGAAGACACGCGTGGCACCACGTTTACACGGAGAGACGTAGTACATCACGTTTGCATGGAGACGCGTAGTACACCACGTCTGTTTGAAGACACGTGTGACAGTACACATGCAAACATACACGAGTGCCAACTCCTCGGTATAAATAATAATCTTATGGATAAACGTCTGTTTCTAGACACGCATGGCACCACGTTTGCATGGAAACACGTAGTACATGACGTTTGCATGGAGACACAAATAGTAACAGACACGTAAACATACACGAGTGCCAACTCCTCGGCGTGGATGAACGAATGACAACGCCATCATCCTATGGATAAACATGCGTTTGTTGTCACGTGACACCACGTTTGCATGGCAACACGAAGTACATGACGTTTGCATGGAGACCTATGTAGACCTACACGAGAGCCAACTCCTCGGTATAAATAAACGAGTGACAACGTCATCATCCTATGGATCTATGTCTTTTTGAAGACACACATGACACTACGTTTTGCATGAAGACATGAAGTACATCACGTTTACATGGAGAGACGTAGTACACCATGTGTGTTTGAAGACATGAAGTACATCACGTGTGCATGGAGACATGCGTGACAGTACGCATGTCAACCTACACGAGTGTCAGCACCTCGGTATAAATGAACGAGTGACAACGTCATCATCCTATGGATCAATGTCTTTTTGAAGACACACATGACACTACGTGTTGCATGAAGACATGAAGTACATCACGTTTACATGGAGAGACGTAGTACACCATGTGTGTTTGAAGACATGAAGTACATCACGTGTGCATGGAGACACGCGTGACAGTACACATGTAAACCTACACGAGTGTCAGCACTTCGGTATAAATGAACGAGTGACAACGTCATCATCCTATGGATAAACGTGTGTTTGTCGTCACGCGTGGCACCATGTTTGCATAGAGACACGAATAACAGTATGTGTACATGAAGACACGCGTGACAGTACACATGTCAACATACACGAGTGCCAGCACCTCGGTATAAATAAACGAGTGACAATGCATCATCCTATGGATAAACGTGTGTTTGTAGTCACGCGTGGCACCATGGAGACACGAATGACAGTACGTTGGCATATACCTACATCACGTTCATGTCTGTGCCTGTCGATTCACCTTTAGAATTCAGCCAACACCTTTAGAATTCCACACCATGATCGTAGCGCTGAGGTGATTGCCACTGACCGACTTTTAACTTAGACGAACGGCTGTCATCGTGGGCTACAATACACGATCGCCTTGTGGAACGAACCCTTACACCTCAAAGTTGACAAACGCATCACCATACCCGATGACATGATTTGTGGAATGTTGTTACAAGATCCTTCGCCGATATGACGTCAACCTAGCAACAAAGTGGCAGAGTCGTCGACTGTGTATGATAAGCTCGTCTCAGTGAGCTATCATCTCCACATGCCATCGCCACCCACCCACCAAAACAAAACAAAACAAAGAACCCGACTCCCTTCCCGCCTTCCTCCCTCCCTGAATCCCTCCTCCCTCCCTGAATCCCTCCTCCCTCCCTTCACCACCACCGCCTTTTCTATTTCTATTTTTAGAACAACACAAGAACAACAACCATGTCGATCTTGTTCACCTTGTACGACCGCTTCTCCGGGTTTTCCCCATCCTCCCCGGAAACGGATGCACCGCCATCTTGAATGCATATGCCACCGGAAACGGATGCGACGCCATCTTGAATGCGCACCCCACCGGAAACGGGTGCGACGCCATCTTGGATGCGCGCGCCACCGGAAACGGATGTGCCGCCATCTTGGATGCGCAGGTCACGTGACCGGATATGACGTCACTGAGGTCACAGAATCCTCTCGACCAATCAGAAGCCAGGAGCGGTTCTCGGGTAAGGCGTACAACTACTACCGAGGGCTTGTCACGTGTTCCAGAGTGCAGACCGCCATGGCATGACCCCTCTCCACGTAGCTGCCAAATATGGTCATGTGGCGATAGCCACGTACCTGCTGGACAAAGATGCGAGCAGCCTGTCCCTGGACGGCGACAACTCCACCCCCCTGCACTATTCAGCCGCGGCAGGCAACCTGGACATGATCAAGCTGTTCCTGGAGAGGACCGAAAATGTCACTGAAGTAGGTCATTTGTCAGGGCAGGTACAGTCCGTTTGATTCCATCTGAGACCGATGAATTGCCCACTAACTCAAAATCTAATAATTGCAACAAAACCAAAATGTGCGCAGCGACATGAATTGTACAGACCAACTCTGATGGTTTGTCTCATAATTTTGACACCCGAATAAAAAAAATGTTTAACAAACAATCATCATATTGTTGACATTTTTCGCCATCCCATACCAGGGAGGACCAGTCGCTCATAGAACAGCCAGGTAATGAACAAGCATGTGCTCCGTATATGGCGGTCATCTCAAAAGCCGTTTTGGGTGTTCAATCGGAGTCACTGTTGCAGGTTTCTGAAGCCGTGACAGTGCATTCGGAATCAGTGTCCGGATGTACTGAGCCCCTGTTGAGTTGCCCCTTATGGTGACAAAGTCCAACCTGCAATCATGAGGGATACACCCCCAAACCAATACCGAGCCCCCGCCGTATGCAACAGTCGGCTTAATATTCCTGGGGGTGTAGGCCGTGTTCCGGTGCCTCCAAACTCTCGTTCTTCCATCAGTGACGTGGAGCAGAAAGCGACTTTCGTCTGACCAATGGATCCGTCTCCAAGTTCTCAGATTCCAGTTCTGTCGCGCCATGCTAAACGAGGAGCTTTGTGGTGATCTCTCAACAAGGGACGCTTTATGACTCGTCTAGCCCTCAGTCCTGCTGTTTTCAGCCGGTTCCTGACGGTTCTGGTGCTGAAACGACGATTGGGCAACCACAGCTGTTTTAGACGAGTACTTGTTAAAAGGGTTCTCGGCGTATGAGACGAAGAAGGTCCCTGTCTTCGCGATGTGCCGTCACGGGAGGTCTTCCGGCTCTGGGACGGTCCTGTACATCACCAGTCTGAGCATGACTGATTACATCATCTCGAGAAAACATAATTCTTCCCTTAATTATATCTTTCATGACTTACAAATATTGGAGCCAAACAATAATGAAATTAGGGTGTGCTTAACTTCTTCTTTTTGGTGTGTATATATCATTAAGGCACATTTTTGGCGTCACAATGAGCGATATGACGTCATAATGATGACGCGAGGCGAAGAACGAAATTTTTGCAAAGCTTGATTAGTTTTCTTCAGGGGTGTCTACTTCAGGTTAGCTTTCCAAGTTGCTTTCAATGCTTGTCACATGTTTGAGTGAAGTATTACAGTGTAAACAAACTGTTTGAGCATATAGAGAGCCATATTTTTTTCAAAGGCTCAGTGGTGTTGTCGGTGATTCCGTAATTCAGATCCGTGGTCTAGTGGTAGAGCGTCCACCCGGAGAGCGGAAGGTCCGGGGTTCGATCCCCGGCCGCGTCATACCAAAAGACGTTAAAAGATGGTACTTGTTGTTACCCTGTCTGGCGCTCGGCATTAAGGGGCTAAAACAAGGACTTGTCGGCTCGGAGTCAGTATACTGTGCCTGAATGGGGCATTCATGTTAAACTGCGACATGGTATCTCAGTGGGCTAGCACTATAAATTGGCATCAAATGGCTATGCAACATTTTTCACAAAGTGCAAATACCATTGTACAAGGGTTTTACAGACACCATATTTGGACGCCATGATAAATGACTTCGCAAACACAATGACGTTACAGCGTATCATTGTTACGTCATGTCGACCCTGATGGATAATACAGTGATTATACTATACATGTTTATATCAACTGGAATTTTCCGAACTCGTGTGCTAGTTTATTTATTTCCAAACTTCTTGTTTCGTGTGTGCGGTCTGGCGTCTCACACCTGACTACCTATTTGCCAACAGCTTGTGAACCAAATGGACAAAGAGGGAAACACGGCACTCCACCTTTCTGCAGAGAACGGACACGAGAAGGTAGCAAATATCTTGCTCAGCAAAGGTGTAGGTATGTACCTTTTACTTTTCTTATTCTACTTGAAAAACATATACATATTTTTGGTCTTATGACATTACACCCGCACATCGTGAAAAACGTACTACCTCTCTGTCGGTTTGAAATAGTTTGGTAGCAGCAACGTCACTGAACGTCTGCTCAAATCGGCGTAGGTAACTGAACTAGTGTTGAATGATGCGACTGACTGACTCCCTCCCTACAGATGTCAAGTTGACACAGGCGAGGAATGACGGTATGTGGCCCGTCCACCTGGCGGCCGCCTCTGGTAAACTGTCTATTGTGGAGGAGCTGACAAGTCAACCTGAAGACTTCAACAGGACAAACCGGCACAACTCCACGGCACTCCACATCGCTGCCCAGTACAACCGCTGCGACATCGCCAACTACATCTTGCAACAAAAGTGAGCGGAGACTTGTCCCTGAACTGATCTTTACACTACCACTGCAGGAACCGATTCTTTAACATAGTCATACTTCTCTCGTAGCGCTAAAAGTCTTGTCCTGAACTGAAGTTCGATATCATGGGAACAGTGGCGTTTGTGTTTATTTTGTTGGCGTTCGAATCCAATTGTCTATTTTGATGCTTGTCAGATGATGGAGGGGTTTCATTTTGTATATAATCAAAGTCTAATTTTAAACGTCTTAATGTTAATAGTCTGAACTGCTACATACAATGTGGAGTACACTTTCAGACATACTAATTTAACTGATTATTTGAAGGGATGACTCGCTCGGGAGAAAAGATAAGGACGGGAACACGGCCCTCCATATAGCCGCCAGATATGGACACACAAAGCTGGTGAGGAGTCTGATGGACAGAGGGGCTGATATCAGCTCCACCAACGTCCAGAGACAGATACCGTTACATGCTGCCGCAGAGCACGGACACGTGGACACCTTCAACGTACGTAAAGTGGCACGTGTAGGCAGTAGACTCTTTCTTGCGCTACCACTGGTAAACATTGACGAACCTGTCGGAGCACTTGTCGAGGATCGGGGACTTTTGATGAGCCAGTTGAGACATGTGTTCTCTAGAGGGTTACGCGAGACATGTGTTCTCTAGAGGGTCACGCGAGACATGTGTTATCACTGGGGTTCGGGAAGATATGTGTTATCACTGGGGTTAGGGAAGACATGTGTTCTCAGGGGAGTTTGGAGAGACATGTGTTCTCTAGAGGAGATGGAGAGACATATGTTCTCTAGAGGAGATGGAGAGACATATGTTCTCTAGAGGAGATGGAGAGACATATGTTCTCTAGAGGAGATGGAGAGACATGTGTTCACTAGAGGGGATGGGGAGGCATGTGTTCTCTAGAGGAGATGGAGAGACATGTGTTCTCTAGAGGAGATGGAGAGACATGTGTTCACTAGAGGGGATGGGAAGGCATGTGTTCTCTAGAGGAGATGGAGAGACATGTGTTCTCTAGAGGGTGTTCTCTAGAGGGTTACGAGTGACATGTGTTCACAAAGGAGTTTGGAGGGACATGTGTTCTCATGGGAGTTTGGAGAGACATGTGGTCTCGCGGGTTTGGAGAGACATATGATCTCAAGGGAGTTTGGAGAGACATGTATTCTCAAGGGAGTTTGGAGAGACTGTTCTCACTGTGTTTTGGGGAGATAAATGTTCTCAGGGAATCATCATCACTGTTTGAAAGTGATTCATACACACTTGCTTATTATATAGTTGGAATCGCGCAATAGATCTCTCATCATTATGGAAAGGGCACTACATGTAAAAATGCCACATTTTATTTCAGGTGCTTTTGACGCCCTCTAATTCCACCAATTCAAGAGAATCTCTGAAAGTGGACGTTGAGACGAAAAAGAAAATAGTTGAACTCCTGGAGGTATGTTGGGATTTTAACGAAACATTTAAAGATTTTGAATTGTTGTAAATAAATGTACTACCGTGTTTTCGTTTAATGTTGAAAGGAGCCCCAAAACGTTAGTTAAAGGATTTGCGTATATAAATAAAATATAAAGACAAGTATCACTTCCCACCAACACGTCCATGTTTGTTCTGTTCCTGCAGTCTTTGGTCGGTGCAGGAGACCCACAAGAGAAGGAGAAAATCATAGGATCAATTTCAGAAGTACTGCAGGTGAGCTACGGTGTTTAGGAAACCAATCTAAGGAATTACAGACACTATGTGGCTTTTTGGTCAAATGGCATTTTTATCTTATCGAATGACCGAATGAACAGTTTCGAGTAAAATGTCAACATGTTCAGGACAAGAGAGGACATACGTTCTATTTATTATGTATTGTCTTTCTTACGATGTTGCTGTGTAAACCATGGTGTCACTGAGGCAGACTGGAAGAAGTTCCGGAACATTGTGTAAATGCACTCGAGTGGGATATCAGTTTTATTGTCTCTGATAAATACATTATAAATGATGTTATCTTGCAAACCTAAAGAAAATATACATAATGATCTTTCATTTCCAGATTCTTTTGTCTTCTCCCAAAACAGCAGATTCTAAAAAACAGTCAGGTGTGAACGACGTTACACGACAGAAGGCTGCACAACTGATACAGGTAGGTTAAGGTCGTAAGATAGAGCGTGCAGAGTGAAATGTTCACCGACATATAGTCCCGTTTCTAATTGACCACAGATGCTGAACATTACTCTCTGAAGGAGTAATGTTTTGAGATCAACAATATGTAGCCTTCTGTCACAACTACACTGAGTAGAATCATGTTTCCCATTTATTCCCGCAGACTCTGGTTGATGTCAACGACACCAAAGAGAAGGAAAGATTGATCAAGAAAATATCAAATGTACTTCAGGTAAGATGACGAGGAAGGGGAGAATATCAGAGGGATTTCAGGTAAGATGACGTGGAACGGGGAGAATATCAGAGGGACTTCAGGTAAGATGACGTGGAAGAGGGAGAATATCAGAGGGACTTCAGGTAAGATGACGTGGAACGGGGAGAATATCAGAGGGACTTCAGGTAAGATGACGAGGAAGGGGGAGAATATCAGAGGGACTTCAGGTAAGATGACGAGGAAGGGGGAGAATATCAGAGGGATTTCAGGTAAGATGACGTGGAACGGGGAGAATATCAGAGGGACTTCAGGTAAGATGACGTGGAAGAGGGAGAATATCAGAGGGACTTCAGGTAAGATGACGTGGAACGGGGAGAATATCAGAGGGACTTCAGGTAAGATGAAGAGGAAGGGGGAGAATGTCAGAGGGACTTCAGGTAAGATGACATGGAAGGGGGAGAATATCAGAGGGACTTCAGGTAAGATGACATGGAAAGGGGAGAATATCAGAGGGACTTCAGGTAAGATGACGTGGAAGGGGCAGAATATCAGAGGGACTTCAGGTAAGATGACGTGGAAGAGGGAGCATATCAGAGGGACTTCAGGTATGGTGACATGGAAGGGGGAGAATATCAGAGGGACTTCAGGTAAGATGACGTGGAAGGGGAGAATATAAGAGGGACTTCAGGTAAGATGGCGTGGAAGGGGGAGAATATCAGAGGGACTTCAGGTAAGATGACGTGGAAGGGGGAGCATATCAGAGATACTTTAGGTAAGATGACGTGGAAGGGGGAGCATATCAGAGATACTTTAGGTAAGATGACGTGGAAGGGACAGAATATCAGAGATACTTTAGGTAAGATGACGTGGAAGGGGCAGAATATCAGAGATACTTTAGGTGAGATGACCAGGAAGGGGCAGAATATCAGAGGAATATCAGGTTAGGTGACGTGGAAGGCATCATCGCACCATTAGAATAACATGTTATTTTTGGGATAACACTTTCTTTGTAATTTACAGATTCTCGTACTTTTTGGGGTTGAGTCATTTGACCACTTTCTAAATGGCATCGTGCATTGGCAATGGGATCCGTGCCAATTTAGACTTGTCAGAGGGGTACACAAAGTGCGTGATCTAGACTAGTTGTCGGATCAACTAGTTGTCGGAATTACACTTTTGCGGAAGCCTCTGTGGCTCAGTGGGTTAGATTGCTGACTTTGTGAGTGGGTTAGATCGTTTACTTTGTGTGCTAGTACCTTGTGTGTGTACCTAGTATGTTCCGTTTACTGTCTGTCCTTTTAAAGAATTGTACACCATGATGACACCCTCGGCATCGCAGATCACGGAGGCCATAACCTGTCCAGCTGACGATACAGTCTTTGCCTTAATTAGTGGCGGTCATATGAAGTGCATCTACTGTTTTGGTTGTTGTTTAGTCTCCGACTTGAAGTGTTGAATCCAGGTTCCATCTGTATTGACAAATCGTTACAAGAACCTTCCTTGATTAGCTTCAAAGAGTGCTAGATTATCACGTGTTTGATCAGATGTCAAACTTTGGAACTCTCCGAGCTGATACTTTCTTCATGGCTAAAGTTTCTGTTATAATGGTTTGTCCTCTCCCCTGTGAAATGCCTACTCAACTAGCACTATTGCACTCTGGTTCACCGTATCGTGGATTCTCGGGATAGATTTACCTGTCACATTTGAACTCTGCTGCCAACCTCGCTTAGGTAGAATGGGAAAGGACATCTTTTCCTAGTGTAGTACTCATATCTTCTTGGTTGACTTTTGGTGGTGATACTTTTTCTTCATGTACTTGATCAATGCATGTTCCTCAAGGGTGGTCATTTTCTAAAGGTCACATATCTCTGCTAACCGACTTGTCACAGCGAAAGAATTTGCACAGTTGGCTGAAGTTTGTGCAGATATACCTCTATGACATCATGTAATGCCCACAACAAAAGATTTCAATATTACGCAATTCTTTCTATGTGGGGCTCAGAACATGTCGGTCCGCCCTTGTACGGCCCGTCTAGCATGTGGAACGCTCAAAGTGATGCGGGTCTCAACATTGAAAGAAGAAACCTAAAAATTCACCGGTGAGGGGAAATGTTCAAGGCATCTTACCTATTACAAGGTAGACACAAGTTTATGGATACATCTTACCTATTCAATGATATGATGTATTTCAGAAAGCACACGGAGTCTTGACTCTTGATGAAGATGACGCAGGGAAACGCTTCCAGCATATTGTCACGGTAACTTTGCCGCTTTAATTCTGGGTTAGAACTTTTCCCAAACAGTCTTGTTATACGAGGTAACTGGGCGGATCGGATAGTCAGGTTGGGTGACTTAAACAACAAACCAACTGACTGTCAGACAATAATCATTGGGACTTGCAAACTGTTGTAACGGTAACGGTAGTCACAGTATTTATACAGATACGAACTTCGTATAGAGCATCTTATTAACTGCAGCTTAGAAAATATCTTTTTATTTAACGATGATGAGAGTGAGGAATGCTCTCTCCGCCACAGTCAGCGTTTTTCATGTCGAAAATCGTGATATATTTGAAAAGCAGCACCTCTGGATTAGAGCTATTAATTTTTGAGTTTTTGACGTTTATATATTTGAAACCTCTAAATTGATTTGGAACATAACGCGCTAGATGGCACTGGCATGTGTACTGTCAGTGTATATAATCACTAGAGACCCGAATTTGGAAATAATAATAAAATATTTCCATTTATAGTGATGATTCCCTTCCAGAGGAAATAATTGTTATATCATTTTTTAATGTGAAGTTTACACAACATGCGATTATTCTGTTGGACGAGAGGTCGGTCACATGACCGCGAAACTGACTTTCATAAGTGTATGAACCAAACATAGATTGGCAAGTGATAGTCCACAACAATTTATAAATATACCTTAGTATCTATTTAAGACATTATTATAATCGCCTTTCAATGATCAGCAAATTGTTCAATGATGACTAACACTTGTAATCGCCACGGTTTCATAAACAACTTCGGAAATCTGTGCCGTCAGACTCATAGTGTCGGCCATTTTGACGTCTCGTATTTGATGCCATTGTATTACTACGCGCTGTCAAAGTGACTGACTGTGCTAGTACATGAGAGACCTTTTCCATATTTGGACCTATATGTTGTAACAAAACTACAAAAAATGTTCCTGTTGAGCAAGTTGAGCATACATCTGCTTATGTAACCTCTCCTTTTGGTGATCTATTTTATTCTGCGTTACAGTTGGTTGTTGAATGACTGTCAGTGTAAACATGTCACACGCACTACATGTAATTGTGTAATACATCCCTCGAGGTATAAAATAGCGACATAAAAAACATAATAATTGACTTTCGCTTTGTGAGAGTTTATTGGGAACTCATTGGAGTAGGTTCATACGCCAATAAACTCACACATTGTGAAAGTCAATTTTAATTCAAACCTCTGATTCACCATTGCTCTGTTGGTGTTGGTAGAAAAGTAAATTGCTTAAACACTTTACCAGCATCAACACGAGGCTGACTTTCCACATACATTCCTGGTGATGTATATTTAGTAGGTTAGGAATATTTGACCGCCCAAAAGGTGATTTGATAGGTCAGAAAGTACATTTTGTCCTCTTCTGTAGTTGGTTGTCCATGTGAAAAGATGGAAGAGCCGCGCGGCCAAAACATCACAAGCCAACGGTGTGCAGTCTGGAAGCAACCTAGCGGTATGTATAGACATGTGTATTTACAATACAGTACATACAATGTGAATAAGATCAAGACGGTCATATGTACAACAGTCACACTGATTCAAATAGTAAACTACAGCTTCATCTCAATCCACAGAACGAGAGAAACGTCAGACGACAAAGCAAGGGAACTAACTCTGTACGGGTACGTGGGATTCTGCTGTAAACCGCTTGGTGGATATAACCTATTTCTTTTGTCCCGACCATTTGCTGTACATATGCTTTATATGCTTATAATGAACCACGGTTATAACGAACTAAAGTTAGTGGTTCCTTTGAGTTCGTAATAACCGTAGTTTACTTAACTGATTGATGTCCTTTGGTTTGGTTCCAGCCACTGAATGGGGGCAGCAGAGGGGGGAGTGCGCCAGCAGCACCATATGAGGTAGACTGTATGCTTGTTTCTCACGTTAACTCTTGTGATACCTGATTGATTTATGTATTGCGTTATTGTGCGTGAACGTATTTGTTGCCGTCGTTGATGTTATTGATGTAGCTGTAACCGCATCACAGTGGTTGCAGTCGTTGTTACTGTTGTGGTTGTAACCGCATCACCGTTGTTACAGTCGCTGCTGTTCCTGTTGTGATTGTAACCACATCATCGTTGTTACAGTCGCTGCTCTTCCTGTTGTGATTGTAACCGCATGACCGTTGTTATGGTCGCTGCTGTTACTGTTGTTATATTAACCGCATCACCTTTGTTACAGTCGTTGATGTTACTGTTGTAATATTAACCACATCACCGTTGTTACAGTCGCTGCTGTTACGGTTGTGGTTGTAACCGCATGACCGTGGTTACAGTCGCTACTGCTACTGTTGTAATATTAACAACATCACCGTTGTTACAGTCGTTGATGTTACTGTTGTAATATTAACAACATCACCGTTGTTACAGTCGCTGCTGTTACGGTTGTGGTTGTAACCGCATGACCGTGGTTACAGTCGCTACTGCTACTGTTGTAATATTAACAACATCACCTTTGTTACAGTCGCTGCTGTTACTGTTGTGGTTGTAACTGCATCACCGTTGTTACAGTCGCTGCTGTTGCTGTTGTTATATTAACAACATCACCGTTGTTACAGTCGCTGCTGTTACTGTTGTGGTTGTAACCGCATGACCGTTGTTACAGTCGCTGCTGTTACTGTTGTAATATTAACAACATCACCTTTGTTACAGTCGCTGCTGTTACTGTTGTGGTTGTAACCGCATGACCGTGGTTACAGTCGCTACTGCTACTGTTGTAATATTAACAACATCACCTTTGTTACAGTCGCTGCTGTTACTGTTGTGGTTGTAACTGCATCACCGTTGTTACAGTCGCTGCTGTTGCTGTTGTTATATTAACAACATCACCGTTGTTACAGTCGCTGCTGTTACTGTTGTGGTTGTAACCGCATGACCGTTGTTACAGTCGCTGCTGTTACTGTTGTAATATTAACAACATCACCGTTGTTACAGTCGCTGCTGTTGCTGTTGTGGTTGTAACCGCATGACCGTGGTTACAGTCGCTGCTGTTACTGTTGTGGTTGTAACTGCATGACCGTTGTTACAGTCGCTGCTGTTACTGTTGTAATATTAACAACATCACCGTTGTTACAGTCGCTGCTGTTACTGTTGTGGTTGTAACCGCATGACCATTGTTACAGTCGCTGCAGTTACTGTTGTGGTTGTAACTGCATCACCGTTGTTACAGTCGCTGCTGTTACTGTTGTAATATTAACATCACCGTTGTTACAGTCGCTACTGTTACTGTTGTGGTTGTAACCACATCACCGTTGTTACAGTCGCTGCTGCTACTGTTGTAACCGCATGACCGTGGTTACAGTCGCTACTGTTACTGTTGTGGTTGTAACCGCATCACCGTTGTTACAGTCGCTGCTGTTACTGTTGTGGTTGTAACCGCATCACCGTTGTTACAGTCGTTGATGTTACTGTTGTGGTTGTAACCGCATCACCGTGGTTGCAGTCGTTGATGTTACTGTTGTGATTATGGCCGTTCCACCGTTGTTACATTTGTTGATGTTACTGCTGTAGTTGTAACCGTATCACCGTTGTTGCAGTCGCTGCTGGGACTGCTGCACGCTCACATCTGGATCAACTCGGAGGACCAGAAAGGGAACACACCGCTACACCTGGCGGCGTCCAGTGGCCAAGAGGATATTGTTACGGTTAGAGCGTAAATAGACAATACCACACTCCTTCTCTATAGAAACCATTTTTACGAAATGACTGGACTTCTATGGTATACGACCGAGCGAGAGTTTCGTAAAAACAGTTATCTAACGAAAATGAGTGTGGTATTTTATTTACTACCCATGTTAAATATATATTAAAGTGTAAATAAATAATAAATTGCGTTCGTTGACTGACCAAATTGAAACCGGTTGCAAATTCTGGTTGCGTATTAATATTGATATATGCCCAAATATGGGCATTGTTGACATGTCTATGCATACGCATTAAAAACACGTTTCTGCCAACATAACAGCACCGACACAAAGGATCCTTTTGGAAGAATTTCTTCAACTTATGGTAATTCAAGCGCATTGTTGTTGGTACTACGGACACCTATAAGAAAATTATAGAAGTCACATATGAATATCGGACCAACGGCCGGTCGCTCGCACTGCCGGGGTCCCGTCTGTGCAATCAAAATGGTCCAGTTTTCTAAATCTATCAGCTGTATTAATATCCTGTCCATACCATTTTGGAAGAGGGAAATCAGAGTGTTCGACAAAGACATTCATGTTAACTGTACCACCCTATACTGAAGTCAAGTCTGCTTGCATGTTAGTGACAGCTTCGAGCGAAGGGCAAGGTCACCACCGGAATAAGAAAAGACAACCGTGATCTACTCAAAGCGTTTTATGCTAGCTAGAGATAGGGGATATTTTTCACATTTCACATTTCACATTTGGGATATTTTGGATTACATAATCAAAAGTAAGGCACACTTCTATGGAGTTTTCGAATGATTTGTATCGGAAATATTCACTTTGAGTGATCTAGTCATGCAGTGGCGAATGTTCATTCATGAACAAACACCTGCGGAGGCAATGTCACAAAATCCGCTTCGAATGGCGACACTGATGGCACAACCGGAGCATCGAACGTAAGTCTAGATATCTTCATTTCACCACGCTTAACTTTTTACGTTATATCAAATTGAAAGTCGCGAAAGTGGTCGGGCGCGTCACGCTCATTTGGGACCCTCGATCAGTCGGTAGACATTGCATATGGATATGCATGGCTCGATTATATTATGTCTGCAGTAGCTCTGTGCATAACTTATATAGAATGCAAAGCGAATTTAATGCGTGTGACGATCTTGTTCGGTTTAATAAAGTGCGTGTAAATGTCTCTCGGTTTCGTGAGATTCCTTTAGTTCTGCCTTGTAGTTGAGAAAGCGAATGACGTCTCGCGATTTTTTATGAATGAAAAGAGTAGTTCCAATGTGACAGAGGTCACGGTTATCCAATCAAAACGAATAAAACGAGGTCAACCTTGTACGACACACGTGTGACGTACGGATTTAGTATCTTACCACCTGTATAATCACCACGTGGCTAAAAAAATCATTACTGTAACTCCATAGACAATGTCTCTGCTCTACGAGACAACTGTTGCTCTTTAAGCTAGACACTGCCTCTGTTGTACACCTGGACACCGCGTCTGGTAGGTTTCCCTGTTGCTCTCTAAGCTGGACACTGTCTCTGTTGTACAACTAGACACCGTGTCTGGTAGGTTTCCCTCTTGCTCTGAAAGCTAGACACTGTTTCTGTTGTACAACTAGACACCGTAGCTAGACACTGTCTCTGTTGTACAACTAGACACTGTGTCTGTAAGGTTTACATGTTGCTCTCAAAGCTAGACACTGTCTCTGTTGTACAACTAGACACCGTAGCTAGACACTATCTCTGTTGTACAACTAGACACCGTGTCTGGAAGGTTTACCTGTTCCTCCCCTCAAAGCTAGACACTGTCTCTGTTGTACAACTAGACACCGTGTCTGGAAGGTTTACCTGTTGCTCTCAAAGCTAGACACTGCCTCTGTTGTACAACTAGACACCGTGTCTGGAAGGTTTACCTGTTGCTCTTTAAGCTAGACACTGTCTCTGTTGTACAACTAGACACCGTGTCTTGTAGGTTTACCTGTTCCTCCCTCGAAGCTAGACACTGTCTCTGTTGTACAACTAGACACCGTGTCTGGAAGGTTTACCTGTTGCTCTTAAAGCTTTACACCGTCTCTGTTGTACAACTAGACACCGTGTCTGGAAGGTTTACCTGTTGCTCTCAAAGCTAGACACTGTCTCTGTTGTACTTCATTTCACCACGCTTAACTTTTTACGTTATATCAAATTGAAAGTCGCGAAAGTGGTCGGGCGCGTCACGCTCATTTGGGACCCTCGATCAGTCGGTAGACATTGCATATGGATATGCATGGCTCGATTATATTATGTCTGCAGTAGCTCTGTGCATAACTTATATAGAATGCAAAGCGAATTTAATGCGTGTGACGATCTTGTTCGGTTTAATAAAGTGCGTGTAAATGTCTCTCGGTTTCGTGAGATTCCTTTAGTTCTGCCTTGTAGTTGAGAAAGCGAATGACGTCTCGCGATTTTTTATGAATGAAAAGAGTAGTTCCAATGTGACAGAGGTCACGGTTATCCAATCAAAACGAATAAAACGAGGTCAACCTTGTACGACACACGTGTGACGTACGGATTTAGTATCTTACCACCTGTATAATCACCACGTGGCTAAAAAAATCATTACTGTAACTCCATAGACAATGTCTCTGCTCTACGAGACAACTGTTGCTCTTTAAGCTAGACACTGCCTCTGTTGTACACCTGGACACCGCGTCTGGTAGGTTTCCCTGTTGCTCTCTAAGCTGGACACTGTCTCTGTTGTACAACTAGACACCGTGTCTGGTAGGTTTCCCTCTTGCTCTGAAAGCTAGACACTGTTTCTGTTGTACAACTAGACACCGTAGCTAGACACTGTCTCTGTTGTACAACTAGACACTGTGTCTGTAAGGTTTACATGATGCTCTCAAAGCTAGACACTGTCTCTGTTGTACAACTAGACACCGTAGCTAGACACTATCTCTGTTGTACAACTAGACACCGTGTCTGGAAGGTTTACCTGTTCCTCCCCTCAAAGCTAGACACTGTCTCTGTTGTACAACTAGACACCGTGTCTGGAAGGTTTACCTGTTGCTCTCAAAGCTAGACACTGCCTCTGTTGTACAACTAGACACCGTGTCTGGAAGGTTTACCTGTTGCTCTTTAAGCTAGACACTGTCTCTGTTGTACAACTAGACACCGTGTCTTGTAGGTTTACCTGTTCCTCCCTCGAAGCTAGACACTGTCTCTGTTGTACAACTAGACACCGTGTCTGGAAGGTTTACCTGTTGCTCTTAAAGCTTTACACCGTCTCTGTTGTACAACTAGACACCGTGTCTGGAAGGTTTACCTGTTGCTCTCAAAGCTAGACACTGTCTCTGTTGTACAACTAGACACCGTGTCTGGAAGGTTTACCTGTTGCTCTCAAAGCTTGACACCGTCTCTGTTGTACAACTAGACACCGTGTCTGGAAGGTTTACCTGTTTCCCCCCTCAAAGCTAGACACTGTCTCTGTTGTACAACTAGACACCGTGTCTGGAAGATTTACCTGCTGCTCTCTAAGCTAGACACTGTCTCTGTTGTACAATTAGGCACCGTGTCTGTAAGGTTTACCTGTTTCTCCCTCGAAGCTAGACACTGTCTCTGTTGTACAACTAGACACCGTGTCTGGAAGGTTTACCTGCTGCTCTCTAAGCTAGACACTGTCTCTGTTGTACAATTAGGCACCGTGTCTGTAAGGTTTACCTGTTGCTCTCTAACCTAGACACTGTCTCTGTTGTACAACTAGACACCGTGTCTTGAAGGTTTACCTGTTCCTCCCTCGAAGCTAGACACTGTCTCTGTTGTACAACTAGACACCGTGTCTGGAAGGTTTACCTGTTGCTCTCAAAGCTAGATACTGTCTCTGTTGTACAACTAGACACCGTGTCTGGAAGGTTTCCCTGTTGCTCTCTAAGCTAGATACTGTCTCTGTTGTACAACTAGACACCGTGTCTTGAAGGTTTACCTGTTGCTCTCAAAGCTAGACACTGTCTCTGATGTACAACTAGACACCGTGGCTGGAAGTTTACATGTTGCTCTAAACGGTAGACACTGTCTCTGTTATACAACTAGACACCGTGTCTCTAAGGTTTACTTTTTGCTCTCAAAGCTTGACACTGTCTCTGTTGTACAACTGGACATCGTGTCTGGAAGATTTACCTGTTCCTCCCCTCAAAGCTAGACACTGTCTCTGTTGTACAACTAGACACCGTGTCTAGAAGGTTTACCTGTTGCTCTTAACGCTAGACACTGTCTCTGTTATACAACTAGACACCGTGTCTCTAAGGTTTACTTTTTGCTCTCAAAGCTTGACACTGTCTCTGTTGTACAACTGGACATCGTGTCTGGAAGATTTACCTGTTCCTCCCCTCAAAGCTAGACACTGTCTCTATTGTACAACTAGACACCGTGTCTGGAAGGTTTACCTGTTGCTCTCTAAGCTAGACACTTGTCTCTGTTGTACAACTAGACACCGTGTCTGGTACATTTCCCTGTTGTTGTTTTAAGCATATTTAGCCATTCATATCCATTCACGAAGCGGCGTTGCTGGTTATATTTTATCTGTTCTTTTCACCAGATGCTTTGTCTTCTGGAGTAGTTGTAGTTCGGTATGAGTTGAACACCATGCCCTGTTAGATACGCTGTACCTTGGTTTTATACTTCAGTGCATCTTGAGAAATTATTCAGTGGTCCCAAACCGAAAGAATAATTCGGAGAGAACAGCGCTACATCTGGCTGCCATCAAGGGAAACACTAGGTGTGTAGCACCATACGTTACATGTCTGTGTATCAGCGAACATATTGTTGCCAAACAATTTTGATTACAAAATCTGACTATTATTTTAAGGAAGGAGCAAAACCATTAGAAATCGTATTTAAAGTTATCTGTGTTCATACAAATGAGGATTATACCAATACTTCAAATTCATCGTAATTTTAAGATTTAACATCTCCAGTGACAAGAAAGGGTCCTCGTCCCTTCTATATTTAATGACAACGATTGTGAAAGTGGAAAGAGCAGAAATAGTTGATATAACATTAAACTTATCAGATATTTGTAACACTAAGTTGTCGATGAACAGGTCCGCGGAGGTAATAGTGAAGGAGAGCGGGAACGCCGTGTTTGCCGAGGACCAGGGCGGAAACACCCCCCTCCACCTGGCCGCTCAGGGGAGACACAAGGACACCGTACAGTTACTTCTTCTCCACGGAGCCGACACAAAACACATGTAAGGATTGCAACAGGCACAAAGCACAAGTAAGGATTGTAACAGGCACAAAGCACAAGTAAGGATTGCAACAGGCACTAAAACACAAATTAGATTGTAACAGGCACTAAAACACAAGTAAGGATTGCAACAGGCATAAAAACACAAGTAAGCCTTTGTAACGCACCAGACACAGGATGGACTTTTTAACAGAGAAATCAAACTTTTGTGATGAACCAAACGCAAGAAAGGCTTCTAACTGACACAAAAAGCAATTAAGGCCTGTGATATACACGAAAGGCAATTTAGGCCTGTGATATACACAAAAGGCAATTAATGGCTTGCAACTGACACAAAGGTAAGCAAGGCTTATTACAGACGCAACAGGCAATTAATGGCTTGTTACAGACGCAACAGGCAATTAATGGCTTGTAACTGACACGAAAGGCAAGCAAAGCTTGTTACAGAGCAAAAACACAAGTAAGGCTTGTAGCAGATACAAGAACACATGTGAGGCAGTCGTTAACCAGTCGCAAAACATTAGGACTTTGTAACTGGCAGGAAACTTCACTTTTTCATTCGTTATCACAGTAAGGTTTGAATGTTTTCAGGAATGCATCAGGCCACAATGTATTGGACTTGGCCGCCTCAAGCGGGTGTGAAGAGACCTGTAACATATTGATTCGGTTCGACTCCCACGCCAAGGAAGATCTACATCATACAGTGAGTCAATCAGTGTTGTTTCACTTGACAGTCAGTGACACTCCAGCCATTTCCCGACGGTCTGTAAATAATCTATCCACTATCCACGTTGGCTAAGTACGATGACACGCAAACAGCCAGGTCAGACATCTGATCCCCAGTAGCAGACATTAATGGGACCGTTGTCTGATGATAGAGCGTCTGCTCAAAGAGTGTAATGTCGGGGGTTTGATCTCCGGCCGGGTCATACCAAGATCAAGAGATACCGCGTCATACATGTTGTTACCCTGCCTGGCGCTCGGCATTAAGGGAATAAAACAAGGACTGGTCGGCTCGGAGTCGGTTTACAGTGCCTGATTGGGATATTCATGTTAACCTGCGGCATGGTATCTCAGTGGGCTGGCACTATATTTATGTGTAATCTTGAACACGATTTAAACCCCATTTCACCTCGCCTCATTGGACGGGGCACGAATGACAGTTTTACAGTGCCAGCCCACTAAGATACCATGCCTCAGACACAGTATACTCCGAGCCGAGTTTTAGACCCTTAATGTCGCAGCCCATGACACGGACGGGGATTGAACCACCGACCTCCCGCTCTCCAGGCAGACGCTCTATCATCTAGACCACGGAGACTGTCCCTGTGTGGTATACTGTGTACTATGTGAGATTTTTTTGTATAACGCCGCACTCGGCAATAATCCTGATCTTTTACGTGGGCCTGTAAATTATCGAGTCTGGACCAGACAATCCAGTGATTGATATTATAAACAACGAACCACGCTTTCGGGTACGATGGCACGCCACCAACCAAGCCACACTGCCTGACCATCCGACCACCCGACCACCTGACCACCAGACCACCCGACCACCCGACTCACTGATCTAACCCGTACTCCCCACGGGCTGCAGTAATACCCAATGCTGACGTCTAGTGACGGTAATTTGTTTTGTTGTCAGACCAGCCCTCTGAACTTGGCGTGCAAAAATGGACACCTTCGAGTGGTCAAACTGCTGTTAGAGAACGATGGCGACGTCAATGTTAAGGACGAAAGTGGACTGAATTGCCTTGACCTTGCTGTGGACAATAAACACAGGTAAACTGAATGCATCCAACGTGGGCGTTATCGTTAAAAAGATTAAGGACACGGGATCGAGAAGCGCTCAAAATACAACCTCACACACACACCTTTGTATTATCCATCTTGTTCAAGTAAGGTAGTTACGACGAATCCATTAGGAGGACATAAATTCACGTCCTCTTTTGCATTGTGATGTAGAAACCCCTATTGACGTCATGTTTAATGACGTCACAATGTAAATGACGCCAAATAGTATCATTGTTGACGTAATGTTAACCATCTCAGCTTCAGGATACGATTTGAAATACAGAAGATAATATCGCGACACTACAGTGACATCATGAAGTGTTGATAATAGAGAGATTATGACATTCGTGTCAGGAGCCATGTATTTCTTCCGCCAGTTCTGACATTAGTGTTGCAAAATTAGTAACACACACTCATGTAATAATCTATATTAATCCTGCCTAATCCTGTTAATCTGCATCATTATGTCGCGCCGTCCTTCCATAGGTCACTTGTGTTTCTGGCGCAATATTCAAAAACCGTTCAGTTTCCGACAGTTTCTTGATAAATTTTTGTGTAACAGGGCTATGGCAGCTTCTGTGGTAAGAGATTTGAGTCTTCTGTGCTTGTTGGTGTTAAAATTATGTTTATGTTTCTAGAGACGTCGCTCGCCACATCATCCGGTCCACCCAATGGAAAGATGCTCTTAAAAACAGCGTTAAAGCATCAAAGGGTAGATGCACCTGCGAGTTGTCTTGCGCGTGTGTTAAAAAGTCCAAGAACAGAGTTGACACACCCATGCGTCGACTCATAAAGAAAATGCCAGGTATCTGATTACATCTTTTGATGCATGCAGTCGCATGATTTGCGAATCCTGACCACATAACCTAAGTCGGAGTACGTGGACGAAAAAGAACATTGTACTCTTGACAACGTTGAACATAGTCAAACACCTTTGTGTCGAAGTAAGGGGACTAACGTAAATACTTCGAGTTACCCGAGGTTCGACAAAACCGGAAAAAATGAATAAAGAAGGAATGTTTGTCATGGAGTTCCGGGATATATTAAGGAGATAAAAAATGTGTTTTCAATGTAGAGCTAGTTTACCTGTAGCACAGCACAGTATGTTTATCTCCATTCTACCATGACTACTATGAATAAAACGCGAACTCGTTGGTGTTAGAAAATATACTGAGTGAAGCAGCATTGGTTGTGGCAGTGTCTTGAGTGGGCTGTCCATCTGAATTACGGAATCACCGACAACAGCTTTAAACAAAATATGGCGCTGTCAAACAGTGTGTTTACACCGTAATTTTTTACTCGAACATATGACAGGCACTGAAAGCATATAAGCACGACAACTTGGTAAGCTAACATATATGAGGTAGGCATCCCTAAGAAAACGGAGCAAGCTTTGCAAAGTTTTCGTTCTACAGCGCAGGTCACCATTATGATGTCATATCGCTCATTGTGACGCAAAAGATATGACGTCACGGTCGTATATAGAAAAACGCCAAATTCTAAGCTCTCTGTAGCCCCCAAAACTTAAAATACATTCTCTTTGTAGATTTCTATTGTGTTTTCTGTACGAAATGTATTGCCACACATCCTTTGAATATTGTAGTAACCGCAACTTTGCGTTTTGTAACCTTTATAATATATAATTATTTAAATATACCTACCGACAATGACTGAATAAAGGCACTATTCTATGAATATTAGCTTCCGCGGTGAGGCTACCGACAAACCAGCTGTTTCAGTCAAAGGAGTTTATTGTGATTTAATATCCTCTGATTGACCAGTCAGAATCTTGTAATTTCCAATTTCATGGTAGAATGGATTATATACCACTTGTATCGTCGGATTTCGGGACATCGGAGTGAAAATATCATGTTAAAATTCTCATCGTTAGGATTCAGAAACAGAGGATCGCATATTCTTTGAGAGATATATAATGTTTGTCGTGGTGATCCCATGACAAATAATTATCTTATGCTTGTTTCGAGGCTTCCGAGACAAATGCGTGCACAGTGACTGTTCTGAGATTATCTCCCCCTAGTACAGGGATTCATTGGAGGAGTTGCATGGTTAGGTATTTGTCTGTGCTCTAGTGACCGTCTAGCTATTACAACGTGCAAGATGTAGAATGACGTCGTCTCTCATTATGTGTGTTTGTAGATGTTGCCTATGAGGTTCTGGACAAATGTATCGACTCCACATCGACGTCCAAGCAGCCCCTGTATGACTATCAGTTTATTGATGATCTGTACGAGTCCTGGATTTCTACAGGTATTCCGTTTTGCCAAACAACCATCACTCTTTTAATTATCCAATTTCCAGTTTTTCTATGTAGTTGTGGAAGCCAAATAAATGTCTCAGTACCATGCAAATACAATGACTCCAAAGTTGTGCGATGTTGGTGCATTGTAACATTCAGAAAGTCTTTGTAAACTAAACTCATTTCAATATGGTGAAATGAAGAAAGAAGCCAAATATTAGGAATGACCACCACACAATGTTCACACACACAGCACATGTGTCCATTGTCCTCTGCCAACACGATTAGACGTCACGCTTTCAACGAGCACAACTTGCAAATATACATACACTGAACTTTTAAACAGAATTTTGATCTATTTCCCTGTGAATATTCCTTGGCTTATGTCTCAGTGATGACAAATGAATTATTTCTGATAACTGTATAAACATGGAATTTAAAAAAAAATGATCTACTGTCCAAGAATCGAAATATCATGCAGGAATGAATTTCCTGTGGTACAAATGTACATTCTGGAACATTTAATTACTTTTAAAAATGTACATGCCAAGAGATGCAGATAAACGAGCTGTAATATATGTCATTGTCAATCACAAGGAAACATCTTTTGATTATATAATGTGTGTTATATTGACAAACTGAACGCTATCCCGAGGGTTGACATTCTATACGTACTGGTTTTTGATTCAGATACTCCAAAAAACAGCGATGGAAAAATGTCCAAGGAAAAACAAAAAAAGAAAGAAAACAACGATCTGACCCCTTATTCAAAGAAAGCTAGCACCTTCAAGAAGAACCACCCCCTCAAGATCATGGTAATGCCTTAGTTTTATGTTATATTGTCCTAGAGTTGGTCGTACACACCACTCTTTGCACCATCACTATAAGAGTGCCAACCCTACTCATGTCCAGTAGCTGAATATGCACACAGGAGACGGGATGTGCTGGTGTACTATGGAATTATTCTCTGTTACAACTCGAGGATGTTACAAAAGGAAGGAGTAGTATAATTTTCTGTCACGACATGATGTTACAGAAGACATGAGAGGTGTACTTGTTTGTCATGACTTGATGTTGCATAAGGGAGGTAAGGCATTCTTTTCTGTCATGGCAGGATCTTACTTAAGGGAGGAGAGGTATAATTGTCTGTCATGGCATGATGTTACATGAGACAGGAGAGGTATAAATATCTGTCATGGCAGAATGTTACAGAAGACAGGAGAGGTATAATTGTCTGTCATGGCAGAATGTTACATGAGACATGAGAGGTATAATTGTCTGTCATGACATGATGTTAAACAATGGAGGAGGGGTATAATTGTCTGCCATGGCATGATGTTACATGAGACAGGAGATGTATAATTATCTGTCATGGCATGATGTTACATGAGACAAGAGAGGTATAATTGTCTGTCGTGGCAGAATGTTATATGAGACAGGAGAGGCGTTATTTTCTGCCATGGCATGATGTTACATGAGACAAGAGAGGTATAATTGTCTGTCATGGCAGAATGTTACATGAGACAGAAGATGTATACTTGTCTGTCATGGCAGAATGTTACATGAGGCAGGAGAGGTATAATTGTCTGTCATGGCATGATTTTACATGTGGCAGGAGAGGTATAATTGTCTGTCATGGCAGAATGTTACATGAAACAGGAGGGGTATAATTGTCTGCCATGGCATGATGTTGCATGCGACAGGAGAGGTATAATTGTCTGTCATGGTATGATGTTACATGAGGCAGGAGAGGTATAATTGTCTGCCATGGCAGAATGTTACATGAGACAGGAGAGGTATAATTGTCTGTCATGGCATGATGTTACATGAGACAGGAGAGGTATAATAGTCTATCATGGCAGAATGTTACATGAGACAGGGGAGGTATAATTGTCTGTCATGGCAGAATGTTACATGAAACAGGAGAGGTATAATTGTCTGTCATGGCATGATGTTAGATGAGGGAGGAGAGGTATAATAGTCTGTCATGGAAGAATGTTAGATGCGACAGGAGAGGTATAATTGTCTGTCATGGCATGATGTTACATGAGGGAGGAGAGGTATAATAGTCTGTCATGGAAGAATGTTAGATGCGACAGGAGAGGTATAATTGTCTGTCATGGCATGATGTTTCATGATGTAGGAGATGTATAATTGTATATCATGGCAGAGTGTTACATGAGGTAGGAGAGGTATAATTGTATATCATGGCATGATGTTACATGGGGCAGGATAGGTATAATTGTGTGCCATGGCTTGATGTTACATGAGACAGGATAGGTATAATTGTTTGCCCTGGCATGAAGTTACATGGGGCAGGAGAGGTATAATTGTGTGCCATGGCATGACGTTACATAATGGAGGAGATGCATTTTTGTGTACCATGTCAGAATGTTACATGAGACAGGAGAGGTATAATTGTGTTCCATAGCAGAATGTTACATGAGGCAGGAGAGGTATAATTGTCTGTCATGTCATGATGTTACATATTTGAGAAGAGGTATAATTGTCTGCCATGGCATGACGTTACATGAGACAGGAGAGGTATAATTGTCTGTCATGACATGATGTTACATAATGGAGGAGGGGTATAATTGTCTGTCATGGCAGAATGTTACATGATAAAGGAGAGGTATAATTGTCTTTCATAGCATGATGTTACATGAGGCAGGAGAGGTATAATTGTGTGCCATGGCATGACGTTACATAATGGAGGAGAGAAATGTTTGTGTACCATGGCAGAATGTTACATGCGACAGGAGAGGTATAATTGTCTGTCATGCCATGATGTTAAATAATGGAGGAGATGTATAATTGTCTGTCACGGCATTATGTTACATGAGACAGGAGACGTATAATTGTCTGTCATGACTTGATGTTACATAATGGATTGAGGTATTATTATCTGCCATGGCGGAATGTTACATGAGGCAGGAGAGGTATAATCGTGTGCCATGTCATGATGTTACATGAGGCAGGAGAGGTATAATTGTCTGTCATTGCATGATGTTACATGAGGCAGGAGAGGTATAATCGTGTGCCATGTCATGATTTTACATGAGACAGGAGAGGTATAATAGTCTATCATGGCAGAATGTTATATGAGACAGGGGAGGTATAATTGTCTGTCATGGCAGGATGTTACATGAGGCAGGAGAGGTATAATTGTCTGTCATGGCAGGATGTTACATGAGGCAGGAGAGGTATAATCGTGTGCCATGTCATGATGTTACATGAGACAGGAGAGGTATAATAGTCTATCATGGCAGAATGTTATATGAGACAGGGGAGGTATAATTGTCTGTCATGGCAGAATGTTACATGAGGCAGGAGAGGTATAATCGTGTGCCATGTCATGATTTTACATGAGACAGGAGAGGTATAATAGTCTAATATGGCAGAATGTTATATGAGACAGGGGAGGTATAATTGTCTGTCATGGCAGAATGTTACATGAAACAGGAGAGGTATAATTGTCTGTCATGGCATGATGTTAGATGAGGGAGGAGAGGTATAATAGTCTGTCATGGAAGAATGTTAGATGCGACAGGAGAGGTATAATTGTCTGTCATGGCATGATGTTACATGAGGGAGGAGAGGTATAATAGTCTGTCATGGAAGAATGTTAGATGCGACAGGAGAGGTATATAATTGTCTGTCATGGCATGATGTTTCATGATGTAGGAGATGTATAATTGTATATCATGGCAGAGTGTTACATGAGGTACGAGAGGTATAATTGTATATCATGGCATGATGTTACATGAGGCAGGAGAGGTATAATTGTGTGCCATGGCATGGCGTTACATGGGGCAGGATAGGTATAATTGTTTGCCCTGGCATGAAGTTACATGGGGCAGGAGAGGTATAATTGTGTGCCATGGCATGACGTTACATAATGGAGGAGAAGCATTTTTGTGTACCATGTCAGAATGTTACATGAGACAGGAGAGGTATAATTGTGTTCCATGGCAGAATGTTACATGAGGCAGGAGAGGTATAATTGTCTGTCATGTCATGATGTTACATATTTGAGAAGAGGTATAATTGTCTGCCATGGCATGACGTTACATGAGACAGGAGATGTATAATTGTCTGTCATGACATGATGTTACATAATGGAGGAGAAGTATAATTGTCTGTCATGGCAGAATGTTACATGAGTCATGAGAGGTATAATTGTATGTCATGGCAGAATGTTACATGAGGCAGGAGAGGTAAAATTGTGTGCCATGGCAGAATGTTTTATGAGGTAGGAGAGGTATAATTGTGTCATGGGATGATGTTACATGAGGCAGGAGAGGTATAATTGTGTGCCATGGCATGACATTACCTGGGGCAGGAGAGGTATAATCGTGTGCCATGTCATGAAGTTACATGAGGCAGGAGAGGTATAATTGTGTGCCATGGCATGACGTTACCTGGGGCAGGAGAGGTATAATCGTGTGCCATGTCATGACGTTACATAATGGAGGAGGGGTATAATTGTCTGTCACAGCATTATGTTACATGAGACAGGAGAGGTATAATTGTCTGTCATGACTTGATGTTACATAATGGATTGAGGTATTATTATCTGCCATGGCAGAATGTTACATGAGGCAGGAGAGGTAAAATTGTGTGCCATGGCAGAATGTTTTACGAGGTAGGAGAGGTATAATTGTGTCATGGGATGATGTTACATGAGGCAGGAGAGGTATAATCGTGTGCCATGTCATGATGTTACATGAGGCAGGAGAGGTATAATTGTCTGTCATTGCATGATGTTACATGAGGCAGGAGAGGTATAATTGTCTGTCATGACAGAATGTTACATGAGGCAGGAGAGGTATAATTTTCTGTCATGACATGATGTTACATAATGGAGGAGGGGGATAATTGTTTGCCATGGCAGAATGTTACATGAGACAGGAGAGACATTATTGTCTGTCATGGCATGATGTTACATGAGGTAGGAGAGGTATAATTGTGTTCCATGGCAGAATGTTACATTAGACAGGAGAGGTATAATTGTCTGTCATGGCAGAATGTTACATTAGACAGGAGAGGTATAATTATCTGTCATGGCATGATGTTACATACTTGAGAAGAAGTATAATTGTCTGCCATGGCATGACGTTACATGAGACAGGTGAGGTATAATTGTCTGTCATGACTTGATGTTACATAATGGAGGAGAGGTATTAGTGTCTGCCAAAGCAGAATGTTATATGAGGCAGGAGAGGTATAATTGTGTGCCATGGCAGAATGTTACATGAGGCAGGAGAGGTATAATTGTATGTCATGGCATGATGTAACATGAGGCAGGAGAGGTATAATTGTCTGTCATGGCAGAATGTTACATGAGACAGGAGAGGCATTATTGTCTGTCATGGCAGAATGTTACATGAGGCAGGAGAGGTATAATTGTCTTTAATGACATGATGTCTTATAATGGAGGAGAGGTATAATTGTCTGTCATGGCATGATGTTACATAGGACAGGAGAGGTATAATTATCTGCGATGGCAGAATGTTACATGAGACAGGAGAGGTATAATTGTCTGTCATGACATGATGTTACATACTGGAGAAGAGGTATAATTGTCTGCCATGGGAGAATGTTTCACGAGACAGGAGAGGTGTAATTGTCTGTCATGGCATGATGTTACATAATTGAGGAGAGTTTGCATTTTAATTGAAGCAGAATGTTACATGAGACAGGAGAGGCATTATTGTGTGTCATGGGAGAATGTTACATGAGGCTGTAGAGGCATTATTGTCCGTCATGGCAGGATGTTACATGAGACAGGAGAGGCATTATTGTCTGTCATGGCAGAATGTTACAAGAGACAGGAGAGGCATTGTTGTGTGTCATGGCAGAATGTTACATGAGACAAGAGAGGCATTATTGTCTGTCATGGCAGAATGTTACATGGGGCAGGAGAGGCATTATTGTCTGTCATGGCAGAATGTTACATGAGACAGGAGAGGTATAATTCCCTGTCATGACATGATGTTACATAGTGGAGAAGAGATATAATTGTTTGCCATGGCAGCATGTTACATGATGCAGATGTATAATTGTCTGTCATGACATGATGTTACATAATGGAGGAGAGGTATAATTGTCTGCCATGGCAGAATGTTACATGAGGCAGGAGAGGTATAATTGTCTTTAATGACATGATGTCTTATAATGGAGGAGAGGTATAATTGTCTGTCATGGCATGATGTTACATGCGACAGGAGAGGTATAATTGTCTGCGATGGCAGAATGTTACATGAGACAGGAGAGGTATAATTGTCTGTCATGACATGATGTTACATACTGGAGAAGAGGTATAATTGTCTGCCATGGGAGAATGTTTCACGAGACAGGAGAGGTGTAATTGTCTGTCATGGCATGATGTTACATAATTGAGGAGAGTTTGCATTCTAATTGAAGCAGAATGTTACATGAGACAGGAGAGGCATTATTGTGTGTCATGGGAGAATGTTACATGAGGCTGTAGAGGCATTATTGTCCGTCATGGCAGGATGTTACATGAGACAGGAGAGGTATAATTTTCTGTCATGGCAGAATGTTACATGAGACAAGAGAGGCATTATTGTGTGTCATGGCAGGACGCTACATAATTATCTGCCACACCTGACACTGACATTGGTATATGGGCGCCTACAAGCAGCCCTCCTGTACTCAATTTTCGCAGGTGAAATATGGCCGAGACGAGCTGCTGCAGCATCCGGTGGTGAGGAATCTGATCATGACGTTGTGGTGGCAGTTCGGGTGGCGCTACTACCTGGCGACGGCTGTCTTTCACACCTTCTTCCTCATCCTTCTCTCGAGAGTCGTCCTGATGAGCAAGCCACCGCATGAATAGTAAGGCACTATCTACTTCATTGACTGAAACTGACATAGAGTGTTTTCTCCGGTTTTGTGACCTTGACCTTCAGACACTGCGGATGAAATCTTACATAAAAGTCTCACATTTGCTAGTGCATACAGTAAACTACGGTTATAACGAACTCGAAGGGACCACTCATTTTAGTTCGTAATAACCGTAGTTCGTTATAAGCATACATACAGCATTTATACAACAAACGGTCGGGACTAAAAACAAGTTCGTTATATCGGTCAGTTCGTTATAAACGTGTTCGTTATAAACGTAGTTTACTATATATAAGTGGTTTTATGACCATCAGTTTGGATGCCTATCAATACAACCGAAACTTACATGCGTGGAAGGATAATGTGCATAATGACATCATAAATGCTGCACGCACATATTTCACAATATTTTTAGAGGAATTTGTATTTTAAGTGTACAATAAATTCAAGCGCTAGTGTTTGAGTCCATCTGTTCGATCTGTCATTAATATTGTATCATCTGCTTTCACTGACATACCCACTGCCTTTCCCTTGCAGTCTCTCCTATGAGATTGAGAGTGTACGAAACGACTCGTGTAGATCGGTAATCGACCAGACAGACCTCAGCGACTGGCTGGCTATAGAGAAGGGCACCATGTACGCCCTGATGGTGATCGGCGTTATCTTTGAAGTAAGCTCCACGTGCAATACCACTCGACATTGTACAAGACAATCAGCAGTGCCACTGTATCATACTCTTCTTAGCGCACTATAACAAGAGACATAATGAACACACAATGCCATTTGGAAAGTGGTCAAATGTAATAAAATGTTATATTTGGGATAATACCTTTGTAAAGTACAGATTCTTGTACCTGTTTGGTTGGGACCGTGTGCTGGCGATAAGGTGCCTCACTCTGGCATTGTGGGTTCGAATCCCTGACGGAACTCAACCCAAAAAGCTCAAGAATATGTACTTTACAAAGAAAGTGTTATCCCAAAATTGTTACAATAAACATAATGTTTACGATGTTCCTCTGTATTGTTTTTAATCCATTACCAATACAAAGCTACCAACAAGACAGTGCTTCGTTTAGAGTTGGTACTATGATTGTTGTTGAGATTCATCGATTGATCATAACGGGTAGTTTTGCACCTACAGATCCAGCAGATTTACACCTCAAGATCCGCCTACTTCACCAGCCTGGAGAATTATGTTGAGTGGGTTGTCTTCATCCTCTCCTTCCTTTTCCTTCTCGATTTCAACCTTTGCTACACACGAACCGGATTCAGAGAGGTATGTGCAGCTTGTATTTATTTCACGTACTGTTACGCACGAAACGGTTTCAGAGAGGTATGTGTAGCCTATATCTATTTTCATTACTGCTACGCACAAAGAGGTTTCAGAGAGGTACGTGTAGCCTATATCTATTTTCATTACTGCTACGCACAAAGAGGTTTCAGAGAGGTATGTGTATCTATTTTCATTACTGCTACGCACAAAGAGGTTTCAGAGAGGTATGTGTAGTCTATATCTATTTTAATTACTGCTACGCACGAAACGGTTTCAGAGAGGTATGTGTAGCCTATATCTATTTTCATTACTGCTACGCTTAAAGAGGTTTCAGAGAGATACCTGTAGCCTATATTTTTTATTTCAATTACACACCTCATGTAAACTCCCTTCATCGTTGTTCATGTGATGTCAGAGCAGGTATTCCACTCATTGTGTTATTGTTGTATGTATACTGTGTATTGAATGTTCCGGAACAGCAATGCTAATTTTGTCCTTCATTCCCACAAAAGCTCTTTCCTTCGAGATGGGTGGGAGACACACAAACCTGTACATTACACATTAATTCCAGCAATGGCAATGGTCTCTGGGCGCTTTCGCCCTCTTCTTCTCCTGGATCGACCTGGTGCTATACCTCAAGGCCTTCACGTCCCTAGGCTTGTATGTCATCATGTTCCAGCTCGTCTGTTGGACGTTTTTCAAGGTGTTTGTGGTCTTCTTCTGCCTGATTGCAGCATTTGCGCTCGGTTTCCATACACTGTTGCAAAACCAGGTACTTACCTATTCTCTCAGACCAGGCACACATGTATAATTTCAGAAATGGGTAAACACTCTCCCATCAGAACAAAGTGAATCGCGACAGAACCATTTCCTTAGTCATACTACTGTATAATTCCGACTATATGATAAGCATATGTTTCGGAATCACTATCACCTGTGACATACGCCACTTATTTTTTATTTACTCCTGATTGCAACCAGTAATCGGTAGTGCCAATATGTGTTTCTGTTCTTCTGCCCCCAACCGCCCCCTTTGCTGTGACACATTGTGTCAGTCAGTGTGTAGCTGGTCTTCAAACTGGATGTCATGTGAGCTCACTTCTTGCTGTGAAGTAACATCGCTTTTAGTGTAACGCCTAGTTAAGTCATTGATTGTGTGTACATAATCTATAGTACAATTTGCAGTAATCCGTTTTGACAAATGTCATTATGCAGTGGGTATCGCAATATTTGTGTTTGTTACAGATTCCATTTCGGGACGTTGCCAACTCCATCCTCCGAACATCGGTAATGTTCATCGGGGAAATGGACTATAATGACATATTCAATGCTGGTGTCAACGCTACTGGCGATGCATATGGGAAGGACAACAACCTAATCTACCCGGCAGCAACATCTGTCATGTTCTCCACCTTCATCCTACTGGCCTGTATAGTACTGATGAACCTCTTGGTTAGTAATACCGCTGCTCGTGTCATGTTCTCCACCTTCATCCTACTGGCCTGTAAAGTACTGATGAACCTCTTGGTTAGTAATACCGCTGCTCGTGTCATGTTCTCCACCTTCATCCTACTGGCCTGTATAGTACTGATGAACCTCTTGGTTAGTAATACCGCTGCTCGTGTCATGTGTCCACCTTCATCCTATTGGCCTGTATAGTACTGATGAACCTCTTGGTTAGTAATACCGGTGCTCGTGTCATGTTCTCCACCTTCATCCTACAAGCCTGTATAGTACTGATGAACCTCTTGGTTAGTAATACCGGTGCTCGTGTCATGTTCTCCACCTTCATCCTACAAGCCTGTATAGTACTGATGAACCTCTTGGCTAGTAATACCGGTGCTCGTGTCATGTTCTCCACCTTCATCCTACTGGCCTGTATAGTACTGATGAACCTCTTGGTTAGTAATACCGGTGCTCGTGTCATGTTCTCCACCTTCATCCTACAAGCCTGTATAGTACTGATGAACCTCTTGGTTAGTAATACCGGTGCTCGTGTCATGTTCTCCACCTTCATCCTAATGGCCTGTATAGTACTGATGAACCTCTTGGCTAGTAATACCGGTGCTCGTGTCATGTTCTCCACCTTCATCCTACTGGCCTGTATAGTACTGATGAACCTCTTGGTTAGTAATACCGGTGCTCGTGTCATGTTCTCCACCTTCATCCTACTGGCCTGTAAAGTACTGATGAACCTCTTGGTTAGTAATACCGCTGCTCGTGGTAAACATCTGTCATGTTCTCCACCTTCATTCTATTGGCCTGTATAGTACTGATGAACCTCTTGGTTAGTAATACCCATGGTAAACATCTGAATCCTTCATCACTTCGGGCTTCCCTCCCACATTAAGGTGATACGTCTTGATATAACTGGAATACTGTTAAAAGGGGCGTTGAACCCAACTCAATCACTCACTCACGCACTCTTGGTCAGCGTCTTCTTGCCCTACTCACATCAACAGTTGGTCTGTACTGGATGACATAGCCGAATATGTGTTTGCATTTTAAACTACAGCAAGGTATGACACTATTATACTTGTTTGCAGATTGAAACTACAGCAGAGAATGACACTGTCATACTTGTTTCTAGGTTAAAACTACAGCAAGGAATGACACTATCATACTTGTTTGCAGATTGAAACTACAGCAAGGAATGACACTATCATACTTGTTTGCAGATTGAAACTACAGCAAGGAATGACACTATCATACTTGTTTGCAGATTGAAAACTACAGCAAGAAATGACACTATCATACGTGTATACATGTTAAAACTACAACAAGGAATGACACTGTCATACTTGTTTGCAGATTGAAACTCGAAAGAGAATGACACTATCAAACTTGTTTGCGGGTTGAAACTACAGCAAGGAATGACACTATCAAACTTGTTTGCGGGTTGAAACTACAACAAGGAATGACACTATCATACTTGTTTGCAGGTTGAAACTACAGCAAGGAATGACACTATCATACTTGTTTGCAGATTGAAACTACAGCAAGAAAGGACACTATCATACTTGTTTCTAGGTTAAAACTACAGCAAGAAAGGACACTATCATACTTGTTTGCAGATTGAAACTACAGCAAGAAATGACACTATCATACTTGTTTGCAGGTTGAAACTACAGCAAGGAATGACACTATCATACTTGTTTGCTGGTTGAAACTACAGCAAGGAATGACACTATCATACTTGTTTGCAGATTGAAACTACAGCAAGGAAGGACACTATCATACTTGTTTCTAGGTTAAAACTACAGCAAGGAATGACACTATCATACTTGTTTGCAGATTGAAACTACAGCAGAGAATGACACTGTCATACTTGTTTCTAGGTTAAAACTACAGCAAGGAATGACACTATCATACTTGTTTGCACTTTGAAACTACAGCATGGAATGACACTGTCATACTTGTTTGCACTTTGAAACTACAACAAGGAATGACACTATCATACTTGTTTGCACTTTGAAACTACAGCATGGAATGACAGTATCATACTTGTTTGCAGGTTGAAACTACAACAAGGAATGACACTATCATACTTGTTTGCAGGTTGAAACTACAGCAAGAAATGACACTATCATACTTGTTTGCAGATTGAAACTCGAAAGAGAATGACACTATCAAACTTGTTTGCGGGTTGAAACTACAACAAGGAATGACACTATCATACTTGTTTCTAGGTTAAAACTACAGCAAGAAAGGACACTATCATACTTGTTTGCAGATTGAAACTACAGCAAGAAATGACACTATCATACTTGTTTGCAGGTTGAAACTACAGCAAGGAATGACACAATCATACTTGTTTGCAGATTGAAAACTACAGCAAGAAATGACACTATCATACGTGTATACATGTTAAAACTACAACAAGGAATGACACTGTCATACTTGTTTGCAGATTGAAACTCGAAAGAGAATGACACTATCAAACTTGTTTGCGGGTTGAAACTACAACAAGGAATGACACTGTCATACTTGTTTGCAGATTGAAACTCGAAAGAAAATGACACTATCAAACTTGTTTGCGGGTTAAAACTACAGCAAGGAATGACACTATCATACTTGTTTGCAGATTGAAACTTCAGCAAGGAATGACACTATCATACTTGTTTGCAGGTTGAAACTACAGCAAGGAATGACAATATCATACTTGTTTGCAGATTGAAACTCGAAAGAGAATGACACTATCATACTTGTTTGCAGGTTGAAACTACAGCAAGGAATGACACAATCATACTTCTTTGAAGGTTAAAACTACAGCAAGGAATGACACTATCATACATGTTTGCAGATTGAAACTTCAGCAAGGAATGACACTATCATACTTGTTTGCAGGTTAAAACTACAGCAAGGAATGACAATATCATACTTGTTTGCAGATTGAAACTCGAAAGAGAATGACACTATCATACTTGTTTGCAGGTTGAAACTACAGCAAGGAATGACACAATCATACTTCTTTGAAGGTTAAAACTACAGCAAGGAATGACACTATCATACATGTTTGCAGATTGAAACTTCAGCAAGGAATGACACTATCATACTTGTTTGCAGATTGAAACTACAGCAAGGAATGACACAATCATACTTCTTTGAAGGTTAAAACTACAGCAAGGAATGACACTATCATACTTGTTTGCAGGTTGATACTACAGCAAGGAATGACACTATCATACATGTTTGCAGATTGAAACTTCAGCAAGGAATGACACCATCATACTTGTTTGCAGATTGAAACTACAGCAAGGAATGACAATATCATACTTGTTTGCAGATTGAAACTCGAAAGAGAATGACACTATCATACTTGTTTGCAGATTGAAACTACAGCAAGGAATGACAATATCATACTTGTTTACAGATTGAAACTCGAAAGAGAATGACGCTATCATACTTGTTTGCAGGTTGAAACTACAGCAAGGAATGACAATATCATACTTGTTTGCAGATTGAAACTCGAAAGAGAATGACGCTATCATACTTGTTTGCAGGTTGAAACTACAGCAAGGAATGACAATATCATACTTGTTTGCAGATTGAAACTCGAAAGAGAATGACACTATCATACTTGTTTGCAGATTGAAACTACAGCAAGGAATGACAATATCATACTTGTTTGCAGATTGAAACTCGAAAGAGAATGACGCTATCATACTTGTTTGCAGGTTGAAACTACAGCAAGGAATGACAATATCATACTTGTTTGCAGATTGAAACTCGAAAGAGAATGACACTATCATACTTGTTTGCAGATTGAAAACTACAGCAAGGAATGACACTATCATACTTGTTTGCAGATTGAAACTACAGCAAGGAATGACACTATCATACTTGTTTGCAGATTGAAACTCGAAAGAGAATGACACTATCATACTTGTTTGCAGGTTGAAACTACAGCAAGGAATGACACTATCATACTTGTTTGCAGATTGAAAACTACAGCAAGGAATGACACTATCATACTTGTTTGCAGATTGAAACTACAGCAAGGAATGACACTATCATACTTGTTTGCAGATTGAAACTCGAAAGAGAATGACACTATCATACTTGTTTGCAGGTTGAAACTACAGCAAGGAATGACACTATCATACTTGTTTGCAGATTGAAAACTACAGCAAGGAATGACACTATCATACTTGTTTGCAGATTGAAACTACAGCAAGGAATGACACTATCATACTTGTTTGCAGATTGAAACTACAGCAAGGAATGACACTATCATACTTGTTTGCAGATTGAAACTACAGCAAGGAATGACACTATCATACTTGTTTGCAGATTGAAAACTACAGCAAGGAATGACACCATCATACTTGTTTGCAGATTGAAAACTACAGCAAGGAATGACACTATCATACTTGTTTGCAGATTGAAACTCGAAAGAGAATGACACTATCAAACTTGTTTGCGGGTTGAAACTACAACAAGGAATGACACTGTCATACTTGTTTGCAGATTGAAACTCGAAAGAAAATGACACTATCAAACTTGTTTGCGGGTTGAAACTACAACAAGGAATGACACTATCATACTTGTTTGCAGGTTGAAACTACAGCAAGGAATGACACTATCATACTTGTTTGCAGGTTGAAACTACGGCAAGGAATGACAATATCATACTTGTTTGCAGATTGAAACTCGAAAGAGAATGACGCTATCATACTTGTTTGCAGGTTGAAACTACAGCAAGGAATGACAATATCATACTTGTTTGCAGATTGAAACTTCAGCAAGGAATGACAATATCATACTTGTTTGCAGATTGAAACTCGAAAGAGAATGACGCTATCATACTTGTTTGCAGGTTGAAACTACAGCAAGGAATGACAATATCATACTTGTTTGCAGATTGAAACTCGAAAGAGAATGACGCTATCATACTTGTTTGCAGGTTGAAACTACAGCAAGGAATGACACTGTCATACTTGTTTGCAGATTGAAACTACAGCAAGGAATGACACTATCATACTTGTTTGCAGATTGAAACTCGAAAGAGAATGACACTATCATACTTGTTTGCGGGTTGAAACTACAACAAGGAATGACACTATCATACTTGTTTGCAGGTCGGACTGGCAGTAGATGACATCAAAGCCATTAGTCGAAAAGCTGCGTTCAAGAGGACGTCAATGCATGTGAGTAAAATAAGTTGAGTATGTATTGTACACCTTTGATGCTGATCTCTCAGGTAAAACATCTGCCGGAAACTCACCTAATTATAAGGACTTGACACTCCTAGACAAGATAATGTATTACATTATTGAGAAGTATATTTTTTATAGCCATGGGTAATTGTTTTGACACATTGATATTGAATGTCAAGGGTCAAGGTCATCAACAAGGTCATTGTCGTATAAAACCTCGCGAAGAATTTACTGTATGTCCAAGAAACGTGTTAATAACGTTACTAGGTGCGTGGTACTTCCTGTTTTAAGCTACATTGCATATGACATATTTTCATCAACCAGAAGTGAAATCAATGAACCAGAAGGGGTTATAACATTCTTATCAGAGGAATTGAACTTTCTGAGTTAACATTGTACTGCACTGGCCATTTCCCAAACCTGAAAAGATGTCATTAGAATAGAAGTGATGTCATTTGATTGGGAGTGATGGCATTACCAAACAGTACTCAGAAACGATATACCTTTCGACAACAAACCCTTTTTCGTTAATCACGAGAAATATATATTCCTCACAAACAAAGTAATCACGCAAAACATTTTGAGGAAAATATATCTTTAAGAGTAGCTGTGTTTTAGCGTTCCTGGTCCTTTTATCGTACTTTATGTTTTTAGCATTTTATTAAAGAGCATGTGTTGATATTTATTGGCAGGTTGACATAGTTTTAGATGTAGAGAAAGTTCTCTATACTTTCTTTCGCGAGAAGTATTACCGTAAGCGGAGGGAATGTGTGGCCCAGGATAAAGTCAAACAGTGCGGGTTCTGGCAGTGGTTGAAACATCTGCCCATCTGGTGGTGGAATCAACAGGTGGAGACAGATGAAAATGCTATTCTGGTTAGTACACCTGACTGACTATCCAATCAAATAGGGTGATCCCACAAGCAATAAGATGAACTACCTTCTCCAAAGATACACTGAGATATACTTTTGAGAATAAAAGATATTATTTATATAGAAGGAGAAATTTATACTGGCGAGAGTAAATATATATATAGTTAATTTTGACAACGTTCCTTCATTGGTTAACTTATGAACGAACTAAAGTATTTCAATATGCTCCAGTGTTTTCTCCAACTATAGGTGCCTATGAATCATTCTGTCAGTATGTTGTATCTCTCCTCTCAAACTGTTGACGTGTTCTACCATAGATCATATCAGTAATGCTTTGTATGGGAACTTAATGTTTGTGAGAAGAACGTTTTGTGGGTGTCACCTTGTTTATTGTGGATTTAAACAAGATTAAATTCATAAAACGCTGTTCTTAAAAGTATTTTCACAATCTCAACTCTTTACATATGCACATGACAAATTCACTGACTCATGTATTCTAGAAATGTATTCCGATCTGAGGCAGCCTTTGATCCACGGAATGTTGTTTTTCAGAAATGTATCCCCGAACTCATAAAGCGTCAAGAAGAGCTGCATGAGCTGCTATTGGGGATGAACAAGGAGCTGCTGGCTCAGAACCGCCGGATGGAGAAGTTCCTACAGGTCAAGGGGGATGCCGGGAAGGCGGAGAGCAGTCATTACGCCGAATTGGAGAAGGAGCACCACGCATAGAGACTGGGAAGGCCTGAGTGTCCTCGTTGTCTCAGGCATCGTAATTTGCTGTGTAGAGTTGCTGCCTTCAGTCGTGCCAACCTCAGCTGATCGAGGGTTCGATCCTCCATACACCTGACCCGCTGCGATATAACTGTAGAGCCGCACTTACCCATTTACTCGTTGATACTGGAATGTTCGTGCCAATGTTTGAAATCCATTTCTGGTGTCTCCCCTCCCTCCCCCGCCTTATGCATGGAATAATGCTCACAGTGGTGTACAGCCATATTCACACCCTTACTCACGTTAGCAGTTTCGTTTTCCGTGAGTGAGTGATCGCTGCATTCTAAGTGAAACTGTGGATAATCATTTTGACAAAGTACAGTAGAACATGGATATAACGAACTAAACGGAACCAGAGAAATCAGTTCGTTATATCCGTTGTTCATTTTACAAGTTTTCGCACGCAAATGTCCACCATCTTGGATAAATCAAACACAATGCACGTAATTGCATCATTGACTTGTATCAGCTGACAGTGGTGTATAACTATATTCCCACCCTTACTCACGTTAGCAGTTTCGTTTATCGTGAGTGAGTGATGTGGATAATCATTATGACTAAGTACTTGTAAATTTTGCTTTGTTTTGATGTGAGTTAAATTGTCGATAATAATATATTGAAGAATTAAATCGTCGATAACAATATTTTGAATAATGTTGAAAGTAGTTGTATTAAGAATGCTGTAAATGAAATCGCTGTTTAATTATGAACTTGTGATTATGTTTTTAGTACTAAACGCCACCCCATTAGCATTTTAATGCATTGCAGTTCTGCTTGAAGTAACTAGATTGAATTATATAACTTACACCATCGGTTAAAAAGAATAGCATAGGAAGCACGGATCAGCGGATGTACCCGATACAGCTTTGATATCATGTGAAATGCCGCCATCTTGATCCTGGGTTCTTGTAGGTGCCATCCTTGTCCTGCATTCTTGGAGCTTCCCATCTTGATCGTGCATTCTTGGAGCCACCATCTTGATTGTGCATTCTTGGAGCCACCATCTTGATCCTGCATTCTTGGAGCCGCCATCTTGATCCTGCATTCTTGGAGCCGCCATCTTGATCCTGCATTCTTGGAGCCGCCATCTTGGTCCTGGGTTCTTGTAGGTGCCATCCTTGTCCTGCATTCTTGGAGCCGCCATCTTGATCCTGCATTCTTGGAGCCACCATCTTGATCCTGGGTTCTTGTAGGTGCCATCCTTGATCCTGCATTCTTGGAGCCGCCATCATGATCCTGCATTCTTGGAGCCTCCATCTTGATGATGCAGTCTTAGGGCGCCATCTTGATCCTGCATTCTTGGAGCCGCCATCTTGATCCTGCATTCTTGGAGCCGCCATCTTGATCATGCATTCTTTGAGCCGCCATCTTGATCCTGCATTCTTGGAGCCACCATCTTGATCCTGCATTCTTGGAGCCGCAATCTTGATCCTGCATTCTTGGAGCCGCCATCTTGATCCTGCATTCTTGGAGCCGCCATCTTGATCCTGCATTCTTGGAGCCGCCATCTTGATCCTGCATTCTTGGAGCCGCCATCTTGGTCCTGGGTTCTTGTAGGTGCCATCCTTGTCCTGCATTCTTGGAGCCGCCATCTTGATCCTGCATTCTTGGAGCCACCATCTTGATCCTGGGTTCTTGTAGGTGCCATCCTTGATCCTGCATTCTTGGAGCCGCCATCATGATCCTGCATTCTTGGAGCCTCCATCTTGATGATGCAGTCTTAGGGCGCCATCTTGATCCTGCATTCTTGGAGCCGCCATCTTGATCCTGCATTCTTGGAGCCGCCATCTTGATCATGCATTCTTTGAGCCGCCATCTTGATCCTGCATTCTTGGAGCCACCATCTTGATCCTGCATTCTTGGAGCCGCAATCTTGATCCTGCATTCTTGGAGCCGCCATCTTGATCCTGCATTCTTGGAGCCGCCATCTTGGTCCTGGGTTCTTGTAGGTGCCATCCTTGTCCTGCATTCTTGGAGCTTCCCATCTTGATCCTGCATTCTTGGAGCCGCCATCTTGATCCTGCATTCTTGGAGCCGCCATCTTGATCCTGCATTCTTGGAGCCGCCATCTTGATCCTGGGTTCTTGTAGCTGCCATCCTTGTCCTGCATTCTTGGAGCCGCCATCTTGATCCCAGGTTCTTGTAGGTGCCATCCTTGTCCTGCATTCTTGGAGCCGCCATCTTGATCCTGCATTCTTGGAGCCGCCATCTTGATCATGCATTCTTGGAGCCGCCATCTTGGTCCTGGGTTCTTGTAGGTGCCATCCTTGTCCTGCATTCTTAGAGCTGCATCTTGATCCTGCATTCTTGGAGCCGCCATCTTGATCCTAGGTTCTTGTAGGTGCCATCATTGTCCTGCAATCTTGGAGCCGCCATCATGATCCTGCATTCTTGGAGCCGCCATCTTGGTCCTGGGTTCTTGTAGGTGCCATCCTTGTCCTGCATTCTTGGAGCCGCCATCTTGATCCTGCATTCTTGGAGCCGCCATCTTGGTCCTGGGTTCTTGTAGGTGCCATCCTTGTCCTGCATTCTTGGAGCCGCCATCTTGATCATGCATTCTTGGAGCCGCCATCTTGATCTTGCATTCTTGTAGCCGCCACCTTGGTCCTGCATTCTTTGGGCCGCCATCTTGGTCCTGCATTCTTGGAGCCGCCATCTTGTTCGTGCATTCTATGTCCTATGTTGTGTTTGTTTGTCTTATAATTGGATATTGAGATATTTATGCAGATGCGATATGATTCCTGTCCTTTCTCCGTACCGTCCAGCGTTATATAGTTCCCGGGCATGTATGTTTATTTCATGAAATGCTTGCTACAGTTACTTGCTTGTTTTGCTTTTTAATACATTTTTCAACCTTTGAAGCGTAAATTTATCTCTTGAAGAGCAGAGGCTAAATAACACATAAAATCACATGTTTCAATACTTCCTAGTCAAGTACCCCAACATGAATGATGTTTTGACACTTCTTAGTGGCTCTGATGATCAGAAAGTTGTCAAAAACAATACCATTTCAACCAAGTTGGCGTAAAGATACAGGACCAAGACAGCGACATTTTTCTCCTGTAAGTGCACATAATACAAATCAGACGATGCTTTAGGTACGGCTTTTCGTATATGTGACTTATGACCGTGATCTCGTGGCATGTCGTCTCTAGGCCAACCTTTGTTATAAATCACACATGATATCACCACGTTACGACTGTTGAGCTTGCTTCAAACAACATGACATCTTGAGTGTGAGATAACCTAGACTTGGTCATTTCCGAAACATATTGTATCTTTGACATACAAACGAACGGTTCAATATTACCGTGATACAAACACATCTCTGATTGTTCTAACACTAGGAATGAATTGCCTATCCGGCGTGTCACTGAGGACTGGTTCCACTGCGTGTTTTGTATTCTCAGTGCAACATAGAATCATTGCAGAAGTATTTTGTACATTGCCATGGAAAATTAAAAATTGTTCTACATCAAACTTTGGGATATGGCTTGAGTTTGGACATCTACGTTATACAGACAGTGACACATGCAATATAGAAGCGTGGTAGCGTCAACAACGAGGACTTGCATGCCTGTCCTTCCGCCACACACGATTTGATCATGTCTACTGAATACATTTCCTTTGTTGGACATGTAGTTGGACCACGTTGTCTCGAACTCAGACAAGACTAAAGAAATAGGCAGACTTATCCTGGGTTCGAGATATCCGACTCGACCTTATCACCATATGGCCTCGCCATCAACAGAACTCCCGGGGACTAAAGAAATAGGCAGACTTATCCTGGATTCGAGATATCCGACTCGACCTTATCACCATATGGCCTCGCCATCAACAGAACTCCTGGGGACTAAAGAAATAGGCAGACTTATCCTAGGTTCGCGACATCCGACTCGACTTTATTACCATCTGGCCTAGCCATTAACGGTTTCCTGAATTTGATATTTCACGCCGCATCGGGATCAGACCGTTATACTTATGACCGGCAGTGACCTTTGCAATATGTCCACAGAACACGTTCCTGTTTATGGTATTTGTAAGCTGTGTTTGTATTTACAATCGTAGATGTATTTGTGATTCACCAGCTTGTGCAATGCAGCAATGACACAAGGTTGATTCCCAGACGTTTTCACTAGGCAATATGTGTCCATCCACGTGTGCCTCCATTGTGCTGAGAACGGAAGGTCGCTCGTGGGTTCGATCTCCGACCGCGTCAGACCAAAAATACGTTAAAAGATGGTATTTGTTGTTTCTCTGCCTGATGCTCGGCATTAAGGGGCTAAACGAAGGACTCGTCGGCTCAGTATACTATGTCAGAGTTAGGTATTCTTTGTTAACTGTGGCATGGTGTCTGTGGGGTAGCACAATAAACTCGGCTTTAGTCCAGACCAGTTCAAGCAGCCAGATGCGCGCGCACGCACGCACACATGCATACACACACACGCACGCGCGCGCGCACTCATACATGCATGCACCTAGCTAAAGAAGTGCAATAATCTTGGACGCGACGTTAAACCCCAGTTACCCTCACCTCTTGCCTGCGTAACGTCACTTGGCGATGTTGAAGAGTGTGAGGAGTGTGTGACCAGAAACACAAACGAACTAAATAATAACTGAGGTCATTTCTGTTATAACAACCAAGTCAAAGTTGAAGATGCTTATTGTCCACGCTCTTCTCTACTGGATCAGTTTTTAATCCATTCTGCAGCTGCAGTTTTCCGTAATTATGACATGACAACGACTGTGAACGTCACACCTCGTCTGTGCAGGTCATGAAGGCCTTCTCGTCTGTACAGGTCACGTAGGCCTTCTCATCTGTGCAGGTCATGTAGGCCTTCTCGTCTGTGCAGGTCATGTAGGCCTTCTCATCTGTGGAGATCATGAAGGCCTTCTCGTCTGTACAGGTCATGTAGGCCTTCTCGTCTGCGCATTTCATGTAGGCCTTCTCGTCTGTGCAGGTCGCGTAGGCCTTCTCGTCTGTGCAGGTCATGTAGGCCTTCTCGTCTCTGCAGATCATGTAGGTCTTCTCGTTTGTGCAGGTCATGTAGGCCTTCTCGTCTGTACAGATCATGTAGGCCTTCTCGCCTGGTGCGGGTCATGCAGGCCTTCTCGTCTGTGCATGTCATGTAGGCCTTCTTGTCTGTACAGGTCATGTAGGCCTTCTCGTCTGTACAGGTCATGTAGGCCTTCTCGTCTGTGCAGGTCATGTAGGCCTTCTCGTCTGTGAAGGTCATGTAGGGCTTCTCGTCTGTGCAGGTCATGTAGGCTGAATACACAGGTTTGACTCCCACATTGGTACAATGTATGAAGCAAAAGTCTGGAGTCCTCCGCAGTGATATTTCGGGAATCTTTCGAAACCCACATGTAGAGAGGGGTCTCTGCTTTGGTTATAACAACGTTTCCTGTACTGTTGAATTGTTAAATCTAATGATTTGCGTGTATGTATAATCCCTGAAAGAAGATACAATAATATATTTCAAGAATTCTCAGTTCATTGCTGGGCTTAAGGGCTCAAGGCCTAATAACATGACGATGTGCCCATGAAATATTAATAAACAAACATCTCGGTCCTGTTTTAATAAACATGGTCCTAATAACAGATCTTTATCACGGAGATAATTTCAGCAAGGACATAGCCATCGGCACACAGCTTAAGTTACAATGCAACCGTTCCTTTTTGCATTGCATGAAGTACAAACGTTGCCAAATGTGTAACAATTTAAGTGTTAACAACATACATTAGTTTATTATATTTCTGTAAAGTGGGACGTACAAAGTATTTCCTGCGAAGATACATTTGACGCATATCAGAAGCCTGATAAACAAGTGATACTCATTTTCTACATACCCATACTTTATATATTCTTTCTTCGCTTGGTTATTTATACTATATCAACCTGTTTCTATGTTTAATAAATGGGTATTACGTCGAAACTGGGCTAACATTTACTGTAATATATTTAATGTAACGCTCCACGTCGAAAGAATCAGTGAATAGAACAAAGTTTTAGAACGACATGTTAATGAGGCATGCCGGTCTTGTTCATAAACATTTAGTCGTATTTACATCCAGTCGTTTTAAAGACCAAATATTTTTACAATGAAACAGGTCCAACATTTTATAACATTTGCTTGGTGAAGAGATACCGAATAAAGACCTTTTGGATTGCAAAATAGGTTACCAAAGTGCTTATTCCAAGACATATTTCTTGAGACGTTTATGCCTAAATACGTATATGAGGTAACACATTCAATAAGCATTTTCCTAAAATACCACTTTTCACATTTAGAAACGACTCCTCCATTTTTGTAAAGAACAATCTTACTTTATCTGGATTAACGCGAAGGTTTTTATTCATTAAAACTGCCTGCAATGTTTTAATGCACCTTTGAGGACCTATTACATTATCGGAAATCGGAACCACATCATCTTGAAACAAACAAACAAGTGAAAATGATGAGATACATCAAGATGCAAGTGAAGGACAAAACGTTTCTATTTGGTCATTGTGGAATGGCCAGCTACATGGTGTACCACGTACATCAGTCTATGGTAATGTGACGCCATACATGCTGTGTTCACAGTTAATGTCTTTTCATGACAAGGCAAGCACATGAAGGCGACAGATTTTAGCGTGGCGCTATCGGAACTGCTCCCCACACCAAACGTTTGCCTACCTCCATGAATGTTAAGAAGCACTTGTTGCCCTTTCCTGCTCTTCGGAATACTACAGGGAATTAATTTCCTGACTTTGCAGTAACTTTATAATTTGTTCTTCGTCAGTTGAGAGTGGCTAGTCCCACTGAGTAACGTTGTCCCAACTTCTGACATGGCAAACGTTCGTTCAACAAAATAGATTATCATCTGCATATGAACAGAGTCAGAAAATTTAATATCTTAAATGAGGGTCTTTTTGGTGCTAAAATATTTCTGCATATACTATTACAATAACAGAAGAAACCTTTTTTCTCCTCTGTGCATTTAAAACATAATCCAAATACAAATATGAATATAGCGAAACTAGTGAAATAGTGGTCAGGGTTCACAAACACCAATCAAATACTAGAATGACTGAGCAACGACATGCGCCCCGATACGTTATGTCCCTGAGGTGATAGTATCTATCTATGAACAAAATGTAGCCAGGATCAATATCCACGTACATTATCTGTACAGTGATATCCTACCTATGTGTAGTGCTGTACAGTGATATCCTACCCGTGTGTAGTGCTGTACAGTGATATCCTATCCGTGTTTAGTGCTGTACAGTGATATCCTACCCGTGTCTAGTTCTGTACAGCGATATCCTACCCGTGTGTAGTGCTGTACAGTGATATCCTACCCGTGTGTAGTGCTGTACAGTGATATCCTACCCGTGTGTAGTGCTGTGCAGTGATGTCCTACCCGTGTGTAGTTCTGTACAGTGATATCCTATCCGTGTGTAGTTCTGTACAGTGATGTCCTACCTGTGTGTAGTTCTGTACAGTGATGTCCTACCCGTGTGTAGTTCTGTACAGTGATGTCCTACCCGTGTGTAGTGCTGTACAGTGATGTCCTACCCGTGTGTAGTGCTGTACAGTGTTATCCTACCCGTGTGTAGTTCTGTACAGTGATATCCTACCCATGAGTAATCCTGTACAGTGATATCCTGCCCATGTGTAGTGCTGTACAGTGATGTCCTACCCGTATGTAGTGCTGTACAGTGATATCCTACCCGTGTGTAGTGATGTACAGTGATATCCTGCCCGTGTGTAGTTCTGTACAGTGATGTCCTACCCATGTGTGGTGCTGTACAGTAATATCCTACCTGTGTGTTGTGCTGTACAGTGATATGTTACTCGTGTAGTGCTGTACAGTGATATCCTACCCATGTGTAGTCCTGTACAGTGATATCCTACCCGTGTGTAGTATTGCACTGTGATATCCTACCCGTGTGTTGTGCTGCACACTGTTACCCAACCCATGTGTAGTGCTGTATGTTCAATTTTTTTATTCTACATTATAGAATAGGTTATGTTTATCTCCTGGTAATCATCATCATCATCATCATCTGATTAAGTTTCAGGTATCTATTTCAGGTATCTTTTGATGACGTTGCCCAGCAACAGAGGCGGCTGGAGAGGCTGATTGTGACTCTGAACAGAGACGTGTTGACACTGCTGAAACACTGTGACCATGACAAACCCGGCTAAATGGAGTCGAACAGGAACTAGGAGTGTCATAGTTTATACTGAATATTCTACTAACAGCAATCTCACAAATGTTTTCATTTCCTAGAATAAATACCTGCGATGCCGTTTATGTAAAGTCGTCGCTATATGGCTGAAATGTTTACTCACTCACTTCTAGGTAAAGCAGTTGTGTGAAAGGAAAACTGTTGTGCTGAAATATGTCACTTTGCAATCTCATTAAAATCAGACTTCAGTTCCCGCTACCGCTAAAAAAAGATCTGAGGACATCCCATTAGGGGTCACGTCAGAACGACCTTTCATCCGACCAATCAGAGCATCGCTTACCAGATTATGAAATTGACAGTCGGAATGTGATTTCTGATCATGCAGCCTCGAAAACGTTAATTCCGAACGATAGTTATGGGTTTAACGACTGCATCCATACAATCTGGATCATCTATTAGCCATTCCAGAATGTTCTTTGTTCAGGTTTCAAATTTGTAATCGAGAATTTGTCAAAATATGTTTCGAAGCGTTGTCGCCAATTTGAAATTAATGCCGTAAAGCACGAGAAAGCTGCCTTCTGATAAGTCATTCCATTGGTCGGTCAAAGTTCGCGCAAGGTCGGTCTGATGTGACCCGTAATGGGATGTCCTCAGATCTTTGTTTAGCGGTAGCGAGAACTAAGATCTGATTTTAATGAGATTGGTCACTTTGTAACATTAAATGTAGTTTATTTGAGCAAGGTTTGCGTAAGATGTTTTAATTAAATTGTGTTTAATCCTTTGTGTGGTGGGAAAAGGCGTCGGTGGTTCGATCCCGTGCCCGTCTCATAAAAAAAATATATTTGAAGATGGTACTTGTTGTTACCCTGCCTTGCACTCTTCATTAATGGGGGAAAACAATTACTGTTGGCTCGGACTCAGTATACTGTGTCTGAGTTGGGTATTCATGTTAAACAGCGGCAGGGTGGGCTGACACTATAAAACCGGCATAAGTTCGGACCAGTACAAGCAGCCAAACACGAGTGCATGTACGTCGCTAAAAAAGTGCGATGGTCTTGAACCAGTAAATATAAATACACATAAACCTACAGTTGTACCCTTCGCACAGTTTCATTATAGTTGGCCCACTCTCTATTCTGAAGGTATGTGAAGAGCGTTCCACTGGTCTTTGAAGTCAGTTACGTCGAATTAATTTGAATTACAAACTAATTATGTTTTGAGAGTGTTATTGTGTCAATGTGTAAAAGAGTTCATTGTACGTATACTGTCAATAAAACAGTTTTCACTTCACTTCTCTAATGTTTCGAAAGGATAAGTACCCATCGCTCGTTCATTCTCAACCCTGCTCTATCCCCAAACGAACCTTCTTCCCGTGTTTCTTCGGGTGAACATTGACTTTTGCATGTGTTTGTGACGCGTACCACGGTGGAGCAGAATACTCACCGTTTTACGAACGCTTGGTGTCATCACAATTTGATGGGACTTCATGCTAATGAAACAGTCGGAATCGTACACTGGACTGGTGATGATATCTGTTATGAATATGGAAAGGGCAAGGAGCAATATTTGATAAATGTACACAAATTATATTTCGAGTTAGTATGTTGTAAACTTTTATTACTGTATAGCGATAGAAACCTAACAGTATGAGAACATGTAACGTTATGGCCCAGACATAATCCATATTTTAACATCCCCCCCCCCCGCGTCCCGAGCCTCCACCACCCCCAGCAACTGACTGTGGGCGATCAGTGTAATGTACCCGTCAATAGGGACGGTGGAACGACACCCAAGACAGGCAGTCCGCGGTGCTGTTGACAATATATTAAATAGCCATCGACCTTTCAATAGCATGAGGGTCTTTTTAGGTGTCTCTTTTACTTTACAGTGAAAGGAACGCTATCATAGTTTGTGCACAGTAGTCGTGTAATAAACTGACAATAGATACACGTGAATAGAGGACATGTCGGCTGTGTATGTATTTCTTGGTAATCATAGTCGGGCGTTGAATGGTATTTCCAAGAAACATACCCCGAGGCCTATTGTTACCCACACATGGCGTTAAGGAGAGTGCTTGCAGTGGTGTTTGTCATAACGTAAGTAAGGACTCACGGCGCATCAGGAGTAGGGGGCGTCACGCCAACGCTGGGACATGTCGTCGGGGATGTCGTCGTCGACGTCGTCGGATGAGTCGGATGAAGAGCCACAGATAGTAGAGCATGTTGAGAAACCCGACATCCACAAGGTGAGTGAGTGAGTGAGTGAGTGAGTGAGTTGGCAGTTACGACACATGGAAGGCTGTCAGTTTGATGTGGGAGGAAAGTTCAACAGGCCTTTACATTTGCCAGTTTGGTGAAACTAACGATCATAGGTGCTGACAAACCTACAAGTATAAGCATGGAGAATATGGGATTCGAACTCACAACCATAGATTTCCAGCACGGTTAACTTAGCATGGCCAGTTCATTGGATAGGAAAGCCAGGGGTATTGAGCAAACACTGTATTTTGTTTACCGTAGGTATCAGCTCAGTCTGAATAGTTGTTGATAATTAGATAAGAACCTTAAGAATATTTAATTACATTAAAGTGCATTTTGTCTACTAAATACCAAACACGTTTGGTCGCACAACAAGCCAGCACTGCGTTCGCTGTCATAGTCGGCCGCACACCTTTCGCGGCAATAGCAAGTAAACTCAGTACACCAACTTTACAGATTTTAATATTTTAAGACATACGTATCACAAATATTTAACCAAATTTAATTTTGAAAAAATCATAAATTGCGTAAAAGAAACGATTACAAACTGACATGAGAAATCGTCCCCCAAAACAACAAAAAATCCGCCACTGGGGTTAAACGGGTGTTTGACGCGATGTGCAATTACAACGATCGGGAACGCGCCGACTCTGCCTGCTTCATTCTCGGACTTTTTAATAGAATTACTGTTTTTTCTGTCTTCTCATCCATTTGATAATGGTGTCCACAACTTATGTCAACTTTGAAGATACCTTCCGTTGTCGACTTGGTCATTGTGAAGGCATTCGTGGTGTGGAATAGGGCTGGTAGGACGGAGGCACCTTATCGCCAGCACAAAAAGTCAGAGATCTAACCCACTCAGCAACCGAAGCTTCCACAAAAATGAAAGTCCGACAACTGGTAGTCTAGATCACGTACTTTGTGTACCCCTCTGACATGTGTAAATTGGCACGGCTCCCACGGCCCACGGCTCCAATGTGCTGGCGAATAGGTGCCTCTCTCAGGCAGTGTGGGTTCGAATCCCAAAAAGTACGAGAATCAGTATCCCAAATATAATATTTGTTACATTTGATCACTTTCTAAATGGCATTGTGTGTTCATAGTATAGTAATAGTTCTTTTAATTATTCACAATGTCAAGAATAACGGTCGATACAAATACTAAACAATGTATGCAATGTTATTTTGGTAGGAAACAGAAATAGCAACACTTTCAGATTTTCCTATTGATTTACATGACATGTTTGTACAGATGCTTAGCATCACAAATAGAATACACAGTAGGTGGACGCTGCAACCAAGTCTACATATCAATCAATGGAAACATTTGTCAACGCATCACTGCACCGTTGCGCCGGGAGCTTTAGGCCACGCCCCCAAATAGTTTTGTTTTGGATTCCGATTACGGAGCATACGATTTCAGCACTTTCACTTGGAGATTTAAATACTCCCAACGATTGGTACGACTTTCCTCTCTCGGGAAATGCCCTAAGGTATCTATGATAATTGATATTCGCAACAAACTCGCAATCAAGTTTTCTTTTCACTTTACTTGCACTTTCAAAAATCAAAACAAGGACATTTTGTGAAACTCAAGGTATTTTCGATCATTGACGGCAAAAAAAGCCAATTATCAGCCACAGATTTACCCACCTGAACTAGAAATAAAACAAGTGAAAAACTGTAGTCGTCATGCAAAGAGTGAGGAACATCCTTGATTACATTAACGGTAGTGCCAGGAATATTGTCTACCTGGTCATTGTGGGAAAGAGTGGGTGAGTATGGTTTTATGCCGCTTTAAGCAATATCCAAGCAGGGTAGTGCGGGGTCGACAAGGCAGGGTAGTGCGGGGTCGGCAAGGCAGGGTAGGAGGGGTCGGCAATGCAGGGTAGCGCGGGGTCGGCAATGCAGGGTAGCGCGGGGTCGGCAATGCAGGGTAGCGCGGGGTCGGCAAGGCAGGGTAGCGCGGGGTCGGCAAGGCAGGGTAACGCGGGGTCGGCAGAGGTGAGGTAAGGTAAGGTGAGGTGAGATGAGTTGAGGTGAGGTGAGGTGAGGTGAAATGGGGTTTAACGTCGCGTCCAAGATTATTGCACTTATATAGCGACGTGCATGCGCTCTACCACTAGACCACGGAGGCGGTTAGGTCGGCAGGGGAGCGCATACAGGCGTTACAGGCCTGCTTATCACCATGACCCGCCTTGAAACATCATAGCAAACAAATTACCTGCACAGGTTTCGCCGACACTGTGCAACTGCATATTCACGCATGACTGTTCACTGAATGCACCATGAATTGATCCACAGAGTCACCTGTGGCAACAGATAACACAACACCGTCAGCACGTTAGGGGGTGGTCGTGCGTGACGGCCCTGTATGTCAGGCTGAATACACGGTATTTATGAAAGTATACATAGTTGGAAAAAAGAGATTTTCGTGACGTGAATGTTATATAATACGGAGGTCGATAATAGGAAAACTCAGTTTGAAAACACACCAAAAGCTAACCATACATTCAACTTAAATATCGTCATTTAATCACATGATGAATAGCAGATTTACGATTGTTGCCTGTTCCATTCACCGGGGGCTATTTGGTTGTGTAACACAACATAACATGGACAGAAAGCTAACGGCCACACCTCGCATATATCCAGGGCACGCACAGAGTAGGCTTCTAAATATTTAACGAGAAAAATACCAGCTTCAATATATCATTTTCATTAAAGCAAAGCAAACAACATTATTTTTATTTTGCCTATCCGAGGAGACATTCTGCTTCATATCCATACAGAAAAGATGTTATCAACGAGAAAGTTCAGCATTAAACTCATTGTTTTCTCAGTACACTTCAGAAGACATTTGCTTTCATTATTGACAAATTGTCCTGAACCTTTAAATAGGGCTGTGCAACTATGTCTGTGGTCACCACCTTTGGGGACCAATGTCTCATGGATCAAGGAATAAAGTTTTTCATGTGGGATACTGGTGTACAACGTTGAAATATTTTGACAAAAATGAACTTGCCTCTTTTATGAGATTGTAAACATTCAACCAAATCGTTTGAGTTTTTGAGAATTCACATGGTATTAATTTCACTTGTCTCAAATACATTCTGTGAATGTGAAAAAGTCCTTCCTTGATTGTATCAAGGATTCCAGTACAACATGTGAACGGGCATATTTTCAGGTTTTAGCATCAAGTCAAAAGTTGATAGTAAAGATGCATGATTTTGGCAGATGTTTTCCTCAGTTAACAGACTGGCCATGTGGCATCACGTGTCGTTTTACTTATAACAGGTTCTTTGATCAAACAATGAATGAAGCGATGCTTTCAAATAATGATTCTGTTATTTGAGGCCTTGTGAGTGGGGACATGTACCAACTATTCGTGAGGCCATATGACATCTGAGTGGGAGAGAATGGGCTTATTCCAATTCCGTTTCCTCTTTTTCAGTTCGTTCTTTTTACCAATGGCAACATCACGCACTGAAAGACATTCAACACGTTAACCTTTTCTACTAGCCCATAGTTTGGCATGCCCTGTTTGCATACTGTCAAAAATAGAAGTGTCAATGTCGGTTGATATAGTGTGTACAGGCGTTGACAGCGCCCTTCAGTGTCGATACATGCGTGGAGGCATTGGTACCGCCCCTCAATCTTGATGCAGTGTGTGTATGTGTTAACCCCGCCCCTCAATCTTGATGCAGTGTGTGTGTGTGTGTGTGTGTGTTAACACTGCCCCTCAATCTTGATGCAGTGTGTGTGTATGTGTTAACACTGCCCCTCAACCTTGATGCAGAGTGTGTGTGTGTTAACACTGCCCCTCAATCTTGATGCAGTGTGTGTATGTGTTAACACTGCCCCTCAATCTTGATACAGAGTGTGTATGTGTTAAACCCGCCCCTCAATCTTGATGCAGTGTGTGTATGTGTTAACACTGCCCCTCAACCTTGATATAGTGTGTGTATGTGTTAACCCCGCCCCTCAATCTTGATGCAGTGTGTGTATGTGTTAACACTGCCCCTCAACCTTGATATAGTGTGTGTATGTGTTAACCCCGCCCCTCAATCTTGATGCAGTGTGTGTATGTGTTAACACTGCCCCTCAACCTTGATATAGTGTGTGTATGTGTTAACCCCGCCCCTCAATCTTGATGCAGTGTGTGTATGTGTTAACACTGCCCCTCAATCTTGATGCAGTGTGTGTATGTGTTAACACTGCCCCTCAACCTTGATATAGTGTGTGTATGTGTTAACCCCGCCCCTCAATCTTGATATAGTGTGTGTATGTGTTAACCCCGCCCCTCAATCTTGATATAGTGTTGATATTGTGGTGTGTCTGTGTTAACCCCTCCCTTCAGCTATAGACCCCCCCCCCCCCCCACACACACACACACACCTCATAGGTTATATAACGTGTGAAGGGTTGCCCCTTAGTCTTAAAAATAAGTTGTCATACTCTGTTTACCAATGGTACTTGTGATGTTCCTTCAGATGGCCAGACAGGGAGAGGTTGAGAAACTGCGTAATGCCTTGGAGGACAGAAGACGCGGACTGGCAATTGCGGACATTGATGAGAAAGACGGCCAAGGATTAACTGCACTTCAACATGCCGTCAAGTGCAACCGGCCGGAGGTGGTCAGGCTCCTGGTTAACTGGGAGAAACCCGCAAGTCAGTATATTGCACTGAACTGTTTACAATGCCACTGTTGCAACCTCCTATTTCTTCTGAGTTTGGGTCTTTAGGCGAGACAGAAACCTATGGTCGCGGGTTCGAATAGTCTCACATATGCCTTGACTATGTCTCAACGGTTGTCAGCACCATACCAGTGCTCAAGGGTTTCACCAAAGTAGTATAGGCCTGAGACCTGCAGCACTGTGGCTTTCTTTCCACATCAAGCTGACACGCCGTGATGAAACTAAAAAACAGTGAACCCGGCGTTAAACCCACGCTTCTATGAAGGCCAATCCTAATTCTCATCAATGAAGCTTCATCCTAGTGTCCTAATGTCGTAAAATCCAACCCTATTCTATAGTTCCCCCTCCCCCAAGAAGCGAATGGTTAGCCTGGTGGTTCAGGTGTTCGCTCGAAACCTGGACCAGGTTCACAATATGTGAAACCCATGTATAGTGTGACCTGCGAGAGGAAGTACTGGCATATTTCTAAAACGGCGTAAAACTCACTCACTTAACTTTTTCCTTATTCTTATTATCATACATTGTGTGCACGAGAGGTTTATGTCCTGAATGAACCCCCTCCAGTAATTGTATTTCCGGAAAGATACATCAGAAGGATATGTTTTTGTCCACAGACCACCTGATACAGGACCAACACGGCCTCTCTCTGGCCCACTATGCAACAAAGAGTGTCAGAGGTACCACCAGGAACGCCCCAGATACTTATAATGATTCTGGAAAAGATGACCGACGCTACTCAGTAAGTTAGTAACAAGCAGTACTTCGCGAGGCCTTTTTCGTGTAGGGTCCAGGAATAGTCCAGGATCTAGTTCCGCAAAGCGAACAAGGGTACATGCCTGTGTGTTCATCTCGTACAAGTTATATTTCAGGGTCCTGTTCCACAAAGTGATCTTCGCGTCACGACTGTCGTAAGTCTATGTTAGAGTATGAAAGTTACGATATGGCCAATATATTCAAATGTATAACACGCGAACCGAGGCCATTCAATGGAGCCTGAAACCCTTTCTGATTGGATCCATTATTTCTAAGCCACAGTCTAAACCATGTCACCATCATTTCACCTGATGAAGGAGTAAGCATATACTCCCAAACGTTGTGTTCCTCATAATAAAGAAACTGACATCTATATATTCCCTTCCATCTTTAATACTGTAAAGGCGACGTTTCGGTACAGATCCTTATCCCGTTGTCAAGCACGACTGAATCCTCTCCAACAACCTCCATGACTACACTAAAATAAAACTTACAGAAGCAGTCCACATTCGCCGCCACAAGCCATCAATCAACTTAGATCAAGGCTATTTCATCTCATCCGCCTACTACAAACTCATTAAGCAATAATCACAACACCTATGCAACTTATCCTGTTTAATAGGCTTCGTGTCACATCGGCTTCCACCTATGTGTTCTCTGTCCATCTTGTTGTGACAGTGTTATCCTTCCGTTGTCATTACTTACTCACGTTATCCCACTCATGTATGCAATTGTTGTTACTGTTAATCCTCTACTATTCATCCTCCACCTACTATATATATTGAACCGCAAAAGAAACGTCACCCCATGTAAAATTGTATAAATAGTTGTCATTTAAATATCTTGGTAATTTTTGTCAAAGTTTCTAAAATTTAACATTGCCTTGTCCGGAAAATGAAATTTGATAATGCAGATGACAATAAAACTGATCGCCCAAACGCATCACGGCAATGGCCATGGTAACCCGATGCAACTAGATTCCGTGCAACGTGAAATGCACATGCGTTCCTCCATTTCTTGCCCTTTAAAATTCCACCCAGATCGGATAACATTCATTCGTTATTGAATTGCTACCACATGCCAAGATTGAAAAGAAATCACAGATACCAAGCCCTTGGACGATTGCAAGCTTGACACACCGCCCGGCAAGTAGCCAATACATTTCAAGTCCACGTAAGGACTATATACAGGCTCCAGCACCGGTACCAGACCACCAACACTAAAGATGACCGACCACGTTGTGGAAGACCAAGGGTTCCCACCCGACGTCAGGATCGCTTTGTTACTGCTGCGGAAACTGCTCGACAGACCACGGGGACACACCAGCGCATCAAGACACCTCCACTGTCACAGGCCACACCGAGGACCCATTCTGACACCAAGTCATCGCCGGGACTGTCTTCAGTGGGCAACCCAGCGCCAGCATTGGCGCCACTAGCAGTGGAGAAGAGTCATCTCAACATCAGTATCTCAACAGCAGATGGCAGAGAGTCTGGCGACGCCGTGGAGAACGTTATTCGGATGCTTGTGTTGTTGTGTCGTGGGGTAGAGCATCATGGTGTGGGGTGGAATTGGTCTTTCACAGAGGGTTGGCCCTGTGGTCTTCCAGAACATCGGGAGAGGCAATAGGCAATGATGTCACAGCAGCTCGGTACATTGATCAAGTCTTGAGACCACACGCCATACTTCATTTGGCACGTCGCCGCATCCACGAGTTTCAGCATGATGACGCCCGTGTCCCCACTGCGAGAGCAATAAGAGACGGACTCCATCAGAACCATGCAGTGGCCTGCCCTCAGTCCCGATTTAAGTCCCATTGGGGCGAGACTCAAAGACGGCTGAATGACGTCGAACCAAGGCCGACAACTGCAGCTGAACTGCGTCAGGCGTGCCCCAGAGTGTGGGGTCAAGTGCCTATGGCCTTCAACAACCGCCTCATCCATTCCATGTATCGACGTTGCACGGTGTCATCAATGCACATGGCGGACACACAAGATACTGTCTGGTGATGCCATTTTCTCAGAGTATAGTGTTGTGTTTTATTTTAAGAACATTTGACACTTGAATTTCAACCTTGATGATCAGTTTTGCCAAGTTTTATCTTTTTAATATGTCTCAAAGTATGTTTACAGTGTTTGGACAAATAAGGTTTCTCATATATCTATCCATGGTGACGTTTCTTTTGCGGATCAGTACATATTCTGTACAATGTTCCTCATTTAGTCTTGCTTGACAACGGTTTAAGGATCTATACCGAAACGTCGCCTTTACAGTATTAAATAAGTTGATATCCATAAATTGTGTCTACTTTGTCATATAAATATAACCTATATTTTATGAATACAGAAAATGCTTTGTACTTTATGTCCTGATATGGATCTATTTTCATTCATATGTAAACAGCCTATATTTTCCTTTAAAGAGAGGCTAGTGGGGTTGACTGGAAGTTAAAGCGTTTTCTCGTCACGTCGAAGGCCAGGGTTCGATTCCCTACATAAGTACAATGTGTGAAATCCATTTCTGGTGTCTTCGCGGTGATATTGCTGGAATATTGCTAAAAGGTGCGTTCAACGCACACGCTCACCCACTCCTTTAAAGAGAGCAGTGTCAAACAGCACCGCCTTCCCCCACCTTCTAGGTACCAACTACACATATACCATAACTGGTTTGTTTGTTTGTTTCAGAACCAGCTGTCTATTTCTAGTGATGACAAGAGCGCAGTCACGTGTCTTGAGATTCTCATTAACAAGGATATGGAACAAAACTTTGCGGAAGGCACGGAGCCGGGGAAAAAGGAGACCAAAATGAAGCTTATATATCTGAAAGAAAAAAGGCACGGGCAGACCCCTCTGCACTTTGCTGTAATGTCAGGTAGTCTCGACAGTGTCCGGATATTAATTAAGAAGGACAAGAACGAGAAAGAAAACCAACTCATCCATGTAAGTGGTGGTTATATATTCTTTTTTCAAACATATCAGTCGCTGATAGATATGATTGACACACATTTAAGTGGTGGTTCTAGATCCTTGCTCATACGTGTAAGTGATGGTTCTAGATCCCTGCTCACACGTGTAAGTGATGGTTCTTGATCCCTGCTCACACGTGTAAGTGATGGTTCTAGATCCCTGCTCATACATGTAAGTGTTGGTTCTAGATCCCTGATCATACATGTAAGTGGTGGTTCTAGATCCCTGATCATACATGTAAGTGGTGGTTCTAGATCCTTGCTCATACATGTAAGTGATGGTTCTAGATCCTTGCTCATACATGTAAGTGATGGTTCTAGATCCCTGCTCATACGTGTAAGTGATGGTTCTAGATTCTGGCTCATACATGTAAGTAGTGGTTCTAGATCCCTGCTCAAACGTGTAAGTGATGGTTCTTGATCCCTGCTCACACGTGTAAGTTGTGGTTCTAGATCCCTGCTCAAACGTGTAAGTGATGGTTCTTGATCCCTGCTCACACGTGTAAGTTGTGGTTCTAGATCCCTGCTCACACGTGTAAGTGTTGTTTCTAGATCCCTGCTCATACATGTAAGTGATGGTTCTAGATCCCTGCTCATACATGTAAGTGTTGTTTCTAGATCCTTGCTCATACATGTAAGTGATGGTTCTTGATCCTTGCTCACACGTGTAAGTGTTGTTTCTAGATCCCTGCTCACACGTGTAAGTGTTGTTTCTAGATCCCTGCTCACACGTGTAAGTGTTGTTTCTAGATCCCTGCTCACACGTGTAAGTGTTGTTTCTAGATCCCTGCTCATACATGTAAGTGTTGTTTCTAGATCCCTGCTCACACGTGTAAGTGTTGTTTCTAGATCCCTGCTCACACGTGTAAGTGTTGTTTCTAGATCCCTGCTCACACGTGTAAGCGGAGGTTAGAGATCCATGCTCATATATATAAATGGTGGTTCTAGATCCATTCTCGCAATTGGCGAACAAAATACATAGTGTTAATACCAAATGTAGTTTTGTTACCATCCAGGACACAAAAGTGTGATAACCTCACTACAATATAATGCCATTTATTCCATTCTACTCTATATCCCTGCTCACACGTGTAAGTGTTGTTTCTAGATCCCTGCTCATACATGTAAGTGTTGTTTCTAGATCCCTGCTCACACGTGTAAGTGTTGTTTCTAGATCCCTGCTCACACGTGTAAGTGTTGTTTCTAGATCCCTGCTCACACGTGTAAGCGGAGGTTAGAGATCCATGCTCATATATATAAATGGTGGTTCTAGATCCATTCTCGCAATTGGCGAACAAAATACATAGTGTTAATACCAAATGTAGTTTTGTTACCATCCAGGACACAAAAGTGTGATAACCTCACTACAATATAATGCCATTTATTCCGAGAATCTGTGCATCTAAATATTCCGTCATCTAAGGTCAGTGTTTAGTCAGTGGTATATTAGGGCAGTCGGACAGTTCCAACTGAAACTTGTTTCTTAAACAGGAACGAGGTAAAAATGACAATTGCCTTACCATTAATTTATAATGTCAGTCCTCAACTTTCGCGGAAGTCCATCAGTCCGCCCACTTGAGTACTCTCCCTTTGTAAAAGGGAAGCTACTCTAGTTTGTCTAGTGTCTGCCTGACCTGTCATACCGTCCCGAAATGCAAGTCATATATCCCACAAAAAAAGAAGCAAGATAAAATATTTCGGTCAAATAAAAGTTATAATTCTGGAAAAGGTACCGCAGAGATCGATCAGCACAGTTTCTAAAGCTGCCTGCAGTTGTGAAAGCCCAGCAGCTATGTTATACTTCGACAGTTATTTTCGGTATCTTAGACTATCATTTTGATAATGATAACAAGTATCACAGTAATTTGTCCAGAACCCCGATGGGCAATTGTGATGCGATCTGTAATAGACAAAGGTAAACCGCGGGTTTGTTTTTAACACTGGAAGTAGTCTATATTTGCTTATTAATTCGTTAAGGACCCCAAGGATACCGCTTTTATCCGTCGGCGTTATCCTTCCGGCACGCGAACATGCATCATGGGAACCTAGGTAAGTTACAACGTGTAAAAGTTAACAATAGTTCTGTAACTGCTTGTATTTAGGACCTCATCGCGCCCTTAGCTCTGAGGTTGGCAGCGGGTTGAGATGGGGATAAGGTAGGCAGCGGGTTGAGATGGGGATAAGGTTGGCAGCGGGTTGAGATGGGGATAAGGTTGGCAGCGGTTTGAGATGGGGAAAAGGTTGGCAGCGGGTTGAGACTGGGATAAGGTTGGCAGCGAGATGAGATATGGATAAGGTTGGCAGCGAGATGAGATGGGGATAAGGTTGGCAGAGAGATGAGATGGGGATAAGGTTGGCAGCGAGATGAGATGGGTATAAGGTTGGCAGAGAGATGAGATTGGGATAAGGTTGGCAGCGGTTTCAGATGGGGATAAAGTTTACAGCGAGATGAGATGGGGATAAGGTTGGCAGCGGGTTGAGATTGGGATAAGGTTGGCAGCGGGTTGAGATGGGTATAAGGTTGGCAGCGAGATGAGATGGGGATAAGGTTGGCAGCGGTTTGAGATCGGGATAAGGTTGGCAGCGAGATGAGATGGGGATACGGTTGGCAGCGAGATGAGATGGGGATAAGGTAGGCAGCGGGTTGAGATGGGGATAAGGTTGGCAGTGTGTTGAGATTGGGATAAGTTTGGCAGCGAGATGAGATGGGGATAAGGTTGGCAGCGGTTTGAGATCGGGATAAGGTTGGCAGCGATTTGATTTTGGGATAAGGTTGGCAGCGAGATGAGATGGGAATAAGGTTGGCAGCGGGTTGAAATGGGAATAAGGTTGGCAGCGGGTTGAGATGGGGATAAGGTTGGCAGCGGGTTGAGATGGGGATAAGGTTGGCAGCGGTTTGAGATGGGGAAAAGGTTGGCAGCGGGTTGAGACTGGGATAAGGTTGGCAGCGAGATGAGATATGGATAAGGTTGGCAGCGAGATGAGATGGGGATAAGGTTGGCAGCGGTTTGAGATCGGGATAAGGTTGGCAGCGATTTGATTTTGGGATAAGGTTGGCAGCGAGATGAGATGGGGATAAGGTTGGCAGAGAGATGAGATGGGGATAAGGTTGGCAGCGAGATGAGATGGAGATAAGGTTGGCAGCGGGTTGAGATGGGGATAAGGTTGGCAGCGAGATGAGATGGGGATACGGTTGGCAGCGAGATGAGATGGGGATACGGTTGGCAGCGAGATGAGATGGGGATAAGGTTGGCAGCGAGATGAGATGGGGATAAGGTTGGCAGCGAGATGAGATGGGGATAAGGTTGGCAGCAGGTTGAGATGGGGATAAGGTTGGCAGCGAGATGAGATGGGGATAAGGTTGGCAGCGGGTTGAGATGGGGATAAGGTTGGCAGCGGGTTGAGATGGGGATAAGGTTGGCAGCGAGATGAGATGGGGATAAGGTTGGCAGCGGGTTGAGATGGGGATAAGGTTGGCAGCGAGATGAGATGGGGATAAGGTTGGCAGCAGGTTGAGATGGGGATAAGGTTGGCAGCGAGATGAGATGGGGATAAGGTTGGCAGCAGGTTGAGATGGGGATTAGGTTGGCAGCGAGATGAGATGGGTATAAGGTTGGCAGCGAGATGAGATGGGGATAAGGTTGGCAGCGGGTTGAGATGGGGATAAGGTTGGCAGCGGGTTGAGATGGGGATAAGGTTGGCAGCGAGATGAGATGGGGATAAGGTTGGCAGCAGGTTGAGATGGGGATAAGGTTGGCAGCGAGATGAGATGGGGATAAGGTTGGCAGCAGGTTGAGATGGGGATAAGGTTGGCAGCGGGTTGAGATGGGGATAAGGTTGGCAGCAGGTTGAGATGGGGATAAGGTTGGCAGCGGTTTGAGATGGGGATAAGGTTGGCAGCGGGTTGAGATGGGGATAAGGTTGGCAGCGGGTTGAGATGGGGATAAGGTTGGCAGCGAGATGAGATGGGGATAAGGTTGAGTTTTGAAACTGATGTAACGTCCAACTTATGTTCATCTGTATCATACACTGGATAGTGATTTCGATCTCATGAACTAACCCGATAAACTTGGCATTTTGATTATTATTCTAGCTGAAACTATATGAAGTGTTTGCTCTTTTTGGTAAACAATTCAAAAAGTTCAGACCCTGCAGATAGTTTGACGCTGTATGATTGATCGGCGGTTGTATCCAATGGTGTGTTCACACATGGTTTCGAACGTGTTAAGAATGATATTGTTAAACTGTGTAAAATGATATTGTTACCCACTTGTGGGGAATATTAAGAACAGAAAAATATGTATCAATATTTTTATTCTAATTCATTAACTTATTCGGAAACACTGTATCATTAACCTCAGGGGGTTGTTCTTTGTCGTCAGTGCAAGTTTAGTCTCACTACAAATCCAGACAGGAGTCCCAGGAGTCCCAGTCGTCCCAGTCGTCTATGGCGCCGCAATTTGCTCTGCAGAGTTGTGGCCCTTGGGCATGCGAGAAACCTATGATCGTGGGTTCAGTTTGTCTACACTATACCCGTGCTCGTGGGTTTCACCCTGTAGTAGTTCCTAAACATGTCCATCGTGTTTAAAGGGCCACAGTTGGTCCAGTAGTTTCATTCGCCGCAATTCAAGGTGGGGAGTTGTGTTCCCTGTTCTATGTTTCTCGGTTTGTCGGCACCATATCCGTGCTCGTGGGTTTCACCAATGTGGTAAACGTCTAAGACCTGAATCACTTCGTGCTTTCCTCCCAAATTAAGCTGACACACCGTGATATAACTGGAAAACTAACCCACTCTATTTTAGACAAAGGACAAACACGGCATGACTCCGATGCACGTGGCAGCAACGTACCGTCAAGTTGACATAATGGACTTTCTGCTAGACAACGGAGCTAAAATCACGCAATCGGATAAGGAAGGATCTATTCCTCTGCACTACGCATGCTCAACGGGATGTTTAGAAATGGTCAATCTCCTCATTGCCAAGGGAAAAAGCGAAATTACGACTGTAAGTTGTGCTTCTAAGTCAGAGATATTGTAATTCCTCACACAAAAGAAATGTTACGCTTTCAGAATGACGAGGCCCAGGGATTTCGAAGTCTCGATTATCCTCCGAAGCAGATTCCTTTAGGCGGAAAAGGCAAAATAGTGGTGAAAATAACATAAGTACTCTATTCGCCCTGAAACAGACCAATTGTCTAGGATGCCGGAAGTACTGTGCAGAGTAGTGTCCCTTATGCCCCCATTTCACTACGACCACGAATATCCCGAATCGACCCGAATATCCCGAATCACCCCGAATTGGAATTTTTCATGTTCGTAGATAAATATCAATCATTTCTTGAAGTTCTTAAATTAATCTCATTGGATTCCCAAACATTCGTACAGTTCGCGGGAGTTCGTCGAATCGGCTAGAAAGTTTTTGTATGTCAAAAACTTTCATGGAAGGGGCCGAATTGCAATTTCGTGGCTGTATCGTAATCCATTCGTGATTAATTCTTATGTTTCGTAACTGCTTCGTTATCGATTCTTTTGCATTCTTGGCTATTCTACGCGATTCGTGGCTCCCAAAATTTATTGTCCTCAACCCGAAAACATTCCGAAACAGCCACGAATGTCCCGAGGCAACTACGAATCATGTAAGAATCAAGTAAGAACAACATATTCGTAACTTAGTCGTAGCTGATTCTTACAATTCGTGCATGATCTGTAGATGAATCTTGTAATTCGTACACGTTTCTTAATCCATTCCTGGCATTCTTTATATTTTTCAATCCGATTAGCCACGAAAGTTTGCATTATTGGCCGAGTCATCACGAATTTCGAAAGTCTCCGATTCCGGGTGATTCCTTGTCGTGGTGAAAGGAGGGCATTAGACGTGTAAGGGAATTTAGAGTACCTGGGTTTCGCCAAAGTTTAAGACCTGCATATCTTTGGCCTTTCCTCCCCATTTAGCTGACACGCCGTCATATGACTCAAATAGTGTTCAAAGTGGCGTTAAACTAAGCTCACTCACTAACTAATAATGATTAGAAAACGTTTATTTCCACAGTGTTGTAGATAGATAATTCTATTGATGTCACCAATATTTGTCCCCGTAAAAACAAACAACAAAACCCTTACCCATTTCCTAAGAAATCATCATAATCAGTTGGTGATGATGCCAGGTGTTCGCCTTATCGGTGGCATCCGTCACAAACACATGCAAAGGCAAGTTAAATGTTCAAATGAACAACAGGGAGTGACAACAGGGAATGGAAAACGACAAAACTACGAAATGTCTTCCACGTTACCACCATAAATGTTTTTGTATGTTCTTACCCTGCCAAATAATATTTTGAAAGGATACCATTGTGAAGTAAGGATTATGGTTCATCTGTGAGAGAGGGATTTGGTGGTATGTTTGCTGTATGTTTGGAAATGTTATATCAATAACACAAGCTGGAGTAGGAGTATGTGGTTATCCAGTATTTCTATAACCGTTATAAAACCGTTATATAACCAATTGAACCTGTGACGATCCGGGTGAGAATAGGTCTTCATGCTTGCCGTCACAGGCGACCAACGGGATCGGGTGGTCAGACAGGCTGATTATTTCCAGACCGCCGTTAAATAGCTGGGGCATTGTTGAGTGCGGCGACAAACAACAAACAAACAAACAAACAAACAAACAAACACCAAACATTGAGGAAATTACATAGAGAAGGGATATAAATCTTATAACGGGATATATGTTGACACAGATGATGGAGAAGAAGGCTATGGGAGGTAACACTTGTCTGCATATCGCTATAGAAAACGGTCACGAAGGAATCATTCAAAAGCTGCTTCAAAATGGTAAGTGTTCTGTTGTGAGCTTCACCTTAACGGACTGTTACCTAATTGCATGTTTCTGATGTAATCATCCCTAAATCGTTGCCCGAAATGACGGGATTGGTTGTCCTTTTCAGAAAATAAGACCAGGATAGCTCGGAGATGAGGTGATGGTCTTTCCTTATTCTGTTTCTAAGTGGCCCACGCTGATGGGAAGCTGCATCTGTTTCAGATTCAAAGATCCTCGTCGCCCGCGATGACGGTATGCTGCCAGTGCACCTCGCTGTCATTTCTGGAAATCTGAATGTTGTAAAGACCATTGTGTCCAAGACTGGATATCTCCATCATGATATTGAGAACAAGGCTGAGTCAACAACGCTTCACCTTGCCGCTCAGTACAATCAGCTGGAGGTTGCGAGATACCTGCTTAAAGAAAGGTACTCGTTAACAGTGAGTGAGTGAGTGAGTTTGATTTAACGCTGCTTCGAACATCATTTGAGTAACATCACAGCGTGCCAGCCTTCTGTCGAGCGCTGTCAATCCCACGAGCATAGGTGTGGGCTGACAAATCAAAAAAACATAATGAGGGCGAATTTGGGATTCGAACCAAAGATAACAGGTTTGTGGGGCATCTAAGGGACGCAACTCTGCACAGCGACGCCTTGGACAACCGAGTCCCACGTGACCCAGAGAAGCATCTCTGTTCAGGACTATAACGGATGGGGATCTATGTGCATGAATGACACATTTCAGACTGAAACTGTACATTGTAACGATCTCAGTTACAACTTGGGGGATATCTATGGATATGCAACTTCCTATTACAATGAATGCAACGTGTTAGTGTTGATAGTAACATCGTTATCAAGCAAGTGATGTACAGAAATGTGCAGTAGAAAGGTTATGCACCTTCACATTTCTGTACCCAACTTGCTTGAGAACGTGTTAGTATCTACACTGAAAAAAAGCTGTATATCAATAGAGCTATTGACTATCAATAGACCTTGTTCATCAAATCAAGTTCAAATGACACTAAAATTCTTAAAGATTCATATAACAACAACCGGCTTTGGTGTCCACTGCCGTGCTATTTCTGGAATAGCGCTGAACACGGTGTAAAATCAAATTCAATGCCATCTACTAATATAGTATAACTGTTGCAATGACTCCAACTCCCACTCACTCTGATATCATTAATCTATCAAGCGATAACCACTCACACGTGCCAGTGGAGTAACACTGTTTGTATGGCAGAAGGAGCCTTGTGGCAAAGACTGACAGCGAATCGAATACACCTCTACATGTAGCTGCCTTATTCAACCACTCGGAAATAATCGGACTGCTGATGGAGGAAGGAGGCAAGATCAACGCTAAGAACCTGAAGGGCCAGATACCCTTACATGTGGCGGCTGAGATGGGCCACATGGAGTCATTGAAAGTAAGTGGGAAGCTGTGGTCTTCAGAGAATTACTTTTATTGTGCACATGGAGACATTGAAAGTAAGTGGGTAGCTGTGGTCTTCAGAGAATTACTTTTATTGTGCACATGGAGACATTGAAAGTAAGTGGGTAGCTGTGGTCTTCAGAGAATTACTTTTATTGTGCACATGGAGACATTGAAAGTAAGTGGGTAGATGTGGTCTTCAGAGAATTACTTTTATTGTGCACATGGAGACATTGAAAGTAAGTGGGTAGCTGTGGTCTTCAGAGAATTACTTTTATTGTGCACATTGAAAGTAAGTGGGTAGCTGTGGTCTTCAGAGAACTACTTTCATTGTGCACATGGAGACATTGAAAGTAAGTGGGTAGCTGTGGTCTTCAGAGAACTACTTTCATTGTGCACATGGAGACATTGAAAGTAAGTGGGTAGCTGTGGTCTTCAGAGAATTACTTTCATTGTGCACATGGAGGCATTGAAAGTAAGTGGGTAGCTGTGGTCTTCAGAGAATTACTTTTATTGTGCACATGGAGACATTGAAAGTAAGTGGGTAGCTGTGGTCTTCAGAGAATTACTTTTATTGTGCACATGGAGACATTGAAAGTAAGTGGGTAGCTGTGGTCTTCAGAGAATTACTTTTATTGTGCACATGGAGACATTGAAAGTAAGAGGGTAGCTGTGGTCTGCAGAGAATTACTTTTATTGTGCACATGGAGACATTGAAAGTAAGTGGGTAGATGTGGTCTTCAGAGAATTACTTTTATTGTGCACATGGAGACATTGAAAGTAAGAGGGTAGCTGTGGTCTTCAGAGAATTACTTTTATTGTGCACATGGAGACATTGAAAGTAAGTGGGTAGCTGTGGTCTTCAGAGAATTACTTTTATTGTGCACATGGAGACATTGAAAGTAAGAGGGTAGCTGTGGTCTTCAGAGAATTACTTTTATTGTGCACATGGAGACATTGAAAGTAAGTGGGTAGCTGTGGTCTTCAGAGAATTACTTTCATTGTGCACATGGAGACATTGAAAGTAAGTGGGTAGCTGTGGTCTTCAGAGAATTACTTTTATTGTGCACATAGAGACATTGAAAGTAAGTGGGCAACTGTCTTCAGAGAATACCTCTGTTTGGACACTTGGAGAGGAAATTCTGCATTACGGAGCGCAGATGAGGTGAAGCAGATAGAATCAGCCTATGTATGAACAACCATCCTTGTTTCAGGTCCTGCTGAATCCACGTTCCTTGAAACACGGAAAAGACTTCATGGAACTCAAGGAGGAAGAGAATGGGGACTTCATATTCAAGAAGCTACAGGTCGGTTCAGATAGATGCAGACATAGTGCTACTATTTTATTGGGCATTTATACCTTGGTAGACAGGGTGTTTATGGAACAGACTGGTAGTCATGTAACAGTTAACAGTTACTGAAAGAGTGTAACAGTTTACATTGCTGACAGGATGTAACAGTTTACATTGCTGACAGTGTGTAACAGTTTACATTGCTGACAGGATGTAACTGACAGGGTGTAACAGTTTACATTGCTGACAGGATGTAACAATTTACATTGCTGACAGGGTGTAACAGTTTACATTGTAGACAGGATGTTACAATTTACATTGCTGACAGGATGTAACAGTTTACATTACCGACAGGATGTAACAGTAAACATTGCTAACAGGGTGTAACAGTTTACATTGCTGACAGGATGTAACAGTTTACATTGCTGACAGGATGTAACACTTTACATTGCTGACAGGATGTAACAGTTAACCTTGCTGACAGGATGTAACAGTTTACATTGCTGATAGGTTGAAACAGTTTACATTGCTGACAGGATGTAACAGTTTACATTACTGACAGGATGTAACAGATAACTTTGCTGTCAGGATGTTACAATTTACATTGCTGACAGGGTGTAATAGTTTACATTGCTGACAGGATGTAACAGTTATCATTGCTGACAGGGTGAAACAGTTTACATTGCTGACAGGATGTAACAGTTAACATTGCTGACAGGATGTAACAGTTAACATTGCTGACGGGTGTAACAGTTTACATTGCTGACAGGTTGTAACAGTTTACATTGCTGACAGGATGTAACAGTTTACATTGCTGACAGGATGTAACAGTTAACATTGCTGACAGGATGTAACAGGTTATATTGCTGACAGGGTGTAACAGTTTACATTGCTGACAGGGTGTAACAGTTTACATTGCTGACAGGATGTTATAATTTATATTGCTGACAGGATGTAACAGTTTACATTGCGGACAGGATGTAACAGTTTACATTGCGGACAGGATGTAACAGTTTACATTGCTGACAGGATGTAACAGTTTACATTGCTGACAGGATGTAACAGTTTACATTGCTGACAGGATGTAACAGTTGACATTGCTGACAGGATGTAACAGTTTACATTGCTGACAGGATGTAACAGTTAACATTGCTGACAGGATGTAACAGTTAACATTGCTGACGGGTGTAACAGTTTACATTGCTGACAGGTTGTAACAGTTTACATTGCTGACGGATGTAACAGGTTACATTGCGGACAGGATGTAACAGTTAACATTGCTAACAGGATGTAACAGGTTATATTGCTGACAGGGTGTAACAGATTACATTGCTGACAGGGTGTAACAGTTTACATTGCTGACAGGATGTTATAATTTATATTGCTGACAGGATGTAACAGTTTACATTGCGGACAGGATGTAACAGTTTACATTGCTGACAGGGTGTAACAGTTTACATTGCTGACAGGATGTTATAATTTATATTGCTGACAGGATGTAACAGTTTACATTGCGGACAGGATGTAACTGTTTACATTGCTGACAGGATGTAACAGTTTACATTGTTGACAGGATGTAACAGTTTACATTGGTGACAGGATGTAACAGCTGACATTGCTGACAGGACGTAACAGTTTACATTGCTGACAGGATGTAACAGTTAACATTGCTGACAGGATGTAACAGTTATCATTGCTGACAGGATGGTACTGGAACAGGTTGGTAGTCATGTAACAGCTAACATTGCTGATGTCTGGTGACAACCATTACCATTTGGCCAGTGTGTTTGTTTGACGTGACCAGTGCGATATGTGCGTGACACTCACACGTTATGTCAGCATGAAGTAGACATATACCTTTTCCAGGCTAAATGTCATCCACTCTTAATTTGATGGGGAATTATTTCAGAATGAATGGATCCTAATCTTTACTAAGTTGAGTGAGTGAGCGGAAGAGTGAGTGAGTGAGTGGAAGAGTGAGTGAGTGAGTATGCTTGTACTCCACATTTAGAAATATTCCCGCAATATCACGGCGACAGCTGATCTCACGCTATTTACCAATGTGGGGAATCGAACCTGAGACTGCAGCGAGCTGTGCGAACGCTTTAATCACAACGCTAACCCACCATCCGGTTTACTTGAGGGTAGATTCCACATTTGAACTGGGAATGAGATGTTGTTATTTCAGCATATTGCAAAACAAGAAGGAAACAGTGTAGACTCCAAGGTCCGGAAGGCGGTCGAGGATGTGAGACAGAAGCTGGAGGTAAGGACGATGATGGCAAGAGGGTAAATTGTACATTGTTTTGTTAAACTGCAAGACTTCTTCTGTCAATCTTTAATCAACAAAATGCCATTTATCCACTTTGCATTATTGCTGTTACTATAATCCGTTTGTTTGTTGCTTAACACCGCACTCAGCAATATGTCAGGTATATTGTCAAATAATGAAGTGTGAACCAGGCATTCTAGTGATTAAAACAATGAGCATCGATTCACGCCGACGGTGTACGATAAAACAAGTACGAGGTACCAAGTTCCCGAGCCTGACCAGCATAGGTTTCTTAGGACCAATTCTATCCTGGAATCACCTTGATGTAGCATCAGTTTGATAGTCTTTTAAAAACTTGCTTTTACGCGTCATCATCTTGTTTCAGAAAGAGGCTAAACCTGTGGATGACAGGATACCTACACAGAGGATCTACCGGATCGTACAAGCACTCGGGCCCCCCAAAGTGAGTGGGTGGATGGGTGGATGGGTGGATGGATGGATGGATGGGTGTTGATTAAGAGTGGGTGAGTGGACAGATAACATATAATATTTCTCAGACGGCAGTTTTGGAAGTAACCGATGAAGGTAAACCTTGTGTGGATGAATGAATGAGTTTATTCCGAAAAGGGGCCATCGGCCCATTATACAAGGTACATTGGATTGATCAGTTTACCTGTACGGAGAGCGCTGACTATTACACCAGGGGACCGATTCACTAAGCGCCCGCAAGCCACGAAGAAGTGGTCAACGCTCATCGGAGTGCTGAGAAGGATGCACAAAAGGTTACTGAGGCCGGTCATAACCCACAAACGCCCCGTGGATCTCGTCACAACACATGTTACACACACTGGCAACAACCAGTCTCACATTGTTACAATGGCATGGAACTACAAAAATGGCACATCTTTAAGGAGAGTGTTCCTTTCCTTGAGAGCAAGAATACACGCTTTGCAAAGCTTCTTATAACATAGAGGTTGCATCTATATAACTGTTTTAGAGTTGGACATATACAATAATATTTAGGATGTACCATTTCTCTCAAATTCGAGTAGAATGGACACTCGAGACAAAAGTGGAATTCAGTTTCTGTATATGGCACAATACAAACCATCTTCCCGAGGCAAGAGAGTTAACTGACTTTAAAAGTCCAGTTTCCACCCTTGCCGAACTAGGCTGGGCTCGACCGTAGCGCCACCAGTGGCTATTCATCTTCCCGAGGCAAAGGAGTTAACTGACTTATTAAAGTCCGGTTTCCACCCTTGCCGAACTAGGCTGGTATTATGGAGTTACGTTTTGTCTGGACTAACGAGTCTATGCATAGTCCAATCAAAATCGCGCACCGAATTCAAATCCGGTTCGTAAACTGTCGTGCAGATTTCGATCGATTGCAGGGTTTACAAAGCATGTGCATCGCCAATTCGTTGTCAGCAGATATTTTCCAAATCCTTTCATGTTTTTAATCAAGGCTATTACGAGTTATGTCCTATCTATGCCTCTCCTATTGACCAATAAGATTTAACCTCTCGTATCACTTGCATTTGCTTCAAACAAAACGGTGGCGCCCAGTCAAGACAATCTAATCGATTATCAAGATCTATATTGTGATAAAACGAGTCTTACATCCCGAAATGTACCAAATCACGTGAGCACCTTGATTAAAAACATGAAAAGATTTAGAAAATATCTGTTAACAACGAGTTAGCGGTGCACATGTTTTGCAAATCCTAAACTCGACCGAAATCTGCATGACACTTTACGAACCGGATTTCGATTTCGGTGCGCGATTTTGATTGGACTATGCATCGACTCGTTAGTCCAGCCAAAATGTAACTCCATAATACCAGCCTAGTTCGGCAAGGGTGGAAACAAGACTTTTATGGTCAGTTAACTCACTTGCCTCGGGAAGATGACAACAAAAGTGACACAGACGTTCTGGCCTTGGTATTGTATAGTGCCTACCTGCCTCTACCAATAGATTATGATTAGAATAGCTAAACTTAACAAGTATCGTTTGATAGATGGCTATATCAATACAATTAGTCAGATGTTCATAATTAAAATTTTCCTTGACAAAGCCAAACTATTCTAGCTGAGAATAGCATCCCAGATGATTATTCCATGTTTGTTGGCAGATATCTTTACATCTTTGCTTAAACCGCAACATAAATACATTTATATTACAAACACATTGCTGTAACCAAGCTTCGCCAAAACCATATGTATATAGCAAATATTTAACATTAGTAGACCAACAAGCTTTACTATTTCCTGCCCTTCTATACTGAAAATCATAAGAACCTTTTAAGATAACATTAGCCTGTTGTGACAATAACCAATAACCAGAATTTTATAACGTTGATATAATGCAAACCTTGATTGATGTTCTCTTCACAATACCTCTTGCAGTTATGTTAGGGCTGTTTCTATCCATGCTCAGAACAAGTTTACAGAAACGATCGTGTACATTTTCAATATCGGGTGAAGGATGAAATCCCCAAACCTCTGCTCCATGATTTAAAATTGGCAATACTTTTATAACAAAAATATGAAAACAGACAGTAGCTGGGATTGTTGAGAATTTCCCCAGTGTTGATTGTAGTCTCGAACTACTTTCCGTGCCTCTTGTGCAAACCTGGACTGACTGGATTGGGGTAACACTTCCACATCCGGGATATAACAAGTCAAAACATATCGCAATGCAGCAGTGTTCAAGAACTTTGTTCAGCCATTGAAAAAATCCGATATGGTACTGATAAACTATTTATAAACGCAAAGCTTCCACGTATAACTGTTTCCGTTCTAACAGTGTTTAACTGGTTATTATGAGTATCACGTGACTAGTGGGTTCAGGGAAATCATTCTCGGTGGGATGGTGAACGAATACTGAGTAACCATTCACAGAGCGGACCTAGTTGAGACCACGACGAGTCATCCTGAACCACAGGAACTCGTTATTGGTCAGTAAATAAAAATATATACCCCCTATATGTAAGCTTTTTACATATAGGGGGTATATATTTTTATTTACTGACCAATAACGAGTTCCTGTGTCCTGAACATCCAATGACTATTTCAAACACAAGACCCGTGATGAATTAAACAGTAGCAAGCCTATTTGACACCATACTTATCTTTCGAAAATATGACGGGGGCACGGTGGCCGCGATTCGCCGCGATTCGCTTTGCAGAGATGCGTCGCTTGAGCACGCCAGAAACCTATGATTGTTGGTTCGAATCCCGGTTCGCCCCGATTATGTTTCTAGGTTACCACCATACCCGTGCTCGTGGGTTTTACAGAAGTGGTAAAGGTCTGAGACAAGCATCACTTTAGGCTTTCCTCCAAAAATTAAGATGACACGCCGTGATATAACTGGAATACTGTTAAAAGCGGCGTTAAACACAACTCACTCACTCACTCCAGAACATGACACATGGCGAGCCGACGGTGCCTTAGTACAGACAGAAGGTCAAGTTGAATATGGCGACTGTTTAGGTAAAATACTATAAAACAATATTTATGTGACAAGTGCGCCTGATTCCCAGTTACAACCTGCACTGTTGTAGGAACATCCTCCCGATGTACAGGAGAAGAATGCTAGACCCTCCAGGACATCAAAGGTTAAACCCCACTCAGTAAGTGATCAAGAGGACATATGTTTACCTGTTATGTAAGGGACTTATCTTTTGATATTCAGCGAGGGGAGGGGGGCTTGGATTTTGTATCAAGATATTTTATATATATATAATACCACAAGCCTGAATTTCATTATAAATAACACCTTGCAACAGTGTCATTTTTGTGGCAAGCAATGTATTTCTTTTTCGACTGTCATTATATTTTAATTTTTCGATAAAATCCCCACATGGGTACAATATGTAAGGCCCATTTCTGGTGTCCCCCGCCGTGATATTGCTGGAATACTGCTAAAAGCGGCATAAAATCATACTCACTCACTTTGTGTTAGCTAATATACTTAATGAAGAGTACAAATTGAGTCCAGTGCATTACTCTCTGTGAATGCTTAAACATGTAATTATATCAGCAGGCATCATCTGAAAAAGAGAAAGATTCAACGAAATATTATGTGAAGGTGGGTAATATTCTTATCAGTCATTGACCTAATTACGACATTGATACTGTGAAGATATCTATACTGTGTCCCTTTACACACGATTGACATGTTTAGGAACTTCAACAGAGTAAACATGGCACATGATGGTCTGATATCGTTCACTAACCATCAAATAGCCAATTCCCTTCCACTGATTTACCCACCTGAACCAGAAATAAAGGAGACCAGTGAGACCGCCTCATCTGTTTCATATTTGAATCTATGCATAAAGATTCAGTGTGAAAAAAACCCTCTACACAAGACTGTATGACAAGAAGGATGACTGCGATTTTCCAATAGTCAACTTTCCGTTATTATACCAGAAGCTCCAGCAGTTGGTGTCTACATTTCAGTACTTCTGAGGTACAAGAGAGCATGCTCTTACAACCAAGATTTCACAGAGCGTCATACAACTCTTGCTTATTGATCTAGGTTGCGACATTACAGACCTCTCAGTAAATCAACTGTGCTTTTGGCAGAGATTTCTTTTGAATATGAAAACGTTTTGTTGCTTTTACTTTCAGAAACCAATAGTTACCTAAACATTCACATATTCATAGTGTCTTACTTCTCATCTTTAGAAATTCCTGGAACTAATCTACACAGACAACATCATCAACACAGAGGACAACATCGGCAACACCGCTCTGCATCTTGCAGCACAGAATGGACACACAGAGATTGTGAAGGTAAGTCCAGTGTATATAATTATGTTCTCTGTGCTGGACAATCAGAGGTTTCACAGGCTGAACACACGGGGTTTAAGAATGTGAGTTAACTGTAAGTATGTACTCTGTCCAAGACAAAAAGGGTTTCACCGAAAAGACAAACGGTGATAAAAATTGTGAGCTAACTGTTAGCATGTGCTATGTTCTGGACCGTCGGGGTTTCACAGACTGGAGACACGGGGTTTAAGAATGTGAGTTAAATGTATGAACTCTGCCCCAGACAAATAGGGTTTTACAGAAAGAACACACAGTGATTAGGAATGTGTGTTAAGTGTAAGTGTTACTCCGTACCAGACAAACACGGTTTCACAGAATGGTCACGCAGCAATTAAGAAGGTGAGTTAACTGTAAGTAGGTTCTCTGCCCCAGGCAATCAGGGTTTCACAGAAAGAACACACATTGATTCAGAAGGCGAGTGAGTTAACTGAAAGTATGTACTGCGTCCAAGACAAGTAGGGTTTCACAAAATGGACACTCGGTGATTAAAGGGTAAGTTACCTTAAATTGTAGTCGATTTAAGAATACAGAATAGACAAACTGAAATCGTGCAAGTAAGCAACACGTGAACATATATTTTCTAGACCATCCGGGTATCATCTCAAAGCAGAATTCATATTAAATTCGTATCAAGCTACAAAGAATAAATATGTCACAATATATTGTTGGTATTGCTACAATGTATACATATAGATATATGTTTCTTGTACATTGACAGAAAATGCTTGAAAAACACAAGGCTGAACATGGTCGGAAAAACGACAGAGAAAGAACGGCCCTCCATCTTGCAGCAGAGAAAGGGCACACACAGTACTGAATTAGGCTTCATTGTAGTGTTGATCTATACTCCTTCAAAGAAAGAAATTTTAGACAATAAATATGTATAAATGAATAATTTTAAAAAGTCTTAACAGCAAATATATACAATGTTAATACTGTTGTTAACATTAAGCTATTCTTTCTGGGTGACATTGTTGATTTTGTTCTGATTAATGTCCTTGTAATATTATTTTTGTATTTATATATATATCGTGGGTTTCACCGAAGTGGTAAACGTCTGAGACCTGCATCACTTGGGGCTTTTCTCCCACATTAAGCTGACACGCCGTGATATAACTGGAATACTGTTAAGAGCGGCGTTAAACCCAACTCACTAACTCAATAATAAAACACACATTTTCCACTTCTCTCAAGAAACTGCTTCTTGTTGCTAGGACAGTGGGTGTGATAGTGGCAAGACACAAGCAGGGCGTGTTTGCAGAGGATCAGGACCGCAACACGCCTCTACACCTGGCTGCCAAGGGAGGACATAAAGACACAGTTCAACTTCTCGTCAAGAATGGGGCTGACATGAACCAAATGTGAATACTAAACATCATCTCTCAGCATCGCGTCACAGAAACCATGAAGGACTTAAATAGCGACGCGCGTGTGTGTGTGTCTGTCGGTCTGTGTCTGTGTGCCTGTGTCTGTGTGCCTGTGTCTGTCGGTCTGTGTCTGTGTCTGTCGGTCTGTGTCTGTGTGCCTGTGTCTGTCTGTCTGTGTCTGTGTGCCTGTGTCTGTCTGTCGGTTCTGGTTTGTTTGATTTACACATATTTTATTAGACTGAGGTACAAGTTGTCCAACTGAGAAGACTCTCTCCATAATATTTACAGCCAATCACAATATGGAGACATGCAATAAGAAGGGACGCAGCATAGTATAATTAACATTAAACGTAGGTGAGTTATATTGATAACAAACGGAAGCCTGTTTACACCTGCGCTACTCAAACTCATTCCATTATACAATATATATTAATAGAAACGACAAAACCGTTTCCATATTCATAAGAACTCTCTTCTAAAAGTAGAATCAATTGTATGATGCCAACTCGATCATAAGCATATGTTAATGATTCACTATCAAATAGTGATGATGCCATGTGTCCAAGTCAATTGTTCACCTGATAAAACACGGGAAAATGTGTTACAAATCAAAATAGAAAATTGCATCAGACATCATTTTTGTCATTGACAGCTCCGATGAAGCCTTGGTCAAACACTTATGTAGAGGGAGGTATAGGAGTGCCTGATATTAAAAATACAATCAATTCTCAAAAGATACCTTGGATTAAACGTTTGTTCCATTAACATCCACACTCTGAACTTACCACTCTTTTGATTAATAACACTACAACTACAACTCCAACACAAATTGATTTTCTGCAAAAATGTCATTTCTATATTTCGGAAAAGGTTATTAATGATAGGACCAATGCTTTCTGGAAAGATGTTCTGTGTGCATAGGGAAACTCAATAGAAAAAAGGAAATTCTATCAAAGAGGATAAAGATATATTATCACAACCGTTATGGCAAAATACGAATATAAGAATCTGGAACACTCCAGTATATCATAAACATTACTCGGGAAGAGGTATTGACCTTTAAATGATTTGATAGACGAGAGCGGATATTTCGAGATCTTTTAGACCTAAAACATGTATACGACTGTAAAACACATTTTCTGGAATATTCTACTCTTATCCTGGCAATAAATAAAACAATATCTAAAGCGTACGAGTATAGCCCTAACATCTAAGTTACATCTGCCCGTAATATATACCATATCTACTGGGGGGGGGGGGGGGGGGGGGGGCGCTGCCTGGGTAGAGTATTTTATACAATACAGTACCATTCATGGCATTATACCAACAAACGAGTTATTGTACCAAACCCGATATAAAGAATAATTTCTTCGCAATTTTTGTAAACGAGAAAAACAAACCTTAGTGCACATGTTGTATGAGTGCAACATTGTAAAACATGTCTGGAACAACGTTAAAAAATGGATCAAAGACAAAACTGGAATAGAACTAGAATTTTCAAAATTGACAATTGCATTAGGATATAAACAAAAAACGAAATGATGTTTTAAATCATATTATAACTGTAACAAAGCAAAACATATTCAGATCAAACATTTTCGACTCCATACCACATTTCACACACATCAAACAAGAAATAACCGATTCATATTACATCGAGAGAAATATGTCATATTCACAATGTAAATACACACAGTTCATGGCATTTTGGCCTCTCACCACCTATTCGTTTAAAAACACGAACAATCCTACATTATTTGTTTGTTATTATCTATGGATATACTTTGTAACTTGTATGTATTTAAGATTGCATGTGAACTATATTCTGTAAACTTATTGTTTGTGTACTCTAAAAAGATATAAAATCATAAAAAAGAAACGCTTGGTCCACTACAACATGCTAAATTTCGGTTTATGCCTGGTCTGTAAAAATAATAATTTGATTGTCAAGTAAAAAGGTTATGCTTTATTTGATGTATATTTAATTTCTATTGCCAGTTGAAACATATTTAGTTGCCCTGAACTTAGGTGATAATGTAGAGTGTTTTGCAGTTACCTGAATAGTTTTCAACATTAATATTGAGGATTCATGAGATTGTTTTAATCATGATGACGGAAGTTGTATTATCAGAATAATTAAGAGTAAATATATTCCTTTATAAAAACAAATTACTGGGTATGAGGTCTTTAAAATATATAGTGTTATGTCATAATATATTTAACTTAGACACAAAACAACGCTTTTAAATCGTTCTAATAACGTTTCGCACCATGTCTCAATGTGAAGCGCATCACGTGATACATAGTTTGAAAGAGCATGTAACTATTCTTGCATCTTCTACCATAAATGTGTTTTCTTTTCAGGCAAGCTATCAGTCCAGTGCACACCCGTAGAAACTGCAAATGCACATACAAAATGCGGTACATCTATTCACTGTCTTTACAGGAACGTGCACGGAATGACCCCTCTTGACCTGGCTGCCAAGCACGGGGAGGTGGAGATCTGCGAGATGCTGGCCCGGAAAGACCCCCAGATGGGGCGGGAGAAGGGCTGCAACGTAAGTGGCACAAAGCATGCGTCTGTTGTTTTACGCCACACTCAGCAGTATTCCAACGAATGGCGGCGGTCTGTAAATAATCGAGGCCGGACCTGACAATCCAGTGATTGGCATCCTGATCATCGATCCACGCCATTGGGATACGATGACATGCATCAACCAAGTCAGCGAGCCTGACCACCCGATCCTTTTAGGCGCCTCTTACAAGCATAGTCGCCTTTTACGGCAAGCATGGGCTGCTGAGGACCTATTCTACCCCTGATCCTCACTGGTTACAAAAAATACGTGTCTATGACAGTTCGAAATGAGTGTATATCTCAAGTCTTTGATAGGCAATTAGAAGTTGGAAGAACATAACTGAAACATGACACTTTGTATTGAAAGCAACTTTTTTATATTCTTTTTCACGCAGTTTCAGAGCTACTTCTTGCCCCTTCATTAGGCGAATGATTAGCAAGTGCCAAGAGTTTATTTTTCTGTTTATGGAATCCCATGTCATTGTTATCAACGTATCTGCTTTGTGTGATGATGTAGGCTGGTGGTGAAAGCGTTTGGTCGTCACGCCAAAGGCCCCGGTTTGATCCCCCACATTGTACCACAGTTTGTGAAGCTCATTGCTGGTGTCCCCCGTCGTGATATTGCTGGAATATTGCTAAAACGGCGTCAAACGTTACTCACTCACCCTTTCGTGACATGATATAAATTGCGATAATCGCTGTCAGTTTTTACCTGCCGTGTGTTCAGTTCCAAAACAAAACTTACACTTCCAATGGGGATAACTCTTCCCCAGGAATGATTCATGCCACTAAATACATGGTTGCACTAACAATTAAGACCTGATATTCTTTACATACAACTCGGCACCTGTTGCAGGAATGTCCACTTCATCTGGCCTGCAGAGAGGGTCATCTCAACGTGGCCATGTTCCTTCTCCAGACCAAGGCCGACATGACACACAGGAATAGCGGGGGCCTCAACTGCCTAGATCTGGCAATCATGCATGGACACAAGTACGACATTGTTCCTCAATGAGATTATCATTATGTCCTAGTTTCGATGTGTTTATGTACCAAGAGGCTATTCCTGTCAGTTAGCACGTTAGTCAGTTAATCTTACACAGTCTGTAGTTTTGCTGAACTGCCTGGCGTTGCGTGTCATGATTGCTTTTGCATGTGTTAGTGACGGGTACTATCGGTGGAGCAGGTTCGCTCACCTTTCGCGAAATCCGGGTGTCATCACTCTTTGGTAGTTATTTATAAACACATGCTCCTGATATAGTCGGAACTGTACAATGGGGTCGGGTTTGGGCAGAGATTTCTTGAATAGGGAAAGAGTTTTGTGGCTTTTTTCAATAAAAGGTAACTTCATTGGGTCAATCCGTCAAATGGCTCAGAGGACCTTAGTATGTTGAGTGCCCGACTTGTTGCAGTGTTCTCTTGAAGGATAATACCTTTAGGCCAGACAAAAAGCGAGACAAAGGGAAGGGGGGCTTGGATTTTGTATTGATGAGGTATTTTTTCACGTACTGCTACAAAAATAAAGATATAGATGTTTTTATATTTAAAACTATGAACCTGGAGTTTTTGACCGAAAAACAGCTCGCAACAATGATATTCTTTTGGCAGAAAGTTTATTTTATTTAATAATCTGAAGGATAATTATCTTTCGGGAACACTTTTTTGGACAAAATTCCATCCTTCACCACCATCCCCCAACCCCCAACCCAACCTACCCCCACTAGCCCTGCCGAATATAAAAAAAGTTGAGTTTTATAATTCTTAATTTCAACAGAGACACTGCCCGCTACATCTTGAGACATGATTTGTGGAGAGAAGCTCTGAGGAACCATGTCAGTCCGAAAAAGAAACACAAGAGGTCTTCCCGAAAGATCGTTACACCCATGAGGAGACTGATTCGCGACATGCCAGGTGGGAGTGTAGCTGTTGAGAAAACTGCTTGATGTTTTCAATGACACAAGAACAATCACAAACAACTCTACGTAAACACGCCCAAACTCCTTTAGAGATCTGCATGATGTGTCTAGTAGCAAGTTGAAATTGTATGGACGGATCCACTCAAATAGATACCCTTTGTCATCTAAACTGTCTAAGACATATTCATTATCTGGGACATTTTGTATGGAGACTAGCTACTGTTTAAGCAACATCTGTAAAACTAGATATTTTTGTACATTAAATATGTGAGCCTTAACATTTGAACGGAAAACAGCTTCCAATGTATTTGTCTGTGATTGATACTTTCTCCTACACACAAAGGGTCGGTATACGTATAGTTAATGCTTGGCAGATATGCGACACAGCGTGAAGTTAAATAAACGTCGAATTACAACACCATAATTGTCACCAGAAACAACATTTTGACAAACGTGTTTGTTTTAGACTTGGCGTACGAGGTGCTAGAGAGAAGTGTAACAACCACGGTCATCAGTGACGGAGAAAAAATGAAAGAGGAAACGACTTACAACTTCGAATTTGTTGATGATCTGTATGAAAACTGGGCAATACCAAGTAAGAGTGGTATCAGTCAATTGATCGCATCCGTCTTACGACAAGGAGATTACGTTTATTTAGTGTAAGATCGTACGATAGCTTCTTCCTTGTAGTAATGTAACATGTAAGTCGTCCATATCTTGCAGCTGTTTTAGCCTTGCCCATTCTTTCCTAATTATGTCGATTGCATGGGGGCCTGATTGTTTGTCTATAACCCACGATCAAACATGTTTCTCAGGATCATAACCAACATTAATATTCTTCTGTGGCCGTGACCCGTGTAGGTCCGGGATAGAATAGGTCTTCAGCAACCCATGCTTGTGGTAAAAGGCGACTATGCTTGTCGTAAGAGTCGTCTAACGGGATCGGGTGGTCAGGCTCGCTGTCTTGGTTGATGCATGTCATCGTATCCCTATTGCGTGGATCGACGAGCGTGCTGTCAATCACTGGATTGTCTGGTCCAGACTCGTTTATTTACAAAACAATATAGATGGAATATTGCTGAGTGCGGCCTTAAACAACAAATAAACAAACAAACAAATCTGTGGCCGTAAGATAATTCTTGTGGCCGATTAGCGTACAATCCATATGGTTGGAAGTCAATTGTTGGGCGATGGGGTCGCCTAGTGGTTCAAGCGTTCGCTCGTCACGCCGAAGACCCGGGTTCGATCCTCACATGGGTACAATGTGTCAAATCCATTTCTGGTGTCCCACGCCGTGATATTGCTGGAATATTGCTAAAAGCGGCGTAAAACCCTAGTCACTCACTCACTCACTGAAGTCAGTTGTAACGGTGCATGTGAATGACGTTTTTTGAGTGAGTTAGAATTCCAACAACATTATGCTGGGGCACACCAGATATGGGCGTTCAACATTGTAAACCAGTGTCACGTTATGTCCGAATCAGAACCCTACATTTGATGGTGATATTGTGATATGAATTACATGTCACCCGTGTAACTATATACAAGCTGTGTAAACCCCAAAGACGAAAGTCACTAGATGTACAGAGACACGCGTCTTAAGTAATGAAAAAAGTCCACCAGGTCACCAGGGCCCACTTGCACAAAGCGATCTTTGCACTAAGACTGTCGTAAGCCTATGCTAAAGTATGGGAGTTACAATCATCTTAGCGCGAAGATCGTATTGTGCAAGTGGGCCCAGGCAATAGCCTTGCTTGTCTTTCAAAGCCTTTTCAAAGGAGTTCAAACTTTTTATACACATTCGACAATAAGAATAATAGTATTTTTATTTCAATTCACAGAAGCAATAATCGTAATGCGGATATTTCAAATACATATATAGACAGTGCAGTATTCTAATATGGCCATTGTTAACATATTCCTGTGCAAGCATGCTGTTTTTCCTTCAGAGAAAAAGAAACAGAAATGTAGTGACAGTGAGCTCAAGGCTGAAACAGTCCCATACACACACAAGGCCACTGTCATCAAGAAGAACCACCCACTGTCAATCATGGTAACACAGCTTTCTGTCTCTTTCACCTCTCAACAATGCTTCTGCGTTTCCTTTACATTATTCTGTTGAACATAACGAGTACACACAGTAGGTTCATATCAGACTAGCAGCCAATGAGTTGACATGTAGCGTCATATTACAGAATGACAGGGGCGTATGTGTGACAATAGCCAGTGTGTATGAATAGCACAGCTCAACAGTAACAACGTGAGTACCTGCATACGATCTGCCGCGACAACCTTGCATGAGGTCATCAAGTATCAGCAAGACTGAAGACTACTGGCTTTATGGTTTTTGTTTGATATTGAGGACACCCGTCTGTATTAGTGGACACTTGTGTGAAAAAGTCATCATGTACCAGTAATACTGAAGACTGCTGGCTTACCTGTCTTTGTTTGATATTGAGGACGCATATTGAGGCTCGTATTACTGGACACTTGTGTGAAAAGTCATCATGTACCAGTAACACTGAAGACTGCTGGCTTACCTGTCTTTGTTTGATATTGAGGACGCACAAGGCTCGTCAGTATTACTGGACACTTGTGTGAAAAGTCATCATGTACTAGTAACACTGAAGACTGCTGGCTTACCTGTTTTTGTTTGATATTGAGGACGCACAAGGCTCGTCAGTATTACTGGACACTTGTGTGAAAAGTCATCATTTACCAGTAACACTGAAGACTGCTGGCTTACCTGTCTTTGTTTGATATTGAGGACGCACAAGGCTCGTCAGTATTACTGGACACTTATGTGAAAAGTCATCATGTACCAGTAATACTGAAGACTGCTGGCTTACCTGTTTTTGTTTGATATTGAGAACGCACAAAGCTTGCAGGATTAGAGCGAACACGTAATGCTGTCCATCATTAATTCCTGCACCACATATTGAAGTCTAGTTTATCTCTCTATGTGTAATACTTTGTCTCTGATGTTCTAGCGGCACATGATAAATTCTTCGTAATATATACTCCATCAGCACATGAAATATATAGCTTATGGACCTACGTAAATTAATGTTAATATTTCACACATGGAAACCTTCACAAGTGGTATAAGTATATATCACTAGAAGAACATACACACATAAATATGTATACATATCACAAGTGCAATAAATATTAATATCACAGGTAGAACACTGATACCTTTTCTTAGGTAAAACACCTATATATTTGAATTGTTTGATAGGCATTACTTAGAAGTTGATGGATGACAAAGTAGACACAATTTATGGAACCTATATACAATACAGGTGTACTACATATTATATCATAGGTGTACAACATACGTCACGGTGTATGATAGGTGTACTACATACGTATATCATAGGTGTACTACATACGTAAATGATAGGTGTACTACATGCGTATATCATAGGTGTACCAAATGTGTATATCATAGGTGTACTACATATATATCATAGGTGTACTAAATGTGTATATCATAGGTGTACTACATTTGTATATCTAAGGTGCACTTTGGTAATATCACACGTATAATTTATAATTATTTTAAATGTCTACTATATATTTATATCAAGGTGTGCTACTAGTATATGTTTATATCAAAATCAAGAGATATTGTTGATGTCAGCTTCTTTATTATGATGAACATAGCGTTTCGGAGTATATGCTTACTCCTTCATCAGGTGATTCAGGTTGTGTTCCGCATAATAAAGAAGTTGACATCCATACATTCACTTCCTTATGTGTATCACTTCTAAATGCCTTTCAAAGACTTATGTTTATATCAATGGTGAACTATATATGTATTTCACAGGTGCTTTATGTATTTACATGACAAATGTACTACATTTCTACTTCACAGGTGTATTCATATGTATGTAACATGTGTGCTATGTAATGTTATCACACGTGTACAGTATATTTATATAACACGTGTACTATGTAATGTTATCACACGTGTACAGTATATCTATATAACACGTGCACTATGTCTATGACAGGTGGAGTGTAACAGGGATGAGCTGTTGCAGCATCCCTTGGTCAACAAACTCATCAAGAGGAAATGGTGGCATTTTGGCGCCTACTATTATCTGGCTAACTTCTTCGTTCATCTTCTCTTTGTCGTCCTGCTGACTCGATACATGCTCAAGTCCACCCATCCCCTCAGCTAGTAGGTATATTTCTGTTCCTTAAATGACTTGTACCCGTGCCTTTTCAGGTGAACAATTGACTTGCCTTTGCAAGGGTTTGTGAAGGGTGCCACCGATGGGACAGGATACGCTCAAATATTCGCGAACACGCTTTTATCACGATTTGATTGTGATCCCTAAATTCTTAGATTTCTTATGAATATGGAAAGGGATTTGTCATTTGTATTACGACGATAGAAAGGGTTTCATGTCTCTTCTACTTGATATATCTCCTCCTTTGGTAATGTAATTGTGGAAATGCTCAGGTGTTGCAGAGACAATACCGGATTTTTTTTATAAAATCATAAAACTCGAGATATTATCGTACATTTTTACCTCAGCTTTTACAAACAATACATGCTGGTCATGTTGGATGTCCTGAAAAAGTGTGTGGTGAACTGTGTTTCTCTCCTGTACAGTGAAAACTGTCGCCAGCAAAGGAACCTTTTAAAGCAAACTGTGTTGGTGGCAGAAGATGCTTACTCTTTTCACGATCACCTGGTGTCATCACTGATCTTCAGCGATCCATCCATATACCTTTCATAACTATTTTGACTTTTACACCCTATGTAATCTGTAATCGAGACTAATTATTCTGTGGAGTTGCCGTTTTTATATTTATAGCAGTGGTCTTAAATGTCTCGCGCCCCGCTCTCCCGAATATTAAAATTTTGAATCCGTTAAGGAATAGGGATGAAGAGTGGCATACATCCTGTGATGTCTTCTCCTTCAGCACCAATGCGGCGTCAATCAACGACAACAGCTGCGACAGGAGTATCAGCCCATGGCTTTTGGTAGAGAAGATCCTTCTGTACGTTCTCATGGGTTTAGGCGCAGTGTTTGAGGTGAGTTGCTGTCAGAATCGTCATATTCTAAATCATTCCTTCGAAGTTGAGTGCAAAATATACACTGGATGGTAAAAGAAAGAACCACCTGATTGTCGAAGTGATAACTGTGACACTTAGTGCACAATATATATTTAGTACCCTTTGAAATTAATACTTTATTTTGTAAATACATTTCATTGGTCAAGTATGGTCAGGAAGAATACAAAGAGACACGTCAGTGAAATGTTTGTTTGTTTGTTTGTTTTGTTGTTGTTTAACATGCACATGCATCAACCAAATCAGCAGGCCTGACCACCCGATCCCGTTAGTCAACTCGTATGACAGACATGGGTTGCTGAAGACCTATTCTACCCCGGGTCTTCCAGGGTAGTCAGTGAAATGGGACTAAAGGTGATCCTACCGGGTAGTTACGGTCAACACAAATCTAGTCCTGTAGACACTGGTACAGGCTGTCCTTAGGGAGTCCTTGCTGTCTGTGATGGGCCTTAGAACGGTTGGTAACTAGTAGTCGCCTGGATCTGGGACAACGAAGAGTGCTGTTCGTCTGTCGGTATCATGCTGACAACGTGGCCACAGTTAAGTCACCTGACTCCACTATGAGCTGTCAGCCCCTCTTTCAACATTCCTATTGCCTTCCCCCTTTCACCTCCAGTCTTCGGGCATTGTTTGTCATTTGTCAGAAGGGCAGCGGGTAAGATTGAAACAGATACCAACTGATCCTGTCTTCAGGATGTGCAAACACCACAAAGCACTAAGAACATTTGGGCTAAGAAACATTTTACACGTGCATTTATCTTGATTTGCTCGACCTTCACAACGCATAAATCGAAGGTCATACCGTCAAAAACCAATTCTTAACAGGTCACCAAAACGCAGTTCCACCCTTCCCTGTACATGAAAACAACTTTCTGACTTCATAAGTTTTATAAGTTGTTTAACAAATATTGCATCTGGTTATAACCCGGATGTGTTGTTATGAGTGCTAGATGAGAAAAGAGCGACAAACCCTTTGCATAATCAGAAGAAATGTATTGCACGATTCTGACAATAGCCTAAGCCTGTGTTTATACAACAGTGATACTATGAGGTTACTATGATAACACCATCATAACACCCGCAGAAGCCGTATTAGCTCTCCTGTAATGCATACCCCACTCAGACACAGTATTCTGACTCCGAGCTAGTCAGTCCTTCCTTTTTCCCATTCAAAGTTGAGCTCCAGGCAGGATAACAAGAGGTAAAATCTTTGAGTGTGACTTGGTGTGACGTGACAGGGCATCGAAGCAGCGACCTTTCGCTCTCCGGGCAGACACTCTATCCACTACACCACGGAGACGGTTGGGGGCCCACCACAGACATGCAAGTGTGTGCAATGATTCGTGTACTTTCAGATACTGCAGATGATCAACATGAGGGCTGCCTACTTGAGTGACCTGGAGAGTTATGTGGAATGGGTGTCCTACATCTTCACCTTTCTCCTTCTGCTGGAGTTCAATGAGTGCACGGCAACCACAGGCTACAGACAGGTCAGACCACGGTGTCATTTGCGGCATTTATTAGTAATTCTATAATTCTGTGTGGTTGGAGCAGATCCACATTGCAAAAAGCATCCTAGTCAGGGTCTGATTGTTGATTCTTGATGTAAGTACGTCAAAACAACCAACATCAAACTTCATAGCTTTATTAATTGTTGACTATCTTAACTATACCGTCTGTTTTTTTACAATGTTTTTTTGTTACATTGTTTAAAACCAGTCAACATAAACTGAACATACTTGATACCTCTAGATCTGAGATTTGAAAAAGAGTTAAATAAACATTGGGTGTTCCTGCAGGAATGGCAGTGGTCTCTGGGCGCATTTGCTGTTTTCTTCGCCTGGATTGACCTTGTGCTGTACCTCAAGGCCTTCACGTCCCTAGGCTTGTATGTCATCATGTTCCAGCTCGTCTGTTGGACGTTTCTCAAGGTGTTTGTGGTCTTTTTCTCATTAATACTCGCCTTCAGCCTCGGGTTCCACATTCTGCTGCAAAATCAGGTACGGAGTTCATTTTTTCACACCTTCTCCCCCACTAGTTTCCATGATAGTACAAAACAAGCAGGTGACTCTTCCCAATGACTGCATGTCCATTCCTTCCCTTATGTTCTGGTTTATATTGGAATCAAGCCAGAACGTTCAAATACCTGTAGAAATTGACTTTTTAATATGCATCTATGTCTTTTCCTGTCAAACGTGAGGAAGCATTCAATTCCATGAACTATCGGTCGTAGGCAAGTGTTCAGGAACTTTGTTATCATGTTTTCATCATTACGTTTTGTTTCAGGAAAAGTGGCAATTATGACCCCAGATGTGTTTCATTGCGTTTTGTTTGTTAATCCCAAGTGCCATGGAATTGTCTTTGGCATGTTATACCAAACACAATTGGATTTCAAAATACATTGTAATACATTTTCTCTTTTACTCTTTTTATAAGAATTCCGCGTCGATGTATACCAGATGTCGATGTATGAATCAGTTTAAAATAAGCCCCAAATAACACATGAAAATGTAGCAAAATTGATTTCGAATATTTGGAGATGTACGCACTAACATTAATGTCAACTCGTGATCTATTTCCAACATCCAGAAATGAGCTTTTTCGCATAGTGTGTGCATTGTGCAGTTCATATAGTCAAATAGGTTGTGTAAAGAGTCGTTTGTTGGCCAGGTGTAATATCGATAGGTAATGATTGCTTATAACTAATTACTAAAAAAGCCGCTGTGCGGGGTTGTGTCCCGTGGGCACGACAGAAACACGTGATTGTGGGTTCGAATCCCGATGTAGGTTTCACCAAAGCGGTAAACGTCTTAAACCTGCATCACTCCGGGTTTCCCCCCCCCACACACACACATTAGATGAGACGCCGTGATATAACTGAAATACATTGCAGGGCGACGTTAAACAAAACAACTCACTCGCTATGAAGTGATCCATACAGAATTTCATATTTTAATATGTGACAAAGTATGGTCGATAGATAAATTATAAAACATCACTTCACTCCGTGAATAGATTCCATTCAGAGACGCGCCCAACGCCATCCTGAAAACAGGCGTCATGTTCATTGGAGACATTGGTTATGATGACATCTTCAACGCTGGTCTCAATGACACCACAGCAACAGACACCACCAACCTGCTGTACCCACCAGCAACATCCGTCCTCTTCTCCATCTTCATCACACTGGCGTCTGTTGTCCTCATGAACTTACTGGTAGGTCACATTTATGATGTGAGTAACATCTATGTTGATATTTAATGCCACTGCCGGGTATTAAAGTATTCCAAAGTCGTGTAGCAAACTGTCATCCACATGCAAGTAAGCTTTAGATTGGCCAAGAAATGTATTTATAGAGCTGCAAAATCGAGGTAGATACATTTTGAAACAACGAGTTGTAAAATAAATGTTATATGACATGCATGCATACAGTTATCTGTTTCTTACACTAACTTACAAAAACTCATTTTAGTATCAAACTAATGCATATGTCGTCTATTCTCACGATGACAGTGGCGAGGTAATACGTTACACAACGCTTGAGTGACGTCCGCTAACTGCTCATATCTTGATTGACACTCCACGGAATGTGTCAGCTGTATGTGTGAATTGATGCATACCAGATAAGAACAAAGAACATTAAAGGGATCAAACACTATAACACCATGCAAGTTTTGAAACAGACATGAAAAAACTGATCAATGAATTATAATCAGGGAAGTAATCCGTCATAATCTGTCACCTAAGGTCATCTCCATGGCGTAGCCAATCACGGGCCGGGAACTCGAACACAAATATGTTTGAGACAAGCTGCAGTTATCTGCCCATCTCAAATGGGTTTTTCGCACACAGGTGTGTAAGGAACATAGTTATCCTACAGAACTATATGTTTAGAAACATCAAAATCAAAACAAGCATCATGTCTTTCAGAATAGGCGTATAATTCCGTAGAACTTCCCGGCAATAACATATACAAATTTCGAACTCGTGTGTGTAGGCTGTCAAATTAAGCAGTCTGTGTTTTGTAAACAAAGGAAGAATGGTTCCATGTTTGTTGGATATTAATAATAGCATAAATTGGTGTTTTTATGTACTCCAGGCTTGGCCTTGCACTGTTTAAATGTGTTGAATTGTGCAGGTCGGTCTGGCTGTTGGTGATATTCAGGGGATCCAACGACGAGCAGCCTTCAAGCTGACGGCAACGCATGTAAGTGAGAAATAGTTGACGGGATTCTGTTGTTAATACGTGTCTTCTTGTTATAATAGTGAGTTTTTACGCCGCTTTTACCAATATTACAAAATTATCAGGGCAGGGGATACCAGACATAGGTGTCACACATTTCACTCTAGGTTCCGCGTGATACTTTTACCATCAGGCTACCAAACAGCTGGTATATACTAGGGGTTACATGTAGCAATACAGCCGACGTCGAATGGCATGATAAATGCCATGTTTGTAGTTCTGAAATGGATATGAGTATTTTCGAAAATTAATGTATTTGAATCATTATATTTAGTTTACTGCTTCTGTTTACTGAAATGTGTGTTGTTGTTAACGGGAACAATCCTTGTCCTTGATCACCACAACAGGTAGAATTGGTCCTGGACGTGGAGAAGGTTTTGTTCAACACAACCAGAGCAAAGCTGTACAAGAAGAGATATACCACCGAGAAGAGGAAATCCAAGACCCCCTGGCTGTGGAGGCAGTTCATGGCGCTGCAATTTTGGTGGTGGAACCAGAGAGTCGAGAAGCAGGATAACACCGTGTTGGTGAGTATCAGGCTTCTACTGTAGAGCACACCGTGTTGGTGAGTATCAGGCTTCTACTGTAGAGGGCACCGTGTTGGTGAGTATCAGGCTTCTACTGTAGAGGGCACTGTGTTGGTGAGTATCAGGCTTCTACTGTAGAGGGCACTGTGTTGGTGAGTATCAGGCTTCTACTGTAGAGCACACTGTGTTGGTGAGTATCAGGCTTCTACTGTAGAAGACACCGTTTTGGTGAGTATCAGGCTTCTACTGTAGAGGGCACTGTGTTGGTGAGTATCAGGCTTCTACTGTAGAGGACACTGTGTTGGTGAGTATTAGGCTTCTACTGTAGAGGACACTGTGTTGGTGAGTATCAGGCTTCTACTGTAGAGGACACTGTGTTGGTGAGTATCAGGCTTCTACTGTAGAGGACACTGTGTTGGTGAGTATCAGGCTTCTACTGTAGAGGACACCGTGTTGGTGAGTATCGGGCTTCTACTGTAGAGGACACTGTGTTGGTGAGTATCAGGCTTCAACTGCAGGGAACACTGTGTTGGTAAGTATCAGGCTTCTACTGTAGAGAACACCGTGTTGGTGAGTATCAGGCTTCTACTGTAGAGGACACTGTGTTGGTTAGTATCAGGCTTCTACTGTAGAGGACACTTTGTTGGTGAGTATCAGGCTTCTACTGTAGAGGACACTGTGTTGGTGAGTATCAGGCTTCAACTGCAGGGAACACTGTGCTGGTGAGTATCAGGCTTCTACTGTAGAGGACACTGTGTTGGTGAGTATCAGGCTTCTACTGCAGAGAACACTGTGTTGGTGAGTATCAGGGTTCTACTGCAGAGAACACTGTGTTGGTAAGTATCAGGCTTCTACTGCAGAGAACACCGTGTTGGTGAGTATCAGGCTCCTACTACAGAGAACACCGTGTTGGTGAGTATCAGGCTTCTACTGCAGAGGACACTGTGTTGGTGAGTATCAGGCTCCTACTGTAGAGGACACCGTGTTGGTGAGTATCGGGCTTCTACTGTAGAGAACACTGTGTTGGTGAGTATCAGGCTTCTACTGTAGAGGACACCGTGTTGGTGAGTATCGGGCTTCTACTGTAGAGGACACTTTGTTGGTGAGTATCAGGCTTCTACTGTAGAGAACACCGTGTTGGTGAGTATCAGGCTTCTACTGTAGAGGACACTGTGTTGGTGAGTATAATGCTTCTACTGTAGAGAACACTGTGTTGGTGAGTTTCAGGCTTCTACTGTAGAGGACACTTTGTTGGTGAGTATCAGGCTTCTACTGTAGAGGACACCGTGTTGGTGAGTATCAGGCTTCTACTGTAGAGGACACCGTGTTGGTGAGTATCAGGCTTCAACTGCAGAGAACACTGTGTTGGTAAGTATCAGGCTTCTACTGCAGAGAACACCGTGTTGGTGAGTATCAGGCTTCTACTGCAGAGAACACTGTGTTGGTTAGTATCAGGCTTCTACTACAGAGAACACCGTGTTGGTGAGTATCAGGCTTCTACTGCAGAGGACACTGTGTTGGTGAGTATCAGGCTTCTACTGTAGAGAACACTGTGTTGGTGAGTATAATGCTTTTACTGTAGAGGACACTGTGTTGGTGAGTATCAGGCTTCTACTGTAGAGAACGCAGTGTTGGTGAGTATAATGCTTCTACTGTATAGAACACTGTGTTGGTGAGTATAATGCTTCTACTGTAGAGAACACTGTGTTGGTGAGTATCAGGCTTCTACTGTAGAGGACACTGTGTTGGTGAGTATCAGGCTTCTACAGTAGAGAACACTGTGTTGGTGAGTATCAGGCTTCTACTGCTCTGCACTGGCATTACACATGCAATATTATTATATTATACAGTTTTATATTATTACATTGACTTTTGTTGAATAATAGTTATGTACATGTTCTCACATGTACTGAGAACGGAAAATAAGATTGTTTTTAGGAAAAGAACGAATAATATCTATCCATGCGAAAGAGCACATATTTCAAAAGCGTTTAGCTCCATGTATCTGACACACCTTACTCTTGCATACATTTTCAAAATGTACAATTTAATCAATTTCACTCATACATATTTGTGACAAATTCCGCATATTTGTGATAAATGTCACCTTGAGTGTAAGGAGTACAGCAAACCAGCTTCAGTGGCAGAGAGTGTGATGTCATTTTATTGTGACGTCGTTGTAACTGATGACGTCACAATGTTCTTGAAATTATTGTGCTACAATTTCAGTGTGATATTTCCTAGGAGATGTAGCACTCGGCTTAACGAAATCTCCGTCGGATGAAAAATGTCACTCACGCATATTTCTGACAGCTCACACTAATGCATTTTTTGATGAATGACACTAATGCATATTAAGATGAATGTCAGTCATGAATAGCTGATTTTTCTTTCAGGAATCCATTGAAGAGTTGACCCGACAACAAAAGCGGTTGGAAAGTATGATTGGGGCGATGAACAGTGACATGATGGTCCTTCTCAAACACAATGACCCTGGTGTACATGGTGCTGCTAGTGCTAGCAATAGGGAAAGGAAAACCTAGAACGTCTGCACAGATAAGACAAATTCACATTCTACCACATGGACATTGTAGTCTGATCACGACTACGAAATCACACCAATTCCATCCTATAAATAGCACTATTGTAAACTTAGATCGGTTTCTGTAACACTCTATAGAGATTAGAATAATGATAAATCTGTAAATATTGCGCCAGATTCCATTCACCAAGTTAAAGCTGAGCCCAATGCGCTTCACATCTTGCTATTACCGTCGTCAGTTGTTTGTTATAACGCTCAGCCCCCTAACTACACCACTTGCTATTACCGTCGTCAGTTGTTTGTTATAACGCTCAGCCCCCTAACTACACCACTTGCTATTACCGTCGTCAGTTGTTTGTTATAACGCTCAGCCCCCTAACTACACCACTTGCTATTACCGTCGTCAGCTGTTTGTTATAACGCTCAGCCCCATCACTACACCACTTGCTATTACCGTCGTCAGCTGTTTGTTATAACGCTCAGCCCCATCACTACACCACTTGTTCCTATCGTCAGTTGTTTGTTATAACGCTCAGCCCCATCACTACTCCTTCACTGTATGTAATAGGCTTTCCATTTTTTAATCTTATTGGCTTCCTCGTCATATTGTTATCTTTGCACATTAATCCCACTTTGTGTAAACATATGAGCACGTATATGTTAACTGAAAACGCTTATTTCATTCAACACAAAAACAGACATTTCATTAACAGTGAAATTCCTAATAGATATGTTTACCCTTCTCACACACTTAAGTCCCTGGGGGGAAAGGTCAGTCGAAATTGCTAAGGCAGAAGGCGACCTCTTACACACCTTATGCAACAACAACAACAGCAACAGCAGCAACAACAACCAACATCCAACAACCAACACCCAAAATCCAACAACCAAAAAGCAACAACGAGCAACCAGTGTTCACCCGACGAAGGGGCAAGAAGTAACCCTGAAACGCAGTAACAAAGAATAAAGGAGATTTTGTTCACAAAACATTGCTTGTCTTCATGTTATCACTACAGAAGAACATTTGTGTGGGTAAATATAAGGTTTGCTTCCGCAGCTCGATGCAGGATTACACACTGTCCAATATAACCACCAGGTGCGAGAGAACAGCTACATGTTCTTGTCCACGTCCAATCAACACCAACACTATCACAATCTCATTAAAATCAGACCTTAGTTCTCGCTACCGCTAAACAATCTCATTAAAATCAGACCTTAGTTCTCGCTACCGCTAAACAATCTCATTAAAATCAGACCTTAGTTCTCGCTACCGCTAAACAATCTCATTAAAATCAGACCTTAGTTCTCGCTACCGCTAAACAATCTCATTAAAATCGGTAGCGACAACTAACGTCTGATTTTAATGAGATTGACACTATCACCTCCGTCATCACAAACTATCCATGTTCTCTCTCCACCAACACCATTACCCCCGTCATCACAAACTATCCATGTTCTCTCTCCAGCAACACTATCACCTCCGTCATCACAAACTATCCATGTTCTCTCTCCACCAACACCATTACCCCCGTCATCACAAACTATCCATGTTCTTCCTCCAGCAACAGTATCACCTCCGTCATCACAAACTATCCATGTCCTCTCTCCACCAACACACTATCACCTCCGTCATCACAAACTATCCATGTTCTCTCTCCAGCAACACTATCACCTCCGTCATCACAAACTATCCATGTCCTCTCTCCACCAACAAACTATCACCTCCGTCATCACAAACTATCCACGTTCTCTCTCCACCAACACTATCACCTCCGTCATCACAAACTATCCATGTCCTCTCTTCACCAACACACTATCACCTCCGTCATCACAAACTATCCATGTTCTCTCTCCACCAACACTATCACCTCCTTCATTACAAACTATCCATGTTCTCTCTCCACCAACAGTAACATCTCCGTCATCACCAACAACATCGGCTAGAATGGCACTGGACAAGCACGGAACTTTCCTAAAGTACTGTCGGAAATGCTAGAAAACTGCTTATTGCCTGTTAAAAAAGGATGTATTTTTTCACAGACTGTTGTTATTTAAGTGTCGAGTAATTACCAATCGCCCTCCCTGTGGTTTGAAGTATTTCAGTCACAAGGAGTCCTAACGACAAACTATCCTGTCCTCTCTTCACCAACACTACATCATCTCCGTCATCACAAACTATCCATGTTCTCTCTCCACCAACACTATCACCTCCGTCATCACAAACTATCCATGTCCCCTCTTCAACAACACTATCACCTCCGTCATCACAAACTATCCATGTTCTCTCTCCACCAACACTATCATCTCCGTCATCACAAACTATCCATGTTCTCTCTCCAGCAACACTATCACCTCCGTCATCACAAACTATCCATGTTCTCTCTCCACAACACTATCATCTCCGTCATCACAAACTATTCATGTTCTCTCTCCAACAACAATATCACCTCCGTCATCACAAACTATCCATGTCCTCTCTTCACCAACACTATCGTCTCCTTCATCACAAACTATCCATGTCCTCTCTCCACCAACACTATCATCTCCATCATCACAAACTATTCATGTTCTCTCTCCAACAACAATATCACCTCCGTCATCACAAACTATCCATGTCCTCTCTTCACCAACACTATCGTCTCCTTCATCACAAACTATCCACGTTCTCTCTCCACCAACACTATCATCTCCATCATCACAAACTATCCATGTTCTCTCTCCAGCAACACACCATCACCTCCGTCATCACAAACTATCCACGTTCTCTCTCCAGCAACACACTATCACCTCCGTCATCACAAACTATCCATGTCCTCACTTCACCAACACTATCACCTCCTTCATTACAAACTATCCATGTTCTCTCTCCACCAACAGTACCATCTCCGTCATCACCAATAACATCGGCTAGAATGGCACTGGACAAGCACGGAACTTTCCTAAAGTACTGTCGGAAATGCTAGAAAACTGCTTATTGCCTGTTAAAAAAAGATGTATTTTTTTCACAGACTGTTGTTATCTAAGTGTCGAGTAATTACCGATCGCCCTACCTGTGGTTTGAAGTATTTACAGGAGACAAATTCGAACGAAAACCGGAAGTTCACATTTATTCTAAGTCCAATGATGACAGTCTGAAACGGACAATAGACATATATGCGCACGTGACTCCGTTATAATGATAATTATGTAGTCTTCATAATACATCTTATAAACACACAAAAATAAATTTGAGAAAATTCTAGATGTGCATCCTCTAAAATGACAAAATGACGCTGCGTTTTTGTGTGTGTTAACATTGCTCCCATGATGCATGTTACATTACACTTGCACAGCCATAACCATGGTACACGATATAAAGTCTGTACTGGGAAATGTATACAAGTTCTTTACACTTTAGAGAGATAGAGGGGAAACATGTATTAATGTAGATAGGGTGAACTACCGAACTGCCCAAGCTATGGGGTTTTCAATGTTTCCCGGACTGCAGTAACTATAATTGCTCTCCAAGAGATGGGAATACGATACACTGCGCCTTGCGATGACCGAGCACCTTTCAGGGGAAAATATTCCATCCTGTCTATTAGGTCACATTATCTCCGAACCATTCATAACTATCACAGTCAGGGCGTCCAGATAACGTACCTTGATGAATCATTCCACTGACTGCATGTGGCTATCTGCAGATGGACAAAAAGCAACCATAGACCATCAGGTAAAGGCAATCGTGTCATTGTGTTGCACGCTGCAACCCATGATATGGGGCTTATTGATGGATGTGTGCTAGTTTTCGAGGCGAAAAAGAAAACTGGTGATTTTCATAAGGAAATTATAGGAGGTGATGTGCTCATAGGCTGGTTTGAACTTCAGCAATTGCCCATTTTAAATAACGCCAGTGTTATTGTCATGGATAACGCCAGTTCGATAACGTCCGGGAATCAGATACTGTCACCCAAACCATGAGTAGTCTGAAGGCGACCATACCGCAATATATGACATTGTCGACTTCAGACCATATGAAACGAAAGTTCAACTCGTGAAGAAAATTCGGCTGAATAATAAACCAGTAAAGTACAAGACATGTGTGCTGGCGGCACAACACGGTCAACTTGTCTTACGTGCGCCAGTCAGACATTGTGAGCTCAACCCTGTTGTGCCCATCTTGACTAAGTGTAACGGGTTCGTAGCAAGACATAACACAACATTCAAAAGTACAGATTCATATACGTCACCAGCGGAGATAAATGCTACCTCAAGACATCATCTGTTTGAACAACAAATACTTCTAGATCCAAAACCGCAACCTCCAAATACTCATCGGCTCTTAACTAGTCCATCGTGTTTCCAAGCAAATATAATGCAGTACTTGTCCTAAATTGCTACCCCATCAACGCATGTCAATCAAGTACAATAACAGCAATATTTTGACCACCCCCCAACTCGATGACATTCGCACCTGAATGTACATTGAGGTCATCACTTCGGGACAGGTGTTAGGTAATTACCTCAGGTTATAGGCCATTTCATACATGCATGACAACACACGAATATTTTCTAGGTTTATCCATATTTTACTTGTAAAAGTACATTTTAAGGGTAATCACAATGTCAGTTAGGACAGGCTAGATTAGGTCAATTCGCGTTATTTTGATATATGTTCTTTTTATAGTCCTATGACTCATGTATTTACTACATGAAGCCAGAAAAGCAGTTTTCTAGCATTTCCGACAGTTCTTTATATCCACTTCTGCATGACAGATAGCTTCAAAGGTAGACCTATCACACGTGATTCAGGTTACACACATTGTCTGCCTGGACATGGAAGCGACAAAACACCTCCCATTGTCACAAGAAATCTCTGCTAAATGCAGAGTCGACCATACGATTCCAACTATATCATGAGCATGTGTTTATGAAGTACCATCAAACAGTCATGATACCAGGTGTTCGCGAAAGGTGCGCGTTTCCTGCCCCACAGGTAGCACGTGCAAAGGCAAGTCAATTGTTTACCTGAACAAGAACGGGACCACGTGGTAAAAGCCAAATAGTTTACTGTATCGGACATAATTGATGCGTCAAATTTTGAAATGTCCTGCAAATGTCTACAATAAAACGTTTTGAAAGCTTTACTGAAGTCTTAAAAGTTGTAACTTTGATAAGATAACTTTTTGAACAAGACTAGAGTCATATGACGCTCTTTGAAATCTTCTTTGGAGGACCAGGCGTGATTTTACCTCAAGTTGTGAAATGTAGACACCAAATTTGGTTACGTTGCAAAAGCCTTGAGAAAGAAGTAACAGGTTCGTGATTTATGTTAAATACACCGACACACATAACCATCACGTCAAAACGATATAAAAGCTCAAATCAACAGTAAGTCGGAATACGTGTTTAAGAGGGAAGCACGTGACGAGGCATAAGTTAGGTGAATGTGGTATATCTAGATAGAATTCACACGATGTGATTGTTAAGTCAACGAATACTGACAGGTACAGATAATTTCAAAGAACATGTAATAAATACATAATGTGGGCAAGTACATAAAACTCATGATCGAAAACATAATAAAACTAATGGTGGAAGGGGGCGGTCGGGTAGCCTAGAGGTTAAAGCGTTTGCTCGTCACGTCGAAGACCCTGGTTCGAATCTCGACATGGGTACAATGTGTAAAGCCCATTTCTGGCGTCGTAATGTTGTTGAATATTGCTGAAAGCGGCGTAAAACCAAACCCACTCAATGGTGGAAGGCTTGACTAAACGTTTGAAGTATACAGTAATGCGACTCGGACAACGAGAAATATTTTATGAACGCTTCATTACCTATCATTGGTCGAGGCAGTACTGTTGTCGCTGGCATTTCTTGTGATAACAATGGAGTCTGTTGTTTTTGTTTGCAATATACTTATCTATGTTTCTAACACTTGATCAATGATTTTTTCTGCGAGACCAGACTATGGTTAACCACATTGTTGTTTCTCTCACCTTACATTGAAATACTAGCTGATTGGTTAAGGAACGGACAATTACAACCGCATGGTTATTTCTCTCACTTTACTTTAAAATACTAGCTTCTGATTGGTTAAGGAGCGGACAATTAGTTTCCTTGTATCCCGCTCATGTACTCCGTTCAGAAGTCAGTCGGAACACACAGTAGGTGATATGCTTATCTCGCATCAGTATCGTTGAGCTGCAATGAACTGATGTTTATCGCATTGCATTGGGTAAAGGACATTAACTCGGTTCGTTTGCGTCGCCTGCCAGCTGTAACCTAAGTAGCAGACACTATCTGAAAAAACCCAACTTTGTTGACGCTCAGTTGATCAAAATGTTTTTACATTAAAAATTACATTTTCGCAAACTTTAGGAACATTGTTCAAGAACTTTTGATAGTCCATAATTGTTCCTTTTTTAAATCTGTAAATAAAATTTGCAAAACCTCATTCCAAATATCTCGAATAAAATAAATACCATGATGAAACCAAAGCTATATACTATATGAAGATTCAAAATGATGATATAACACAAGTGGTTGAATCACGATTTGTTCAATATCATCATTATCAAACTCATGTTTTCTATAAAAATGCTAGTAAGTTATAACTGTGATTTTATCTATTAATGTTACCGCGATTCGCTGTGCAGAGTTGCGTCCCTTCGGCCCGCCAGAAACCTGTGATTGTGGGTTCGAATCCCGTTTCTATGTTTGTCAGCACCTTACCCGTGCTAATGGGATTTACTAAAGTGGTAAACGACTGAGACCTGCATCACTTCGGACTTTCATCCCACATTAAGCTGAAAGGCTACGTGATATAACTGGAATACTGTTATAAGCGGCGTTAAACCCAACTCACTCACTCACTTACTCACTAGTAGTGTTAAATTGTTTCTACGCCGTTTGGCTAGTATTCTCTTCATACTATCTAATTGTTTCCTTGTATTGATCACCCTTTAAAGAATAAGTAGGTCTCATACTTATGTACATTTTAAAATCTACTTTGTGCCAGTCTAGCTTTAAATCATTGCCTGAAGTCACTTTATGTCCCGACATTGCGCCTATCCACGTTGATTTAGTCGGATCCACATTTATTTTCAGACCAGATATCTTAGAGATATTATTTATTGTTTCAATAGGAGTATTAAGCTATTTTCAGATCCATCCCAAAATTGCTGATTGTCGTCAGCATATTGTCCTAAGTTTTGTTCAAAGTTGTTGTGTGTAATACTCTTTATATTAGAATTATCCTTAATCACTGTACCTAATAATTCGACAGCAAAGAGGAATAGGGAGGGATATTCCGGGTCTTCCTTTCTACATCCCTTTCTTACAAAAGGATGAAAGATGCCCATCTTGCATTACAGAATCTGATGCATCGACAGTTAAAATCTTATCCAGTAAATATTATTTGGTCTAAATCCAAATTTATCCAACACTTGTCCAATAAAGTGTTTAGAGGCAGTGTCAAAAGCTTTTTCAAAAACAATTGATAAAAGCAGAACTGGTTTCTTCTATGTTCTAGTTTCAAAGATAATATCATGGAGGGTTCTAATATTTTCAGTTACTCATCTTCCAAGAAAAAGACCTCTTTGATTTGCAGGTATGATTGCATTGAATGTTTTAGTCTATTTGCAATCACCATACACAGAGAATATTACAATGCAATTGGCCACTAGTATATAAAATAATCTTCTGTCTTTTTTGGTTTGGGAAGACAAAAGGTTTCCTTTATAAATCTAGGAACCCATGCATGGTCTCAACTGCATGGTTTAAAAAACATTTCCATATTCATGACATTTCTGCTAAAAACAGAGTCGATTGTACGATTTCGTCTATATTATACACGTGTTTATGAACCACTATCAAATAGTGATGACACCAGGTGTTCGCCAAAAAAGTGAGCATATTCTGCCCCACGGATAACACCCGTCACAAACACATGCAAATGCAAGTCAACTGTTTACCTGAAAGAACACGTATACTTGTTAAAACTCTCAGATACTTACATATATTTTAATCAACATTGGTGGAGGAACTGTCAACACTTTAATGTCGTGGCCTCTACGTGTATGTAACTAGTGGGCTATCTGTGATATTAAACTTACGAAAAACTTTACTTAATACTTCTCACACTCGTGATTGCTATGTGCCCTATGTTATCGTCATACACTGTCCGAGGAGTGAAATCCACGTCCACTTCAAGCTCTATATGCGGCAAATGAGAAGGTGGACACCAAGGATTCTTCTTAGGGTAAAGTGATCTGGAAGCGCCTTTTACAGCGGATACTTAGTTGTCCACACTGCACACTCGTCCTTTAGGACGCAGTTTCTTCATATTGAGCAAGCTTTGTTTCAACAGAATGAGGAAGATATTAGTGTATGTGTCAAGACAATTCTGTAAAGGTTGTTCATGACATCTGTGATCAAACAGGCACACCGTGCATATTCTGCAGAACCTAATTTCACTATTGGACCAGGTTGAGGCTGTAAAATATGAGTTGAAACTCGATCTATGTAGCGCTAAGCTTGTTTGTTTTGTTTGTTTGTTTAACGCCACACTCAGCAATATTCCAGCTATATGACGGTCTGTAAAATAATCGAGTCTGGACCAGACAATCCAGTGATTGACATCATCAGCATCGATCCACGCAATTGGGATCGATGACATGTATCAACCAAGTCAGCGAGCCAGACCACCCCATCCCGTCAGTCGCCTTTTACGGCAAGTATGGGTTGCTGAAGACCTATTCTACCCCGGAATCTTCATGGGTCAGCACTAAGCCTACACATTAACAATATGACATAGCTGGACCCAATTACTCTTCTAGGGCCATTTGTCGTAAAATGGTCCAACATTCATTGACCAAATATCCACATTTCGCATTGGGAAGCGGGACATCACAAGTCACAGATCTATTTCTGACTGAAGCCCGACAGCCTTTCCAGCACCTGTTGCTGCCCCGACATAGAGACGTTCTTTGTACAGACAGACCCTACATCCGCCTGACACCATCATAAAAATAATAATATTATCCGAATAAAGTGATTCGGGACGTTTTATTACTTTCGAATAGCCGCTATTAAGTAAAAGTGATGCAATCAATGTAAACCCTTGTAAAGAGTCGACATTTAGTGATTGATCTAACCGACAACCCATGTCATGAATCTGTACTGAATAAGATTTACGTAGTCAAGGTAACAGACACTCTTATTATGGAGTCGATATTTGGTAAAAAGATTTTTGTCTTTTCAGGATTTTGAGTGAAATTTTGTTGTTGAGATTGAGGTTAAACAGTTTTCACTATTTTCTTGAACACGTATTTCCTTGAAGATATAAGGTGAGGTGAAATGGGGTTTAACGTCGCGTCGCTTCCACTTATATAGCGACGTGCATGTACGTGTTTGTGTGGCTGCTTGTACTAGTCCGGACTGATGCCGATTTATTGTGCTAGCTCACTGAGATACCATGCCACAGTTTAACATGAATACCCCACTCAGACACAGTATGCTGACTCCGAGCCGACCAGTCCTTGTTTTAGCCCCTTAATGCCGAGCGCCAGACAGGGTAACAACAAGTACCATCTTTAAACGTCTTTTGGTATGACGCGGCTGGGGATCGAACCCAGGACATTCCGCTCTCCGGGCGGACGCTCTACCACTAGACCATGGAGGCGGTCTTGAAGAAATAAACACCTCTCTTCAAATTACAGTTCGTGAGGTCAATGGATGCGATGAGCCACCACCGTATTGCGTCATATACAAACCATGTCATGTTTTACACCGAAATCGTCGCTGACATTGTGTTCTGTACTACCGTCCCTCCTGTCCGGCTGCTGAACTTAGCTGAACATAAATACTTACCTGCCCTCTTCAATATAACGGGGATATTTTATGGGCGCTTGTTTGGGTATCGCGATCAGTTGATGAGAGATCAGAGATGCATATATATTTGGTTCAGGGTAGATTAATATCGCAGCAGGTACAATTCATTAGAAATATCTTCCATAAGCAGAGTCGACTATCCCGACACGTATGTGACACAAGCAGATTCGCCGGTACAAGCATCGAACCAAGTTCATCTGTACATCCAGTCAACTGTCTTTCTTTCAACGTTTTTAAAATTATTAGAACACATTTTCCTATCTTTAATGACATTAGACCAGACACTGTCTTCGAGAAGAATTATTTGATTGTAAATATATACAAGCTGAAGTCAGGAATGTCTTGCATCGCGATAGAAACACAGAAATTCCACCTTCCAAACTAAGAACGATCAACAGTGTATCTGTAAATTTTACAGAAAAAATGTTGTTTGAAGTTATCTGACAGGGAAAATTAGAGACAGAGGCCAGTTAATACCCATTTGCTATAAGCATTTGTTTATCAGACATATGCTTGGTTTTGTAGATATTTTCATGTTTTTTTTACACTTGCGCCTGACCATCTCGTAGCAATTGTTTGATGTGACCAATATACCACATTATGAATATACAACTGGTTTGTTGACGTATTCCATCAAGTGTCGTAAAACGTGAATTTACATTGACTTTTTAAAAGTGGTCATGTGTTTGCTTTGTTTGTTTGTTTGTTGTTTAACGCCGCGCTCGGCAATACTCTAGCTTTTTGACAGCTGTCTGTAAATAATCGAGTCTGGACCTGGTAATCCAGTGATTGACATCATGAGCATCCATCCATGCAATTGGGATACGATGACATGCATCAACCAAGTCAGCGAGTCTGACCACCCGATCCCGTTAGTTGCCTCTTACGATAAGCATAGTCGACTTTTAATGGTCATATGTTACAAATGATTTTTTGGGGAGTACCTTTTGTAAAGTACAAATTATTGTACATTTTGGGTTGAGACCCATCCGTGATTCGAACCCACACTCTGAGGCACCTATTCGCCAGCAGGTAACGGATAGTCAGGATATCGCCATACCGCCAGTAATCTAATGCTTTCTTTTAATTTGAAGACATTGTATCTCATTGATTGACTTGTGAGCGGAGTAAAATAACCTTTACTAAATATCGACTCTTTACACTGGCTGTGGGTTAAATTTAGTACACCACTCTTACTAAATATCGACCCTTCACATGGGCGGTCGGTTTCATTGATAACATCACTTTTACTAAATATCGACTCTTTACACGGGTCGTCGGTTACATTGATAACATCACTTTTACTAAATATCCACTCTTTACATGGGCGGTCGGTTACATTGATAACATCACTTTTACTAAATATCCACTCTTTACATGGGCGGTCGGTTACATTGATAACATCACTTTTACTAAATATCCACTCTTTACATGGGCGGTCGGTTACATTGATAACATCACTTTTACTAAATATCCACTCTTTACATGGGCGGTCGGTTACATTGATAACATCACTTTTACTAAATATCCACTCTTTACATGGGCGGTCGGTTACATTGATAACATCACTTTTACTAAATATCCACTCTTTACACAGGCCGACGATTACATTGATTACACCACTCTAACTCAATATTGACTAATTACATGAGTTGTCCGTTAAATTTAGTACACCACTCTTACCTAATATTAACTCTGTGCACAAACTGTCTGTTACAGGAGTACGCGCCGCTCTTACAAAATGTTGAGGCCTGCATTGTGAAGATCACTGACACCGTGGAAAATTAGTCAACTGTTTTTATTACCATTTCAACGAATGATGTGAATAGTGAATAGAGACGTCCTCCTTGTCTCACGGCGGCGGCCGATCTCGGGGACGAGAATCAAGCTGTCAGGTAATTGCTGCGTCACAAGCCCAGCTTTATTTCACAACATAATTAACCACTGTTCTTATCACAGGACGCACCTGTTTTCTATATTAGCTGCTTCACAGGGACCAACAGATTCTCATAAAGACTTAATTCGAAGAAGACATTTGGTTGATCTAAATGATCTGTATAATGAAAGTAGAGGCACTTTATGTATTTCTGGCTGCATGGCTAATTAAAAAGCAAAAACGTTGTCTCAAATTATGAATACAAGCAACAAAACCCTTTCCGTATTCATAAGACTTTGCTGCCAAAAGCAGAGTCGATTGTACGATTTCACACTATATTTCATGAGCATGTGGGGGCACGGGCGCCGCGATTCACTGTGTAGAGTTGCGTCCCTTGGGCACGCCAGAAACCTATGATTGTGGGTTCGAATCCCGGTTCGCCCCGATTATGTGTCTAGGTTTGTCAGCACCATAACCGTGCTCGTGGGTTTCACCGAAGTGGTAAGGGTCTGAGACCTGCATCATTTGGGGCTTTCCTCCCACATTAAGCTGACACGCCGCGATGTAACTGGATTACTGTTAAAAGCGGCGTTAAACCCAACTCACTCACTTATGAGCATGTCTTTATATGATACTAGGTGTTCGCGAAAAGGTGAGCGTATCCTGCCCCACCGATGGCACCCGTCACAAACACATGCAAAGAATGTCAATAGTTCACCAGGAAAATTACAAATTCAAAGAAAAATCACAGACCCCTAATATTATGACGAAGTCAGTTTCTCAACAATGACTTTTATCGATCCATACGTGCCAATACCTATACAAACAGACCTATGCAGTAAGACTCATATGTCACCCAGTTGAATCGGACATCGTTTTTGTCACTGATGTGTTATATTTGGAAATGTCTTTCACGTGTCTTCCATAGAACTTTTTGAAAGCTTTACAGCTGCCATGATTGTTGTAACCTGATCATACAACTTTTAAGTGAGTGAGTGAGTTGGGTTTAACGCCACTTTTAACAGTATTCCAGTTATATCACGGCGTGTCAGCTTAATGTGGGAGGAAAGCCCGAAGTGATGCAGGTCTCAGACGTTTACCACTTTGGTGAAACCCACGAGCACGGGTATGGTGCTGACAAACCTAAAAACATAATCGGGGCGAACCAGGATTCGAACCCACAATCATAGGTTTCTGGCGTGCCAAAGGGACGCAACTCTGCACAGCGAATCGCAGCGCCTTGGACGACTGGGCCACCCGTGCCCCCCTACAACTTTTAACAAGAGCATGCTCGACAGTATCTTAAAAGTTGTGAAATGTAGACATCAAAGGCCGGAGCTGATGGAATATTCCTCTACATAAAGGGAAAGTTGACTACTGTTCAAGTCATCCCTCCTGTCACACTGTTTTGGAGTTTTATTGCCTTGAAGTGTTACGCATAGATCTAAATATGAAACAGAAGAGGCGGTCTCACGGGTCTCCTTTATGTCTGGTTGAGCTGTGTAAATAAGTGGAAGGCAATTGGAATTCGAAGGTTATTGAACAATACTAGATAATCGATGCACCTGAAGCTTATCTTGGCCAATTTACCTTGTTGGGACTTTGCTAATCCGAGCAGTAATTCCGTTTTTTTTACAGAAAGAAACAGATAAGAAAGAAGGGGCGCACAACTGGTGCCCATTAGGGATGCCTTCTTCTTGCCTAAATGTTTTCCCCCGAAATTTTATATAGATGTAATCAATGAAGAAGTCTAGCATTCAAGTATAGTTTTCTCACTTCAGATGGCATTTGCTTTCATTTTTAACAAATTGTCCCAAACTACATGAGATAGATTTGTAACTGTATCTATGGTTACTTCGCTTAGTAACAAATACCCTATGGACCAAGGAATTAATTTTATCTTGTAAGTTTGATTAAATAATCAAATATTTTGTTATATTTGAACTTGGTTCTTTTCTGAGATAGAAAATAAGAAGCAAATCATTTGAGTTTTTGAGAATCCACATGGCATTAATTCCACTTGTCTCAAATATTTTCTTTGAATATAAAGAAAGTCCTTCCTTCCTAGATTGTATTTAGGATTATGGTTAATCTTTGACACAGGAATTTGGCGGTGCATTTGCTGGACCATGTAATATACCTGTCTTTGTACGGATATTTATGGAGCTTTGGAACCCAGCAGAAAAGAGAAAGGTGCATGACTTCCGGTTTTAGTGCCAAGTCAATAGTTGGCTGATTCTTCCTCCAGAAACTGGTCTTGAATGTGACATTATTTGATGTGTCACTGGTACCAATTTTTATGATCAAACAAGTTCTATGATCAAAACAATTATGTCATTTGAGGCCTTGTCAGTAGCAACAACTACAAACTATTCATGTAGGTCAATCAGGGTTTGGATGACAGCTGGCTGGTTTGAAAGAGTTGATTCCAATTCCGTTTCCTCTCTTACAGTTGATGCATTCTACCAATGACAACAGCACACACTGACTCCCCCCACCCTGAAAGACATTCAACAGGGGCCTCTTTTGTTTTGGCCAAATTATAATTTGACAACATCCATAATGGATAATGGAAAATGGATAATAAGTTTTGATCACATGTCATCATCTATCTATCCCCCATGTCAACATCCATCTATCCCCCATGTCAACAACCATCTATCCCCCATGTCAACATCCATCTATCCCCCATGACAACAACCATTTATCCCCCATGTCAACATGCATCTATCCCCCATGTCAACATCCATCTATCCCCCATGTCAACAACCATCTATCCCCCATATCAACATCCATCTATCCCCCCCATGTCAACAACAATCTATCCCCAATGTCAACATGCATCTATCCCCCATGACAACAACCATTTATCCCCCATATCAACATCCATCTATCCCCCATGTCAACATCCATCTATCCCCCCCCCCATGTAAACAACCATCTATCCCCAATGTCAACATGCATCCCCCATGTCAACAACCATCTACCCCCCTTGTCAACATCAATCTATCCCCATGTCAACAACCATCTATCCCCCATATCAACATCCATCTATCCCCCATGTCAACATCGATCTATCCCCCATATCAACATCCATCTATCCCCAATGTCAACAACCATCTATCCCCCATGTCAACATCAATCTATCCCCCATGTCAACAACCATCTATCCCCCATGTCAACAACCATCTATCCCCCATGTCAACATCCATCTATCCCCCATGTCAACATCGATCTATCCCCCATATCAACATCCATCTATCCCCAATGTCAACAACCATCTATCCCCCATGTCAACATCCATCTATCCCACATGTCAACATCCATCTATCCCCCATGTCAACAACCATCTATCCCCCATGTCAACATCCATCTATCCCCCATGTCAACATCCATCTAACCCCCATGTCAACAACCATCTATCCCCATATCAACATCGATCTATCCCCCATGTCAACATCCATCTATCCCCCATGTCAACATGCATCTATCCCCATGTCAACATCTATCTATCCCCCATGTCAATAACCATCTATCCCGCATGTCAACATCGATCTATCCCCCATGTCAACAACCATCTATCCCCCATGTCAGCATCCATCTATCCCCCATGTCAACAACCATCTATCCCCATGTCAACATCGATCTATCCCCCATGTCAACAACCATCTATCCCCATGTCAACATCCATCTATCCCCCATGTCAACAACCATCTATCCCCCATGTCAACATCCATCTATCCCCCATGTCAACAACCATCTATCCCCCATGTCAACATCCATCTATCCCCCATGTCAACATCTATCTATCCCCCATGTCAATAACCATCTATCCCGCATGTCAACATCGATCTATCCCCCATGTCAACAACCATCTATCCCCCATGTCAGCATCCATCTATCCCCCATGTCAACAACCATCTATCCCCATGTCAACATCGATCTATCCCCCATGTCAACAACCATCTATCCCCATGTTAACATCCATCTATCCCCCATGTCAACAACCATCTATCCCCCATGTCAACATCCATCTATCCCCCATGACAACAACCATCTATCCCCTATGTCAACAACCATGTATCCCCCATGTCAAAAACCATCTATCCCCCATGTCAACATCCATCTAACCCCCATGTCAACATCCATCTATCCCCCATGTCAACAACCATCTATCCCCTATGTCAACAACCATCAATCCCCCATGTCAACAACCACATATCCCACATGTCAACAACCATCAATCCCCCATGTCAACAACCACATATCCCGCATGTCAACATCCATCTAGTCCATATGTCAACAACAATCTAGTCCACATGTCAACAACCACATATCCCACATGGCAACGACCATCTAGTCCATATGTCAACAACCATCTAGTCCACATGTCAATAACCATCTATCCCACATGTCAAGAACCACCTATCCCACATGTCAACAACCAGATATCCCACATGTCAACAACCACATATCCCATAAGTCAACAGCCACATGTCCCACATGTCAACGTCCACCTATCCCACATGTCAACGCTCATCTATCACACATGTCAACAACCACCTATCCCACATGTCAACGCTCATCTATCACACATGTCAACAACCACCTATCCCACATGTCAACATCCATCTATCCAATTTGTCAACAACCAGATACCCCACATGTCAACAACCACCTATCCCACATGTCAACGCTCATCTATCACACATGTCAACAACCACCTATCCCACATGTCAACATCCATCTATCCAATTTGTCAACAACCAGATACCCCACATGTCAACAACCAGATATCCCACATGTCAACAACCATCTATCCGACGTGTCAACAACCATCTATCCCACATGTCAACAACCACCTATCCCACATGTCAACGCTCATCTATCACACATGTCAACAACCACCTATCCCACATGTCAACATCCATCTATCCAATTTGTCAACAACCAGATACCCCACATGTCAACGACCATTTATCCCACATGTCAAAACCACCTATCCCACATGTCAACATCCATCTATCCCACATGTCAACATCCATCTATCCCATTTGTCAACAACCACCTATCTCACATGTTAACAACCATCGATCCCCCATGTCAACAACCATCTATCCCACATGTCAACAACCACCTATCTCACATGTCACCATCTGTTCATCCCTATATGTATTTCCACATATATACACACATATATTGGCCTAAAGAAGAAAACATATATTACTCATCCATGCCCAACCACTTATCAACCCATACATTGCTGCATCCATTGGCCAATGAATAACAAAATACTGGCCCCACCCTTTCGTTGTCCATTGGACCCACATTTGTCTTTATGACCATATTACCACCATGGGACATGTCGATAGGTCGGCTGTAATCCCCCATTTATTGCTTGTTTATATGTCTGTACCGAACAGCCAACACCTACAACAGTTTATTTGATCAGTTTATTCCCTGCTTGAGGTTATTCTTCTATCCAGCAGTCAAGCAACTTTGATAAACCGAGCGCATCTAAATCACTTAAATCGAGCCATTTTGAGACCCCCGGCTGCCGAGCGTGACATAAGCCGAGAATCAGAGCACAGCGACAACTTGACGCATAAACAATATACGCGTAAACAGCCAATGAGCTGTCGGGTCAGAAAGGTCACTGACCAATCTGGACCTATCAGCACTCAGAGAAAGAGCCACTCCAACGTATTTGCATATAAGGGGATTCCCCATTGTTAATGCTGTGGCGCGACAGAACGTGAACACGGTAGAAATGATTAATGGGTTTGTGAGTCATTGTGACCTTACGACGTCAGGCCATCTGCTACAACCCGCAACTAAGCCGGAGAACGGCATCCTTCAGGTAGTCTGTGAGACGTCACACTGTCCCGTTATACATCGTTGTAAGTGAATCGGTGGACCAAGCTGTCACATGGCGGTCACATGACTTGGGCAACGTGAAAACTATATCATGACGCACTGAGTGAGTGAGTCAGTTGGGTTTTACGCCGCTTTTAACAGTATTCCAGGTATATCACGGCGTGTCAGCTTATGTGGGAGGAAAGCCCGAAGTGATCCAGGTCTCAGACTATACCACTTCGGTGAAATCCACGAGCACGGGTATGGTGCTGACAAACCTAGAAACATAATCGGGGCGAACCGGGATTCGAACTCACAATCATAGGTTTCTGGCGTGCCCAAGGGACGCAACTCTGCACAGCGATTCGCGGCGCCTTAGACGACCCCCCATAACGGACTGAGATGCTCCTGCTTACGAAATTGTGTGTGGAGATATGCAACATAGCGATATAAAGGGGCACGATTAGTTAACACAGTCCGTCATAACGGTTGGTGAATATTGGTTGAAGACAGACAATGGGTTTAGGCCACAGCATTATGTGTGTGTGTGTGTGTGTGTGTGTGTGTGTGTGTGTGTGTGTGTGTGTGTGTGTGTGTGTGTGTGTGTGTGTGTGTGTTTGTGTGTGTGTGTGTGTGTGTGTGTGTGTGGCTGTTTGTACTAGTCCGGACTGATGGCGATTTATAGTGCTAGCACACTGAGATACCATGCCGCAGTTTAACATGAATACCCCACTCAGACACAGTATACTGACTCCGAGCTGACCAGTCCTTGTTTTAGCTCCTTAATGCTGAGCGCCAGACAGGGTAACAAGAAGTACCATCTTTAAACGTCTTTTGGTATGACGCGGCTGGGGATCGAACCCCGGTCGCAACTTTAATATACGCGACATTGTGTGCATCTTTTGAAATAGCCAAAGACAATATTGCAGGAAAACATGTTTTTATGAACAAAAGTTCGTTGTCATGTGGCATACAACAAAAGAGTATCTGAGCAAAAGAACCCCCCCCCCCCAAAAAAAAAAAAGAAAAAAAAGAAATCACGACACGAAATTCATTGTAAAAGACAACAACTATCAGTAGCGCCTGGGATGCACGTGATGCGATCACACTTGCCTCATGTTCTGGATGATTGTCATCAGTAAGAGCATTGCTGAGTTCCTGCCGAGTTGCGGGAAGGCCAGGGTGTCGTGAGAGGTCGATCTGCAGCTCGTCCCAAAGGGTTGAGGTTAGGTGACCGGGCTGGCCACTCCACGCGGACAATGGACTCCTGCTCTAAGTAGGCATCAACGACCCTCGCACGATGCGTTATCGTCGGAGTGAGGATGAAGCGTTATCGTCCGTGAGGATGAAGTCCGGTCCGATTGCACCAGTATACTGTCTCACGTCTCACGTACACATCCCTGTAGCGCACGCCCCCCACCATCCCCCACCATCCCCCACCCCCCGTCCCCTCCAAATGATGAAACGTCTGGAATGGATTCCATATCACACTTTGGCTGACGCCAAACGAGTTTGCAACGTGACGTTTCGGTGATCCAGTACAACCATGCCTATGCATCAGCGTAATTCTTTGGTCGTCAAATGACGTCTTTGACGCTGAGGGGGCATAAGTACATTCCGTTGTTGTTATCCTCAGAAGCAAATGTTGTTGTGCTCTCTGATAATGCTGTGCAACGCTTCTGTCACAACACATCAAACACAGGCACCTCGTGCACATCGTGCCCATGACGTCATGCCTCTGTCCGTTCATCGTGAACCTGAGGTCCCAAAGGGGTTACCCAGTCATTTTGTACAGGGGTGTTTCAATCTATAATTGTTGGATGATTTTCTTACATAACCAAAACCAAAAATTATGTTTCGGGAAAACAGATTTTATGTCATGAGAGGTATTGATGATTTAGGCTTCGAAACGTTTGTGAATATGACATTTACGCGGTGTATTCATTTACAACACTCCGCTGTAGTGTAGAAAATGTGTTAATTGCTGTCTAGGTTGAAGAATAGCTACACAGTGCTGTGATGCACCAGAGACAGGGAGTTGGCGAGATGCTGGACCTGGTGAGTAATTGAAGCACTAGAGGAAGAGAGGCAGGGGATCGGTGTCGGTGAGATACCAGAGATTGAGATTCACTGATGCCCCAGAAATAAAGAGAGTGAGATGCTAGAGATTGAGATTCACTGATGCCCCAGAAATAAAGAGTTGGTGAGATACCAGAGATTGAGATTCACTGATGCCCCAGAAATAAAGAGTTGGTGAGATACCAGAGATTGAGATTCACTGATGCCCCAGAAATAAAGAGTTGGTAAGATACTAGAGATTGAGATTCACTGATGCCCCAGAAATAAAGAGTTGGTGAGATACCAGAGATTGAGATTCACTGATGCCCCAGAAATAAAGAGTTGGTGAGATACCAGAGATTGAGATTCACTGATGCCCCAGAAATAAAGAGTTGGTGAGATACCAGAGATTGAGATTCACTGATGCCCCAGAAATAAAGAGTTGGTAAGATACCAGAGATTGAGATTCACTGATGCCCCAGAAATAAAGAGTTGGTAAGATACTAGAGATTGAGATTCACTGATGCCCCAGAAATAAAGAGTTGGTGAGATACCAGAGATTGAGATTCACTGATGCCCCAGAAATAAAGAGTTGGTGAGATACCAGAGATTGAGATTCACTGATGCCCCAGAAATAAAGAGTTGGTGAGATACCAGAGATTGAGATTCACTGATGTCCCAGAAATAAAGAGTTGGTAAGATACCAGAGATTGAGATTCACTGATGCCCCAGAAATAAAGAGTTGGTGAGATGCTAGAGATTGAGATTCACTGATGCCCAAGAAATAAAGAGTTGGTGAGATACCAGAGATTGAGATTCACTGATGCCCCAGAAATAAAGAGTTGGTGAGATACCAGAGATTGAGATTCACTGATGCCTAAGAAATAAAGAGTTGGTAAGATACCAGAGATTGAGATTCACTGATGCCCCAGAAATAAAGAGTTGGTGAGATACCAGAGATTGAGATTCACTGATGCCCCAGAAATTAAAGAGTTGGTGAGATACCAGAGATTGAGATTCACTGATGCCCCAGAAATAAAGAGTTGGTAAGATACCAGAGATTGAGATTCACTGATGCCCCAGAAATAAAGAGTTGGTAAGATACCAGAGATTGAGATTCACTGATGCCCCAGAAATTAAAGAGTTGGTGAGATACCAGAGATTGAGATTCACTGATGCCCCAGAAATAAAGAGTTGGTGAGATACCAGAGATTGAGATTCACTGATGCCCCAGAAATAAAGAGTTGGTGAGATACCAGAGATTGAGATTCACTGATGCCCCAGAAATAAAGAGTTGGTGAGATACCAGAGATTGAGATTCACTGATGCCCCAGAAATAAAGAGTTGGTGAGATACCAGAGATTGAGATTCACTGATGCCCCAGAAATTAAAGAGTTGGTGAGATACCAGAGATTGAGATTCACTGATGCCCCAGAAATAAAGAGTTGGTGAGATACCAGAGATTGAGATTCACTGATGCCCCAGAAATAAAGAGTTGGTGAGATACCAGAGATTGAGATTCACTGATGCCCCAGAAATAAAGAGTTGGTGAGATACCAGAGATTGAGATTCACTGATGCCCCAGAAATTAAAGAGTTGGTGAGATGCTAGAGATTGAGATTCACTGATGCCCCAGAAATAAAGAGTTGGTGAGATACCAGAGATTGAGATTCACTGATGCCCCAGAAATAAAGAGTTGGTGAGATACCAGAGATTGAGATTCACTGATGCCCCAGAAATAAAGAGTTGGTGAGATACCAGAGATTGAGATTCACTGATGCCCCAGAAATTAAAGAGTTGGTGAGATACCAGAGATTGAGATTCACTGATGCCCCAGAAATAAAGAGTTGGTGAGATACCAGAGATTGAGATTCACTGATGCCTAAGAAATAAAGAGTTGGTGAGATACCAGAGATTGAGATTCACTGATGCCCCAGAAATAAAGAGTTGGTGAGATACCAGAGATTGAGATTCACTGATGCCCCAGAAATAAAGAGTTGGTGAGATACCAGAGATTGAGATTCACTGATGCCCCAGAAATAAAGAGTTGGTAAGATACTAGAGATTGAGATTCACTGATGCCCCAGAAATAAAGAGTTGGTGAGATACCAGAGATTGAGATTCACTGATGCCCCAGAAATAAAGAGTTGGTGAGATACCAGAGATTGAGATTCACTGATGCCCCAGAAATAAAGAGTTGGTGAGATACCAGAGATTGAGATTCACTGATGCCCCAGAAATTAAAGAGTTGGTGAGATACCAGAGATTGAGATTCACTGATGCCCCAGAAATAAAGAGTTGGTGAGATGCTAGAGATTGAGATTCACTGATGCCCCAGAAATAAAGAGTTGGTGAGATACCAGAGATTGAGATTCACTGATGCCCCAGAAATAAAGAGTTGGTGAGATACCAGAGATTGAGATTCACTGATGCCTAAGAAATAAAGAGTTGGTGAGATACCAGAGATTGAGATTCACTGATGCCCCAGAAATAAAGAGTTGGTAAGATACCAGAGATTGAGATTCACTGATGCCCCAGAAATAAAGAGTTGGTAAGATACCAGAGATTGAGATTCACTGATGCCCCAGAAATAAAGAGTTGGTAAGATACCAGAGATTGAGATTCACTGATGCCTAAGAAATAAAGAGTTGGTGAGATACCAGAGATTGAGATTCACTGATGCCTAAGAAATAAAGAGTTGGTGAGATACCAGAGATTGAGATTCACTGATGCCCCAGAAATTAAAGAGTTGGTGAGATACCAGAGATTGAGATTCACTGATGCCTAAGAAATAAAGAGTTGGTGAGATACCAGAGATTGAGATTCACTGATGCCTAAGAAATAAAGAGTTGGTGAGATACCAGAGATTGAGATTCACTGATGCCTAAGAAATAAAGAGTTGGTGAGATACTAGAGATTGAGATTCACTGATGCCTAAGAAATAAAGAGTTGGTAAGATACCAGAGATTGAGATTCACTGATGCCCCAGAAATAAAGAGTTGGTAAGATACCAGAGATTGAGATTCACTGATGCCCCAGAAATAAAGAGTTGGTAAGATACTAGAGATTGAGATTCACTGATGCCCCAGAAATAAAGAGTTGGTAAGATACCAGAGATTGAGATTCACTGATGCCCCAGAAATAAAGAGTTGGTAAGATACCAGAGATTGAGATTCACTGATGCCTAAGAAATAAAGAGTTGGTGAGATACCAGAGATTGAGATTCACTGATGCCCCAGAAATAAAGAGTTGGTGAGATACCAGAGATTGAGATTCACTGATGCCCCAGAAATAAAGAGTTGGTAAGATACCAGAGATTGAGATTCACTGATGCCCCAGAAATAAAGAGTTGGTGAGATACCAGAGATTGAGATTCACTGATGCCCCAGAAATAAAGAGTTGGTGAGATACCAGAGATTGAGATTCACTGATGCCCCAGAAATAAAGAGTTGGTAAGATACCAGAGATTGAGATTCACTGATGCCCCAGAAATAAAGAGTTGGTAAGATACCAGAGATTGAGATTCACTGATGCCCCAGAAATAAAGAGTTGGTGAGATACCAGAGATTGAGATTCACTGATGCCCCAGAAATAAAGAGTTGGTGAGATACCAGAGATTGAGATTCACTGATGCCCCAGAAATAAAGAGTTGGTGAGATACCAGAGATTGAGATTCACTGATGCCCCAGAAATAAAGAGTTGGTGAGATACCAGAGATTGAGATTCACTGATGCCCCAGAAATAAAGAGTTGGTAAGATACCAGAGATTGAGATTCACTGATGCCCCAGAAATAAAGAGTTGGTAAGATACCAGAGATTGAGATTCACTGATGCCCCAGAAATAAAGAGTTGGTGAGATACCAGAGATTGAGATTCACTGATGCCCCAGAAATTAAAGAGTTGGTAAGATACCAGAGATTGAGATTCACTGATGCCCCAGAAATTAAAGAGTTGGTAAGATACCAGAGATTGAGATTCACTGATGCCCCAGAAATAAAGAGTTGGTGAGATACCAGAGATTGAGATTCACTGATGCATGAAGCCCCAGAAATAAAGAGTTGGTGAGATGCTTGACTTATAGAATGTCGATCTTGTTTCATATAATGGCTGTACAGTCGGTTCACACACAATACCAGCACTGACCCTCATAACCTCCAGCATCTCCCGACAAACTGCTGCTGTGATGATTCGCGTGTTTTCGTACAGCGTTGTGTACATGCAATGGGCTTAGACACGTGTTCAGAATATGCGCATGGGCTATTACAATGTATATTTAGTTTGCAAACTACCATGTATAACTGCAGCCGTGCATGAACATTCGAAAGTAGGGTGTTAACTACAGACTTGTACATGTGCATCCGCATGTGAAGTAATGTGATTGCATTCGTTTTCATACATACTTAGGCGACCTCAGGCTGTGTAAATCACGAATAAGCACCCATGTTGCTTACACTTACATTATAACATGAATTACAAATTTGACAAAATATGTCTTAACTATCCGGGTCCGCCTTCTAAATATATTCCCTTACGCAAGGTAGATGTGTCAGCCGCTGGAGCTCCACTTGCTGCGGTACACTTGATTCACACTGGCCATCGGCGAGTCCTGTACTATCAGTCAAATGGTGCTATGAATAGATTTAGATGTCTGCACGTGGCCCCTGGATGATGAAATACAGGACATCTTGAAATGACTAGTGACGTGACACAAGACAATTCTACACTTCTAATGACACAAGAACGCTTTGGGTAAATATTTAGAGTATTTTTTTTAGGTTCGGGCTCCAGGCCAAGACATCGACAACGCAAACAGTGTCTTGTTGAGGTATAAGTAGTGCACGCATGAAACATGATGCCAATGAGTACATGAGTCCCTACACAGGCAAGGCAACATATCACTGTACTAAAGCGTCCATAAAACAGGCCCTTAGAACATGGTACAAGCAAGCCTAAAGATCTTGATACTAAAGCGTGAATATAACAGGTTCATAGACCATGGTACAAGCACGCCTACAGATCTTGATACTAAAGCGTGCATGTAACAGATCTATAGAACATGGTACAAGCAAGCCTACACATCTTGATACTAAAGCGTGCATGTAAAAGGTCCATAGAACATGATACAAGCAAGCCTACAGATCATGATACTAAAGCGTGCATGTAACAGGGTCTTAGACCATGGTACAAGCAAGCCTACAGGTCATGATACTAAACCGTGCATGTAACAGATCCATAGAACATGGTACAAGCAAGCCTACAGGTCATGATACTAAAGCGTGCATGTAACAGATCCATAGACCATGGTAAAGCAAGCCTACAGATCTTGATACTAAAACGTGAATGTAACAGGTCCATAGACCATGGTACAAGCAAGCCTACAGGTCATGATACTAAAGCGTGCATGTTACAGATGCATAGAACATGGTACAAGCAAGCTTACAGGTCATGATACTAAAGCGTGCATGTAACAGGTCCACAGAAAATGGTACAAGCAAACCTACAGGTCATGATACTAAAGCGTGTATGTAACAGGTCCATAGAAAATGGTACAAGCAAGCCTACAGGTCATGATACTAAAGCGTTCATGTAACAGGTCCATAGAACATGGTACAAGCAAGCCTACAGGTCATGATACTAAAGCGTGCATGTAACAGATCCATAGAACATGGTACAAGCAAGCCTACAGGTCATGATACTAAAGCGTGTATGTAACAGGTCCATAGAAAATGGTATAAGTAAGCCTACAGGTCATGACACTAAAGCGTTCATGTAACAGGTCCATAGAAAATGGTACAAGCAAGCCTACAGGTCATGATACTAAAGCGTGCATGTAACAGGTCCATAGAAAATGGTACAAGTAAGCCTACAGGTCATGACACTAAAGCGTGCATGTAACAGGTCCATAGAAAATGGTATAAGTAAGCCTACAGGTCATGACACTAAAGCGTTCATGTAACAGGTTCTTAGACCATGGTACAAGCAAGCCTACCGGTCATGATACTAAAGCGTGCATGTAACAGGTTCTTAGACCATGGTACAAGCAAGCCTACAGGTCATGATACTAAAGCGTGCATGTAACAGGTCCATAGAACATGTTACAAGCAAACGGGATCCGGTGTTCAGGCTCACTGACTTGGCTGATGCATGTGATCGTATCCCAATTACGTGGTTCGATGCTCAAGATAGCAATCACTGGATTATCTGATGCAGACTCTATTATTTACAAACCACTGTCATACAGCTGGCATATGGCTGGGTGTCGCGTTAAACAAACAAACAAACAATGATGAAACATCGGATCCGAGCGGTCTAGCCTTAAATGCCACTGCAAATCATTATATGTTCTCTTTCACCTGTGTTGTTTGTGTCGTTTATTATTTACTGGTTTGTTCTGAACATTGTGTTCAGCAGGTGTCAACACGGAGCGCAGAATGACCAAGACACGAGCATTTATTGAAGTGTAGCAAAAGGTACCACAAGCTTAGTAAATATACCATTGCAGATAGTACATTATAAGAAGAAAATTATTTGAAAGATGGATAGTAATCTCTATTAACTGATTAGTAATTTGTACAGTTTGTCTACGATAGGCACCAATATTAGTCTAATTAGCAAATATTTTTCAAACTGGTCAGTAAAATCTCCTAACATGTTAGTGTTTGAGTGACAGAGAAATTCACTTTGTAAGTAAACTTTACAAACTATTTCTGTCTGTGAGTATGTGTTTTTGTATTGAGACCGCTCTGTATGCCCGTGTGTTTTGAGAAAGGATGCGTTTGTCACAGCACCTGAGACAGGTGTTGTATATGTCTGTGCCTTCAGAAAAGAATTGCATGTTCCCGTGTCATAAGACAAGACCCACATGCTCCTGTGGCTCGAGACATTATATGATTATTTCTATGACTTGAGACAGTATATGATTATTTCTGTGGCTTCGGACAGTATATGATTATTTCTGTGGCTAGAGACAGTATATGATTATTTCTGTGGCTTCAGACAGTATATGATTATTTATGTGGCTTCAGACAGTATATGATTATTTCTGTGGCTTCAGACAGTATACGATTATTTCCGTGGCTTCAGACAGGACCCTCCAGAGACACAAAGAGACCATGACGGTCGTTGGCTGCTTTGTTTTGTGAAAGAGGAAGTTGACATACCCAGTCTAGCCTCCAGAGCCAACCGAAAATATATATGTTATCTAAACTAAAGCACAACCTTGTTGAGGACACATGTTACCGTACTGACATATTGGTTACGGCACGGGCACCTGCTATCGATTGGCGACACTCGGTCCAGTCAGTCCGGGGAAGTCCTTGTGATACGGATACAATAAATAACACTCTGTGGATATCAATGTGTCTTACTTCCTGCACGCTATCAACAACACTGGGGATTTCAATAGAAGTGTACAGAAGATCCTAAGATCTCAGGAAGGAACTAGGATCTTGAATTCATTTCGATAGCAGAGATTTACAGTGGAAGAAAAGGTTCACTCCAAACTGCCTCTTAATGATTGATTGCTGATATCGAAGGGTATTTCCAAATTTGGCCTATCATAAAATTATGTTTTGTGGATTGTTTACTCTGGGATGTTTTGTTGATTGTGTCATCTGTGATGTTTTGTGGATTGTGTCATCTGGGATGTTTTGTGGATTGTGTCATCTGGGATGTTTTGTGGATTGTGTCATCTGGGATGTTTGCTCTTGGATGTTTTGTGGATTGTGTCATCTGGGATGTTTGCTCTGGGATGTTTTGTGGATTGTGTCATCTGGGATGTTTTGTGGATTGTGTCATCTGCGATGTTTTGTGGATTGTGTCATCTGGGATGCTTTGTGAATTTGTAATCTGGGATGTTTTGTGAATTTGTAATCTGGGATGTTTGCTCTGGGATGTTCCGTGCATTGTGTAGCCGGGGATGTTTTGTGCTTTGCTAACTCTGGGATGTTTTGCGGATTGTGTCATCTTGGATGTTTGTGGATTGTTTACTCTGGAATGTTTTGTTGACTGTGTCATCTGTGATGTTATGTGGTTTGTTTACTCTGGAATGTTTTGTGGATTGTGTCATCTGGGGTGTTTTGTGGATTGTTTACAGCTATTGTAGTTATAGTGGTAACAGCTCAGATGTGGTAGTGATAGTGGTAACGGATGTGGTAGTTATAGTGATAACATATGTTGTAGTTACAGTGGTAACAACTCTGGTAGTTATAGTGGTAACAGATGTGGTAGTGATAGTTGTAACATATGTTATAGTTACAGTGGTAACAGCTCTGGTGGTTTAGTGGTAACATATGTGGTAGTTATAGCGGTAACAAATGTGGTAGTTATAGTGGTAACAGATGTGGTGGTTATAGTGGGAACAGATGTGGTAGTTATAGTGGTAACAGATGTGGTAGTTATAGTGCTAGCAGATGTGGTAGTTATAGTGGTAACAACTCTGGTAGTTATAGTGGTAACAGATGTGGTGGTTATAGCGGTTACAAATGTGGTAGTTATAGTGGTAACAGATGTGGTGGTTATAGTGGGAACAGATGTGGTAGTTATAGTGATAACATATGTTGTAGTTACAGTGGTAACATCTCTGGTAGTTATAGTGGTAACAACTCTGGTAGTTATAGTGGTAACAGATGTGGTAGTGATAGTTGTAACATATATGTTGTAGTTACAGTGGTAACAGCTCTGGTGGTTTAGTGGTAACATACATGGTAGTTATAGCGGTAACAAATGTGGTAGTTATAGTGGTAACAGATGTGGTGGTTATAGTGGGAACAGATGTGGTAGTTATAGTGGTAACAGATGTGGTAGTTATAGTGCTAGCAGATGTGGTAGTTATAGTGGTAACAACTCTGGTAGTTAAAGTGGTAACAGATGTGGTGGTTATAGCGGTTACAAATGTGGTAGTTATAGTGGTAACAGATGTGGTAGTTATATTGGTAACAACTCTGGTGGTTATAGTGGTAACAGCTCTGGTAGTTATAGTGGTAACAGGTATAATGGTTATAGTGGTAACAGCTCTGGTAGTTATACTAGTTCGTGTAAGTGTTGAAAGGTTGATAGACTGATTGCCAACAACGTCTCTGTTATATTACACCGAGTGTATTTCAAAATGCATCAGTTGAAAGCAAGGTATAAGGTTGACATGAATTCAAGACTCGTTACTGTAGTGTAGCCAGTTATTAAACACTAGACTGTCGTGTAGCCAGCGGTTCAACACTAGACTGCAGTGTAGCCAATGATTCAACAATAGACTGTAGTGTAGCCAGCGGTTCAACACTAGACTGTAGTGTAGCCAGCGGTTCAACACTAGACTGTAGTGTAGCCAATGATTCAACAATAGACTGTAGTATAGCCAATGATTCAACAATAGACTGTAGTATAGCCAGTGGTTCAACACTAGACTGTAGTGTAGCCAATGATTCAACAATAGACTGTTGCATAGCCAACTATTCAACACTAGACTGTAGTGTAGCCAGCGGTTCAACACTAGACTGTAGTGTAGCCAATGATTCAACAATAGACTGTAGTGTAGCCAGCGGTTCAACACTAGACTGTAGTGTAGCCAATGATTCAACAATAGACTGTAGTGTAGCCAATGATTCAACTGTAGACTGTAGTGTAGCCAATGATTCAACTATAGAGTGTCGTGTAGCCAATGATTCAACAATAGACTGTCGTATAGCCAATGATTCAACTATAGACTGTAGTGTAGCCAATGATTCAACTATAGACTGTAGTGTAGCCAATGATTCAACCATAGACTGTCGTGTAGCCAGTTTTTCAACAATAGATTGTAGTGAAGCCAATGATTCAACTATAGAGTGTATTGTAGCCAATGATTCAACTATAAACTGTAGTGTAGCCATTGATTCAACAATAGACTGTAGTGTAGCAAATGAGCGAGTGAGTGAGTTGATTTTACACGGCTTTTACCAATATTCCAGCAATATCACGGCGGGGGTAGTGTAGTGCAGCAAATTACTCAACTATTGACTGTAGTGTAGTCAATGATTCAACCATGGACTGTAGCGTAGCCAGTGTTTCAATCATTGACTGTGGATGGATTGATGGTGATGATGTCAATCACTGGATTGTGTGGTCCAGACTTGATTATTTACAGACCGCCGTCATATAGCTGGAAAATGCTGAGTGCGGCGTTAAACAACAAATAAACAAACAAACAAACACTATTTCAATACAGCAATGAAAGTCTGTGTACTCTTTCGTTGTTGTGATAGTCAACTGCCAAACCTCACGGACATATTACGTGAAATGCATGCAAAATGTATCTATATGCATCTCAGGTGTTTTATGAAACCTAGTAGTGGCCAAAATAGTACCGCCCGCACGTGATGTTATTGAAAACATGTTTTTGATGAATGCGAATTATTACTCAGTTGGTGATCTTTTCACGCGTGTGTGATAGAATATAATAGTTGCTGCTGAAATGAATGTACTTTTCGCTGGTCCTCCAGGAGAGCGGAAGGTCCGGGCTTCGATGGTACTTTTTGTTACCCCGGCTGGCGCTCGGCATTAAAGGGCTAAAACAAGGACAGGCCGGCTAGGAGTCAGTATACTTCGCCGGGTTGGCTATTCGTGTTAATGGACTAGCAGCATAAATCGGCATCAGTCCGGACTAGTAAAAAAAGGGAGGGGTGTGGGGTTGGGAGGGGGCGGGGGGTGGGGATATAGGAATCTCCAAGGGAGAGCTCAGAGAGACGACTGCACGTGCAGTATAACCATTATGCTATAATTCCTCCAGCACGAGGTGAGGCTGGTCACAATACATTATTACAAACTGCTCAGTTGTACGATACAGATATTTAGATATGAGATTAAGTCGCTTTATTTCAGAAGAGGGCGTGTATTTTTAACATATTGTATTGACAAATGTTGTAGTTGTGATTGTTGCGAGTACTAATCTGTTATTTGATGGAGAGAAATTTTGCACAGCGTCATCAGCAACAATCAGCGTCTATGTGTCTGCATGGTCTGTGTGCGCGCTGCGGCTCTATGTCCACAGCGCGGCAACAAGGCGTGTCTCCGCGTGTACACAAGCCTCGTGTTCAACCAGCAGGACAAACAGCCGCCTCACAATTCACGAACACTCACAGCAGTACCCGGATGTAGAAAGATGCGAGCGAATCGTTTGGTCAGCGAGGTGTGGCCTGATCACAGGTGCGATTCGTCTTTGTCAGATCAAGGGGATATTGACATCAAAGACGCGAGATGCTGCACGCGATAAGATGTTAGCGAGTAGCTGCTCAAAAACATTAGGCTTTTGAATGTTGTTGTTTTTATAAAAAAAATTAATACACGATGTCATGTATTCATATTGTAAGGGCTCAGTTGTCTTTGAATCTTTGATATATATTGTGGAACCGCATCCATGACCACAACGCACAATTGGGAATCGCTACGCACAACGCATAATTCGGAGTTTTTATTTCTTTCAGATGTCATTCCGAAGATTACAATGATAATATATTCAATTACATGTGGATTGCACAATAAATGTAAGGGCATAAAACATGAAATATTAACAATTCCACACAGCTTATCATATTCATATACATATCAGGAGACAAATATCCACTTAAAGATATATATCATCAGATGCTTCAGTTTGTACAGACATGAGGCGAATTGTGGTAGGATAGTGTACCAGATGTGTTGGTACGGATTGTAAATTTTGTTTCATCCCCAAATAATAAAAAATAATAAATCAAATAAGTCAATGAGAGAAGAGAAAAACACATTTCTTTCTGATATGAGCGAACCACGATATGTAAAAAATTGTGGTTCTCATCGTCGAAAGCATGCTTTTTACAGAGCTTTCCCCTCTTTGGAAAGTTTACTGCGTGATGAAACTTTGACACAAATCTAATTGCCAAAGTACATGGCATGTTAATTTCGTAAGAATTCTCTCAGAACGGGACGTGCTTGCCCTATTTTGCTATATTTGTGAGCCATAATTGTTCTTCGCATTTGCATATTAGCTTTATTAAAAATATTTCTCCATTTAAATTTTGGAGGTAAAGTACCGCATTGAGCATGTGTACAAAGGTACGTACCCAAATTGTATATATTAAATGTTGATTCAAGTTTTCAACAGATTTTCTTTGATTTGACAGGGCTCGCAATGGAGGCGCAATTTCTTTTTATTGGCAAGTTATTGCAGTTCAGGCTGCATAAACCACCGAGAAATAAAGGTTTGCATTTACCAATATATGCAGTCATTGTCCAAAGTCCAATATTCGCAATAGTAGATTCGGAAGGAGATTTTGTATCAAGACCCTGTACAATACGTGCAAAATATTGTTGCGTGCCTTTCAACAGATCGACAAGTTGCATGACCCTTGATGTCAAGAGTAATTCACATACAAAGAGGCTGGTTTTGAATATCATTCTTTAGGCATATTTTCACGCTTGGAATTCTATAAAGATCATAACTATTTCACCCTGAAGATCTTAAGGATTTAATACTTTGTTTTGCTTTCTGACAGTACGTTTCGACTCCTGTTTTACAAGAAGGATTATGCGTTAAGGGTATCCTACCATATTCCATAGAATCAGTGGCAGTAGTGTGAGTGTACAAGTGTACAATGAACTATATGCCCTTTGCGTTTTGCCTTGATGATCAGAATCATTGCCCTTGTAGGTAGATTTCATGTTAGGCGTCACCTTGTGGCATATGTATGTACAACATTAAGGGATGTTTGTAAGCCTCTCGATGATGGGCTAACAAGTTTAGTATCGTCGGCAAGCAAGACTGTAGCAATACCCATACCATATGCACAAATGCCATGTCTTTGGGCTGTATTGACATCATTCATAAAGACAAGAAAAAAGCAAGCAGAGATTACACTACCTTGGCCAACACCTTGTTGAACAATATATCTCACTGAGTGTTTACGCTGGTAGGAGATAAAAGCACAACTATTTATATAACAATGATGAAGTAATTTCTACGTATTACTTCTAATGCCTAGTTCATGTAGTTTGTGGGGGCACGGGTGGCCCAGTCGTCTAAGGCACCGCGATTCACTGTGCCTTAGGCACTCCAGAAACGTATGATTGTGGGTTCGAATCCCGGTTCGCCCCGATTTTGTTTCTAGGTTTGTTAGCTCCATACCCGTGCTCGTGGGTTTCACCGAAGTGGTAAACGTCCGAGACCTGAATCACTTCGGGCTTTCCTCATACATTAAGCTGACACGCCGTGATATAACTGGAATAATGTTAAAAGTGGCGTTAAACCCAACTCACTCACACATGTAGTTTGTAAAGTAATCCACGAACCATATTCTATCAAATCCACGTGAAATTTTCCAGCTTTATGACGGTGGTCTGTAAATAATCGAGTCTGGACCCAACAATCCAGTGATTGATATACTCTTCAAACAAACAAAACGCAATACGGATATCTTTTGCCATAAATGCAAAATTAGATGACAAAGAGCAGCAGCACTATGAACGGTATTAAAGTGCAGGTGATTGCCTGGCATCTGCGTCAATCGAACAGTGACAGTTCAACAACATGCCAAGATTAACAGAAATGCAAAGAAACAACTTCATAGGCCGCTTGCAGGCAGGGGAATCCCGATCATCTATAGCCAGGGTTTTCAAAGTAGCACCCAGCACCCTCACAAGGCTAACAAAACGCCTAGTGTGAATGACGTTATAGGACAGACCAAACACTAGCTGTGAATGACGTTACAGGGCAGACCAAACACTTGCTGTGAATGACGTTACAGGCCACACCAAACACTAGCTGTGAATGGCGTTACAGGACAGACCAAACACCTGCTGTGAATGACGTTACAGGACAGACCAAACACTAGCTGTGAATGACGTTACAGGACAGACCAAACACTAGCTGTGAATGACGTTACAGGACAGACCAAACACTAGCTGTGAATGACGTTACAGGACAGACTAAACACTAGCTGTGAATAACGTTACAGGGGAGACCAAACACTTGCTGTGAATGACGTTTCAGTACAGACCAAACACTTGCTGTGAATGACGTTACAGGACAGACCAAACACTTGCTGTGAATGACGTTACAGGACAGACCAAACACTTGCTGTGATTAACGTTACAGGGGAGACCAAACACTAGCTGTGAATGACGTTACAGGGGAGACCAAACACTAGCTGTGAATGACGTTACAGGACAGACCAAACACCTGCTGTGAATGGCGTTACAGGACCGACCAAACACTAGCTGTGAATGACGTTTCAGGACAGACCAAACACTAGCTGTGAATGACGTTACAGAACAGATCAAACACCTGGTGTGAATGACGTTACAGGACAGACCAAATATACAAGCTGTGAATAACGTTACAGGACAGACCAAACACTAGCTGTGAATGACGTTACAGGACAGACCAAACACTAGCTGTGAATGACGTTACAGGACAGACCAAGCACTTGCTGTGAATGAAGTTACAGTACAGACCAAACACTAGCTGTGAATGACGTTACAGGACAGACCAAACACTAGCTGTGAATGACGTTACAGGACAGACCAAACACTAGCTGTGAATGACGTTACAGTACAGACCAAACACTTGCTGTGAATGACGTTACAGGACAGACCAAACACTAGCTGTGAAAGACGTTACAGGACAGACCAAACACTTGCTGTGAATGACGTTACAGGACAGACCAAACATTAGCTGTGAATGACGTTACAGGACAGACCAAACACTAGCTGTGAATGACGTTACAGGACAGACCAAACACCTGCTGTGAATGACGTTACAGGACAGACCAAACACTAGCTGTGAATGACGTTACCGGGCAGACCAAACACTAGCTGTGAATGACGTTATAGTACAGACCAAACACTTGCTGTGAATAACGTAACAGGACAGACTAAACACTTGCTGTGAATGACGTTATAGGACAGACCAAACACTAGCTGTGAATGACGTTACAGTACAGACCAAACACTAGCTGTGAATGACGTTACAGTACAGACTAAACACCTGCTGTGAATGACGTCACAGGACAGACCAAACACCTGCTGTGAATGACGTCACAGGACAGACCAAACACTAGCTGTGAATGACGTTACAGGACAGACCAAACATACAAGCTGTGAATGACATTACAGGACAGACCAAACACTAGCTGTGAATGACGTTACAGAACAGATCAAACACCTGATGTGAATGACGTTACAGGACAGACCAAACATACAAGCTGTGAATAACGTTACATGACACACCAAACACTAGCTGTGAATGACGTTACAGGACAGACCAAGCACTAGCTGTGAATGACGTTACAGGACAGACCAAACACTTGCTGTGAATGACGTTACAGGACAGACCAAGCAATTGCTGTGAATGACGTTACAGGACAGACCAAGCACTTGCTATGAATGACGTTACAGGACAGACCAAGCACTTGCTGTGAATGACGTTACAGGACAGACCAAGCACCTGCTGTGAATGACGTTACAGGACAGACCAAACACTAGCTGTGAATGACGTTACAGGACAGACCAAACACTAGCTGTGAATGACGTTACAGTACAGACCAAACACTAGCTGTGAATGACGTTACAGGACAGACCAAACACTTGCTGTGAATGACGTTACAGGACAGACCAAACACTTGCTGTGAATGACGTTACAGGACAGACCAAACACCTGCTGTGAATGACGTTACAGGACAGACCAAACACTAGCTGTGAATGACGTTACAGGGCAGACCAAACACTAGCTGTGAATGACGTTATAGTACAGACCAAACACTTGCTGTGAATAACGTAACAGGACAGACTAAACACTTGCTGTGAATGACGTTACAGGACAGACCAAACACTAGCTGTGAATGACGTTACAGGCAAGACCAAACGCTGGACGTGACTGGCGTTACTGGTCAGAGTAGTTGAACTTGTCTTGTTTGGAAACTTGTGTCTCTGGAATAGCTGAACCTGCCAGACCGGACGCTTTGTGCACCGGAAGATTTGCTGCCCTGTACGTAGAGGAGTGGAGTAAAAGATATAATGTCCGCGGGGTTTCCAACCTTATCTAACATGCCTAGTGACATAATCAAAAAGAAACAAGTTGGTGGTCTGCTTACCTTTGTCGTAAATAGGTTCGTCTCCAGTAGTTATGAAGAAGTGATTATGACAACTGCAGCACGTGAGGTGTTCACAGAGTTACAGCAACGTGAACCTCTTCACAGGGGTGGTATTTCTAGGACACTACAGCCTTAAACGATGCGATGAACGCGATCATCAATAATGATTACAAAAGTGTAGTTCATCAACAATGGACATTTTGGATAAGATTTGTCATTCCGTTTGTTATGTCCTGTTGACAGATTTTTAAAGAAGAAAAGACTACTTTTATCAGTATATGTCTATTTGGAACAGATCTAAACAGCTAAGATTTCTGTCGTGTCCTTAATCATACAAGCAGGAGAACAGATTTCACATCGAAGCGTGCAATGAACGTTGTCAAAGAGGAAATAGAGCGTGGTTTTACATTGGTTTCATCAAAGGTCATTGTCTGATTCCTTTTATTTCCAAAAATACATTCGAGGGAAGTTCATTGTCGAACCACATGTGTCTTATATATGACCAGTGTATGAAATATGAAGAATGCATTATGTTGTGTATTAAAACTAAATATTGTTTCAGCTACAGTTGCAAAACCATTTCTAAAAAACCTGTCAGCCTAAATAGTTTAGAAAATAGGATAAACATCTGTATTTATTATATTTTTTGTGCGAGACACTTTCTTCTTCTTTTTCAATAATCGGAAGCAGAAATACATAAACATACATCATGCATATATGCGTATGGCGTGTAAATGGTATCTTACGAACAGACAATCAACCAAGTCATCGAGTCACAAGACGCCCGAGTACATTGCCGTTTATTCGCCTCTTAAGACAAGCATGCGGGCTACTTGCCACCTACATAAGTACCCAAGTGTGACCACCGGGGAAGGCTGTTGAACACATAGGTGTCGATTAATGATTAGATCGATCTCCGAAAGTTCGTTGAAAGTCAAAATAGGATGAAGTAGTTCCTTCAAGAGCAGAATCTTACATATGTATGTGGAATGAGAGGAGGGGTCAGGAGTATTCTGGGGACGTCATCAGTGGAAGTGTGATGAGGGACAGGGCGATGTCGTCATCCCTGGTCCAATGCACTCAGTGTGTTAGGAAACTGATCAGACGTAACAAAGCGTTATACTAAGACGATCGTCCAGGAGGTTTCACGTCATCTAGCCCGAGGCGCATACAACGTGTACGTTGTAACATGGTGAAGCGGCGCTCTCCTTCCGTTCTCCTCAGCGTTGAGTTACTGGTGGAGAAGTGGACAGACCTTGCCATCGGGTGTCACAGAGCCGTCATTGTTCTCCTCAGCGTTGAGTTGCTGGTGGACAAGTGGACAGACCTTGCCGTCGGGTGTCACAGAGCCGTCATTGTTCTCCTCAGCAGTTGAGTTACTGGTGGACAAGTGGACAGACCTTGCCGTCGGGTGTCACAGAGCCGTCATTGTTCTCCTCAGCAGTTGAGTTACTGGTGGACAAGTGGACAAACCTTGCCATCGGGTGTCAGAGAGCCGCGGTGTTCTCCTCAGCGTTGAGTTACTGGTGGAGATGTGGACAGACCTTGCCGTCGGGTGTCACAGAGCCGTCATTGTTCTCCTCAGCGTTGAGTTACTGGTGGAGCAGTGGACAAACCTTGCCATCGGGTGTCAGAGAGCCGCGGTGTTCTCCTCAGCGTTGAGTTACTGGTGGAGATGTGGACAGACCTTGCCGTCGGGTGTCACAGAGCCGTCATTGTTCTCCTCAGCAGTTGAGTTACTGGTGGACAAGTGGACAAACCTTGCCATCGGGTGTCAGAGAGCCGCGGTGTTCTCCTCAGCGTTGAGTTACTGGTGGAGATGTGGACAGACCTTGCCATCGGGTGTCACAGAGCCGTCATTGTTCTCCTCAGCGTTGAGTTACTGGTGGAGCAGTGGACAGACCTTGCCGTCGGGTGTCACAGAGCCGCGGTGTTCTCCTCAGCGTTGAGTTACTGGTGGAGATGTGGACAGACCTTGCCGTCGGGTGTCAGAGAGCCGCGGTGTTCTCCTCAGCGTTGAGTTACTGGTGGAGAAGTGGACAGACCTTGCCGTCGGGTGTCAGAGAGCCGCGGTGTTCTCCTCAGCGTTGAGTTACTGGTGGAGCAGTGGACAGACCTTGCCGTCGGGTGTCAGAGAGCCGCGGTGTTCTCCTCAGCGTTGAGTTACTGGTGGACAAGTGGACAGACCTTGCCGTCGGGTGTCAGAGAGCCGCGGTGTTCTCCTCAGCGTTGAGTTACTGGTGGACAAGTGGACAGACCTTGCCGTCGGGTGTCACAGAGCCGTCATTGTTCTCCTCAGCGTTGAGTTACTGGTGGAGAAGTGGACAGACCTTGCCGTCGGGTGTCACAGAGCCGCGGTGTTCTCCTCAGCGTTGAGTTACTGGTGGAGAAGTGGACAGACCTTGCCGTCGGGTGTCACAGAGCCGTCATTGTTCTCCTCAGCGTTGAGTTACTGGTGGAGAAGTGGACAGACCTTGCCGTCGGGTGTCACAGAGCCGCGGTGTTCTCCTCAGCGTTGAGTTACTGGTGGAGAAGTGGACAGACCTTGCCGTCGGGTGTCACAGAGCCGCGGTGTTCTCCTCAGCGTTGAGTTACTGGTGGAGAAGTGGACAGACCTTGCCGTCGGGTGTCACAGAGCCGCGGTGTTCTCCTCAGCGTTGAGTTACTGGTGGAGATGTGGACAGACCTTGCCGTCGGGTGTCACAGAGCCGCGGTGTTCTCCTCAGCGTTGAGTTACTGGTGGAGCAGTGGACAGACCTTGCCGTCGGGTGTCACAGAGCCGCGGTGTTCTCCTCAGCGTTGAGTTACTGGTGGAGGAGTGGACAGACCTTGCCGTCGGGTGTCACAGAGCCGTCATTGTTCTCCTCAGCGTTGAGTTACTGGTGGAGGAGTGGACAGACCTTGCCGTCGGGTGTCACAGAGCCGTCATTGTTCTCCTCAGTGGGGTGTTCCTCATTTGTTGTGAGCGTCACCAGCAGCTTGTAGACGGGCACAGAGCAGTAATACAGAACGTATAAACATTAGCATCCACAACCACAATCATCGAAGTCTGTTGGGGCGGTGGGGTAACCTAGTGATTAAAGCGTTCTCTCGTCACACCGAAGGCCCGGGTTCGATTTAGCGCATGGTAAAATTTGTGAAGCCAATTTCTGGTGTGATATTGCTGGAATATTGCTGAAAGCGGCCTCACACCATATTCACTCACTCGAAGTCTGTTCCTCGACCTAGACAATTCAGTGCATCCAACAACGATGCATTTTTCAACATTCTTATGGCTTATTTAAACGATGCGTTGAACATTAAGTCCGATGTAACGCATGTTTTGGACATTTACCGGTTCGGTGGGCAAACTTGTGGTTTAAACGTTACACGTCATATGAGAAAGAGATCCGGGTTCGAGGTCCCTTACAAGTACACTGTTTGAAGCAATTTCAAAAGCGTCGTAAAACCCACCTCACTCACTCACTCACTCACTCACTCGTGATCCCACCATCTTGATGGAATCCAGTCCATGATGACATTGTTCCTTAATGTACATATTTGATTCAAGCTTAAAATTTCTTTTCAACTGCACTTAAACGCTACTTATTCAAAACACTACACACTACTTGTCTAAATTAAAACAGAATTATGGGGGTTTTGATCAGTGGAGCATGGAGTGTTTATTGTTGAGCCAGATAAACTGCGTTGTATGCAATTGAAGACAACGCCCAAGTTAGTAGGTGTAAGCCTGGGTTTTATAGCTACATGTGAGGCTGGATGAAACACGGACTCGCTAATATAGCTTATATGCAAGCAGTTTCAGGATTTAGCTTCAAGCTGTTATCAGAAAGTTAAAGATCAACTACTCACGGGCAACCATGGAACGAATGATAACATTTCGGAAGTTCGTTCGTTGTTAACACCTCACTCGGCAACATTCCAGCAGTTTGGCGGTGGCCTGTGAATAATCGACTCTCGACCGGGCAGTCCGGTGATTGATATAATGAACAAGGACCCAAGCCGTTGGGTCAGTCAAAACCGAGCCTGTCCACACGATCCATTAAGTTGTCTCTTACAAGCACCAGCACGGACCTAGTCTACCCGGAGTACCCACGGGGCACATGATATCTGCTATACACACTTCCTCGTCAACGTGACATCCTAGTTGTCTTCTTCTCACATCGTATCTCACGTCGGTAAATACTACATTAGCCGTTCATGTGGACGTCGGTAAATGATTGTGGGTTCGAATCCCGGTTCGCCCCGATTATGTTTCTATGTTTGTCAGCACCATACCCGTGCTCGTGGGTTCGCCGAAGTGATAAACGTCTGAGACCTGCATCACTTTAAGCTGCATTAAGCTGACACGCCACGATATAACTGGAATACTGTTAAAAGCGGCGTTAAACCCAACTCACTCACTCACTCATTACGCTGGTCTTACGACAAGCGTGGGCTTTAGAATGGGGGACCTCATCTTACCGAAGCAAGAGTGTTAACTGTCTTTAAAAGTCCAGTTTCCACCCTTGCGGAACTAGGCTGGAATTCCTGGGCTCGATCGTAGCGTCACCAGTGGCTATTACGAGTTACGTCCCATCTATGCCTCTCCTATGGACCAATCAGATTCCACTTCTCGTATCACTTGCTTTTGCTTAAAAAAAAGCGGCTTACAGGTAAGACGATCTGATCGATAGTCAAGGACTATATTGTGATAGAACGGGTCTTACATCGCAAAGTGCATCAAATCACATTAGCACCTTGATTAAAAACATGAAAATATTTGGAACATATCTGTTGACAACGTGGTGCACATGCTTTGCAAACCCTGCAATCGACAGAAATATGCATTTCAGTTTACGAACCAGATTTCGAATTCATTGCGCGATTTTGATCGGACTATGCATAGACTCGTTAGTCCAGCCAAAATGTAACTCTATTATATAAACTTTCTAAATGGCATTGTGTATTCATATCTATTAGACCAGACTAGTTCAGCAGGGGGGGAAACTGGACTTTTATAGTCAGTTAACTCTCTTGCCTCGGGAAGATGGGGGGACCTGTTCTGAAAGCGGGTTACATAGACGGGTGACCAAAATTAGCACCCTTACATTGACAATTCAAGTGAATTAGTGTTCCTGATAATACAGAGTGTTTGCACTTCCTTCTATGGCCGTATGATATAGACTCGCCATCTTGCACTCCATGACCTCGTGGCTCCAAATGCACAGAGGAGTCAGGAAGCGAGAGACGCATGTTTATAGGTTTTGCATCAACGTGTTGTTTTGTAATGCGTGCTCCATAAAGATTTCTATTCTTTGTCGACTTTGTTTTGAAGACAATTTACACACGACAGGAGCAGGAGCCCAGTTCGCCTAAACGTGCGGTGAACGACCGGTGTCAGCAGCATGGGACGCTCACTCCTTAATCTTTCTGTAGCCCTTCACCGCACTACCTTATAAGGACACTGGCGTCATACAGGTCACGTGAGGCATCAGAGCGGAACGGCCCTACGTCATAGACGTACCACATGCATCAGAGCGAAACGACCGCACAAGGTTATTTCACGGTTCACAAAGGGCACACACTATTGTGACGCAGTTCCTAAAAGTGTTACTAATTAGATAGCGATGTTCAAATATATATATATATATATATATATATATATATATATATATATATATATATATATATATATATATATATATATATTTCTGCTTATATCAAAATAAACTATTGTCTGGATACTGTCACACGAATAACAGCTCGATTGCGGAGACTGGTAAACAAGCTACTTGTGACATGCTCAGGTGTTAAACATTCGCCCAAATCTCATAGAGGTGTTGCACTAATGCATAGGTGTTGTCTTTGCCAGTCACGATCACAACAGTGAGTGAGTATAGTTTTAAAACACTGTTCAGAATAATTCCAGCAATACCATAGTGTGGGACGCCAGAAATTGGCTTTACACATGTGGGGAATCGAACCCGGACCTTAGGCGTGTCGTGTTAACACTTTAACCACTAGACTAACCCACCACCCCGTTTCACATATTAAAATATTTTGTTAAATAACGAAACATGATTTGAATAATTGACATAATTGAGTATATGATGCTAAACTGTTGAATGAGTTGAATGGTGCGGTCGGGTAGCCTAGTGGTTAAAGCGTTCGCTCGTCACGCCGATGTGTGAAGCCCATTTCTGGTGTCCCCTCCGTGATATTGATAGAATATTGTTAAACGCGGCGTAAAACCATACTCACTCACTTACTCCTCTCTTCTGCTATGTTGTTTGCACGGGGGTGGCAGCCCAGTGGTTAAAGCAAGCGTTAGCTCGTTACGACGATCCACATATGGTTACGATGTGTGAAGCCCATTTACTGCTGTCCTGTCCTGATATCACTGGACTATTGCAAAACGGGCGTAGAACCCCACTCACTCACTCACTCATCCAAGATTGAGTGAGTGAGTGAGTTTGGTTTAACGCCGCTTTTAACCATCCAATGATCACTTACTGTGCAGGATCACAGTTTGGTAGAGCGAATATAGGTATATGACGCACGATATATCCAGGCCATTTATACATACCAATGACTCACAAAATTATTTTTGTGCCGAAAGTTGTTTATTAACGTTTCTATGGAGACACTTCACGGCATATTAAATTCCACGAGGGGTGAGTTGGCAAGTTCCAGTTTGATGCAACAGATGTTGTCATGTCGTGATGTTGGAGTGAATGTCGTCTTTCTTCTGTCCGTGGGTGGCGCCTCAGCATGCAGGGGCGGGGTCGTCACCAGCGGGAAGACGCACTGTATATGAACATACACGCTCTACCTGGGTCCACCAACTGAATAACTGTTAAGAATCAACCAACAAACATACGGAAATAACTATATCAATAAAAGTTTAATATCACAGCCAAATGGACACCTAGTCTGTCTCGCAGTCCCTGAACCATTATTTTCCCTTCAGCCCAGCTCTTTGTGTAACGCAAAAGACCTATATGAAGCAAGTCTAGATTTTACCTCTGAATCTCCCATCTCACTGGGTCTCCTTTTCAATTCAAATGGAGAAATTTAATTCTATCAAAAGTATATATTTTCAGAGACAAAGCGTTATTCTAATGGACACCCTAAATGACCATCTTTGACATAACGTCACGCGAATATATGATGCATAAATCACTTATAATACCGACTATGCCATTGTCACTAATTAAGACAATCTTGTACATCAAAGCACAGTTAATATACATATAACGGTAGATCCACAAAGGCCTACTGTTTGGAAGTCCCAGCTGGATGTGTATACGGCGGATGGGTGAAAGGACCCACTGTTGTAAACAGGTTGCTTTAAAAGGAGACCATTACGCGAAGTGGTAGTAACAACGTGAGATGTGTCTGTGTTCTGTCATTCCTTTCATCCACAGTCACCTTCATCTGCTCGGAGTCCTCCCTAAGTCCATGACATTTGAAGACCGCAGTGTACGCTCAGAGAAGGTAATACCATCGACTACCTTTGTCATGAACGTATCTGGGTAGACGTACAGAGTAAATTAAGATACAGGCATGTTTGAGAGATGGACGGAAGACATGCTATCGTAGTGATTGCCCCATTGCTCAATCTGCGGCAGCAATAACACCATCGGTTATACCATCTGTGAATAGAAAGCAATGTATGGCAGTGAGGTCTTTGATACAGGAACATCAAGTGTCTCGTTTGGTCATTGCCCACAACATGGCTGCGTCGTTAACCTAAATGGATTCGAGTTGGCCTCTAAACTAAACTGAATCCCTTCATTATCAAATATACAGATAGTCCTCGCAGAAAGGTGGCTAGGCATGCGCTACAGAAGCCGCAGAGTATAACAAGAAGGACCAACTACGTATACTCTCTCCCTCATTTTACCATTCTTGGCATATGTCCTTATGGACCAGCTTGCTCTGATTATGGTTCTAGTGGCAAACGTCGTTCTAAGATATGCGGCCATTCCTCTCACTTCAATCTGACACACAGCAATAGAAATGAAATAGTTTTTAGAGCGGCGTAAAATAACACTCACTCACTCACCCAACTCACCCAATTCACCCAATTCACTCACTATGGTACAATTCCAAACAGGGAATTGCATTGGCCATAATTTTGGTCAGTGATTCCTCAAAGTTTGAAATGTCTGCTTCGGAGGAGGCCGTGAATGCTGTAATCCTGATCAAGTTTTTAGGAAGAGCCATATGACGCGCCTTGAAATCTCCATGGAAAGAGCATGCTCGATTGTACCTCAAACATTGTGACACCAAAGGCTGAAGCTGCTGGAATATTGCTCGTCTTGTGGAAACTGAATAATTATGCACAGAGGTGAAACAAATCTGGTCTCTTCTTTTTTTAGTTTTAGGTGGGTTAATCAATTAAAGAAAATTGACTATTTTACAATTATTGAACGATGTCAGGTTACCGTTATACCTGAAGCTTGTATTCCACTTCTTGGAGAAATTCACTTGTTTTGACTTTGTTCATCCCAGCAACATGCCTGACACACATGCTCACAGAAACAGATAAGCAAGGAGGGGTCGCACTTGGCACTGCGGCATGGTATCTCAGTGGGCTAGCTCTATACACTCGGCGTCAGTCCGGACTTGTAGAAGCAGCCAAGCAAGCACGCCCCACCAAACCCAAATTTGCCATAATTTGAGCAGGTCCAACATTATACATATTGTTTTCTCAGTACAGCTAGTTCATATTTGCTTTCGATCTTGGCAAATTGTTTTGAGCCTTTGAAGAAAATTATGGATGTAACTATTTCTAGGGATACCATGTTTAGTGAGAAATTGCCACATGGATCAAGGAATAAAGGCTTCCTTTCCTTAAATTTATCGTGTTAGATAGTGGTGTGTAAAGTTGAAAAAAAGTGCTTGAGCAGAATTGATCTTGTCTGAGGTCGCACGCTACTCTAGTAACATCGTGGCAGTATTCTAAACCGTTGATGTTCTGTATGTAATATTTCTTTGCTGAAAAACGTTATCACAACAACCTTTGATTGCCCATTCCTGAAAATCTAACTGGCATGTAGTCATAGTGATTGTATATGTCTACGTCGTGAAGTCACAAGGCGTGAATGAGTGAGTGAGTGAGTGAGCTGGGTTTAACGCCGCTTTTAACAGTATTCCAGTTATATCACGGCGTGGCAGCTTAATGTGGGAGGAAAGCCCGAAGCGATGCAGGTCAGCGATATGCGAATGCGAATGTGTACAGTACAGTCAACAGGACTACTACATCATGTACAGAACAGTCAACAGGACTACTGCATCATGTACAGTACAGTCATCAGGACTACTACATCGTGTACAGTACAGTCAACAGGGCTACTACATCGTGTACAGTACAGTCAACAGGACTACTACATCGTGTACAGTACAGTCAACAGGACTACTACATCATGTACAGTACAGTCAACAGGACTACTACATCTTGTACAGTACAGTCAACAGGATTACTACATCGTGTACGGTACAGTCAACAGGACTACAACATCATGTACAGTACAGTCAACAGGACTACTACATCATGTACAGTACAGTCAACAGGACTACTACATCATGTACAGTACAGTCAACAGGACTACTACATCATGTACAGTACAGTCATCAGGACTACTACATCGTGTACAGTACAGTCAACAGGACTACTAAATCATGTACAGTACAGTCAACAGGACTACTCCATTATGTACAGTACAGTCAACAGGACTACTACATCATGTACAATACAGTCACGAGGACCAATGCATTTTGTACAATTACAGTCATCAGGACTACTACATCATGTACAGTACAGTCAACAGGACTACTACATCATGTACAGTACAGTCAACAGGACTACTACATCATGTACAGTACAGTCAACAGGACTACTACATCATGTACAGTACAGTCAACAGGACTACTACATCGTGTACAGTACAGTCAACAGGACTACTACATCATGTACAGTACAGTCAACAGGACTACTACATCTTGTACAGTACAGTCAACAGGATTACTACATCGTGTACGGTACAGTCAACAGGACTACAACATCATGTACAGTACAGTCAACAGGACTACTACATCATGTACAGTACAGTCAACAGGACTACTACATCGTGTACAGTACAGTCAACAGGACTACTAAATCATGTACAGTACAGTCAACAGGACTACTCCATTATGTACAGTACAGTCAACAGGACTACTACATCATGTACAATACAGTCACGAGGACCAATGCATTTTGTACAATTACAGTCATCAGGACTACTACATCATGTACAGTACAGTCAACAGGACTACTACATCTTGTACAGTACAGTCAACAGGACTACTACATCGTGTACAGTACAGTCAACAGGACTACTACATCGTGTACAGTACAGTCAACAGGACTACTACATCATGTACAGTACAGTCAACAGGACTACTACATCGTGTACAGTACAGTCAACAGGATTACTACATCATGTACATAACAGTCAACAGGACTACTGCATCGTGTACAGTACAGTCAACAGGACTACTACATCGTGTACAGTACAGTCAACAGGACTACTACATCGTGTACAGTACAGTCAACAGGATTACTACATCGTGTACAGTACAGTCAACAGGACTACTACATCATGTACAGTACAGTCAACAGGATTACTACATCATGTACAGAACAGTCAACAGGACTACTACATCGTGTATAATACAGTCACGAGGACCAATGCATTTTGTAAAAATTACAGTCATCAGGACTACTACATCATGTACAGTACAGTCAACAGGACTACTACATCGTGTACAGTACAGTCATCAGGACTACTACATCATGTACAGTACAGTCATCAGGACTACTACATCATGTACAGTAGAGTCATCAGGACTACTACATCTTGTACAGTACAGTCAACAGGACTACTACATCGTGTACAGTACAGTCAACAGGACTACTACATCGTGTACAGTACAGTCAACAGGACTACTACATCATGTACAGTACAGTCATCGGGACTACTACATCATGTACAGTACAGTCAAAAGGATTACTACATCATGTACAGTACAGTCAAAAGGACTACTACATCATGTACAGTACAGTCAACAGGGCTACTACATCGTGTACAGTACAGTCAACAGGACTACTACATCGTGTACAGTACAGTCAACAGGACTACTACATCTTGTACAGTACAGTCATCGGGACTACTACATCATGTACAGTACAGTCAAAAGGATTACTACATCGTGTACAGTACAGTCAACAGGACTACTGCATCATGTACAGTACAGTCAACAGGACTACTACATCATGTACAGTACAGTCATCGGGACTACTACATCATGTACAGTACAGTCAAAAGGATTACTACATCATGTACAGTACAGTCAAAAGGACTACTACATCATGTACAGTACAGTCAACAGGGCTACTACATCGTGTACAGTACAGTCAACAGGACTACTACATCGTGTACAGTACAGTCAACAGGACTACTACATCATGTACAGTACAGTCAACAGGACTACTACATCTTGTACAGTACAGTCAACAGGATTACTACATCGTGTACGGTACAGTCAACAGGACTACTACATCATGTACAGTACAGTCAACAGGACTACTACATCATGTACAGTACAGTCAACAGGACTACTGTGTGGTGGTGGTGAGGGGTGGGGGTGTGGTGGTGGTGAGAGGGGGGGTGGGTGGGTGGGGGTGGTGGTGGTGAGGGGGGGGGGGGGGGGGACACGGGTGAACCAGTCGTCTTAGGCGCCGCAATTCGCAGTGCAGAGTTGCGTCCCTTGGGCATGCTAGAAATCTATGATCGTGGGTTCGAATCCCGGTTCGACTCGATTATGTTTCTAGGTTTGTCAGCACCATACCCGTGCTCGTTGGTTTCAGTTGTAAACGTATAAGACTTCGTGCTTTCCTCCCACATCAAGCTGACACGCCGTGATATGACTGGAATAATTTTCAATGCGGCCTTCTGTTTCATCGCCTTTTCTGATATGAATTTCCACCTGTTTACCACAAGGGCCAAACTAGTAGGAATGACTAACTTGACTCTATTGTGGAATGCAGGCATAGATTTACAAAGGACTCAAGTCCAGGTCAATGAGGAGTGAGCGAGTGAGTGAGTGAGCGAGTGAGTGAGTGAGTTGGGTTTAACGCCGCTTTTAACAGTATTCCAGTTATATCGCGGCGTGTCAGCTTAATGTGGGAGGAAAGCCCGAATTGATGCAGGTCTCAGACGTTTACCACTTCGGTGAAACCCACGAGCACGGGTATGGTGCTGACAAACCTAGAAACATAATCCGGGCGAACCCACAATCATAGGTTTCTGGAGTGCCCAAGGGACGCAGTTGTGCACAGCCTTAGTCGACTGGGCCGCCTGTGCCCAGGTCTATGAGGAAACAAGCCTCCGTGGTGTAACGGGGTATTGTATATATTTTCACTTCTTGACTGTGATAATCCTCATTTACTTATCAGTTCATGCTTGTTCCTGTCATCATACCAAGATTGTTAGTTTTCCTTTGCCGCGTGAATCTGGAGGGCAGAAACTTGGCGATGTTCAGACTGTTGATAGTAAGCACAGCAGGCTCCTCTCTATGGCATACTGTAAGGGACATTCTCGCAATCTCGCGATCTCGACCTTTGGAAACGAGTTAAATATGCCCAAAACACGAAAATGCGAGATCGCGAGAATGTCCCTTACAGTATTCCATACCTCTCAGCGACATCTACACTGACATTTCACAGAGTGACTGACTGACTGACTGACTTGGGTTTAACGCTGCTTTTAACATTATTCCAGTTATATCGCGGCGTGTCAGCTTAATGTGGGAGGAAGTCATGCAGGTCTAAGACGTTTACAACTTCGGTGAAACCCACGAGCACGGGTATGGTGCTGACAAACCTAGAAACATAATTGAGGCGTAACGGGATTCGAACCCACAATCATAGGTTTCTGGCGTGCCCAAGGGACGCAACTCTGCACAGCAAATCGCGGCTCCTTAGACGACTGAGCCACCCGTGCCCCCCACAGAGTGACGCTCGTACAGCAGAGTTGTGTCGAGGCTATGGTTCTGCAGTTCGTTGGATTCGAGTGGTGTCTGTAAAGGTGAGGTTGGCTGGTTGGTTTTTTGTTTTACGCCGCACTCAGCAATATTCCAGCTATATGACGGCGCCCTGTAAATAATCGAGTCTGGACCAGACAACCCAGTGATTGATATCATGAGCATATATCCACGCAATTGGGATTGATGACATGCATCAACCAAGTCCGCGATCCCTTTAGTCGCCGCTTACGACAAGCATAGTCGACTTTGTACGGCAAGCATAGGTTGTAAAGGTGAAGTGAAATGGAGTTTAACGTCGCGTCCAAGATTTTTGCACTTGTGTGTGTGTGTGTGTGTGTGTGCGTGCGTGCGTGCGTGCGTATGTATGTGTGTGTGTGTGCGTGCGTGCGTGCGTGCTTGCGTGCGTGCACGTGTGTGTGTATGTGTGTATGTGGCTGCTTGTACTAGTCCGAGCCGATTTATGGTGCTAGTCATGACGCAGTTTAACATGAATACCCCACCCAGACACAGTACACTGACTCCGAGCCGACCAGTCCTTTTGTTAGCCCCTTAAGCTGAGCACCAAACAGAGTAACAACAAGTACCATCTTATAAGGTCTTTTGGTATGATGCGGCCGGGGATTGAACCCGGACCTTCCGCTCTCCGGGGAGTCTACCACTACACCACGGAGGAGGTCTATGTCTGTAAAGGTTTTGACCATTCCATTTTCAGGGTAATGTTTCCTTCGGCCGACAGAATACATTGAACAAGGGTACATTCCATATGGCCTCAGCGGTTTCCGTCTCTGATAATAATGCGGTCGCGATGAATTTTATCTGAGCCATGAAGGCGTGTTTACACGAGGACTAACACAATCATGATGGCCGGCTGGAGGTGAACCGTGGCTATATTTCTCGGTATCAAATCAGTTTTAAGCTGATATTTTGAGCTACGTCCCGTATAGTTTGTTATAAAATCAAGTTTCAGACTTAAAAACGTAGTAATGTATCAAATCTTTGCTCGTCAAACAACAACAACAAAAACAAATAGGGTCGTTGTCAGAAACCTGCAACATCATTAATCTAACGGGCAAACACAAGAGACATGTTTACAACTCTGAATGTCTTACTGTTCACGCAATAATTTGTCTATTTCAATCTATTATTGGCTCACGGCGTTATTAAAACATGTTTACGTATCAGGAAGGTATTACTAATTGAGGGTGAGTGCTCACTTGTCGCTGATTTTTCTTTTGATTTCTTGCTATACCCTTTGAGCGTGTTGATCTTCGTCAAACGTCGAATCAAACAGTCAAACCCGCTAGTATCGGTTCATTGATAAGGAACTTGAAAAAGGCGAGTTTTATCCATGTAAGAATCGTTAAATGAAAATGAATGTTTACCCCATAACGTGTTGCGTTCAACTAAATTGATTTGAAATTTTCTTTTCAATTACGAAACCTTAACCTAAGTCACATCCACGCTCCAACCACTAAAAGGTAAAACAATATGATAGCTTTTTCTGCAATATGTATATATATTATCAACACACTGATGACGTACAGTCACATGACACAAACACAGATGACAAACAGACACATGCCACAAACACAGATGACGTCCAGTCACATGACACAAACACAGATGACGTCCAGTCACATGACACAAACACAGATGACGTACAAACACATGACAAAAACACAGATGACGTCCAGTCACATGACACAAACACAGATGATGTCCAGTCACATGACACAAACACAGATGACATACAGACACATGACACAAACACAGATGACAAACAGACACATGACACAAACACAGATGACATACAGACACATGACACAAACACAGATGACTTCCAGTCACATGACACAAACACAGATGACGTCCAGTCACATGATCAAACACAGATGACGTCCAGTCACATGATCAAACACAGATAACGTCCAGACACATGACACAAACGCAGATGACGTACAGACACATGACACAAACACAGATGACATATAGATACATGACACAAACACAGATGACATATAGACACATGACACAAACACAGATGACAAACAGACACATGACACAAACACAGATGACGTCCAGTCACATGACACAAACACAGATGACGTACAGACACATGACACAAACACAGATGACATACATACACATGACACATGACGTCCAGACACATGACACAAACACAGATGACGTACAGACACATGACACAAACACAGATGACATACATACACATGACACATGACGTCCAGACACATGACACAAACACAGATGACGTACAGACACATGACACAAACACAGATGACATACATATACATGACACATGACGTCCAGACACATGACACAAACACAGATGACAAACAGACACATGACACAAACACAGATGATGTCCAGTCACATGACACAAACACAGATGACATATAGATACATGACACAAACACAGATGACATATAGACACATGACACAAACACAGATGACATACAGACACATGACACAAACACAGATGACGTCCAGTCACATGACACAAACACAGATGACAAACAGACACATGACACAAACACAGATGACATACATACACATGACACATGACGTCCAGTCACATGACACAAACACAGATGACGTACAAACACATGACACAAACACAGATGACGTCCAGTCACATGACACAAACACAGATGATGTCCAGTCACATGACACAAACACAGATGACATACAGACACATGACACAAACACAGATGACATATGGACACATGACAAAATCACAGAAGACATATAGACACATGACACAAACACAGATGACGTCCAGTCACATGACAAAAACACAGATGACAAACAGACACATGACACAAACACAGATGACAAACAGACACATGACACAAACACAGATGATATGCAGACACATGACACAAACACAGATGACATACAGACACATGACACAAACACAGATGACAAACAGACACATGACACAAACACAGATGACGTCCAGTCACATGATCAAACACAGATGACGTCCAGTCACATGATCAAACACAGATAACGTCCAGACACATGACACAAACGCAGATGACGTACAGACACATGACACAAACACAGATGACATATAGATACATGACACAAACACAGATGACATATAGACACATGACACAAACACAGATGACAAACAGTCACATGACACAAACACAGATGACGTCCAGTCACATGATCAAACACAGATGACGTCCAGTCACATGATCAAACACAGATAACGTCCAGACACATGACACAAACACAGATGACATATAGATACATGACACAAACACAGATGACATATAGACACATGACACAAACACAGATGACAAACAGACACATGACACAAACACAGATGACGTCCAGTCACATGACACAAACACAGATGACGTCCAGACACATGACACAAACACAGATGACATACATACACATGACACATGACGTCCAGACACATGACACAAACACAGATGACGTACAGACACATGACACAAACACAGATGACATATAGATACATGACAAAAACACAGATGACAAACAGACACATGACACAAACACAGATGACATATAGACACATGACACAAACACAGATGACATACAGACACATGACACAAACACAGATGACGTCCAGTCACATGACACAAACACAGATGACATACAGACACATGACACAAACACAGATGACATACATACACAAACACAGATGATGTCCAGTCACATGACACAAACACAGATGACATACAGACACATGACACAAACACAGATGACATACAGACACATGACACAAACACAGATGACATATATACACAAACACAGATGATGTCCAGTCACATGACACAAACACAGATGACGTACAGACACATGACACAAACGCAGACGACAAACAGACACAGTCACATGACACAAACACAGATGACATATAAATACATGACACAAACACAGATGACATATAGACACATGACACAAACACAGATGACATACAGTCACATGACACAAACACAGATGATGTCAAGTCACATGACACAAACACAGATGATGTCCAGTCACATGACACAAACACAGATGACATACAGACACATGACACAAACACAGATGACTTCCAGTCACATGACACAAACACAGATGACGTCCAGTCACATGATCAAACACAGATGACGTCCAGACACATGACACAAACGCAGATGACGTACAGGCACATAACACAAACACAGATGACATATAGATACATGACACAAACACAGATGACATATAGACACATGACACAAACACAGATGACATACATACACATGACACATGACGTCCAGACACATGACACAAACACAGATGACGTACAGTCACATGACACAAACACAGATGACATATAGATACATGACACAAACACAGATGACATATAGACACATGACAAAAACACAGAAGACATATAGACACATGACAAAAACACAGATGACATACAGACACATGACACAAACACAGATGACGTCCAGTCACATGACAAAAACACAGATGACGTCCAGACACATGACACAAACACAGATGACATACATACACATGACACATGACGTCCAGACACATGACACAAACACAGATGACGTACAGACACATGACACAAACGCAGATGACAAACAGACACATGACACAAACACAGATAACGTCCAGACACATGACACAAACACAGATGACGTCCAGTCACATGACACAAACACAGATGACATACATACACATGACACAAACACAGATGACTTCCAGTCACATGACACAAACACAGATGACGTCCAGTCACATGATCAAACACAGATGACGTCCAGTCACATGATCAAACACAGATAACGTCCAGACACATGACACAAACGCAGATGACGTACAGACAGATAACACAAACACAGATGACATATAGATACATGACACAAACACAGATGACATATAGACACATGACACAAACACAGATGACAAACAGACACATGACACAAACACAGATGACGTCCAGTCACATGACACAAACACAGATGACGTCCAGACACATGACACAAACACAGATGACATACATACACATGACACATGACGTCCAGACACATGACACAAACACAGATGACGTACAGTCACATGACACAAACGCAGATGACAAACAGACACATGACACAAACACAGATGACGTACAGTCACATGACACAAACACAGATGACATATAGATACATGACACAAACACAGATGACATATAGACACATGACACAAACACAGATGACATACAGACACATGACACAAACACAGATGACATACATACACATGACACATGACGTACAGACACATAACACAAACCCAAATGATATATAGATACATGACACAAACACAGAAGACATATAGACACATGACACAAACACAGATGACGTACAGACACATGACACAAACACAGATGACATATAGACACATGACACAAACGCAGATGACATATAGACACATGACACAAACACAGATGACATATAGATACATGACACAAACAAAGATGACATATAGACACATGACACAAACACAGATGACGTACAGACACATGACACAAACACAGATGACGTCCAGTTACATGACACAAACACAGATGACGTACAAACACATGACACAAACACAGATGACATATAGACACATGACACAAACACAGATGACGTACAGGCACATGACACAAACACAGATGACGTCCAGTCACATGACACAAACACAGATGACGTACAAACACATGACACAAACACAGATGACATATAGACACATGACACAAACACAGATGACGTACAGACACATGACACAAACACAGATGACGTACAGACACATGACACAAACACAGATGACATATAGACACATGACACAAACACAGATGACGTACAGTCACGTGACACAAACACAGATGACATATAGACACATGACACAAACACAGATGACGTACAGACACATGACACATGACGTCCAGACACATGACACATGACGTCCAGACACATGACACAAACACAGATGACGTCCAGACACATGACACATGACGTCCAGACACATGACACATGACGTCCAGACACATGACACAAACACAGATGAAGTCCAGACACATGACACAAACAAAGATGACGTATAAACACATTACACAAACACATTTGACACAAACTACAAGATTAACGAAGAAAATTTTGAATCAGACGTAGATGATGGCACATCGATTAACTGTTTTGTCCCTAACAAACTATTAAACTAAAACAAGCGAACTTAGTGCGATGTGTTAGAATATGTTTTCCAAAGTAAGTTTAAATTAGTTTTAACCAGTTATGACCAGGTAGATGTCACCGTCAAAATTACGATCAGTGCAATAGAAAGAACAGTGGAACTCCAAGTCGACCACTCACTGTCATATGTTACTACTACAAACAAATTGTTGTATATTCTGCTGAACTCTTCTCTTGGTAGAGATTTGTTATGATTATGGAAATGTTTTTTGTTGGTTGTTTTTTATTTTAACTGAAGGTTGAATCGTTCTACGTGATTACCAAGGGGCAACATATTCATTTCAAGAAAAATGATATTTTCTCATGTCTAACGATGTGGAGAGAATCATCGCATAACATGACGTTATGTTCTTACGTCACAATGCTAATGATGTCATCACCAGACTACGTACCCAACAGGATATATTTCGTCGGAAAATCTAGACCGGTCATTTTCTGGCCTTGACATTTTATATACGTGTTTGATGAATGTGTACATACCAGTAGTCCAGTTGTTTCAGGGGTCAGGTCAAGGCTTTCACCAAAGGACACACGAAAAGTTATTGCTCTGGCGATTTATAGTCTATTATTAGTCGATCATTTATACGCACATATCACACGGATGTAATACGTCTTATTATCCTGGTAGTTTCAGCGGAATTGATCATTGTTTCAGGAATACATGCATACTACTTTAGTTATAATTCCGGAATGGTCGTGTGGAATGTTGTCTAAGTAAGGTAAATGTAGTATATCCCAGCAATTTTATTCACAGTGAATTCCGGGTCGGGATTTAATGCTGGTCGTAATAGTAGAATAAAATCAGAATCAGGCTTTGATGTAACGTGACTGTGATGATGACGGTGACGGTGAGATCCAACGCCTGTTGTGTGTGTGACAGTTTATGTATCCTGACTCCATGGGGCGCTGGTCATGATATCAACCACTGGTTTTCTTACCCGGGCCTGAATGATAAAGCTGGAATATTGGAGAAATATTGCTGACTTTGGTGTAAAACTATTACAAAAAACACACACAGTAAATTGAACTTGACATTTTGAAATATTTAGCTTCAGGCAACGTTAAAATTGCAAAATAAAAACATAACTCAATTAAAGAATAATCGATGAGTTCAGATATGATCGGTTTTCATAACTGTTTGAATGTGCACGTGAACCTCGCCGTCCTTCCCCTCTGACTGACACTGGATGACTTAATCGCTTGCAGTTTTATGGAGGGTATAATTACTTCGAGAATATCCTGGAAAACACAATTGTGATTGTGGAAAACATGCTAGATGTCCCTTTTAATGTGTTGTGAAGACATCTTTAAACCCACACATCACACGTAATTGTTTATTATTTGGACGAAGTGAAGACCGAAAACAAATTCCGTCTGTAACGCAAATCCCACAAACATATGTAAGAGACAATAGCATGCACACATGATTATAATACCTGATACCTACTTACGTATGCACCGCTTGACAGTTGATATTTTTGTACTTACGTTTAAAGGAATAACTGTCAGTTTGTTGTGGGAGCGACGTCACATAAACAACTGTCGGTGACGTCATGGACAATGAACGACATCAGAAGATTATCAGCGCCAATCTGTTATTATGCTGTTTCGTTACTATGACCTGCAAACAAAACAACGGACCAGTAGGAGTGAAGTAGACAGTCAGCATGAATGAAAACATAATATGCTCAGAAAATAATTTCATTGTTGCCCTTTTGCCGTATGGATGATATATATAACCATAATTCTATTTAACAATGATATACAACTATAATCTCTCTGTAACGATTATATACAACCGTAACTCTTTATAACAATGATATATCGCCTTACACTATATACATTCAAAATAAGTATTGAAAAAGCATAGTTCTGTGTCAGTGATGGATGGATGGATGGATGGATGGATGGATGGATGGATAGATAGATAGATAGATAGATAGATAGATAGATAGATAGATAGATAGATAGATAGATAGATGTGTGACTTTATTACATAAACACATAGGTGAAATACATACGTATAAGTAAACATTTATTGACAACCGGGCATAAGTAACGGTGTTCGATAATTCCTGTATTGAGTGCAGTGTTGATGTTTATCGCAGTCACCAGGCTCAATATCTCGATGTGCTGCCTAACCCTAGCCTGGCCTCACACAGAGAATGTCTCCCACAACACCTACCACCTTCTTGTCGTCGTCCCAGCGCTTTCCTATAAACAGAACACACCTACCCTGAGGCAAGAATATCAATCAGTTAATGTGACGGGATGATATACGAATGTCGGCCGACGACAGGGGGAGAAGCTTCTATATGAGATAAACGCTTGTCACAGTTCGACCATTGTACACGAGCAGGGTGGTTTTGAGATTTGGGTTATGGATTAATGTTTTAGTTTCATAGATTCAGTGTTTAGCTATCCTGCTACCTGTGTGCGACAGGCCCGTCTGTCGCTAATGACATTTTGTTAACATGACACACACCTCTATCAACCGGCCACATTTTCTTCCGTCTATTTGTGTTCGCTGATTGGTCGACTCTGTTCTGTCAGCAGCCAATCAGAACTAAGCAGGTCAGGCTCATTGACGAGCGTACGTATTACTAGGTGCAGGGATTGCATGACGGGAGAAAGTGTTAAAGAAAACACGAGTAGAGAGAGAGAACGAGTGAGGGCGAGAAGCGCCACAGTTGACAGTGTTTGTGGTGCTGCAGTCGCTTCACGGCAACAAAACATAAATGTTTTTCCAGGTGAGACAAGGTTATTTTGTGACAATCTTAAATACAGTATTCAATATATTGATTAATGAAGCCTGATATATAGCAGCATTCGATTTGTTATATATTGAGTTTCATGACTTGCCACGAATATAAACCTCGTACTTTTAATGACAGCATGAGTTGTTATGTAACGTTACATTTTGCACAGGTCACACTGACTGTTTTGTTCTGTCGGGGAATAAATATTGATTTGTATCATTTTATCCACACAGTGCTTGTTTATTACAAGTTAATGCTACTTAGTTTAATCACATGTATTGACACGCGTATCAATCTATTACATATTATTTACAGGCAATGCTGTGATGTGTGTTGTGTGCGAGAGGGGTGGTAGCTGTATGCAATGTTTATAAATTATCTGAAAATTTGCATTATGATTTCTTTTAAGTCAAACGAGAAACGAAAAATAATGAAGGAATTCAATATAATTGTTGACACGGTTGTTTCCGTATTGCAACTAAACAGGATTCGACACTTCCGAGGTATGCTGCTCACAAATGTCATGCTCGCATTTGTTTAAGTTACCACATGACTTGGAACACTAACGCAGCGAATATTGATAGGGCGAACCCAAATCCTACCTTGTTTCCCTATATAAAACAGTACGATGCGCCTTGGTGTATGGTCCCCACACAGTAGTTGATGTGGTAGGTAATCAGGAGCCGCTATACCTTGCGACCGTGGATCAGTGGCTATATTGCTGAGTGAGTGAGGAATATTTTGATATTACTGTCGATTTCACTATGTCACTTTAAGTGAATTACAAACGGTAGCCTTATTTGCAACATGTAAGCATTGAACCTGCTTCTGTATGTCGGACAGACTTCATACCATCAATGTGCCGACAAGACATTATCCTGCTTGCCTGCCTACTGCTTGTTGATGTGCATAGATTACTGTTTAGTTTTGCCCGCTCTGACGCCCCTGTGTTTAACATCTCAGACGCCCCTGTGTTTAACATCTCAGACGCCCCTGTGTTTAACATCTCAGACGCCCCTGTGTTTAACATCTCAGACGCCCCTGTGTTTAACATCTCAGACGCCCCCGTGTTTAACATCTCAGACGCCCCCGTGTTTAACATCTCAGACGCCCCTGTGTTTAACATCTCAGACGCCCCTGTGTTTAACATCTCAGACGCCCCTGTGTTTAACATCTCAGACGCCCCTGTGTTTAACATCTCAGACGCCCCCGTGTTTAACATCTCAGACGCTCTTGTGTTTTACGTCTCAGATGCTCTTGTGTTTAACCTCTCAGACACTCTTGTGTTTAACATCTCAGACACTCTTGTGTTTAACATCTCAGACACTCTTGTGTTTAACATCTCAGACACTCTTGTGTTTTACATCTCAGATGCTCTTGTGTTTTACATCTCAGATGCTCTTGTGTTTTACATCTCAGACACTCTTGTGTTTTACATCTCAGATGCTCTTGTGTTTAACATCTCAGACACTCTTGTGTTTTACATCTCAGACACTCTTGTGTTTTACATCTCAGATGCTCTTGTGTTTAACATCTCAGACACTCTTGTGTTTAACATCTCAGACGCTCTTGTGTTTTACATCTCAGACACTCTTGTGTTTAACATCTCAGACACTCTTGTGTTTTACATCTCAGATGCTCTTGTGTTTAACATCTCAGACACTCTTGTGTTTAACATCTCAGACACTCTTGTGTTTTACATCTCAGATGCTCTTGTGTTTTACATCTCCGACACTCTTGTGTTTTACATCTCAGATGCTCTTGTGTTTAACATCTCAGATGCTCTTGTGTTTAACATCTCAGACACTCTTGTGTTTAACATCTCAGACGCTCTTGTGTTTTACATCTCAGACACTCTTGTGTTTTACATCTCAGATGCTCTTGTGTTTAACATCTCAGACACTCTTGTGTTTAACATCTCAGACACTCTTGTGTTTTACATCTCAGATGCTCTTGTGTTTTACATCTCAGACACTCTTGTGTTTAACATCTCAGATGCTCTTGTGTTTAACATCTCAGACACTCTTGTGTTTAACATCTCAGACACTCTTGTGTTTTACATCTCAGACGCCCCTGTGTTTAACATCTCAGATGCTCTTGTATTTTACGTCTCAGACGCCCCTGTGTTTAACATCTCAGATGCTCTTGTGTTTTACGTCTCAGACGCGCTTGTTTTTTTACATCTCAGACGCTCTTGTGTTTAAAATCTCATTCGCTCTTGTGTTTTACGTCTCAGACGCTCAACTGTGTTAATCATCTCGGACGCTCTTGTGTTTTACGTCTCAGACACTCTTGTGTTTAACATCATAGACGCTCTTGTGTTTAACATCTCAGACGCGCTTGTGTTTAACATCTCAGAGGCTCATGTATTTATCATCTCAGACGCTCCTGTAAACATATGATACGCTCTGGTGTTTAACATCTCAGACGCTCTTGTATTTAACATCTCAGACGCTCTTTTAAACATATGATACGCTCTGGTGTTTAACATCTCAGATGATCTTGTGTTTTACGTCTCAGACGCTCTTGTTTTTTTACATCTCAGACGCTCTTATGTTAAACATCTCAGATGCTCTTGTGTTTTACGTCTCAGACACTCTTGTGTTTAACATCTCAGACGCTCTTGTGTTTAATATCTCAGACGCCCTTGTGTTTAACATCTCAGACGCTGTTGTATTTATCATCTCAGACGCTCTTGTATTTAACATCTCAGACGCACTTGTGTTTATCATCCAGACGCTCTTGTAAACATATGATACGCTCTGGTGTGTAACATCTCAGACGCTCATCTGTGTTCAACATCTCAGACGCTCTTGTATTTAACATCTCAGACGCTCTTGTGTTTAACATCTCAGATGCTCTTGTATTTATCACCTCAGACGCTCTTATATTTAACATCTCAGACGCTCTGGTGTTTAACATCTCAGACGCTCTTGTATTTAACATCTCAGACGCTCTTGTATTTAACATCTCAGAGGCTCTTGTGTTTGACATCTCAGACGCTCTTGTATTAAACATCTCAGATGCTCTGGTGTTTATCATCTCGGACGCTTATGTGTTTAACATTTCAGACTCTCTTGTATTTAACATCTCATTCGCTCTTGTATTTAACATCTCAGACGCTCCTGTGCTTATTATCTAGGACCCTCTTGTATATAGCATCTCAGACGCTCTTGTGTTTAACATCTCAGCCGCTCTTGTGTTGTAACTCTCAGTCCCTCTTGTGTTGTAACTCTCAGTCGCTCTTGTCTATACCAACGTGAACATCTTCAACATATCGGAGACGATTTTATTTATTATGTCGGACTCTCTTCGGTAATGGGTCATGTCTTTCCCTGATAAGGTCAGATATAACGACATATCACAATTCTTCTTGTGGCATTTGGTTAGATATTGCGATATATCATTGTTCTTCCCTATTGCATATGATTAAATATTACGATATATCATGATTCTTCTTGTGGTATTGCAACTTTGCACTATTGTCTCATATCATTGTACTTCCTGTGGCATATGTTTATAAAATTGCAATATATAACAATTCATCTTGTGGCATATTATTAGATAGAACGATATATTACGTTTCTTCGAGTGACAATGGACATATAGTACGACATATCATGGTTCTTCCTGTGGCATATGGTTAGATATCACGATATGTCATGATTCGTCTTGTGGCATATGGTTAGATATTACGATGTACATAATTATTATCAGACATGTCGTTTAATATTACGATATACGTCTTGTGGCACATGGGCAGATATTGTGATATATCATGGTTGTTCTTGTAGTACATGGACCGATATAGCCTGATTCTTCTTATGGCATATGTTCAGTATAAAAGACCTACATGAGTGATATTATCGGGATGTATTAGGGTTGTATCCTCACATACTACGTGAATGATACATCTTAGTACCAGTTGCTGCTGGTATCGGGATTGAAAATGCGTCTTAACTCCTACTTTCTATCTATCATTTTATCAAGATAACTCATACTGGTATCAGATCAGGATATACTTGAACCACTGCTTATCTTGTATCCTATGGTCAGGATATACGTGTGTAACCGCTTATCATACATCGTATTATGACGATATACGTATGCACTTATCGTGGATCGTATGGTGAGGGTATACGTGTGTAACTGCTATCGTAGATCGTATGGTCAGGGTATACGTGTGTAACTGCCATCGTAGATCGTATGGTCAGTGTATCCGTGTGTAACTGCTATCGTAGATCGTATGGTCAGGGTATACGTGTGTAACTGCTATCGTAGATCGTATGGTGAGGGTATACGTGTGTAACTGCCATCGTAGATCGTATGGTCAGAGTATACGTGTGTAACTGCTATCGTAGATCGTATGGTCAGAGTATACGTGTGTAACTGCCATCGTAGATCGTATGGTGAGGGTATACGTGTGTAACTGCTATCGTAGATCGTATGGTCAGGGTATACGTGTGTAACTGCTATCGTAGATCGTATGGTGAGGGTATACGTGTGTAACTGCTATCGTAGATCGTATGGTCAGAGTATACGTGTGTAACTGCCATCGTAGATCGTATGGTCAGGGTATACGTGTGTAACTGCTATCGTAGATCGTATGGTCAGGATGTACGTGTGTAACTGCTATCGTAGATCGTATCGTCAGGGTATACGTGTGTAACTGTTATCGTAGATCGTATGGTCAGGATATACCTATGTCTCATTCTGCTCTTGACCTGATAATGGTTAGGTCAGATAGGATATGCAGCGGTAGAGAATACTACTTCTTGAATGCTGCCAACGGTGTAGACCATGTGTGACGTCGCAGTGTATTAAAGAAGAATACTTGGAACATAAAACATGTCCATCATGGCGAAAAAAAGAAGGTTTGACATGTTTGACAAGGTAATCCAACTAATAGTTTTCAAAAATGTATGGACTTCAATAAAACTAAACCCTGACCATTCCCCAAACCGATCTTAAACTTAATTAGTTAAAGCAGAAAGCATGGACGTCCAAAATGTACAAAAGTTTAATTTCAAATCAATCAATCAGTTTATTCGGTAATAAGGCCTCAGGCCAACGTACAGATATATATATAATTTATGTATATAATGGGTATATATGTATATATATAATTTAGTTTCATATCAATATATAATTTAGTTTCATATCAAGTGCTGCATGGAATAATATTAACAGGTAAGAAGAACGAAGACAGATAGCATCTTTAACATAATTGGTTAAGTTCTCAAGACAGTTTACATCAGAAGAGTTTAACATTCTAACTAGTATGTCTTTACGATATTACCAGTAATAAAGTCTTAATAGAGGAAATAATATGAGCGTATATCTTCATAAATAGGTCACACAAGAAATGAACATAGCCGTCTCATCACGTTCTAATGAGAAGTTAAAACGAGCGAACACTTTAACCACTTCCCCACCCTGTCTCCCCCGCACAGAAGTCTTGTGAAAAGTGAACACTCTTTCATAGGTCTGTCCTAATTTCATCCACATTAAGCAGTTGGCGTCTGACCTCCAGGTTGACTGTTGCATTGTCAGGGATGTGTCTAACATGGGAATTTATGCAAGAAAGCATTTCGATGTGTGCTGCAACTTTCCGAACAAAGCCGTGGAGCTGAGCCAATATTGACCAGGTTGCAGGATCATGGCATCACGTGACCAGCGTTAGAGCACCTTGCGGCAACAGTTTACATGGAAGAAACCAGTCAAGGTTAGGAGGGCTGATCCTGGGAACAGAATACACACCTGTAATCAACCTGTGCGTTAAACAGATGCGTGTTTACTTCTAGATCTATAGCAAGTATTTAGCGTCCACGTATTCCCATCGTAATCCACCGTAAATCAATGCAAGTGATATGTAACATTGCATTTGTCGCCGCATCGCAATTTAATTACAATAACACGTACTGCATTCATTTCACGCTCTGCATATATGGCAATATGTCATACTTACACTGTGAAACTAAGGTATGTATTTAACGCTTTGTATATATGGCAATATGTCATACTTACACTATGAAACTAAGGCATATATTTCACGCTATGTATATATGGCAATATGTCATACTTACACTATGACACTAAGGCATGTATTTCACGCTTTGTATATATGGCAATATGTCATACTTACAATATGAAACTAAGGCATGTATTTCACGCTATGTATATATGGCAATATGTCATACTTACACTATGATACTAAGGCATGTATTTCACGCTATGTATATATGGCAATATGTCATACTTACACTATGAAACTAAGGCATGTATTTCACGCTTTGTATATATGGCAATATGTCATACTTACACTATGAAACTAAGGCATATATTTCACGCTTTGTATATATGGCAATATGTCATACTTACACTATGAAACTAAGGCATGTATTTCACGCTATGTATATATGGCAATATGTCATACTTACACTATGAAACTAAGGCATGTATTTCACGCTTTGTATATATGGCAATATGTCATACTTACACTATGACACTAAGGCATGTATTTCACGCTTTGTATATATGGCAATATGTCATACTTACACTATGAAACTAAGGCATGTATTTCACGCTTTGTATATATGGCAATGTGTCATACTTACACTATGAAACTAAGGCATGTATTTCACGCTTTGTATATATGGCAATATGTCATACTTACACTATGAAACTAAGGCATGTATTTCACGCTTTGTATATATGGCAATATGTCATACTTACACTATGAAACTAAGGCATGTATTTCACGCTTTGTATATATGGCAATATGTCATATTGAATATATGTCATGGAATGATTAATGCATTCTCAATCGTTGCACCTATATAATCTTTCGTAATGTGACCAAAGTCTTTGTTTCTTTATTTGGAAAAACATTGCATATATGTTTGCTAGTTATATGCCAATCTTCTGTACTATAGCCTCTAACAACTAGCATGCATATCTCATTATGTATGCCAACTATTTGTACCTACAACATGAAACTTAAAGCATGTATATTTCGTTATGCATGTATACTAATTCGTTATAAATCATAATAATAAAAGCGATAAAACCATTTCCATAAGAAAAAATGAGAACAATCTGTCTTTATAATCTACCGATGATATGGGCTGACTGAGTGAGTGAGTATGGTTTTACGCCGCTTTTAGCAATATTCAAGCAATATCACGGCGGGTGACACCAGAAATGGGCTTCACATATTGTACCCATGTGGGGAATCGAACCCGGGTCTTTGGCATGACGAGCGAAAGATTTAACTACTCGGCTACCCCAGCGCCCCGATTCCTTTAAGCGTAATAACCAACACAGCATCACTTCCGAATTACCAGTTTGTTTTTTTTAATTTTTAGCCACCATCAAACATGGGTGTATACTTTCTCTTGCCCGTCAGTTTATGTCTATAAGTTGTACCTCATGTTTGAAACTTAAAGCATGCATTTCTCGTCATGTATGGCAATGTGTTGTACATAAAACACGATATTCCAGGAGGTGTAATTCCAATTCCTCGTACGTACACTTGGAGAAAACATTGCATGTATATTCGTTATTTATGTGGGCTAATGGGCTTGACGACACTGTAACATCTCGAGGATGTATGTTTCCTTATGTATGTTGATCCGTTGTTCTCCCAGAAAGCCTACACTGTGACCTATACCATCGAAATAGAAACATTGGCCGTCTTGTTCGAGAGTTAAAAAGCTAAAAAATAAACCGTTTCAATTCATACAAACAAATCTACCAGAACATGGTCGTGAAAGTGCATCACATTCGTTGACATGAAAATTGAACTTTTTGTCGCACCTAATAGTCAACATACCCATCTCGTCTAACTACACTTCATAATAAGACTATGTAAATAATATAGAAATAGGACCAATTCACACCAAATGCATGTTAAACCCTTCACTGACAGATTACATACATGCATTTTACCACTCAAAGGTTGCCTTGTGACGTCACGACATGACCCTACTTGAACGCAACACTTCGTTGAGACACCAATCTTACGAATCTTGTGTCAGAAAATAGAGCCCGGCTGCTGTTGGTCAGATGTACAAAAACGCTGAAGAATAACTGAGGCAAAAAGTATCACGAAATAATCTCTATATCATGACCAGTGCCTGGATTTCATTTATTATGACCAGGCACACCAGCAAGCCTTTAATAAAAACATGTCTATATTCCCACCTCTGTGTACCTCTTTGGCCGTGCCGTCCCAACGCGTAACGGAGGGGAAGATTTGTAGTGGTGGGGGGAGGGAGGTCTAGGGCGCATGGGGCGTTCCTATCCTTATGTGACAGTCCACCTGAGTGAAAGTGCCACGTTCTGAGCCGCGCTTTTGTATTGGTGTCAACTTCTCGCAGTGTTCGTGGTGACCGCGCGTCAATGTGCCATTGCCCCTGGCACACGGGCTACCTATCACAATATCCTTCGTCTCGCCTTCACTATATACAGGCGCCCTATATCACTATCTTAATGAGCAACATGTCACTATTGAAAGGCGTTAATATCACTCTTTAAATAAGCAACCTGTCACTATCTAAAGGCGCTAATGTCACTCTTTAAATGCGCAACATGTCACTATGTACAGGCGTTTAATATCACTATATAAAGGGGAAACATGCCCCTATCTAAAGAGGTTATAGATATTTTATTGTGTGATAAAAGCCGGTCATACCAAGTGAAGTTACCAAGTGAGGAAGCCGAGCATACGTAATGGCGAAGGGCAGATTTTATGTGATACGACAGTTGTATATGATGAGTGCCTTTAACACGTGACAACGAGCAGAACAAATATGATGAGTGAGTGAGTATGGTTTTACGCCGCTTTAAGCAATATTCCAGCAATATCACGGCGGGGGACACCAGAAATGGGCTTCACACATTGTACCCATGAGGAGAATCGAACCCGGGTCTTTTGCGCGACGAAGGAACGCTTTGACCACTCGGCTACCCCACCGCCCCTTGAATATGATGCCTGCGTGCGTTAGATCGCTGACTTTGTGTGCTAGCGATTACGTGCCTCACTCTGGCAGTGTGGGTTTGAATTCCGGATGGAACTCAACCCCCAAATTACTAGAATCTGTACTTTACTAAGAAAGTGTTATCCCAAATATAACATTTGTTACAATGTGACTGCAGCTATTATCCGATGACGAGAGGAGCTGGGAGTCGCCTCCACATTTTAACAATGACATTTTGGATCTTCTGTAATAGATGTTTTGGGCTTTACTGTCTGGTACAGTGCCTAGCTTGAGACTGTTGTTAAATATTCTGGCTCAGTTTCTAAAACAACGTGACGTGTCATATGTAATACCTGTTCAACAATAAACACAAAGACGACATTGAAACAATGAGATTGGTTCATTTGAATGATGTGTTATTGTGATTTTACAGGCGCTTCGTTTGGTCAGTTGTGTGGACCATCTGGTCTGACTCACCATCACTCTGGTAAACCTTGTGTGTGAAGAACAGTGATTTTCATTGCTTGCATTCTATTCTATGTGAATCATGGGTTGGCTTTAGACATGCCTCATGTTTGTAAAGGAACTGTAGTATACATGCCTTATGTTTGTAAAGGAACTGTAGTAGACTTGCCTCATGTTTGTAATGGAACTGTAGTAGACATGCCTCATGTTTGTAATGGGACTTTAGTAGACTTGCCTTCTATTTGTAATGGGGCAGTAGTAGACGTGCCTCATATTTTTAATGGAACTGTAGTAGACGTGCCTCATATTTGTAAAGGAACTGTAGTAGACTTGCCTCATGTTTGTAAAGGAACTGTAGTAGACATGCCTCATGTTTGTAAAGGAACTGTAGCAAACTTGCCTCCTGTTTGTAATGGAACTGTAGTAGACTTGCCTCATGTTTGTAAAGAAACTGTAGTAGACATGCCTCATGTTTGTAATGGAACTGTAGCAGACTTGCCTTCTGTTTGTAATGGGGCTGTAGTAGACGTGCCTCATATTTGTAAAGGAACTGTAGTAGACATGCCTCGTGTTTGTAAGGAACTGTAGTAGACTTGCCTCATGTTTGTAAAGAAACTGTAGTAGACATGCCTCATGTTTGTAATGGAACTGTAGCAGACTTGCCTTCTGTTTGTAATGGGGCTGTAGTAGACGTGCCTCATATTTGTAAAGG